>NC_081851.1:40027413-40627413 GCF_963259705.1 Myotis daubentonii | reverse complement strand
TAGTATAATTAGTTCTATTTGTATAGTATTTTTATTGACTTACATACTGAATGAGGTACAGGAAGCAGGTGATAAAACACCCATTATGATGAATCAGGCTATTGACAGTCACAGACAGGAAGTGGTCAAGGTCACATGGTGACATGCTATGGTTGCTGTATCCTGAATACCAGTGCAGGACCTTTTGCTCTCTCCCCATAGGTAAGCAAACCTCAAACGTGTTGGTCAGAGGATGTGACATTCTGGATAATTCAACTTTCCATTAAAACTCCAAAATCATGTGGTTGTATTCCTTCCTGTTGAATTTTTTTTCTAAATGTTCAGTTTCTAATTTGCCTGTTTTCTTATTTGAAATGTCAAGTCTACTGAATGCAATAAAATTTTTGATGATCCACCTGGTGGAACAGATGATGATCAGTTCTCAGCCCCTCAAGTTGTGTTGGTAGGTGATGCAGGAAACTGAGCTGAAAAACGCATTGAACCCAGCAGCTTAGATTCTAAGATTCTTAGATTTTTTGCTCCATGAGAGAAGGGGCTGGATTTGTTTTGTTCACTCTTCTCTCCTGGGTGCTTACCAGATGTCTAGCAGAAAGGAATCTCTCAATAAAATAAAATAAAAATGAATACTGTATACATGATCTTCAGAATGTGTGTCCTTGTTACTGAGGTCTTTCTCCAGAAAGTTAAATATAAGGTAAAATAAAGGAGCAAAGAAAGAAAGGAAGGAAGAAAAGAAGAGAAAGAAGGCAAGGAGGAGGGGGAAAAGGGAGGATAAAAAGAGGGAAGGAAAAAGAAAGGAAAAGGTAAGAAGGAAGAAAGCAAGAAATAAATTAAAAAGGTATTCTAGGGGCTCTGGCTGGTGTGGCTCAGTTGGTTGGAGCATCATCTGTACACCAAAGGGTGGTGGGTTTGATTCCCCATCAGGGCATGCACCCGGGTTTTGGATTCACTACCTGGTTGGGTTCATATAGGAGGCAACCGATGGATGTTTCTCTCTCACATCGATGGCTCTCCCTCTCCCTGCCTCTCTCTAAAATTAAAAATAGTGCTTCAAATGTTGGTTTGACTTAGAAAAGGTCACATTCATTTAGTTAATATTTGTATTTGTTGAAGTTTAAAAGTATATTAACCACCTTTCTTGCCCCTGTTTCTATCTCTGTTTCCTTCTGGGAGAACAGAATAAGAGTTTCCCATTTTGTGCCCCCTGGTGGTAAAACCCTCAGGCCTCAGTGGTGTGCCAGTCACATGACCCTGGACCCCGTGGAATCTTCCCCAAGGAGACTCACCAATGTCACAGCTGCGGGCTCCGTGCGGATTGACGGCTGTGGACAGACCTCCAGGATGAGTTCTTTCTTTGTGCTCTCTTTCCTGACCATCTAAGTGTTTTCTGACTAGCTTGGCATGCTGTTAGTTAAAATTCATTCTTTTAAAGCCCAGGATCCACTTAGCTCCTCTCCTCTGAACTTTCGTCATTCATTATTAACAATGAAAGCCAAAGTGCATGAAACAAGTTCAGCCCTATCTGTTCCTGGCATGAAAGTGATGTCTTGGCATATTAGTGGGACACAGCTCTATCTCACATGAAATGATGCCTGGGCCCACAACAAAGGCGCCGCCTCTCAGCGCCTAATAGGATCACCTACTTCAAATGTGAAACTTCCTTCTTTGAAATATTTGTTGAGATTTCATAAACCTATGAAGATTCTTAAACTCAAACAAAACCTTCTAGGCTTCAGTGCAAGCTCCCACTCTAAAGAGCTTTCTGTTCTATAAACCGGTTATTGGCTCTGGGTCCCAAGCCTGGGCAGGTGGGGCAAGTATGGGGGAATCGGGGGAGGAAGAGCTTGCTTTCCACTTTCTCTTTTTGATACAAAAATAAAAGTCATCTGGTTTTGACTGCAGAAAATGAATCATATTAAGCATTTTAAAAGCACTATTCTTTTTGCGAGACCTAATTTCAGACCGATTAACACTTTAATATGAAACAGAAGCACATCATTTCATTAGGAGACAAAATAAGGCCTCCCAGCTACCATATGTTGTCTCTTTTTTTAAAAAAAAAATCTTTTGAAACCTTAGATTGTAGATTGAGCTACAGGAGGAAATGTAAATTTGGCTCCACCACACACCCCATGTGAGCAGACTCTACATTGAAGAGTCACACAATCATAGATTTTTTTTTTTTTTGGCCATGCTCATATTCACTCTATTCAATAATAGAGGACCTGGCCACTGCTCTGGAAAGCTGACAGGGAAATATTCTTTTGTGAAGATAGAAATCAAAAGAATCTTTCAGTGTGCTCTTCTTAAGAATGTCTTCGCCGATACATACAGCAAAGAGACACTTTCTACCACTGATTTCACAGATTACTTATTTATTAAATAGATGAAACAAAATTATAGCTGTCCATTTTCAATATTTAAATTTTTTTAATGATAATGCCTTTAAAATGCACAGAACATGAATGCAGGAGCTGGTGTGATAGGAGAGAGCCTTATTGCACATAATTAACAGACACATAATGTCTGGTAACTAGTAATTTCCTTCTAGCTGAGTAAGGAAATAATTTAATCATGTTGATCAAATGAATCCCAGGAGCCCAGTGTAACATTATGCCAAAAAAAAAAATCTGCATTAACTGATAAAAGATTACTTGTTAAAAAAAATAAAAAAATTAACATGGTTCCCAACCTTGTTTAGGTATCCTTGATAGTATTTAAAATGCAAGCCTAATTTTAGTAATTAGCTTAATCTGACATTTCAGGAACATTTTTTTCCAACAATGGCAGAGGCTACAAATATTGACATGGTACACTTTTCTAGAACCGACTAAAACCTAAGTGTTGCAAGATGTATATTTCCCTCACCAATAAAACAGTTCCCCCACCGCTGCTTAGAGGGGTGTGCAGGGGGTCTGAGGAGGGGGTGCGTGGCAGACTTTAAGAATCTCTTTCCTAGAATAGCATCTTATATTCAACAACTAGATAGAAACCTCCACTGCCCTTGTGTAAATTTCAGCTTCATATTCAAAACAGGCCAGGAGAAGATTTTTTTTTTATTATTTCAAATCATTGCCCCAAACAAATTTCTCCTTAGTAGACTATAGCCTAGTCTTGATAGACTAGTGTTTCCTTTGGAAGTCTTTTGTGGTCGACTATTCCCATTGTTCTTCGCAACTACTTAGAAAAGGCAGCAAGCCACTCTCCTGCTATGTGAAGTCAGCTCTCCGTAATGAGGTGATATAATTTAACACTTACCGTAATACATTTTATCCATCTATTGTTTGCTAAATAATTCCTGCAATAACACTTTTATTCTTTCCATAATTCTTCAGGGCAATGCTGGAGGAATAATATTTTTACTGCAGTGATTGATGACACGGGTCCTGGTGCTCCTCAGCCCCCGTGAACAGAGGTTATTGATAAGCATCAGGAAGATGGGAGGGAACGGAGGGGGCAGGGAGAGCATCCAGAGGCCTGTGCCGCGTGGAAAGAGCATCAGGGATCAGAGGGTTAATACCATTTTATGAGGTTGTAAAAATCTACCCCAAGATTCTTGTGTTAGCAATATTCTTTGTGTAAGATGTATGTTATTAAAACAAGTAGCAGCATCTGAATTAAAGTGACAGTATGATGGATGACTACTGAAGGGGAATCGGAGCCGTTTGCAGCGTTTGGGGCTAGATGTGGGAATTCTGCCTCAGAGGCAAGGAGCTTGGCAGACACATTGATTCCGGGCTGACGCATGTTCATAAATATGCCCCCAGAGAGGTGTGGCCTAGCAGAATTTACAAAATTATGTTCATGAATTATTTAACATTTATTTATGGATGCTATATTTAAACAGTATTTGCCAAGGCGAATGGACCGTAGCTTACAGAGTGATCTTTAGATAATGCAAATTCTGCACAAGGCAGAGGTGGTGGGTGGCTTGCCCAGTGATGCTAAGCCTATCAAAACTGTATTAGAAGAGATGAGTCCACTGACGATGGAGCTGCCCTTCGGAGACTTGAGATGTCTCCCTGATGTGGCTGAGGTCCAGGAAAATCTTGAGTGAGAGAAGAGGTGAAGGATTTTTCCTCTTTGGGAGGAAAGATGGGTTTGTGTTAGTGCTGATTTAAATTTTAACCTCATATGAGCTTCGCTATTTACAGCAATATTTTTAAGAATTGTAGAATGCAACAATACCTGTTTGAGATTGGGAAGAAGAAAGGAAAAGATTTAGGAAGTGCTATGACATAGATATGTCGCTAATCATGTTGAGGGCCACATTCAAACACATGAAGAAGTTAGAGTTATGATTGAAACATTTATAATGTTACTGTCTTATACTTTGGCTGGTGGATATGGCAGAGATCCAAGTGCTACCAACCATTCTATTTGCTTCCACCATTTTTCATCCTCTTCGCTGTTTCATTCGTTCTTGCCAATGAAATATCATGGGAAGTGCCATGTGTCACTTCTGTAAGTCAAGTCCTTACAGGTTTTCTATTGTCTCTCTTCTCCTGATGTCATAAATGAAGAGACCACATATTTCAGAAAGTTCAGGTACAAGACAGTAGAGTCACCAAACAGCCCACTCTCTACTTGTCTTTTGGAGCTGAGTCCCATCAACCTACTTGGGATGAGTAGATAATTGGGAAATTATGGTTGGGTTGGGATAAGCCTTTAAGATATGAGGGCTGCTTGTTGCTGTAGCATAACAAAGACTATCTTGACTAATGCGCTAGGTCAGTACTACTTAATCCATCTGAATGATAAAATAGAAAAAACACAATTGTCTTTTTCATTTCTGTTCCCCTTGTAAGATTATTTTCCTCCTCTAGTAAAACCACTGTATATATAATAATAGTCAGACCAGTGGTACTATCAGACTATCCCAGGCTACACAAAGCCAGGAACCTAGCAATACGAAAAAGTAAAATAAAGCAAAGAGTCTAATGTTATCAGTTCCAGAAAAGACCCAGTGACAATCTAGAGAGGCAAGGCAAAGAAATTGAGTCCTATTTTCCAAAGTGGGAGGGGAAAAAAAAGTAGGGGGAAAAACTATATATATATATAATATAGATCAATTTTCTGTTCTTACTCATTTTTTGTGTCCTTTTCTCTCCCAACACTAATGTAGTGTGTGGCTCATGGAAGATGTGTTTTCTGATTTGTGTGAATGCATGTAGTAGCTACTATATGCCAGACACTATTCTTAGCACTTTAAAACAATATATTTATCTAATCATATTAGGTAGACATGATTATTATTAACAAACACATAGCACTTGCTATATGCCAGAGAGCTCTAAGTGATTAATGTATATTAATTATATTTTTTATAAAAAGGCATGAGGTTAGTACTATCATTAAGTTCCTCAGTTTTCAGATGAGAAAACTGAAGCACAAAGAGGTTAAATATCTTGCCCAAGATTATATACCTAGTAACATCTGAGATTTAAATATTATCCATCTAGTTTCAATCTGATTATCTATAGTGTGGTGTAATATGTGATAAAATAGGTTATAAGTAAATAACTCTTTTATGCTTTTAAGAGTTTTCATTACTTTTAGATAAATAATACTCATCTAGGAATTTTTTACTCCAGGACTGAAACTTCTTTATATAGTTTTAAGCTACTGCAACCTAGCAACCTGGTAGGTAGAAGAGTCATTTAGAGAAAACTAGTACTAATCACTACTCAAGAATGACATGACATCTGCACGAAGAACAAGGGAAAAAGAGTTAACACTTATATTTGAAACTATTTTCATTGCTGTGTCATATTGCTCTTTACATCCCCATAATTCTTTCTGAAGCTTTTTGCTTTCACATACTCTTCTTTGAATAACCCACAAACCTTACCAGAGTTTATCTGTGTGTGTGCGCGCGCACGCGCATGTGTGAATGTGGGAAGGGGGAAATAAAATAAAATTCTCTACTCCATAAAAAAATATAGCCCTGAGAATAATAAAAGTAAGAGAACAGTAAGAGAACATTTTTACAATAAAGTACAGAGTTAGTCTTGCAAATGAATTAAGATGGGACCTGTCCCGGGTTATCATGATTTCATGAACCACCAAAGAATATTCCTATAATGCTGAGCACATTCTAAAATCCAGAGAACAAAAGTGAGCATGTATTAAAAATCTAAAGAATTGAATTTTTAGCTAAGGTCTCAGTGGAATCAGATAAATGTCCCATATCATCTCCCTCTTCTCTTTCTCCCCCTCAGGCAAGAGTGTGAGACCCTGACATAAACCTAACCTTGTCATCATCTTAAAGGATATGCTGTCCTTCCACGTATGTCATATTTCATGCACTTTTTAGCTGTGAGCAAAAATGGTTCACATTCCAGAGGAATGCTATCTTAGTGTTATCAGTGTCCATCAGAGAAGTTGTTTAGCTCAGGTAGGACCTGGAGACTTAGGAGAGCCCTTCCTTAGGGTAACACTACTCCTTTTGGGTTAGAGCAGATATTAATCATGTCTGACCTTTTACAAGTGAGAAGGAAATAATCCCCTATGGCATGGCATGCATTTTTTCTACCCTGGGGCCTTTCCCCTTAGTTTTGGAATTTATGTATTGAAAGAGGTGCCAGCATGGTTGATGCTAGTTTTAAGGTCACATTTCTCCCCTAAACCAAATTCTAGAGAAAACACACACACGCACACACACACACACACACACAAAACTGTTGTCTGATAAGAATACTGCCTTTCATTCCTCTCACCAAAGTCTAATTATCCTTGAATGACAAGCTTCAGGTAATTCCCACTTGATGAATTCTGTCATTCTTTTTATCTCTTTTCCTGGTGTAGGCTTGAGCCTTTTTCTCCCAGTAAGTAGTGCCTTTGGCAAAAATGAGGGGCAGACAGGAAGCAGGGAGCCAGATCTAACTGTCCCAGGATCTGCCTTCCGGAGAGTGAAGCAAAGGCTCATTCTGTAACTGAGGTACTCTGGGTGGACTCTTCAGCCTCACCTATTTTCAGCCATCACCAACTTGGGCTTTCTCTTCCCATTTTTGTGCTTATATAAAGCTCACTGCCTTCCTGAGACTAACACGTTATTTGTTTATATGCTTTTTTCTCTCAGTTTTTTGGTAAGACTGAAAAATGCTTAATAGAGGGGGTGTGAAAGGTGGAAATGGAGATAAAACAGGTACAAGACTGTCAGAACTTCTATTCTGTTAAAAATTAATTTGGAAGGCATGCAAGAAAGCTGGAAGGCTTGGACTCACATGGGACCAGCCACGGTATGTGAGTAAGGGAAGTAATTTGGGGAAGAAAGACAGACTTAGTCCCATCCTGGATAGATTCTCTTTGACTCTAAACACTACGTTGTGGAAAATCATGATTACTTTTAAAAAGCACTTATTCTAAAATGTTGAACACAAATGTTCCTTTATTCATGTTAGGAATGTAATCTATGAAATTATCAAATAGAAAATCCTTACATAAACACTACAAATACAAGTTATATACGTAAACACATGTGTCATTAGGTATAGTACAGATACTAGAGAGGATCTGGTTGTTCGCATGGGATTCTACGATCTAAAAGAGTTCGGGAAGCTAAAACACAGAGAAAGTAGGACCCAGATTTACAAAGAAGAAAGAGAAGTTCTGCACTAGCAGGTTTATAAGTCAGTTAGCTGTGTGCAATGTTTCCCAGGTATAGGTTAGCAGGGAGAAGGGAGAGGCCTGTGGAAAAACCAGCTACAGGTCCATGCCTAAAATTTGCAGAGCCTGGGGCAAGAGTACAAAGGAAGGACCATATATTTTATGACTAAATATTTAAAGGGTCTAATTCAAGTTAATAGACTGTTAAATAAGCCATGTTTCCTTCTCAAACCTCTCAAACCTTGACTTATGTTCATTTACAACAATGAAAGAGATATAAAGCTAACATTTTTAGATCATTGAACATTAGTAAAATATGAAAAACCAGTATATTCAATTGTTGCACATGTCAGTATTCTACTGATGGGCCAATGATGTTGGATGAGTAATAAAACTAAGACATAAGTAATTCATAAACAATTTTATGTTTTCCATGAAATATATTTATTACCTTTATTTCAGCAAAATTACTAATTATGTTTCTTGCTACAATTGAGATTTTTCATAATTTATATACTGCTGACAATAATGCCAAATTTGACAGCCTTTCTTGACTCATTGCAGTTAGGAGAGAGTATTTCAACTTTAGTTTTGGAAACTTTACTTTGCTGTGGAAAGAGCATCTTGGATTGCCAATAAAATTCTTAAAACAATGCTTAGATTTAGAAAGTAAATAAGAACATTTTATATCATGTTTGAATATCCAAATGATTGCTTATGATAAATTATCATTACCAAAATTTACTATAAATTATTTTAGCTTCTTCTTATACATTATTAACATTGATATTGCAATTATCATCAGCCCTTAAAACAATATATAGATATATACACAAATAGAAGGATTTGGTATTATATTTCATGCATGTTACGTGTAAATGTGCGTGTGCGCGCGCACACACACACACACACACACACACATGCTTTTAAAAACTATGAATTGCTTAATGCTGTAAAGTATTCCCTCTTCCAAAAATGTAAGTTGAAAGAATTGGAAATTGGAGAACAAAGATGAGTAGGAAAATGAATATTTTGAAATGATACTTTGCTATGCAAGAATCTGTGCATTCATGCTCTCATGGAGGATTTGACAAGTTAATTAATTTGTCTTCTCTAACGCTAAATGCTTTAGTTGCTTAGATAGTGCCTGCACTTGATGCAGTGTCTGCTCTGAAGTCAGCAAGTGCACTACCCACAAACCTTCTCGCATTCAGATGCTTGTTTGGGAGACCTCAGGAATAGAGGCAAAGGAGCATTTTTCCTGCTGGGTAGGTACTGGGCATCAGATCCTGAGCAACAGAATGAGTGCCCATGAGTTGCCCAACATGCCCTATGTGTGTGTATTTGGGGGCCCTCTTCAGTGTGGAACTCCAGCTAAGGCCTTTTCCCTGGGGGCAAGCATACTAGCTAGGAAGGATTGGCCCTGTTCACACCTCATTATTCAGCTGTCTGGTTTGCCTCTTTCATTCACTAAATCTTTCTTATTTCCTTTAGTTCTCCACTTCAAATATATTTTCTTCCTTCTCTCCATTAATGTTTTTTCTCCCACCCCCTTGCCTTCTTCCTTTTATTTTTTTTAAAAAAATGCAATTTCTCTTTCTAAAATAAATTTTCTCCAGAAGTACATTGCCCACTATTTCTTAAAATATGTCTGAATGGAAATCAGGAGAAAGCAGAGTCAGACAAGATAAAAGGGCAAATGTTTCCAGAAGGAAGAAATAATCAAGTGTGCTGAATGCCTCTGAGACATAGACTAGGATGAAAACGGAAAAGTTAATGCTATGTTTGGCCATATAGATGAAGCTGATAACCTTAATGGGGAAAATTCAAACCAATATTGGGTATTGAAAATAAACTTAAAGGATTTTTCCAGTGGATGGGAAGTAAAGAATTAGAAGTAGCAAGTGCTTTGGGTTTATTTCAATGAAATATATAGAACCAAAGTTAGGCTATTTTTTCATGGTAACAAAAAGAAAATGTATTTCTTCCAATAAATTCAATCTAGGAGACGGAGACAACCCTATTCATTATGTTTAGTTAACTCCTCAGATCCTGCATCATTTTCTTCCTACAATAGTCCCATGTTGATGGAGTAGATTAAATTTTTAAAGAAAACAAACAGAAACCTTGATCATGTTGAGTCAGTGTGAAAAATATTACCATGTCTTTCTGGGCCTATCAAAAAACTGCATTCTTTCTATTGTGAAATATTTCACTGCTCATTATTATCCCATTTGGGGAACAGTTCATTGATGCTGAAACTTTCCCACCAGAAATGTTGGACATGATACAGGTCTTCACTTTGGTTCCATGATGATTTTATTTTAATACATCTAAACTTCTGTCTGAATTAGGTGATTTCTATTCCTCCCTGTTCTGCTTTCTTTTTTAGTAGAGTGCCAAAAATAAAATTTCTAATGAGTAATCTTATTACTGGTAGCAATTGTACCCTATCAAGTGGCTTTTCTGGAAGCCAGTAGCAAGATTTGAAAATATAATGAACTCTTTTTTTCCCCACTTAGAATTAGAATGTCCTAAGAGGCTTGATCTAATGTTTTCTGTCACTTTTTACCAACGATTTTTTGAAATTGTAATAGAAATACTTGATCACTTTATAGACCTCTCCATTCTTTGTGAAATAAAGACATGTTGGAAATGGTGTCTTCTACATACTATCCCAGTGTGTGACTGATACTCACGGAGGAATATTGCAACTAATCTTTTTATACATGTTAATTTATGTGTCAGTTGAAAGTCTTCGTTCTGTTGAATTGGACTCAAGAGGGTAGGGGAAGAATACTATTCATGTTTTCATTAGCCAGAGCCCCTTTAGAAATCTTTTAGAAAAGAAACCTGTTACAAACCAAGCAAAATGGACAACGCCATGCTTTGTTTGTTTCTTTGTTTATTTTGTTCATTAGATTGCACATGTAAGTGAAATCATATGGTATGTGTCTTTTTCTGACTGGCTTATTTCATTTAGCATAGTTCTCTCTAGGTCCATCCAGGCTGTTGCAAAAGGTAAGATTTCCTTCTTTTTTTTTTAACAGCCAAATAGTATTCCTTTGTGTAAATATACCACAACTTTTTTAAACACTCAACTACTGATGGGCACTCTGGCTGCTTCCAAATCTTGGCTATTGTAGATAATTGTTGCAATTAACACAGGGGTGCATATATTCTTTCAGATCAGCATTTTGGGTTTCTTTGGATGTATTCCCAGAAGTGGAATTGCTGGGTCATAACACAGTTCCATTTTTAAATTTTTGAGGTAACTCCATACTGCTTTCTACAGTGGCTGCACCAGTCTGCATTCCCACCAACAATGCACAAGGGTTCCCTTTTTCCACATGCTCACCAACATTTGTTGCTTGTTGATTTATTGATAGCCATCCTGACAGGTGTGAAGTGATATCTCATTGTGGTTTCAATTTGCGTTTCTCTGATGATTAATGCCACTGAGCATCGTTTCATATGTCTATTGGCCATCTGTATGTCCTCTTTGGAGAAGTGTCTATTCAGGTCCTCTGCCTTTGAAGGAAGTTGTGATAGTCTTTGTGAACAAGGACACCAGACACTTGAGCATATCACAGTTTTGTAGAGGGCCGTTATCATTATGGCCTTACCTGGACGATCTATAAAACTGGGGTTCCCCAAGAGGAACATGGAAATCTGGCTGCTCAGAGAGACATTCGGTGGGATTGTAGAGAAGAGCCGTTGTAATAGGAAGTATCCTTAGAAGCTGCAGGGAGGGAAAATGCTATCTGCCCAAATTTCCCATGTTATAGCACTGTCATGCCATAGTTAAAATAAGCATGAATTTCTCCTAGATTTCAGTTACCTATTATATCTACAAAAGAATATGTGCTCTGAACAGTGACTGGTATTTTTGGTAATTAGAGAAAATATTTAAAAATCTTAAGTATAAAACTGATCTGAACCTTGAAATGCTTGTAAAAACCAGAATTCTGCCAGCATCACATGGAGAAGGATCTTGCTAGACCAAATGTCAATGTAAATAGATCAAGATTTGTGTGCCCTGATACCTGATTGAAGGTAAAAGGGTTACCTGTGTATAAGTGAGTTAGCAAATGCACTTGAATGAATCAAAAGAATACCTTCTACAATGGAACCCTGGAATGTGAAACTTGAAGAACCATTGTACCATAAGCCAGGCTGCCTAGATACATGGTAAAGAAAACCACAAAGAATTGTGTCTGAAATCTTCTGGACATGAATATAGTGGTCAGAAATGTAACTCAGTGAAAATATTTCCTTCTAACTTGGGGTCAACCCTAATGCCTTATCAAGGTTGATGTCACCCTTTCTCTGGGAAATATTAAAGAAGTGGTTGTATCTTCATCACAGATGAAGTCCAAAGGGAACTTTGAATTGCTTATAATGATTGCCTTCCATTGGCCTGAATGAATTAACAGCCTCCTCAGGGAATGGTGTACAGTGTATGCCAAAAAGATAGAGAACTTTAATCTTGTAGAATTAAAGAGAGGATGTCAGCAGATACCAAGATCTGTTGGAGGATAAATGCATAGTCTATGATTATTCAGAGGCTGATTATATAAGCTCTTTGTTTAATTTCTAGTTTGTTTTTTTAATTCATGTAATATGATAACATTTTATGAAGGTTCTACTCCATGCCAGCCTCTGTGCTTAAAGTGTATTTAACTCATGGGGATAGTTACTATTGATATTCTATTTTACTAGAGGCCAGTGCACAAAATTCGTGTGTGTGTGTGTGGGGGGGGGGGGGGGGCGCGCAGGATCCCCTCAGCCCAGCCTGTACGCTCTCCAATCCAGGACCCCTCGGGGGATGTCTGACTGCTGGTTTAGGCCCGATCCCAGGGATCGGGCCTAAACCAGCAGTCGGACATCCCTCTCATAATCTGGTACCGCTGGCTCCTAACTGCTACCTGCCTGTCTGCCTGATCACCCCTAACTGCCCCTCCCCCCGCCAGCCTGATCATCCTTAACCACCTTTTCCCCCCCGGCCTGATCGCCCCTAACTGCCTCCCACCAACTGCCAGTTCACCCTTCATTGCCCTCTCTTGCCGACCTGATCACCCCTAACTGCCCCCCCGCCAGCCTGGTCTCCTCTAACTGACCCCCTGCCGGCCTGGTCGCCCCCTACTGCCCTTCAGCTGGTCTGGTCACCCCTAACTGCCTCCCCCACAGGCCTGGTTGCCCCCAACTGCCCTGCCTGCCAGCCTGGTCACCCCATGCAGCCTGCTGTTCAGTCATTTGGTCATCCCTCGCTAACCCCCTGCTGGCCTAGTCACCCCACACAGCCTGCTGTTCGGTTGTCCATCTGGTTGTTATGGTCATGACAGCCCCTTGCTTTTTATATATTAGGATAAATAAGAAAATTGGAACTAAGGTGTTCTAGGAAACCTGTCTAAATTTATCCAGCTAATAAGTAGCAGAGTGGGATTTAGCAGCCAGATGATGTGACTGTAACTCATATATTCTTAACCATTAAGCTATGCCATCACCTCTAACTTCAGGATTGGCCTATGACACCAAAAAGGAGACAAAGCTTAAATCAATGAAGAGAATGAAGAAATTGTCTCAATTATAGACTAGCTTAGCATGTTCAATTAGTCACATTTTTCCTGACCTCAGTTATCAAAATTAAGAAAATTAGATATGTTCAGATTTTATTTTTTGGAAAAATTTTGGAACACATCTGTTTGTTAAGACAGTCTATTGAAAGCTATGTTATGCTTGCTCCTTATGTATAGGAATTACCATAGAATTTATGAAAATTACGATCAATCAGTACTCAATAGTTATTATCCCTTTTACTGTAAATTTGACAATTAGAAAAAAAACACTAGAGATGAAGGTTTCTCAAATAATCTTTATGCATGAGTAATTCCTGGTATAGATTTCAAGAAAGATAAAGAAGGATAATAGAATAGAAGGATATGAGCAACTTGAAAACCTCAGTATGTAAAAACTGATGAGAGAGTGAAATGCCAGAACATTTTATTCACACTTTAAGCTTCTGGAGAAAAATAATCAGTGGGGATCAACTTGTTCAAGGTTATCCAATAGTGTCCCTGGCTGAGCAATTTGGTATTTGAGAATTTATTGTGTTTATCAAAACCCTAATTCTGTACTTAGAATATTCTCAATCAGCTTTGCTTCATTCTTTGGGGTTGGGTGCAATTCTGCGTTGTAGGATAAGTTACTAATAGACATTTCTTTCTTTTTATCAAATAGTCATGTATAAGGAATTTGGTTTTGATTAAGTAGAGGGTATTAAACATTTTCCCACTAAGAACTGTTATGGCTGACACTAAAACTCTGTTGAATGACATGCAAATCCTTTACTCATTTATTTTTTCACTCTAGTGTTTGAAAAGCTGATAATACCCTGCTCAATCTTCTGGTTTGCTGTCAGAAATATGTTTCTTCTGGCAAAAGATAGGAATAACTGTCATTTTAGCAAGAGGCCACAATGCATTCTCATTCCCTCTTTTGTATGGTATTATAAACTTAAGAATTAACATTGGACTATTTGCCTGACACAGTTGGAGTCAGAGAAAGCATTATGATGCATGAAGGGTTTTGTAATGCCTTCGAAGTCTATAAGAAGGTGCCAGTCACCTAGAAACTTTCAAGTGACTTAATATCTCGAATTTTAAGTCACTTAGAAACTTTTACCTCAGACGATTTTTAATTTATTTTTGATATTTGAAATAATAGATATAATTTATTTTATACAACTTGCCCTAGGAGTACGATGACCTTCAATCTATCATCCAAACTGGATGCCAGTTTGAGAGGAAGGTATACTGTTAATAATTACACTGCAGGTGTAAAACACTACTACCCAGGTAAATGTTGTCACTCAATGTCGAAGCGATTGCTCTAAACATGAAGTAATTCATGAGTCTAAAAATTGCAGTGTTAAAATTCAGCATAATTTGAAAGGATTGATTCCTTCCCTTGAGGACTTTGAGAGTACATTAAATAGCTGTGGATTTTATTTCAGGTGTTTTATCTGGATGGTCAGGTTTCAAATTCTGAGCTTGCCAAGATAATTGTATTATTTAGTTCAGCTTATTAGAACATGTTGGTTATTTTAAAAATCCCACGGTTTCTTTATAACATTTTTTCTACCTCTTCAGTTTAAGACTCATCAATTCTTTTCTGGATCGCTGCCTTTTTGTCAGAATGGCTAGGCCTCCAAAACAAGGACAATAATTTACACCAATCTTGTAAGCAAGATTCCTAGCTGGTTCCAGATACCTAGCTGGTTGTCTTTCTGATAACTACTACAAAGTTCCTCTGGATTTCTTAACCCCTCCAAGAAAACTATGATCCAGCCTGCTCCTGAGTTTTTTCCCTTCCCTTCATTCTTGAGTTTTCAGAACCTACTTTCATCTGAAGCATTTTCTGACCACCTCATTCTACCATCTCCTTTTCTGAGTTCTTATATTACTTAATCAGCATTTGATGCTCATTAGAAACACCATTTATTATTGCATTATATTTTAACAGTGTTTCCATTTATGCATATCTTAATATCTGAGACTGTAAACTATTGAAGACAATCACCAAATATTATATATCTTTTCTCTTCTCCTAACACAAAATACTGCTCACATGCTCCCTCTTCTCTAGAATAAATGTCTCTCTGCCCATAGCAATGAGGATGTAGGCCACACTCATAGGTGATACAGAACATTACTCAGGGCTGATTTTCATCATGATGGACCTGACCCAAGCTGGACCAATTAGATTGTAATTTCTAGGAGTCTGGACCCAGGGAAAGTGGTTGGTCCTTGTTGATTGTCCTGAATCAATGTGGAAAGAGAGATGGGATGGTCCTTTTTAGCTCTGTGGACAGAGGAGTCAGTATGGAGTGAGAGCAAGAGGAGTAAAATTGGTCTTCTAAAAGAAACAGAAGTGAGGGGCCATGTGCTGAAAAGATGGATAAAATAACCCAATCTCCTGCTCCCCTGGCCAAAGCAGCTTCCCAGTTACTGTCACCCACGTGTCCAATTGTATCATCTTCATAGCACTTATCAGTGTTGGAAATTATCTTTTTAACTTCCTGGACCATGCGCGTGCTTTCTATCTCCTCCTTCTAGAAGGTGTATTCTGTGCCAACAAGGACTCCAGTGTGCTCAATGCTGTCTTTCTGGCACCTGGAATATTGTGTCTCCTGTCGGCACACTCAAAAAATATTTTTTTGATTGAAGGAATTCATGAATAAGTTGTCAAATTAATTTCTGTTTCTTGGCAGTTAAAAGGGCTGAGGCCTCAGAACCTGTGCCATCGTCCTGAGGAAAATCAGAAGGTGGAGGATGACTGGACAGGGGAACCCCTGCGGGGAGTCCTTCACCAGGGGTTTCAGAAAGAACAGGGGAGAAGTGACAGGGGAAAAGGAGCCCCGAAGAAGAGATGGAAGACATCAGAGGGTAAGCTCTCCATTTGGCAGTTTTGCTGTTTGCTGCCCTTGTGTGTAAACTCAGCCAGAGAAAGCACCCCCCACAGCCAGCTGCCAGGAGAGCCTGGGAAAACAGGGGCAGAGATAACAGAAGACTTGGGACCTTTTTTAGCAAGTGCAAACTTTCACACCTGTCAGCAATAAATCAAGAGGTTTATGGGGCTATGATATTTGCACTCCAATTTAAAAATCATAAAGCAGGCACCCTTTCAGGTTGCAGAAAACAAAACTCCACAATGTCCACAGCAGCAGCTGTTAATCAGTTACTCCTAACGATGATCTGCTGCCCAGCACTGAGATGAGGCGTTTATTTGGCCACAAATGGCAAACAAGACAGCAGGAGAAAGTGGCATTGGCACCAGAGTACAGCCTCCCCAGGTGGCCATGACTTGGGTTCTGTTTACGGCACAGTCTCCATTTGGGGCTTGGGAAAATATTTTTGACAAACACTAATTGTCAACTTAGACTTGTTTTCCCCCTGTTCCCATGTGGAACTGAAGGCCATTCACTATAATGCAGATATGGAGATGGGATTAGGCACCAGAGTGGAGGATAAATTACCTGTGGAAGCATCAGTCCCGCCAGGTGCACCTAAGTTGCACACCTGGGAAATGGACAAAGTTGAAGTTCATCATAATCCTTTTGGTGTCTTCGGGTCTCTGGACATTCTTCTCTCCACCCAGAAGCCAGACCCACCTGTGGCTGCACAGAGTAGCGCTGACTGGTCCTCACGCCCACCTACTACTCTCTCCTCACCTTCCTCTCATGCCCTCACCTTGTTCCAACTTCAGGGGCCTGATTTCAGTTCCTGCAAAGGACAGAGCTCTCTCCTGATCAGGGCCTCCACACAAGTTCTTTCTTCCTGCTCTTCACCTGGAGGGTCCCTTCTCCTCCACCTCTGTATTTTATTCTTAAAACACCCTATCATCACAATGGATAATTAGATACTTAAGCCTTTGTTTACTTGTTTCATGTCTGTCTCTTTCACCATGCCATTAGCTCCGTGAGGGTGAGTACCATCTCTCTTTTATTCACCACTGAATACACAGTACCTAGTGCAGTGTCTGACATGTAGAAGTTTAATTTACACTTTTTAATAAATGAATGAGTGAGTGAGTGAATGAATGAAAGAATGAATGAATGCCAATACGTTTTCCAAGAGGACAAGCAGGATGAAATATACAGAAAGAATTGGTCCCTAATTTGTTTTCCCGTCACTACATAACCTAGGTTATACAATACATAGTTTGTTTCCTTCTGTCTAACCCTAAGGGGGATGCCAATGGTGGGAACCTCAACAGCTGTAGGTCAGAGGATGAAGGCCACATTCGGGCAGGTTTTTATTTACTCCACCTGGCAAAGACTGCTGGGTCTCCCAGAGAAAGTGCTGGCCCTGCTTTCACTGGACCTGAGTTTGAACATTGCCTCTGCTGTGCAATAGGGTAAATCATTTTACCTTCGTGAGCTTCCATTTCCTCGCCGATTCAGGAAGGATGAAAGGAGCTACTGTGTGTGGGAGTCCTTTGCAAATGACCAGAAGGCATGAGAATTTTGACTTGTGTTCCACTAACAGTAAAGCTGCCCCGCACTATAGGGTGGCGTGGGGTGCTCTGTCTACAGCCTGGGTCACTAGGTTCACACCTTGCCCACCCTCTTTAGCCACCTGCCTGGGGTCTTCTCTACTTGTGTCCTCCATGGCCGTTTTCCTCTGTTCTCATACCCGGCACCCCACTGTGCCTTCGGCTCTGGCTATTTGATCCCTTGCACGAGGATGCCTCAGAGACCTCTGGGCACATCCCTGAAAGCGCTCATCTTGCCGCCCTCCACCTGTATCTTTGTCTGTTCTTGTTTCTTCAGCTTTATTAGTCTTATTAGCAAAATTACATATGCCCAGTGAAACGTAATAGACTTCTACCTCCAAAGATAATTAGAGTCCCATTTGTTTGCCGATTCAATATAAATACGATGGCAAAAACCTCCCAGCTTTCATCAGCACATGCTCCCAGCTCAGATCCTGCTGGCGTTGTGCTGCTTTAGAACATGCGAAGAAATAAATCCTGAGGAATCACTGGGTTGCAATAGGCTTCCTGTTAAACACAGGGAAGAAACAGCTGATGTCTGAATTTGCTAATTTCCGCTGATTCAGTTAGAGAGTGATGCACACAGCTAACGAGGGACACATTCGGGCAGGTGAATGAAGACTTGGAAACAAAGTGTACATTGTAATCAGTACATCCGATATTAGGTTGGAATCATTATTTAATGAGTGTTTCCCAAAGAAATTAGAAAAGAATCCCAATCCTACCACAGCTTCTGTGTTCTTCCTTCTCCTTGAAGCAACAAAATAAAAATACCTGTCCCTTGCCTTGCTTTCAGTCCCGGCATATATAAGCAATACTCAAATGACCTTGATCTCATGTGTGGTTGAAATAAAACCAATATTGTCATCTCATCTATATTAATGTGGAACTCTGCATAGCAGAGAGGCTGTGTGATTTATCAAAGATCACAGTGTGTCACTGTGGAATCACAAGGCAAATGTTCGCATTCTTATCTCCTTGGCAGCAAATGTTTTGTTTTCTACATGGGACTACCATCCTCTAAACTCTCATCATATGGCCCTGGCTTCCCTTGCTACTCTATTTCCAAGGAAGATAAAGGCACATGAGCAAAATACCCACAGCCATACCCAAAACCCCCCCTCTCCCCACACACAGACATAGGCACATATCCCTTTACAATTGAAAACTTGATCCTAAGAGTTCTATCTCCTACCCATCATCTCATCTACCCCCCATCTACCTACCTATCCACTCCCCCAGCCATAATCCAACCAAGATTGCCAGATTTAACAAATAAAAATATAGCACACCTGGTGAGATTCAAATTTCAGATCACCACAAATCATTTTTTTTTAGTATTAAGTAATTCCGGGGCACATTTAGGACATAATTTTACTAAAACATAATTTGTTGTTTACCTGATATTGAAATTTCACTGGGTGCCCTGTATTTTTATCTGGCAAACCTAATCCCATCACAAAACCTACATCTTTTCTGTTTATGCCCCAATTCCATGATTCTTTGAGTCTACCTTAACCCCTGTCATTTCAGATTTCTGCTAAACATATCACAACCCGTTTTCCCAGTGTCTCCAAATCTGTCCAGAGCCAGAGACTGTAGAGTCGCCTCTGCAGCTCCGGGTCGTGGTTTGTTATCTCTCCAAAGGCCTGTTTCTTCCTCTGGAAAGTGAGGGTTTCACCAGCTTCTGTTTCACATCCCTGTTGTAAGGACCGAATTACAGATGCACAAGTCCCACCACATCGTCTGAGCTCATTTTGTATTACTGTCAGCTGGCACTGTTGGCGATGCTACTCTTGCGTTTATTGTCATTTAATAGATAAGAACACAAAGGCACAGAGAGTTGAATTGAGTTGCTCACATTTATTTCGTGACAGCGCTGCTAAGTTCTGAAAAGAGAGATTCTGAGGCTCTGCTTCAAATATCAAATTCAAAGTTTAAATTCAGTGTTTTAGACCTAGGTCCTCTGAAGACCAGTATGGTGAGCACTGCTGGTCACTGACCCAACTGCTATTCCCGCTGCCTCATTTCTTCCTTGCTGGAAGACCCCAGTTTCAGGGGTGTCTCTGCCCAGCCATGTGTATGCAGGAACATGGTCTCCTCCTTAGGCCAAGTAATTAATTGTGAAATGTGATTGGTTTAGGCATTGATATGTGATCACCTTCCTGGCCAATGGGACCAGAAGAGAAGTGTGCTAGGGGACATCTGGAAAAGATTCTCCTTACTAATAAAACTATATACATGAGAACAATGCTTTTCTCCTCTGGATATGACATTGTCTAAACTTAATTCTTGGGACGACTGCAGTTGATCTGTGCAAGAGGGGAGAACTCTCCACGTCCCTGAAGATGGCAGAGTGGACAGAGGGAAAACATCTGTATCCATAGAGACCATTGAGCTACTGAGTTTCCTGTAACTATCCTGGCTCCAGGCTTCTTTATGAAATCAATAACTCCTTTCCTTATGTCAGCACTCTTGGGCTACTACTTGCAACCAAAATGTTCTCAGCAATACAAACTCCAAACTCTAGAGTAAAGAGTCAGATTGAACAGTGCTTAATTTCCCTTGGCTCTCTACAAAAGTACATATTCTATGTATTTGGATAGAATTTCAGGCAAGAAGACTAATTTCTCCTCAAACAGTTTACTTCCTAAACTGTGAGCCATTTGTCTCCTGTGAGGCTTTGTCTGAGCACATGGCTTTGGCTTCGTAAGTAGCTCTTCTTATAAGACTTTCTGAATGGGATTTCCCCCTAGGAATCTACCCAACAAACAAACAAACAAATAAACCTACTTTTTTGCTTTGTCTAGCTACACTCCTTTTCATAGGCACATGGAGAATCCAGGTTCCTGGGACATCTCCAAGAATGCATTATCTCCATGAACTGCTTCTCAAGTTAGCTTCTTTCCAATGTATTTGTTCTATATGTATTGTTTTTTTTGTTTTGTTGTTGTTTTTACTAGTTAACAAGTGTTTCTTGAATTTGTGCTCAGTTTTCTGTTATGTCTTGTAGTCATAAAAATATAAAGAGAAACAGGCCTCAACATGATTATATTTTCTTTGGGAAGATATGCTACTATTACTAAAAAAACATAATGTAAATTAATCAATTTACAGTTTCAAAATGTTTTTGAATACAGTGTCTTATACTGGGCAGTTTTTAAGAAAGTTCTAACTAATTGACAAAGTAATAGAATTCATGGAATGACAATGTAAAAATTATATTTTTGAGCTAACATTTAATGCCTATGTCAGTAATTATCAAACTTTACAGTACATCAGAGTCACTTAGGAGAACCTGCTAAAAATGCTCATTTTGGGCTGCATCCCTCACTAGGAACTTGGTTCAATAAGTCTTCACTGGGGAGCACAGATTTGTGGGTTTTTTAATGTACGTGCGATTCTGATGCAGGTGGTCCACAGACCATGTGTGAAGGAACAGTTAATCCATGATAATCACAATTATTAATCACAATTATTAGCCAGGAAGTGGTGAGTCCTAATGGCTTAATGTGGTGGTTCCCAAAGTGTGGTCCCAAAAGCAGAAGTTTAGCATCCATTGAGAACTTACTAGAAATGCTCAAATTCTTGGGCCCTATTCCAGACCTAAATCCAGAAATTCTAAGGGGGAGGTCCAGCAGTCTGTCTTTTAATAAGCCCTCTGGGTGGTATGATGCATGTTAAAGGATGAAGAACCACTGATTTAAACAACTGGGATGTCTCCTTGGGAGAAGAAGAGCTTGAGATATATTTGATGAAACTGAAATAGGGTAAATAAGTGAGATCGTTACTCCCTATGAGCCGTAACTTAAGCTAGGGCAGGGTAAGGCATTAGCAGGAGCCTGGCCTGGCACAAGAAGTGAGGATTCAAAGTGAGGATTGCCTTATTGTGGTCATCCTCTGACTCCCAATGGTATCATTTGCCTGTAGGTTAGGAGTGTTTTCTTGCAAGCATATGCTTCTTGTCTACAACTTCAGATTTGGCCCAAACCAGTCACTTCTCTGCCAAAGCAAATATTATGGTGAGCTTCTTTTGGTGCCTAGGGGCCCCCTGGACAGACATACTGCTGACTTGCCCTTCTCTAACTAGGAATTGATCAAATTGGGCATAAAAGGAGTAAAGACAGCTCAGCAAAATCATCTTGTTTGTCCTTTTTGTGCTTCTTCTAGAAAGGGATTCTTCTCAGTCAAACTTTTTCCTAATAACTTTCTTTAAAAAAAAATGTTTTGGTATGTGTGTTTTTTCTTGATTCCAGAGAGAGAGATCAATGGTGAGAGAGAATCATTGATTTTGGTGGCCTCCTACATTCCTCCTACTGGGGATCGAGCCTGAAATCCAGGCATGTGACCTACTGGGTATCAAACTGTTACCTCCTGGTTCCTGGATTGACTCTCAACCACTGAGCCACACCAGCCAGGCCCAAAAGGGTTTTCAACATTAGGTCCATTGGTTGGTGAGTTTGAATAGCTGTTTTATTTCTATCACCACTCTCAAGAACCTCAGTGTTTCTTTGATTGGATTTATTCAGGTTACCATCTTCTATAGCATTCACTTCAGTCAGTCTATCAGAAATTCTGGTCTTTATGAGGACTGGGCAACTTTCCCTGTTGAGCAAATCTTTAGAATTAGAGATGTTAGAAATGGATCTTGGCCAGGCAGGAGAAATTGTAAACTTCACAGTCTTAGTAGCATAGTAGACCTCTTAATGAGGTCTTCGGAGCCTTAGCCTTGGCAGCATTTCATGGGTTGTTGAGAGAAGCTGGGCCTCCTAGTGGAGACGAGCTGCCAGGATTGCCCTCCAGCATGCTTTTCTCAGCAGTAGCACTCAAGGAAGCTGAAGAAACCTTTGCTGGTCTTTAGGATTTCTCGAGGCCTGGGAATGGTGTCTGGGAGGCAGCTGCTCTTCAGAACTCCACTCTTCAGGAGAGATCTCTGACATTGAAGAGATTTCTTGCTGGCATTAAGGCTGGTGTTGGGGCTTCCTCTTGGACCAATAAAGGTGTCTGGGGGGCATCTGCTCCTTGGAACTGCCTCCCTTCTTACAGGCACTCTCTGAACCCAAGAAAATGTCCTGTTTGTCTTCAGGCCTCCCCAAGATCTGGAAGGGCATTGTATAGGCCAGTGATGGCAAACCTATGACACGCAAACTCATTTTTTGGTTGATTTTTCTCTTTTTTAAAATATATTTTATTGATTTTTTACAGAGAGAAAAGGAGAGAGACATAGAGTCAGAAACATTGATGAGAGAGAAACATTGATCAGCTGCCTCCTGCACACTCCCCACTGGGGATGCCTGCAACCAAGGCACATGCCCCTGACCAGAATCGAACCTGGGACCCTCGAGTCTGCAGGCCGAAGCTCTATCCACTGAGCCAAACCGGTCAGGGCATGATTTTTCTTTGTTAAGTGGCATTTAAATATATAAAATAAATATCAAAAATATAAGTCTTTGTTTTACTATGGTTGCAAATATCAAAACATTTCTATATGTGACACGGCACCAGAGTTAAGTTAGGGTTTTTCAAAATGCTGACACGCTGAGCTCAAAAAGTTCGCCATCACTGGAATAGGCACAGCTTCTGAGATATTTCTTCAACAGCCGTGTTCTGTGAGTCAGAGAAAACTTGGTGCTTGACCTTAGGCCTCAGTGAAGATTTGGAAGGATGGTTGGGAGCAGAACCCACATCAACCCACCTCTCAAAATCAAAACTTTCTAAACCTGAGATTTGCTGTACTACAAACGTCATGGAAGATTGAAAAGGACCATGGAAGATGGCCTCTCCATAGAAATGCCTCCATTGACTACAGCACTGTCTGGACCTGAGAAGATTTACTGGACTTTATTTCACACCAAGGAGGAAGCAGGCCATCTGGGAGGCAGTAGCACCACAGAAATGCACCATGCTGACAGCACTCCCTCAGAGATCTTCAGTCTTCAAAGACTTTTAAAGGTCATTTGCTCAAGTGAGGCCTCACAGAAGACTGGGAAGGGCATCTTGGAGGCAGGTCCACACCAGTGGCTCCCATAACAGCAGGACTCTGTGAACCTGAGGATATTTGCAGGACTTGATGCTTTTTCAACAACTAGGAAGGGCATTTGAGGGACATGGGCTCCACAGAATTGCCCCTCTCAGTAACAGTGCCCATTGAACCCAACATGAGACCCCCCCTCCCCAAAGGCTGGGAATGAAGTCTGGGTGGCAACAGGTCCATAGAGGTGCCCCATCAATAACAGCATTCTCGGGGCCTGAAGAGACTTGCTGCTCCCCTGTCCTTCTCACCAGGGGCGGAGGCCACTCTGTCTGAGAGGCAATCCTCTTTTAAGTATGGCACTTGCGGTGGCATTCCAACTTTGTTTTATGTCACACTGTTGGACACTTACAGTTCAGTCAAGGATATAAAAGAGGCCGAGGAACCAGTGTTTGTCCAGCCATGAAATAGACCAGTTAAGCTGAGGCCTAGAGAGAGGCACTCTCTCTTCCCGGCGAAGCACCCAGAGGACAGAATGGATAGGTTATAGTGCTGCTGTTGCAGCTGCTGCTTCCTTCATCATTTATTTCTACGATCAGCTCCAGTATGGGATGCAGCCATGGAATTCTGCTCAATAGCCCCAGAACTGCCCAGGTTAGGATTGCTGCAGAAGGAAGAGCATTTTGCCCCTCAGAGCAGCATCCTGACATTAATGTATGCGCAAGACATGAATTTAGAGTGCAAGTTATTTATATTTCTTGGCAACTTTAATTTATTTACCTATCGGTAGACTGTATAATCTGTGAAAGTAAACCTATAATAATAAGAGAAGACTTTCTATGGGACTGCTATTCTTTTAAGCACTTCTACTTGAGGTATTGTATTATGAATGTTCATAAGAACTCTGTGGCAGCCTTTGTAGCCTTAGCACTTTTGATGTTTTGGGCCTGATCATTATTTGTGGTGGGAATGTCCTGTGTACTGTAAGATGCTTAGCAGCATCCCTGGCCTACACTCACTAGACTCCAGTAACATCCCCCAGCCCAGTTGTAAATACCAGAAATGTCTCCAGACATTGTCACATGTCCCTTAGATGTCAATATTGCCCCAGTTGAGAACCACTGTCCTAGGAGGAAGGCATACCTGCCAGCCCTTTTTACTGGTGAAAAAACTGAAGATGAAAAGGATTAAGTATTTGTCCAAGTTCAGGCAACTATCCAGAACTTGAGATTGAAAGCTTGTCTGAACTCTCAACCACCGTTCTATACGTCACTGAGTAATTATCTCTTTTAACATCTGTAGTCCTACCAACTCTCTTAAGATTCTTCCAGCAGCCTCGGAGCCTCCTGATGTTCATGGGCAGATGGGAGATTTTGCATTTTCAGGGCCAAGATCCCTGGAAGATCAGGCACACGTGTATATATCCCTCCTTTAGAAAGGCTAGCAACTGTGCAAATCTCTTTAATATTGTTTCTACCCAGAATTGGGGGGAAGCCTAACTTTGTCACAACCAGAGAACATTTTTAATAACCTAAGTGAGAGGGGATGGCTTTGCTGTCACTCTGTGTTTAACAAGGTCAGTGAGGTAGATTTGCCAGCCCTATTTAATGCTTGATGACTCACTTCCTAAGGCCTCAGATGCTTTTTTATGCTACAGGTGTTATAAGGATCAAGGAGTTGGCATTTGCCAAATGCCTGAAGATCTTGAACACATTATTCTTCTACAGGCTTTTCATTCAGTTGCTGACCAGAAGGAACATAAAACTAGAAGCTAAAACTTGTTAATCAAAACCAGTATATAGAAAGCAAGGAGTTTTGGCTTTAGAAGGTGCTACCAAATACCACCCTTCTTCTCAACTGTGCGGAACTCTAGGCAAGAGGGGAAAAGTACACACAGGTATTGAATCCAAAATGACAGCAGTCACCTGCTCTTTGTTTAGGACTTTATGAATTTACTTGATAGATTGCTGGCTCTTTGGGATTCTATGCTTCTCAAAACAGACTTTTCTTTAGTTTTATTTTTTCTGGGTAATTTCATCAGTGGTATTGCATTTATGCTCCAGAAACATGCTCTCTCTAATTCTCATAATCCCAGCTCAGTAAACAGGTTGTACTTGTTATTTCAAACCCATTTTCCTGCCAGATTACCATTGCCAATGCTTTATTCATTATAGGCTCATTAATTAAATGTGTGCATTACCTCATCAAGCTAGTCTTTACCATAAGCCTGCAAGATATGTCATTGTCATTGACAAGCTGGCAAGTAGAGATTTACAAAAACCCTCCAGATCACAGTTCCATGCCCTGCATTTGCTTTTAAAATCCTTCTTATCCCACATATAAAGTGACAGCCTCAACAGCAAGGCTAAATTATTTTATTGAATTCCCACCAGTGAACCAACACTGATCTGTGACTTTTGTTGGAAACTTATTTATGCTTATTTAATAAATGTTATGTTAACTCTTTAGGGTTAAGAATTTGGTTTAAATCTTCTAGAGGTGTTTTTAATCAGTTTGATGGATGTATGGATGATTAATGGTGAGGAATGTGGGAAAAGAAATAGGGCAAACAGAGACCAAGCTTGTTTTGGCCTTGACAACCCTATTTGTCTAGCATCCAGACATTTATCTCTTGACTCCATGAAGTCACTTGGGGCCTCCCTGCCACTCACCTTCAGTCCACAGGTGCCTGTATTTCACAAGGGTGAGGAAAAGGCAGGTGGTGGGCTCAGTGGGTCAAGCACTGTCCTCAAATGGCCCATGTCCTGATGGCACATGGCAGGGTCCAGCCTCCCACTGTTGGAGTGGGAGCTCTACTCTAACTTGACCCAACCACGACTGCTCTTCACATCAGTGATTTATAAGCCATGGGAAAACTCCAGTGCTGCCCATTCCATGGAATGCTTCAAGGAGAAGTCTCTTACTGAAAAGAATTATATATTATCTTGTATGGATAAACAAACTTAATAAAAGGTCAGTCCCAAGTTGGATGGAATATCAGCAAAAGCCCTCACAGGGAAGGATTTATAATAAGCTGGGAGGAAAATGCACAGGGCTGTTGGTTTGGCTCTTATCCCTGTATATCCCTCTTTGCTCCCATTTCAAGTGGGTAGCCAGGCCTTTCTTCTTGGCTCACTCATGGGAATTTATGTTGCTGGCAGAGAGCAGGCATCTCTTCAAGAAAACTCCCTTCCCATCCTTGGTTTTCTACCCCACCAGAACTGCTTGTGGCTATTATGCAGGGGAGAGGAGCTGAAGATCAGAAGAACAAGATGAAGAAGATCCTGCCCCTATGTAGGCCAAGGTTGAGAAACAGACAGTTTCTGTGAGAAGTGGGACTGATGCTTCATTCTAGTAGTGATACCCATAGGTGGCGAGGCCTGTATATATTCTTCCTTGGGAGGAAATGAGGCGATAAAGGAAATGAAATGCTCTGTTGAACAGCATGAACTATGAAGCCAGGCTGTCTTGATTAAAATCCCAACTCACCTTTTGAAGCCATTGGGCCTTAGTTCTCTGTGCCTCAGTTTACTTATCTATAAAATAGCAATAGTAATAAAAAGATCTCATAGAATACATGTGAGGATTAAATGAGTTGATTCATGGAAAATAGATAGAACAATGTCTGCTGCATAGTGAATCCTCCATAAATATTAGCTGCTACTATTATTCATATTTAAAGCCAATAGACAGCCCTATGGACAATTTTGGAAGAAAATCAGCAAAAAACTCTTGCCTTCAAGGGCCCATATGTGCTTGGACAGAACAAATACTGTGATTACCATGTTGGGCTGAAGACAAAACAGCCCTTCACCCATTTTTCTGGGCCTCATATCAGCTTCCAAGATTCAGGAGAAGAAGAGTGCCCACTCTACATAACCCTGAATTTGAATTTTCCAGCACTCCTGCAAAGAAAAGTAAATCATATATTCAGTAATTTGAAGACAAGAAATATGTGACATGTTTTGCATATTTGAGGGTTTTTATGTATTTTTAAAGAACAAGCAAATAATTTATTATTTTTATTGAATTTTTGAGGTGACAATGATTAATAAAATTATACAAGTTTCAAGTGTACAACTCTATAATACATCATCTGTATATTGCATCATGCATTCACCACCCAAGGTCAAGCCCTCTTCTGTCACCATTTATCTCCTCTTTACCCTCTTCTACCTCACCCCACTCCTCTTTCCCTCTGGCAATAGCCATACTATTGTCTTTCTTTCTTTCTTTCTTTCTTTCTTTCTTTCTTTCTTTCTTTCTTTCTTTCTTTCTTTCTTTTTGCTTACTTCCTTTATCTTTCCCAGCCCCTCCCCTCTGATAGCTGTCTGTCTATTCTCTGTATCTTCCTGTTCTCTATGAGTCTGTTTTGAAGTTATTTTGTTTGTTTATTTGGAAATTCATTGCAAATTTCTCACTAACGCATTAGTAATAGGCCACCCATCTATTCTCTTTTTTATACAAAGCAAAGTCAAGGTATCACTGAAGACATTTATTGGCATAGGTACCAAATTACAAAGAAATCTGATAATCCCCAATAATGCAATCCAGGAGACAGTCTTCAGTACAAAAAGAATAAAAGAGAGTTTTTGTTGTTTTGAGGAAAAAATAGGCCAAGTGCCGTGAGGAAATAAGGGTCATTCACAGTGATGTTAACATGGAGGACAATATCTTCTACAGATGTGCTAGGAAAATTAGATATCCGCATGCAAAAAAGTTGGGCCCTTATCTTACAACACCTAAAAATATCAACTCAAAATGGATTAATGATTCATTTTAGTGAATGTAATATTCAAAGCTATAAAACTCCTAGAAGAAAATATAGGAGAAATATATCCAATGCTTCATGGCATTGGATATGGCTATTCCTCACCTCAAAAAATTAAAAATAAAACTCCATGTAATCCAGCAATTCCACTTCTGGGAATATATGTAAAATAATTGGAGGCAGGTTCTGGGAGATATTTGAATAGTAGTGTTCATATCAGCATTACTCACAATAGCCAAAAGGTAGAAACAACCCAAATGTCCATCAATGGACAGATGGATAAACAAAATGTGGTATATATATATATATATATATATATATATATATATATAAAATATTATTCAGTCTTAATAGGAAGGAAATCTTGTCACATGCTACAAGACGGATGAACATTGAGGACCTTCTGCTAAGTGAAATAAGCCAATCACAAAAAGACAAATATTGTATGATTCTACTTACATGATGTATTTAGAGTAGTCAAATTCATAGAAACAGAAAGTAGACTGATGGTTACCAGGGGCTGAAGGAAGGAGGAAATAGGGTATTGTTTAATGGGTATAGAGTTTCAGATTTGCAAGATGAAAAATTCTGGACATCTGTTGCAGAACAATGTGAATATACTCAGTGTGTGGGGGGGTGGGGGAAGGGGGAGAGATCAACCAAAGAACTTGTATGCCTATATACATAACCCATGGACACAGATAATAGGGTGCTGAAGGCCTGGGGTGGGGGTGGGGGTGGGCTGGAAGGGGTCAATGGGGAGGGGAAAGGGGGGAACATATGTAATACTTTCAATATTACATATGTTCAATAAAGATGAAACATTTTTAAAAATAAAGCTAAAAAAATAAATAAACTGTACATTTAAAAATGGTTAAGATGGTTAAAAACACAGGAGAGATCAATTGTAGGAGTCAAGCCACCTAAGATTCTATGGGAAAGCAAGCAAGGTGTATAGCTATAGTGATAAAGCCAGTAGAACAGAAACTACTGATTTTCTCTTCTCTCTAGCTTATTCGTGTTGTCTACAGGCTGTGTGGATTGTGTGCAGAGCCTCATTCAGCCAGCTCTGCAGGTGGCATTTCCTGAAAGCAGATTCTGTGCTGACAAAGACAGTGTACAGGAAGCTTAGTAGGGGCCAGGATGGACTTGGGGTCCAGGGCCTGCCTTTATATTGCACTGCCTGCCCCACCCCTCCATAGCCATTGAACGAGAGTGCCCCTGGGAAGGGATGTGCCTTCACTGGGTGGCCCTGATCTTCAGCCGAGGCCTTTCCAGAAACTGGCTGCCAGGGGAGAACCTGTCAATGGACAACCTTCCCAACGGCTGGGGAAGTAGCTCCTTCAGTGCAGCACCATCCAGAAATCACGGTAGAAGCCACAGTCCCTGCCCAGACCCAGGTTCATTGATGACAGCTGAGGTAGAGTGAAGGGAGCTGTAGGTATCCGTGGTGCTCTTACAGCAGAGAAGGAGAGGAACTGCAGGACTGGATGAAAGAAGGTGAAGAGATTAGCCAAAGAACTCCTATGCATAGCCCATCTACATAGACAACAGTGTGGCGATGGCCGGAGCGAGGGGGACGGCAGGGGCTGGGTGGAGGTGGGAAAGGCAGGGAAATGGGATAATCTGTAATAGTGTCAACAATAAGTTAAAAACAAAAAGTGGGGGGAAAAGGCCAGCTGGAAGTTCCATCCATGGACTGACTTCCTCCCTTCCTTCCCTTCTTTGTTTCTTTCCCTTATCCTTTTCTTCCTACCCTATCTCTCTCCTTTTGTCTTACCTGTGTTCTACAATCATAGTTTAAACTAAATGACATTCATCCCCAAACTGGTCTTCCTACCTGTACGCTCTCATACTGGACACAGACATGTGCCAGGAGTTAAATGTCATATTAAGTAATGTCTGGACATGTGGCTTTGCTCACATGGACTGTCAGCTCTGCTGGCACAGAGTGGACGCTTGATAATTGTTTGTTAACTATTCAATAGAGTCCCATGGAAATAGGACTAAATTGAGAAATCACTAATGGTTCTTTCTCTCTAAATTTAAGTAAACACCTTCTAACTAACTGGTTAGTGCATAATTAACATTAGTGTACTTAGAATGGTGAAAGTAGTTCTCTATATATTGCCTGAGCCTTTCCTCCTCTTTCCCCTGAGATTACCACATTTCTTGATGATAGGAACTCAAACAAGTCCATGTTTACTTTAATTTCAGAAAAAAATAAGTTTTGCTCAAGAGCTTAAAGGGAGATTTCAGAAGTTTATTAAAACTTTATGTCCAAAGCCATAAAATTAAAAAGATAATGGCTGCAAGTTTAATACCTGAAAGGAATAGATATCATATATAAGTTCTCATTTATTAACTAACATAACAAGTCAAATGTAGAAGTTAGCAAATATCGAAGTAAACTAATTTTCATCTCTATAACAGCACTTCATGCACCTAGGCCTACTGTGGGCTCTAGCATTTGGAGTATGGGTACTGATATTTTTCTTTTCTTTTAAGAAAAATAAGGACATAAAAGGAAGATACTTCCAGAACTGACACTATATGATTCTCTGGTTTTCACTTTTAAGGATAATCCAGAGCAAAATCTTCTTTACTGAATCTCTCCATAAAAGTATTGTAAAAATTACCTCTAATACCTCCAAATAGTCTTGGTATTCTCCAATTTAGGGAATCCTATGATTAAGTTTAAGTAAGTAGTCAAACTCGTCTAGTTGATTTTAAATATTCTTTTTGTGATTAAATGTAAAACCTAACAGAGCTGAGAGTAAATCTTGACTACACCACTCTGAGCTATATGATCTTGGGCAGGTTACCTAACCTCTTTATCCTATCTAATAAAAGAGAAAAATGGTAATTGGCGTACGACGATACCCTTTTCATTGGCTAATCAGGGCTATATGCAAATTAACTGCCAACTATGATTGGCAGTTAACTGCCAACTAAGATTGGCAGTTAACTGCCAACAAGATGGCGGTTAATTTGCATATGTAGGCACAATGCAGGGAGGCGAAAGGGAAAGCAGGAAGAAGCCCCCTGCCACTGACAGTGATCAGAAACCCAGGGGGGAGCTAAGAGCTGGGGGGCAGGGCAAAGGCGGCCCTGGGGCCGCCTTTGCCCTGCCCCCCAGCCATGATCGGAGAATCAGGCGCCTTTGCCGCCCTGGCCAGTGATAGCAGGAAGTAGGGGTGGAGCCAGTGATGGGAGCTGGGCATGGTCGAAGCTGGCAGTCCCAGGAGCTAGGGGTCCCTTGCCTGGGCCTAAAGCGGAGCCCACAATCGTGGGGCCGCTGCAGCTGCGGGTCCCCGCTGCCCGAGCCAGACGCCTCAGCCAGAGGCGTTAGGCCTGGGCAGGGGCGGAGCCTGCAACCGCGGGGAGCTGGGGGTCCCCTGCCCAGGCCTGACACCTCTGCTGGAGGCCTCAGGCCTGGTCAAGGGGCCGATCCGGTGATTGGTGATCGGAGGGTGATGAGGGTCAACTCCTCTGGCCGAGGCATCAGGCCTGGGTGGGGGGCAGAGCCAGGGATTGGGGGGTTATGATGGTCCCCTTGCCCAGGCCTGAAGCCTGGGTCAGAGGCATCAGGCTTGGGCGGGGGGTGGAGCAAGGATCAGAGGGAGATGGGGGTCCCCTGCCCAGGCATGATTCCTGGGCCAGAGGCCTCAGGCCTGGGCGGGGGCCAGAGCCAGTGATCGGGGGTAGATGGGGGTCCCCTGTCCAAGCCTGACACCTCTGGTGGAGGCGTCAGGCCTGGGCAAGGGGCCGATCAGGTGATCGGAGGGTGATGGGGGTCTACGCCTCTGGCCGAGGCATCAGGCCTGGACAAGGGGCCAATCCTGCGATTGGAGGGTGATGGGGGTCAACGCCTGAGGGCTCCCAGTATGTGAGAGGGGGCAGGCTGGGCTGAGGGACACTCCCCCCACACACACACCCAGTGCACGAATTTCGTGCACCGGGCCCCTAGTACTTCTATAAAATGATACTATTGCTCAATTCATAAAAGTGTGATGAGGATGTAAGTTGCTTAGTGCAATGCCTGGCACAAAGGAGGCTATAGATGAACATTAATTATCAGTATTAACATTAGCATTCTTGTTATTATTAAATAAAGGACTGGGATTAGGTATTCCTGCAGGTCCCTTTCAGTTTTAAAATGTTATGAATTCATGTTCCAGACTAAACTGATTTAAGGTTTTTGAAAAACTTTAAATAAGATCATCTGTTGGGGGAATTAGCCAACTCCACGTATATTTAACTTAGAAAAATTGTCTATCATTGACTTTTGAAGGAGCACAAAGCAAGAGTCCAAGCCATTGTTCAAACCAATTTCAAAGATTACCATTCAATGCCATGTCACAAACATGTATCTCATTAAATAAAATATAATCCACTTATTTAAAATTGCCTTTAGGCAAATGGTCATGCTTTAAAAACATTTATCCTACTTGTAAAACCATGCTTTTACCTTTGGGGTTTCAGTCTGACTCAATGACAAGGGCATAATCTTGTATACTCTTTACTAACATCTCTAAAACCAGTGACTTTCCTCTCGAACCCATGAGAACCCAGTTGTGAAAATCAACTTGGAACTTTCTAGCAAAAGGGAAAATATGAAAGGAAAAACATACACACACGCACACACATACACATATTTTTAGATGTGTGTCTGTGTGTGCACTTGTGTGTGTACCTACACACACAGTTTCGGGAAGCTACACTCCTACACATTGAAGGCCTTCGTTTTCTTTGAACCACAATCAGAATAGCCTCAGAATAGCATCAGTCCAGGTTCCACCATGTCCCTGGGCAATGCTGCTGAGCTCCTGACAACTTACTTCAGGACTCGAACAAAAGTCTTGGCAACTTGCTGGTGGAGTTTCTCAAAGCCACAGCCGTTCTTTCTTGCTTTTAATGAAATTCCTTTCTATTTCTCCAGGTATGACTCCCCTTGGACCAGCAGGGCATATTTTCTCCTTGAGTTAGGACAGCTTATGACAAATAATGATGAGGAATCAATAGACAGGAGGGAAATATTGGGTGAGAGGCTGAATGAATCTCTGAGATAAATTATTGACCATCGGCACGGCCAGTTCTCCTTTCACTTATATGTTCGTATTCCATCTCACTAACAACCTGAAAGAAAATCAAATATTTTGTTTGGGGGCTTCACTAATATCAGCAACTTTTACTATCTTAATGGCATTTTTATTGATCTCAGCTTTAATGGGAGCTGTATATATTTGATGTTGGTCATTTAAAGTAGAGGTGAGTAATAGACTTCCCCACTGAGGATCATAAAGCAGCCCCTTGTCTGGCAAGCATGGGAAGCAAATAGAAGACAGCATTTAATCTACTGTTCTACGGCTGTTATCAGGGACTGAGATGAAGAAAAAATTAAAATGTAAAGGTTGGAGCTTCCCCACCCCCTCGCTCCCTGCCCCCACTCCATTTCCTACCCACCTTCACCCCTCCCCAAGCTGACTCCTGGGCACACTGGTCATCAGCAGACTAACAACAAAAGGCCATTGGCGCAATGACCTTGGCTGTGGCATCACGCACTGAAGGAAAGAAATGAAGCCATTAGACTGAGGCAGGAGAACAGGTTATAAATCAAGCCATTTCCAATAAGCTGCCGTAATGGCCATCCATCATTGCCAGCCCGGCACACAGCAGACCATGGAGACACTGGCGCTGCTCAAGCTGAGACATAAACAATAATAATCCGGGCTTGATGTTTCAGCCCTTCAGGAAATTTAGGGACATTTGCTTTTCTTTTGTTTGTCAGAGGTGATATTTAAAGCATACGATGTAATAAATAGAGGGTAGGTGACACATTGGTACAGTCTACAAGCATTGCATTCTGGGTGTGATTAAAGGGAGAATAAAAAGTTGAATTCCAAAAATAGCCACTGCTTCTGGAATAAAAGAGCCCCCCCCCAACAAATAAACAAAACATCACAGTCTTCTAGATGTTTTTGAAATAGGCTGATAGGGCTCATTGCTTTGAGACTTATAGCAGTTTATGTCTGAATAAAACACAATAATACTGGGTCATGATTTTGCTTGTATAAGAAAGAAAACTGGACCAGTTATTTAAATGTGTATTGTAACCAGGTTAGAAGTGGTTAATTGGAAGTAGGCATGTAGAAGCTGTGCTTTTTAATAATATCATATCGTTCACTTCCAGTGGACAATTCACTATGGCACATGACCTTATGGCAGAGATTTCAAAACAATGTTGTCAACACTGTAAGTGCACTCAAGATTGTTTACTGTGACTTTGTGGGTAGGAGGGGGGGAAGCCAGGCAAAGAACTAGCTGTTCTAGTATATCTGAGTTTTTCTGACAGTCTTTAAAATGATTTCCTCAGGTTATTAGGATTTTATTTCAAAGCTGTGCCCATCAGATATTGCCAGCCAGCATGTCTTTCCAGCTTTCTCATTTCTATTCTACAACACTTGCCCATCTCTATCTTGATTTGATTACACAGAATATCCAGTCCACATTTTTATTTTATAGTATATTCTACCCTGCAGATTATAATGCCAGTCCTCAAAAATATATTTCAGATCATTAAAAACAGTTAAAAGAATTGGATGGTCTTAAAATTCACAGGATGATCCTATGGATTAGGATGAAATTTCAAAGCACTTGGTAATGTATTAGAGTGGACTTGTCTTATATCCCAAAGCCAAGAACAATTAAAGTAAGCATAATTGAGAGACATGTTGTGACAACAGAATGTCCCAAAGAGGAATTTTTGGAAACATTATGGAGGAACTATAACTTTCCTATCTACCAATAATCAATCATTGTACTTTTAAAGCTCCAAATGTATGCAATAGCTACAATGCAAATACATAAAGTCCAATCAAATAGTGTAGTAATTGGGGCAGATATGAGTGATGTATGGAAACTTCAATACACTTCAACAAAAATAAACCAGTTAGAGCCAGTTAAGGTAATTCAGTCTCATTTACTTTCTTTCCATCCTAACTTAATTGTCATAAAAAAGGAAAACGTCCACCTAGATTCTTATACTTTGGTGAACCGTCGGCATCAAAATAGAATGTTTTAATTATATTTTCAGAACTGAGTAGGGTAAGGTGATGTACTCTACCACAGATCAATGTAGGCAATAACCATTTTTCTTTCTGGTTGAAATATAGGATTGCCAATTGCATGTTTGGGAACTGATTAAAATAGCTGAAGAAGCTGAAGATGCTCGATCAGATACATTTAAATACATATTTTGATTCCAAGTATGCCTGGAACATTTGTTTAGAATGAGTCCATCTTTCTGACAATTTTTAAGAAAAGATTTTTCTTAAAAGAAAAGACACCTTTTGGCCTCCTTGGCATGAAGACAGAGTCTGTCCAACTACTGGCAGGGGGAACTGGAGTTGAATTTTCCCCCCCTTCTTTTTGTGGTACCCTATCAAATTGGCCCCTTCACCTAAATGGGGAAGTCTAACTAGGGTTTTCTCAGACTTTTCACGAAAGTTGGCATTGAATTTTTTTAATGGTTTGTCTAAATATCCTTATAATTAAGCATCTGAAGATATTTTAATACAAACATAATAGATTTGTTTTCTCATGAGCTGCTATTTAATTAGTCATTTATAATAAATATTTATAAGTGTTTATAAATAAGATATTAATTGCCTGAAATGACATTTTAATGTGGTGCTAACCATCAGTGAAATGCTGCATAGCATGAGGCTGCATCACAAAGTGTTTTGGAAGGTCTGATGCTGCATGGGTACCACCAAGTGGCCTAAGGGTGGTGGGGTGTTTCTGGGGCTCTGGGCGTGTTTCCAGGGCTACTCTCGGACAGAAGCAAAGTCCCTCCCGATGACAGGATTGTGAGAAATGCCAAGCCAGGAACAACTCAATGACCTCCCTCCTTTTCCTTCTACGCAGAGACTCTATCAGAAATGGGAGCATCGAGGCTATTACTAAGGATCACTCTTTGGAAGATTCCATATCCCCTCTGAGGCACTTGTTCCAAGGCCGCCCCTTTCCCTTTGTCTCTGCCCTCTGCGTGTGAGACCTTCCAGAAAGAAAAGGACAAAGGCTGGACTGATATCCGGGCTGCTAACAGGTTGTGCAACTGGTTGTCTTGTGCCAAGGCCAGATTGGATTACGCAATGGCAGATAAGAAAGAAAAGATCGTAAACAGCCTCAACTAAGTTTTGTTCTGGATAAGAAAGAAAACAAAAGATAAAGACTTAATGATAGCCTGGTGAAACTTCTTTTTAGACTGAGTATCTGTCTATCCCTTACCTGCCCAGAAGCAAATGGAACCTCTATGGGCCTCAAAATCTCCATCTGTGAACTATGAAAATAAATGTATGCTATTTACATATTTTTTTAGGGACGCTAATGAGAGCAACAGTTTAACTTTATTTATTCATTAATCGGTCCAATTCATAAACTTCAGCCATCTGCTACAAAGATTCAATTAACTAATTGTTATATCCCAGTTTGCAATTATAATATATTATGGAAGCACTAAAATGGTGGAGGGCAGTAGGGTACTTGAGCAAGGTTGGATTTTTATTTTTATTTTTTGGAAGAGTATATCACACTTTTGCTTTCCACTTATCTTCAGGCAAATTTGAATTTTGTGATTCTTCTGTGTTAAGTAAAAGGAAGTGTACCCAATGGGCAATGACAGATTTTGGTTACTGGCTTAGCTTTAGTGTGTACCATCTGGTGCCTTGAATCAATTTTCGAGTAATGTTGAGCCTCAGTTTCCACATTTAATTGTAATGTGAAGTTGGATTAGATGCAGATTCTGGTAGGAATTTTAATAACGTCTTACATTTATTTAGCTTTTCATGATTTAATTTTGATTATTTATATTTAACTTGATTATTAATATATGTTCCACTTTTCCCCCCCATTGACCTTTTCTAGACCATCCCGGCCCATCCTCAGCCCCAGGCCTTCACCACCCTATTGTTAGTATCCATGGGTTAAGCCAGCGGTTCTCAACCTGTGGGTCGCGACCCCTTTGGGGGTCGAATGACCCTTTCACAGGAGTCACCTAAGACCATCGGAAAACACATATATAATGACATATTGTTTTTGTGATTAATCACTATGCTTTAATTATGTTCAATTTGTAACAATGAAATTGGGGTTACCACAACATGAGGAACTGTATTAAAGGGTCGCGGCATTAAGAAGGTTGAGAACCACTGGGTTAAGCATATATGTCTACAAGTTCTTTGGTTGATCTCTTCCCACTTGTCTAACACCTTCTCCCCCCGCCCCCCCCCCCCCCTCATTCTTTCTGAGGTTCAACATCCCGATTATTTAAAAAGGAATCCAAAAGGCAGGGGTTGAAGGTAGGTCTTGTGAACTCCACTTTGACAAATGAGGATAATGAGGCTCAGAAGAGTCAAGACTCTCATGTGTGTTCATACTGTAGTGGTATCTTTTTTAACTTTCAGGCAGCATTGTTTTTCTGACTATAAAGTATGTCCCAAATGCATGTTTTCTAAGTAGGTGGTTTCCAAAAACCCTTTCCAGCTCAAAACATCTATATTTCTAATTGATTCTTTTGTCCTTTGACCATTTCTGTGGCAGAGTGCTCTGAAGGGTTTTCCTGTTTCTGTCCTCATTGAAAGTTTCTGTTTTTCACTCTAAACAGCAGCATTTATTGTCAAGGATGGAATTGAGCTAATAATATGGGTCCCAGAGAAAGACAATGAAGAAAGGGTAGAAATTTGCTGGGTGTATTTGACATCAATGATATTATAGTTGAGAATGCTGGCATTATGAGTATTTGAAAATGTTTTGGGCTGCTGCTAAACCTCATTATTTATAATTCATTTCTTGTGAGTTGAGTCCCAGTATTCAACGTGCAATCTGCCAATTGCATTGTATCGAGTTTCATAAAAGAAGGCAGTAAACATACAGATACCTGTTGCACAGTCCCCTAGAAACCAATCCTCTGTGTAGTGCTCTATGAAATTCTGTTTTGATTAGGTTGTTACATCTGGGACAGAGCTGCAAATAGTGTTTGGCGGAGGAAAAATGTGGGCCTGTATAATGCTGAGATTAAAGTCTGTCCAATAATACAAGCATGTCAGCTGGGACGGGTCCTGAATTTATAGCGGAAAGGCCACTGAGTGAGGATTCATCACACAGGTTCAAGGGAGGGAGTGGCAATTACTTTGGGACCTTTTGTGATAATACTGGATGGACCCACTGAGAAAGCTCCATATTTAATCTATTTTCTGCTTAAATGGACAAAGAACTAGTAAATAAAATAGGAACTAATCCCATTGGGGCAGAAGGCAGAAAAGAGGAAGATGGGAGGGGAAAAAATGACCTCATGCTGCAGATCCTCTGCACTTCTAATTTTTATGGCCCTCTGTTGTAAGAGTCTAATTAATAGGCTGACTTCTCGGGGTATTTCATGCTCTATGCCTTACGTAACTCTTTCAGATGGCAAATGACATGGCTGAAACTGCCATGCAGAAGCAGAAGGTAAGAAGTGAGTTAGTGAAAGCAATGGGTTCTTGAATTAATGGGTTTGAGCAGGAACACATCCTTGGTGGTGAATCGAGCTCTGATGCCTTATGTATCTGTAATTCTACAGCAGGATGACTTCCCAATTAATTACTTTCTTGATCAAGCACTGTGTGGTTGGATGGGTCTGAGAGAAAGGGAATGAAAAATCTCATCACTTCCTAAAAGGAGATTCACTAAATTTGGTACCCATACGCCATGCACAAGGCTGTTTGTAACAGGTTGCATTATCCCTCAGATTTACAGGTCTAATAAGCATAATTGACAGATCCTGCACATGACCACAGGTGGGAACAGCTGGTGGGTACTTGCCAAGAGCAACACATTTAACCAGCTGCCAGTGGAGCTTGCCAAAGAGGGGTCACCATGGAGCAGCTGATCTGTCGCTAGCATTTCCCGATTGTCACCTGCTAGCTAATGTTACAGTAGGTCCTAACTTAACAGGAAGGAGGGAGGGAGGGAAGTTTGCACATCCTTCCTGAGCATCACACCATCCAGAAAATGTCTTTGGACAAGAGGGTTGTTACTTTGACTATGGCGATGCATCAACACAGTGATCACCATCAGCATCAACCCGACTTTCTTAGCTGTGGTCTCTCTTACAAGGATGAACCATCTGATTGCTAGAGAGCCTCCAGGAGTTATGCTTTTGTCAAATGAGAAATCCAGAGGCCTCCAAAGTGATGATTTGTCTTGTAAACTGTAATTGTGGTCTTTTGAAAAGAGTTTGATTTTCTAGGTTTCAATAATTAGCTTAAATCTTAATAATAGGGCATAAGTGTAAGATCTATGTTTGCTGCAGGAAAACTGAAAGTGACCTCATGTAGAACACCCTTTGTACATTTCACATCTCATTCTCATTACCACCTCCTCCTGTGTTTAGCTTTCTCTCCTACAACTTCATAATGTAGTTATCCCGGCCCAATTTGACCCAATTAGTGATTGAGGCAAAACACAGAATTAGTGTACTATCCTATATAATAAAAGTGTAATACGCAAATCAACCGAACAGTCGAACAACGAACAACTGGTTGGCGGGGGCGGGGCCAGGGAGCAGGCAGCACCAGGCCGGCCAGGGTGAGTGCCAACAGGCAGAGAGAGGAGACAGCAATGGGCGGGGGGGGGGGGGGGGGGGGGCAGCGGTGACCAGTGGCGGTGGAGGGCAGATGGGGGGGTGGGGCCAGCTGCTTGCCACAGGCCCCATCCCCTGATCGGCCTGCCTGTCGCCTCCTGCAGAGGGAAGCCAGACTGCGGGTTAGGCCTGCTTCCTAAAACATCAGTCAAACATCCCCTGAGGGCTCCCAGACTGTGAGAGGGCGCAGGACTGCAAGAGGGCACAGGCCGGGCTGAGGGACCCCCAAGTGCATGAATTTTCATGCACTGGACTCTAGTAATTAATAAAATGTCTTGCTTTCTATTAGTGACCAGTACACATTGTAAAACATGTCACATAAGGTACTGACTGAGATGGAGTTTCCCTTCACAGGAATTCACTTAACCATTCTAATCTGACCTCTTCTGTGACCACTTACTTGGATAGAATATACTAAAAGAGCAGAGAGCTGGCAATCTCTCTGTCAACTGTATTTAAAACATAACCCTGGTTTGGTCCCCAGGGTGAAGACTTCCTAGATGCTGTGAAGCCATTTTACACAATGCTGACCTAACGATTTTACCCAATAGGCTGTTCCCTGCTTGGATTACGATTGTTTTCCTTACTAAGACCTGACACTCTGGAAAACTCCATTTCCTGCTACTCCTCCATACATTAGTCAAGAGTTACACAGGATTCCTCAAACACTGTGGCCGATGCTTGTAACTGTCCCTTATAAGACCTGCTTCCCTCCCTCCATAATAATTTAAATTTCAGGGGGCTGTGCAGGTCCTGTAAGAAACTACATCTCCCAGGCTTCTTTGAAACTTGTTAATCTTAGCAAATGGGATGTGAGTGGAAATGATATGCACAGCTTCTAGGTCATGTCATGGGAAGAGGAAATTCCTACGTTCCACTTCTCTTTCTTCTTTCCCATGGGCTGGAACTTAGCACTAGTGCTGAAGATTGCTGGCAAGTAGCAAACAAAGAAGGAAGGAATCTGAAACCCTGTTGACCTCATGGAGCAGTGCTGTCTGCTGACCCCGGACAGCCTGCCTACATCTGGACAGAGTAATAAACACAAGGCTATCTTGTTTGAGTCACTCTTATTTCAGTCTCTTTATTACAACCGCTCAGCTTTATACCCTAACTAATAGATACCTTCCTCTTTCCGGCATCCATATCTTTGTTTCTGCCACTCTCTTTTCCTGGAATGTCCTTAACTATTCAGTGACCACCTACTTGCAGGAGGTTCTCCCCCGGCTCCTCTGTGTGAGTGCAGAATTTTTCACAGCTTCAGCTGTTTCTTAAGTTCTGATCACAGTGGATTGTGGAGAGTTCTGTGTCATGTCTCCAGTTAGATCATTGAGTTTCTCAAGGTGAAGAGTGGAGTCCTTTTATGCCAGAACCTGGGATGCCCATGAATATTTGTTGAAATAATAATAATAATAATAATAATAATAATAATAATAATAATAAATATGCTGCAGTCATTTTAAATTGTACAGTTCTATAGGTTTTATATACTGCTTTTAAATAACTTTAATAGTCATGTGTTTCCCACTTCATTTTTTAAAATCTTTATAATTGAGAGTATTACAGATGCCCCCTTTTCCCCCCATTATCCTTCTCCACCTGGTGCCCGCCTCTCCCCAGACCTTCACCACCCCATTGTTTGTGTCCATAGGTAATGCACACATGCATGTTTTTTGGTTAATCTCTCCGCCCCCTTTTCCTCTGAGATTCATCATGTTGTGGCAGAATGCACGGGAGAAGGATCAGCCAGCACGCCAAGGGAGGAAGGTTTAACCTTTATTTTGCAGGTCTGCTAGTTCAGGGGAATTCCAGTTCCAAAGCCTCAACTGAACTTGTGGGGAGGCTCTGACCTATATATCTCCTCCTGTGGCGGCCCCTGAGGGCCCACAGCTCCGCCCAAGTCAGTCTTGGCGGGGCCTTGGGGGCATGCTCCCGCAGCTCTGCCCTAGTCAGCTGTGGCGGGGCCCTGGGGTTAGGCTCTGCCGCTAGGCCCAGGTCAGTCAGAGTGGGGAAGTAAGACTGCAGTTTTCACCAGATACTGAACTACATTGCAAGCCTCCCCACTTTCCTTTTTAATCAGGCTGTTCCTTGTTTCCATGCCTCTGATTCTATTTTATTCATCCGTTTATTTTGTTTATTAGATTCCTTGTTTATTTATTTTTATTTTTACTAGTATATTCAATTGTTGATAGCTATGTATTTATTGCCATTTTATTGTTCATATTTTTTATTATTTTTTCTTTTTTTTTATCTGAGTATATATACATATAAAATACAATCAGTTTTTTTAAAAGATATCTGCATTTCTATGTAACATTATTTACAATAGACAAAGTATGGAAACAGTCTATGTATACATGGACAGATGAACAGATAAATAATACACACACAATGGAATATTAATCACCCTTAAAAAAACAACAACAAGGAAATTTTGTCATTTACAAAAGCGTGGATAAACCTAGAGGACATAAGTAAAATAAGCCAGACACAGAAAGACAAATACTACATGTGGAATCTGAAAATAGAAGCAGAGAGTAGAATGGGGTTATTAGGACTTTGGGGATGGGAGAAATAGGGCAGTGATGCAAAGGGTACAACGTTTCAGTTATGCAGAATGAATGAGTTCTGGAGATCTAATGCACGGCACTGTAACAACAGTTAGTGTGACTGTACTGAAATTTGTTGAGAGAGTGGATCTTAACTAGTCTCACTAAAAAAAAAAAAAAAGATGACTCTGTGAGGTGATGATATGTTAATTGGCTTGGTTGTAGTAATTATTTCACCATGTATATGTATATCAGACACATTGTACGCCTTAAACATATTCAACTTTTGTCAGCCATGTCTCAATAGAACTGGAAAAAGAAGTACATGTACCAATTAGCATTTAGGATATTTTAGAAGAATTTCATAGCTTTTTACACTAATTTGTAAAATGAGGCAAGTGGGTTAGATTGGAGGCTATAGACTGGTAGTTTTTAGTGTTTGTTTGTTTCTCTGCTTCTCTGTAGAGGTTGATAACATGTATACATATACTTCCTTGGATGTCATTTTCAAGTATCCTAGGCTAGTTGTCATATGTTTATGCTCTTCTCTTGCGCATTGGAGATGATCATATAGGGCTTCTTGAGAACCCTATGGCTTCTCTAATTATGGTATACCTTCTGGAATGGCAGATGACATGGAATTTCATAAGAGGAGTGAAGATGGAGGGATAGTTATGAAGCAGAGTGCTGTGAATATATTATAGTACTCTGTATAGTAAGTCCACAGTGGCCATATAGGTGAGTGAGTTCTGGCTATAATGTCATTGATTTCTGATAGGACCTAATTCTTGAGGAAATAGGTACAGAGCTGAGTTTTCCCTGTCAAAATCCTCTGGTGAAATAATGACCCATAATAGTGTTGGAGATATCCAGGATATAAGATTAAGTTGGAGGAGGTTTGGAGTCGGCCTGGACCTTCATGGGTTAGGAAGACCCAACCATAGCTTTGAACCCCTGAGAGGATTGGTGGTTGGTGCAGAGACTCAGTAAGCCCTATGAATCCCAAGTATCCCTGGATAGTTTTAATTATACTGAGGGATTTCTGTTCCAGATGACTGGATTCCTTGCCTGTACCTAAAGACTCTATGGCTATCTATACAAGTCCTCAGAATCCTCCCTCCAAGATTTCAAACTCATCTCTTTGTTTGACCCATTCCATCCAGGACTTCCTTAACAATGGATGGAAGCAAACTCTGAGTTGTCAAGGAAATTAGGAGGTCACAAAACAGGATGGATGCCTCAGATTAGAGGTCCTCTTTGATTTTGTTTATTAGCCAAAGGAAGGCAGCAGGAACTTTTATGGCCTAAACAACCATTTTTCATTGGCCAAGACACATCTAGATGATGGACTTCCATTTGTCTTTTTTTTTTTAAATTATTTAATCAGAATTTGCTGGTGTTTAGCCTGACTGTTAAGCTTCATGGAAAAAGGAGGCTCTGTGAAGTTGGTCCAGGAGCCTGGGATTCATCGGTGGTGAGAAGTCATCCTGAATAGCGAGTGCACTGGGGCCAAGGGAAAGCTTCCTGTTCTTCTTCTACAGGAAGAGACTGCAGAGACCTTCGCAAGAGAGCTGGAGAGCCTGAAAGAACTCTTGGAAAATGTTTCCTCAAGCCAAAAGGCCTTGGCTTCAGACTCAGACAGCCACTTTCCTGCTTGGCAGGAAAAGGAGAACCCCCAGAAATCAGGCTTGTGGTTATCTGGAAAATAATTGCTAACTTTTTCCATCCACTAAGCAGGAGTCTGTGTGCTTCATATTTATAAAATCCTCACCCATTTTAATCAGTGGGTGTTATTATTATTAATTATTATTAAAATCTCATTTTATAGATAAGAACAATGAAGCACAGGAGGCTTAAACATCAGTCTAGGACGTAGACAGTCAGGAGTAGGGGTAGGATATAGATGTGGAAGTCTCAATGAACTGTGACTTCTGCACTGCAGCTGCCTGGGCTCCTCTTCCTTCTCTGGCTTCATGACTGGGTCTGTTGGCACGCTGAGGAGATGTGCTAGAAGGTAAGCCCAGTCTCAAGGTGTGCTTCAAGGATGATGTCCAACTTCATCATTTCCTTTATCCTGGTCTGATCCTGGGATTGGTAAAGGAAGGGCATGAAAGCACATATGGACTGTGGGATCCCTGTGAATCACTTTCTAGAACGACTGTTCTCTTGGCTTATTTTCTTACTTTCTCTTAAATATTCTCCTGTCTCATGTCTCTCATTTCAGGTGAGTCAAATCAATAGGACCATCACCTTCTTAACTAGAACCCCTCACTCTTCCCTCCCCACCCACCCATTGCTTTCAGTGCTGCCAGAGTGACCTCTGCTGTAACTGCCTGATTGGATCATCCTACTCCTGAAGACACTTCCATGGATTTCAGGTCTTTATAATATATTTCAAATTCCTTGACTTGGCACACCACGCCCTCCATGATTAGAACCTACTTACCTCTCTAGGCTCATGTCCCATGGGCCCCCTTCCCTTCTCGTCTGACACTCACTTTCATCCCTATATTCTCAGCAAACTAAAGCTCTATCAGCATAATATAGCATTTCACATCTCCATGAAGCGGCACATGTCCCTCTCTCTGTTTGCTGCTCACATGTACATCCTCCCCCCATTCCCACCTCCAACATCTTTATGAAGCTATTACTCATACAATAATGTCAAGTCAAATATTATCTCTTCTCTTGCTTTAAAGCTTTTATTACTGCTCCTCCCATAGCACCCTGTGAAGAGGACAGGCTCCGGGATTAGATCACACCCTATTTAGAAAATATATATGCATTATGATCTTGGACCAAAGAAAGTTAGATTCTCTAAGTATCAACTTCTTTGTGTGTCAAATGGGGCTACTAGAAAAGATTTTCCATATTAAGTTGTTGGGAAAGGTAAATGTTGTAGAACATGAAAGGCACTTAGCTCAAATGCCAAGCAAAGAGTAAATACCAGGTGAGTGATAGCTGTTATCAGTGTTACAGTCATCATCCTATTCATCTCACTGCTGGGTAATTGTCGACCCACATGCGCATCTTCTTCTCTGGATGTACACTTCTTGAGGATACTGTCTGTGTAATTGGATTTTATATCCTTAGCACCTGGCACAGTGCCTGCCACGTAACAGGTGCTCAATAAACACTTATTGAATGAATTATAACTCAATTATCTGCCATCTGGTTTGTCCGAAGCCACATATTAGCAGGATCTAGCCTACTGTTCCCCCATTCCATCATCCCATCTGCCTTTAGATTTAGGGAAAGGAGAGTTTATCATGCATCTCCTCTTGGAGTCAGTTCACACAGGACCTGCTGCTCTGTTCTCATTGCTTCCCAATGGTCCCTGCCTGGTTGCCTTGGGTTTCAAAGAATCAGACTGCTGGGCATCCCCTGGAAATGCTGCTTTCCCTCAATGTGATGCTGCTGGCAACTTGCTAGCTTCAAAGCAGGTATGATGTGTAGAAGCCACAGTTCCCTTCCCTGTCCCTTCTCAATACTGAGCACTTCACATCCATTAACTCCCCCACAGTGTCACTAATACAGGCCATTGTAAGAAACAAGTTTCCAAGTAGGGGTAGAAGATAAAAAGGAAACTTGTTTCATGGCACTGGGGACAACAGCACACATCACTATTACTGAAGTTAATCAGCTATTTCCCATGGCTGGCCATTTCTCTGAGGAGCCATCCAGCTGATACATTGCAAAGGTGAGGCTGCCCACATTATCTATCCATCTCTTTACACTTCTTGAAGGCCAGAAGACTTCCCCCCATTCCTCTAGTGCTCTTCAGAGAGAATCCTCCAATTCCCATTCATTTGTTGTGCACAGTCCCTCATAAGTAAAATAAAATAGGAATATGTTTTCCTCAATAAAAGATCAGTCTTTGCTCAAAAATCACACCTTTAGTAACACCAAGAATCAGGAGAAACTTTGGAATTAAATTTTTTTCTTTAGGGAATTTGACTGTCTTAGCATAAATTATGAACAATCTCTCTAAATGGAAGGGGAAGTAGAAAATGCAACTTATCTTTGTGCAGAGCAAACTCTAGAGTCAATATTTCCCTTTCCCTTCCCTTCCCTTCTCTTCCCTTCCCTTCCCTTCTCTTCCCTTCCCTTCTCTTCCCTTCCCTTCCCTTCCCTTCCCTTCCCTTCCCTTCCCTTCCCTTCCCTTCCCTTCCCTGCCCTTCCCTTCCCTTCCCTTCCCTTCCCTTCCTTTCCTTTCCTTTCCTTTCATTTCCTTTTCTTTGTCATGTCTTCTAAGCCATAGAGTCTATGAGAAGCAGGGTAGAGGTGAAGGAATAAAAATGACCCCTTGTCTTCAATGGACTGCACTTGCTCCTCAATGTGTGTAGGTGGCTTCTATGACCTAAGTTGTCCAGGAAGCCCCATGTACCAATATTGTTGAGGTCAGGAGAAAACAATCCTCTTTCCTTTAGACCCTCTCCAACCACCAGCCATCCTGTGGCTCTTCAGCTTACCTTGCTAAAAGCATTTTTCCTTTTCTCTTCTTTTTATTTCCCAGGGTCTGTTCTTCTCCTAAGCTTCATTCATTCCATTTCTTTTGAATGGTAGGGAGATAGTCTCCAGATTCTGCAGCTGGAGTATTCACAAGACAATCCAACACTTCCTCCTGACAAATGGTCTTATGCTACATGAGTGTCTACAGAATCTGCAGTCCTTCAACTGAAGACTGATCCAGTTACCTCTTCTGCTACCCTAAGTTTGATATATGCCATGCCCTGGAAATGGAGTAACACATGACAGGATAAATCAAACCCTGGATTTTCATCAGAAAATTTTCATCAGAAAATCCAGAGTACCTCTTTCCCCACCCTCTTCCATCAACCCTTGATAGAGTTGGATCATGCCAAGTGTCTGGACTGTGCTCCAGGCATGTCATCTAATGGGATACTAAGCTTTGAGAGGGGACTTGAAGGCAAACTTAAATTATTCTTGCTGTTACCATTCCCTGGGCTTCTGTTGAAAGAAGGTGATAATGTGGGAGGAACTTTATTTTTGGCTATTGTATAACTTAACAAGTTACAAAAAGAATAACTCATTGTATTTTCTCATCCAAAAAGTGATTTAAAATATCTAAGATTTTCCAAGGGCTGAAGATGAGATATTGTTAGCTGGAGAAGGGAGTATGGCTGAACTGAATTTTGAGAGGGTGCCTCATGCTGAAGCAAATGCTCTAGAGGACAGCTCTCTCTATGGTAGATTAAGTACAGTGCAAACTCAGTAATCTGCACATCCTTTATGTGAACTGTCCCATTATTCAAATGACTCCCTAAAGCCAATTTCCTTTACCTTTTAGGCCCCGACATGCTGAAATTGAAAAATTTTCTCACTGTTCCTTTTTTATCTTCAAACTGTATTAGTGAAATTCACCATATGCCTGAACACTTTTGAGCTCTGATTTGTTCAGATAATTGAGCTTCCAATATACTTTGGAGTCTAACACTCAGTGGTAGCCCTGCTCAAAGATTCCCCCTCACAGGGAAAATAGCTGGGCAATGAGATATGACCAGCCAGCAGGACTGCATTAGGAGAGAGAGTTTCCACCCCTGCAGTATCATGCATGATTACAGTCAATCAGTAAGTCTTCCACTTATTGCACTTACTCTTATAAGCAACTGTAGTGAACGACTCTAGAGGTTAGTGCTCATGTGAAGTTAAATCCTAGCATTATGCCTACTAACTGCATGACCTTAAGCAAGTTATTTAATCTCCTCAAGCTTCAAATTCCCCATTTGTAAAGGAAAAGTAATGGTAATCTCATCCACATCATTAGACCTTACTAAATAAATAAAATGTATGTACTGAGCCCAGGGCTGGGAACCTAGTAAGTGCTTAATAAGCATTAGCTATTCTTACTGATTTCAAAAAAAGAATTCAGATAAGATCTTGGCACTGCCATCAAAGGCCTTGCAAGCTCTTTGAAAAGCCACTATGTAGCACACCAAAACAACAAAACACACAGAGACACATTCACACACACACACACACACACACACACACACACACACACACACATCAGAACACGTATGTATTATCAATATATAATAAATCCAACTAGCCCAAGTTCAAATCCTGGCTCTGCCACTTTTAAATTGTATAAACTTGGAAAAGTTACTTAATGTATCAATATCTCAGTGCCATCAGGTATAAAATGGAAGTAATAGTCTCTATGGCATAGAGTTTGGGGGAGGATTAAATAAATTATTATATATGCAATATGCTTAGAGCAGTGCCTGGCATGTAATGAGTATCTGCATTAATACACTTGGGGTGTTTGGTGTCCAGAGAGAACATATGAATGGGTACAAGAAAAATAAGAGGTATTGGGTAATCAGAAATAGAACAAAGTCCACATGGTTGGTCACATTTGAATGGGAAGGAAAAAGAACATTCCAAAATTGGAATGGCATGAATATTTTGCTGGCTGATGCTAATAATCTCTTAGCTTTGTTACCATTACTGAGCAGAGATTTTTTTCCCCTCAAAAAAAAAAACAAAAACAAAAACAAAAAAAACAGCAACAGTGCTGTCTGAGGCCTTTTTCTATTTGAGCTCTTTAATGAGTGATGCTTTCAACCCATTTGTAAGTAAATTGAGATGTCCAGCAACATCCTCACATTTGTAAATTAGGGGATTGCAGACTAACCCCCCTTTGTATAAATGCTCTCCCTTGTGAGCCCTGAGGCCCTGCTCTTTCCTGGTTTTCCTGCCTCACTCTGACTGCTTCTGTGCAGTCTCCTTCCAGGTTCACAGACAGAATCCAACCTTGATTGTTTGTGGCTCCTGGGGGTCTGTCTTTCTTTCTCCATTGGCTCTACATGTATGTTTTCCATGAATGAGTGCAGTCATCTCCATGACTATACTACTGTATATATATATATACACACACAAGGTGCCCTCCAAAAATGTATACACACTTAAACAGCTGATAGCTGTTAAGTGAAAATGAAATGCATTTTAATAAACACCACCTTTATAATAATTCAAAGTGTGAATACATCTTTTGGGACACTCTGTATATATATGACCTTGTTGATTGTGTAAAAAGCATAGGTTGTGAGGTACCCCAAAGAAAAACATGTTTTTCTCTGAATTGAGTCCTTCTATGTTGGTGTCCCTTGTCTTAGCTTAAATCAAAACAGGATATTTAATAGTCCAAGAGGGGGATAGGCTCTCAGGCTGCAGAATTGTGTTGAGAGGTCCGGTGGGAATCTTAGAACTGTGTCTCCATCGCTGGGTTCTGTTAGTATCTGTTTCATTTCAGCCTCAGACAGGTTTTCTCCATGCAGCACCTACTGGAAGCCTTGAACCTTCCTTTATAATTTGCATAGATCAGGATTCCATAAACACAAAGAGATTCCTTTGGATTGTCTAAGCCTCAGTCACAAGTCTATCTCCCATGTCTATTCAATTCAAATGGATTCAGCAGGGGTTTTTGTTTGTTTGTTTTCTTTTGGAGGGATTGCTGAGTTGGGGGGTTGGGGAAAAGAATGGTTTCCCAGTGAATCAGACAACCTATGTATGCTTCTCAACACACATCGTTTTTTCATCTATTATGATTAAATATCAACATGGTAAACTTCCAGTATTTGAGCACCAAATACATAAATAAATAAATAAAAAGACTTGTATGAATGAGAAATAATAAACACAAGGTTTCCTAATCCAGTGAACAGAGGTGGCAGAAATTTTTCCAAAAGTGAAATTCTGATAGCAATAAAACAGGAATTTGGGGGGTTGAAAAAGACAGAAAATTTTAGAAATTAAGGGGACCATGGAGGAAGCACAGGGCTGCAGAGCAGCAGAAGGTATATTTCCATAGAATAGGGGAGCTGAAAAGCTGCAACAGGTACATTTCCATAGAATGAGGGAGCTGGGAACAGCAAAAGGTCTGTATTTACAAAATAAAGAGAAGGAAGCCCTTCATCCAGAAGGAGGAGAGGAGAGCCCAAAGGGAACAGGAAAACAATAAGGGAGGAGGGGGGAGAACCTCACATGTCCCATGTGAAGTTCAACCTTTGAGCCCAGGAATTACTACAGTAACCAGGCTAAGGGAATAGTGACCAATCAGAGGGGATATCAAGGCACCAAGATCTGCAGCCTTTATAAGCCTTAGGGAAAAGGAACTCAGTGGAACCCTTTCCCCCTCCCTATGTGGGAGTCTGTTCTACAGGACTCTTCCCCCCTACCCACGTGGGAGTCTGTACTTGTTCTTTAATAAATTTCCACCTTTGCTATACCATCTTCCATCCATGGATTCATTCTTCGACTCTGGCGGACAAAGAATCCGGGTTCCAGTCCAAAAATTCCGTTTCAGCAACCTCAACAAAAGGACTGCCTACAACTTTGATTCTGAATTTGGGATTCTGGTCTTTTCTGATTTCAATGTATCTAAAACATAAGGGCTGTGGTCCCAGAATTTCCCATTGATTTAGCAATAATATCCCTGGATTTCTTCAGGCAGTTATGGTCCGAAGTGCTCTGTGCTAGGACCACGTGTGAGTTCACTAGCATGTGTCAGACTGTAGAAACCAACTGCGGTGCAGAAAGGGAGAGACCTATAGACAAGGATTTGGTTTTCTTTTAGCTCACTCATGTCTTCGGGGGCTCTGGAAACCCCAGAAACACCAGCCTCTCCCCTACAGTGAAGCCAGAGAGCAGGATGGTGCTGAGATTGTCCACTATGCAAATTGGTGGAGGGGAGTGATTCTCCCGGAGAGAAACAGTCAGACCAAATGATGTTAAACTGAAAGGTAACAAGGGAGGATGAATGATCATGTTTAAAGAGGAAAGTGTTGACTGGCCCTTTCGCCTGGCAAACATAAATACCCAGAAGAATAGAAAACTGTGGGTGGATGTAGGTCTGCTTAATGTGAATCCTACATCAGGTATTTGTAGGTGATATAAAACTCTGATGTGCTGTAAAATTTATATCGCTCCCCAAAATGATCTACTGGTAGAACATATAAATTTTGCAGAAACTGTTAAAGCTGTCATAAAACCTCATTGCTATAGATACAGTAGGTGTTTCAGAAATACACACCAAAGCAGAGATTTGTAATCATTTCAGCGTGGTTCATAAAAAGAAGAACATTGTGTTTCAACTTCCGAGAAACGACAAAGGTTCCCTTCTTCCAAAGGCCTGTTTTATCTTCTTTTGCATGCTTTAAGGAGAGACAAGCAGAGACAAATAACAGTCTACATATTTAAATGCATGCATTTCCTTATATGCCCAGGTTGTTAGGAAGGTAGGAGCAAATGATTATTTCTTTACCAAGTTCCCATAGAGTTGTTGGCTCTGCTTAATAATAGTCGATCCTGTTCGGGCTGAACAAACTGGTCCCTGTGGGGGGAAAGGCAGCAATAAATCAATACCCTAGATGTAATCTGGGTGTCTAGAATGCTGAGAGAGATTCTGGTGCATAATGGTGCTGGTTTGTCTATTGTCATTCAGACATGAGCTGCATCAGAAAGGGGCTTGTGGGAACCTGATAAGAGGTGGTCAAAAGTGGGCCATAAATCACAGAGAGGCAGTATTCTGCTGATTTCATACACACGCACTTTCTGGGGCGAAAAAAAAAAGTGATAGATCTGCAATTTACTGCTTATCACATCTGCTAAAGTTTCCTAATACAAAAGGCTGACCTTCAGTGAATAAACACCCTGGTTGACTACCTGTGCCTGTAGAGGAAACAGGGCACTACAGCCACCTAGAGCTGGGAAGCCCTCCGCTGACCTATTTAACAAGCCTCTCTTTGATTGTGAGCCATGCGGTGGTGAGTTTACTCATGAGCATCTCCTCAAACAAGGAGCGGATGGTGCTTATTGAAAGAAACTGGATATTTAACTCTAGGGGAACTAATGGGCTGAAGGGATCATATGGATTCCACACTTGTTCAGCACTTGTTAACTTTCTGCAGATCACTGGACCACAACATCTTCTCAGATACTAAGGGAAAGGGGAGGAAGAGGCAGGAGAATGGAAGGGGTGAGGAACCAAGGAGGCTGCCACAGCCTAGGGAAGGGAACGCAACCTTCCCAGGCTAACACAGAGCCACCTGGAGAAGCAGAACAAAAAATTCGTGCAAACTTCCCACCCACCATGCTTTAACCTCAGAATTGCAATAGTTCTGTCCCATATTTCTTCCAAGGCAAAGTTTGAAAACATTGATCTCTTTTTTTCTTTATTGAGCTTTTCAAAATGTATGTATATGTAATCCTAGTTTCAATATTGGATAGCTCATTTATAATTAAGTGCATAAGAAAACAATGCATCTTTATAATGTAAGATCTGCAAGTAAATCAGTGCTCCAAAAATCTCCAAATTATCTCATTGCTCCCCGACTGAGTTAAATGTTTTGAGTGGATCCAAGCTTTAAAAGATGTAACTTCATGTCTAAATATTATTTATTAGCTAAAAGAAGACACCAGAGAATTTGTCTTTTCAACCTTGGATTTTTAATTTCAAACTGAGTTTATAAGACATCTCAATTGTTTATGCTTGTGCAATGAAAAATCCATTCACTCATTCTTTTAACAAGTGCTGATTATTTCGCTCCTATATATCAGATACTCTTCTAGGTGCTGGCACTTACCAGTGCACTAGAAAACAGAGCAATCCCTGACCTGTGGTGCCAGCAATTTAATGAGGGTGGGTATAGAAAATAGCAACAAAATCATAAAAATGTATGTTCAAGACAATAAAGGCTATGAAGGAATAAGCAGGGAAGGGTCTAGAGCAGTGGTTCTCAACCTGTGGGTCGCGACCACTTTGGAGGTTGAACGACCCTTTCACAGGGGTCGCCTAAGACCATCGGAAAATACATATAATTCCATATTGTTTTTGTGATTAATCACTATGCTTTAATTATGTTCAATTTGTAACAAAGAAAATACATCCTGCATATCAGATATATACATTACGATTCATAACAATAGCAACATTACAGTTATGAAGTAGCAATGAAAATAATTTTATGTTTGGGGGTCACCATAACATGAGGAACTGTATTAAAGGGTCATGGCATTAGGAAGGTTGAGAACCACTGGTCTAGAGTGTGCTGAAATGAGTGTGGGAGATGGGAGTGGTGTATATATATTATTTAAATTTTAAATACTTTCCAGTAGCCAATAGTTTTAAATTTCTCTTTCATAAGACCTTTTAGCCAAATAATAACTAGAACTGGAAATGATCCATTTGAATCTCATCCCCCTGCTGTGCCTTTGTCAACCTGTGCATGGACAGAGCTGCAGAATGGCTAACAGGCCAGGAAAACCAAGACTATATGCTGATGTGTGATCAGCCCATCCTATTTCATTCCCCATCACTGCACCTCTTGAAGACAAAATTGATCACTGGGCATAGATGAAAATGTTAGTACTAACAGGTACAGATTAGTTATTAAGAGTCTCAAATGATACAGGACACTCCTCATCCCTTTTCTGAACAACAGTCTTGGGTTTTTTTAAAAAAAATATTTTTTATCGATTTTTTACAGAGAGGAAGGGAGTGGGATAGAGAGTTAGAAACATCGATGAGAGAGAAACATCGACCAGCTGCCTCCTGCACACCCCCCACTGGGGATGTGCCTGCAACCAAGGTACATGCCCCTGACCGGAATCAAACCTGGGACCTTTCAGTCTGCAGGCCGACGCTCTATCCACTGAGCCAAACCGGTTTGGCATGTGGGATTTTTTTTTTCTTAACTTCTTGGCAAGAGTAGAAAGATTTAGGTTCTACTCTTAATTCAATCAGTCTGGGCTTTGGTACTATCTTCCTCTGTCTGGGAAAGCATTGGATAAGGCCTCCTGCTGAAGAGTATTTTGAAATATTAGGAAAGACTACTTGGAAGGTTCTTCATAACCACATATATTTTTTATTCAACTCTCTGGAAAAAAATGTAACAGGTGATATCCAGTGTGATGCTTTGGATGAAGTACTAAAATCCAGCTCCCAGTGTCTAAATAATAAAGACTCTCAAAGACTCAGAACTATGACTCCAAACAAGAGTTGAGAATCAAGTGAGCTGCCTACCATCTTCATTTCTCTCTCATTTTCTCAGCTCTACCTGTTCTCTGTGCTTTGACTAGTGGTCTAAGATGACCGTGGGCACTAAAGAAAAAACAGAGGGGTGGGGGTGGGAGGAGAGAGAGAGAGAGACTGACAGAGTGAGAGAGAGGGAAGGTAAAATAAAAAGGGAAAAGAGAGAGAAAGCTTGGAGTTCTCTTCAAAATTCAAATTTTTCTTCCTCAAAAACTTAGGAAAGACCGATTAATTTTTTTTCTGGCCAATATTGCTTAACTCATCCCATCTCTGTCAATTGCAAGCAAAAACTTCAGATAGTTGGCTTACTAGTAGATGCAACAGAGCCTATCTTTTGATAGCAGGGACTTGTCTTAATCATCTTTTGTAGGTGCCTCGGGCCCAAACACTAGGATTTTCCCATGTGGATACCCAATTACTTATGTGATTCATTCATTTATTATGTATATCAAGTGCCTATACAGTTCCAGTTCTCAGCACTAGGAATTTATCATGGAAAAAATGTATCAGTGGGAAAACAATATGTTTCATTCAGCTTACATCCCAGAGGGGGAGATGATATACAATAAACAAATAAGTAAATCAGGTGATAATAAGGGCTTTGTCAAATGTAGTGATCTTAAAGGTGTAACTCAATTTAGAGAAACTAGCAGTCCATGGCAGATTCTCTAGTGTCCTCTTAACCAGAGGTGAGCTGAACACCTCTCTTGTCCTAAGGCCACAACTGATTTATAAGACACAGACACAATAGACACAGAATGTACTACAGAATCCTGTTCAAATCGCCACACTTCTGGCTTCTTAATCCTGCTTACTTAGAATTGGATGGCCCTCACCTACACTTGCAGGTGTAATGTTTTTATCTCTTACCTCTTATGACTCTTCTTTGATAATTTGCTGCTTTTTAAGCCTTTCCTTGCCTTTGAGAATCCCTCACACACTGCTGGCTCAATTGACTGATAAGTAAGAGCCACTTTCTTATTCTGCCAGTAGTGGTGTTAGGATCATATGAGGTGCTCTACTTCTTAATCTGACATGCAGTGTTGGGAGGTGGGTAATATCATAATTGTTTTGCAGATGGGGAAAAAAATTGAGCTCGCAGTGTCAAGTGACTTGTTCAGTGTTATACAGCTAATACCAGGGACATGATTCAAATCCAGGTCTTCTTGAGCAAATGTAATGTGGAAATCTGCCTCTGCTTGTGAATATTTCTTATGGTGTTAATTGTGTGTCTCCTGAAGCTGTGGAAACCATGTCCAATATCTCTTCTCTCTGCCCCACACTGCTGGTACCTAACATTGTCCTGAGAGTAAAGTAAAATCTGTTAATGGATAAAATGTATTTTAATTGATAAATTATTGATGGCAGAGGGCTTCTTACTCCTGTGAAAACAATACAATGCAACCCGGGAATAATATTTTTCCAAAGAAAACCACCCGTCAACAGTTTTAAATAGATGACAGCAAAAATATTCAAATAATAAATGAATTTACTCTGGTGGTTATTCAGATAGATATTAATGTGGCATCGAAGTATTTCCATCAGTTACATCAGCAGGCATTGACTCTAATAGTGATGTCGTAGAAGCTCCAAGGCCTTTAAAAATAGTGATTAGGGAACAACATGTATCATCATTTTAAAATAACTCTTCTTCATGACTTAAAGTACAACTGTTACCAACAATCATAACAACTCAAGTTTATGGTCGTAGAGTGAGTACACTGAACAGTTGCTGGACTGCCCGACACTCACATGGGATACAGATGCCATCAATCTGCCTCTGCCATTCAAATAACACACACCCACTGCAAATGCCTCTCAGGATTTATACCAGCCATGAACAGTCATTAATTTGAATGACCAGTGCCCGCTCAACTAAAATTAAAAAACAAAATACTTAATATATTTCAGTATGATTTAGTACATATAAATATGATGATCATAAATCAAAAGAATTTCACCAACAGGAAAGGCATACATTTTCCAGATCTGTTTTAGAAATCTAACCAATCATGCTATGGCCCCAACTGTCATGGGATCATGGAATTGTGGCATTATGGGGAAAGTGTGTGTATCCATCCCTCTCCTATTTTGCAAGGCCTTTTCTCAACAAATCATGGAAAATAAATGTTAGAGACCTGCAGAAAAAAGATTTTTATCAGCCCATTTGTTTGTTTTTCAATTATAAAATGCAATTGCATATTATATATATATATATATATATATATATACACACACACACACATATATATATATATATATATCCCATGAAATCATCTTTAGTGACTAATAGAGAAACAGCTGCTGAAACAGACAGAACCTGAAATGTAGAATGACTGAAACGCACTAGAAGATTCTTTCATATGCACATAACAGATAAGGCAGGTGTTCTTTGTTCATGGTGGTGATTTTCCTGCATCTGAGGAACTACTAGTATGTGGTGATTCAATAAGCCAGTCTGACCAATCCTCTGTTCAAGTTTCCAAAGCCTCTGTGGTCTTTTCCATCTCAGTCATCCAGAAGAACTTGGAGAAGCATGTGTGGGAGATTTCCATAGGTAGGCCTGAAAGTGGTTTCTTTCCCTTCCACTCACATAGCATTGCCTAGAATTCTGTGCTTGATGAATCTAGCTGCAAGGGAAGCTGGTGCATATGGCTATGGCTGTGTGCTTAGAAAGAAGAGAACAATGTGCATTTTGGTGAACAGTGGTCATCCTTGTCTCAGTGTACATGTTCTTTGCTTTACAGAAAAATTTCCCAAGGTTATCCTACACCTTGCTTCTCAGTGCTCCCCAGTTCTCTTCTAGTGCTCATCTGTTTATTCATTTTGGCACAAAGTTAAGATTCAAGTGAAGGGAGGAAAGAGCAAAGGAGGAACTGATTGACATACTTCTCTCTCCACTGATGCTAGAACTGTACTTCAATCTTTATTGACCCTTAAAGTAGATGACTACATCGGTTGAATTGAAACAGAAAAAAACAACATGTTCCTGATGATTGTCCATCATTCACAGAAATATTGTTTAATTGGCCTTCAGTCTTCTCATCTCAAAACTACATATTAGTGCCCTTCTCTTGTAAGCCTCATGTCAACCCAATATTCCCTCCCCCCCTCAAATAAACTCACTCTCCTTTAGTAAAACTCACTATCATAATAGAGACCCATGAACGATATTTTGGGAATCCACTCATAGTTTGCTGAATGTTCACTAAGTTTGCTTATGAAAGTTCTCCCAGATTCTCTGCTTTTCTCACTTTGCTTTTCGTCAGTATGACAGAGATCAAATTAAGTTCCATGTCTGAGAATGACTAAGAAGGTGTAATAGATTTCCAACATAAAACAATTTATTTAGGCCCCTTCAAGTGCTCTGAAGAAACCACAGACCCTATCAGGAACTGAGGTACTCTTTTAGGGAACCCCCTGAGGGTCAGCCAGAGTTTTCCAAGCTAACAGAGTTGATGTCAGGACACCATAAAACTTGATTCCAGTTACCCCAGAGGCCATCCTGCATGTAGCAAGTTTGACTCACTGGAGGTAGTTCATATTTTAAATACTTTTGTGCCTGTTACTCATGCTAGGGAGGAAATTTTCTTCATTCCAGACTATGAAATTCATTGAAGAAATATAAAATAGTATTTCAGGCATTTGAGGGTGGACTTTATTTCATGTCATTATTTCGGAGCACATAGAAAATATTTTCTATGTTTTCCCACCCTATTTCTCATTCATAACCCCTTCCTTATCTTTCTCTCTGCCTGCTGAATATTCCCCTTATCTCTCCTCTACTGTATGAGGGCTAGAATTAGTACAGAGTGAGAAAAAAGGAGAAGGAGAAACACTGAAATGTTTCACTCCCACCCCCTGTGTCACCTGCAATGTGAGACTGGCCAACAACCCCTATCTCTATCTCCCCTTTCTTTTTCAAATAGAAGTGACATGATGGATCCCACCATGGTAGGTTTTATCCCATAATACTAATGTCAGCAAGATTTCCAACTGCCAGTAAATACGTTATCAAGAGGTTGCTTGGAATTTCTGGAAATTTATTTTAAATAGTGCAGGTATTCCTCTCCATTATAGAACAGTTACCTCTCAGTCTCCTGACCTTAAGGAATTTATGAATTAAAACAGATACTCATGCTGAGAACAGCAAGTCCTAAGGTTACAAAATTTATGAATACCTTTTATCATTATAATTTGATTACCTCATTTTTTTAAAGATTTATCTTTATTGTTGAAAGTAATACAGATGTACCCTTTTTTTCCCATTGACCCCTTCTAGCCCACCCCTCCTCCTTTCTTTCCCCAGGCTTTCACCATACTATTGTCTGTGTCCATGGGTTATGCATTTGTGTATATAAATATTTTGATTAATCTCTTCCCATCCATCCACCCACCCATCCACTCACCACCTTCCATTCTTAAGCTGCTAAACATTCTTAAACAGCAGGGTGTAATAGTAGAATTGGAGTGGGATTTTGCATTAGTGAACCCCAAGTTTAAATTTGTACTTTGTCATTTAATACTAGGTTAACTTTGGGCCAATTACATACTCTCTATGAACCTCAGTCTACACATTTCTAAAATGGAAATAATAATTCCTATATTTAAAAAAAATGGCAATTACATAACAGATTGAACATACTGTGCTAAATACTTTAGGGACACTCAAACTTTCCTGACTCTATGGGTATCTTTAGGGCAGTTACCTTGTATCTGATCTCGATATTAATGAGTAAATGAATAAATGACTAAATGAATGAATAAATCCATTTAGTGTTCAAAATTTTTCTAAATTCAAAAGAAAAGATCAACTGATGTACTAACAGCCCCAAATGAGAAAAACACTATAAGTAAATGAAGCAGATTTTGATTTAATACCACAACAAAATGTAGAAACTACCATCTATATATATAAAGAGCCAAGGGCCATCGCAAGTAAACGGATGACCAAACGGATGACCGAACAGGCTGAGTGCGGCAATAAGGCCAACAGGGGGGTTAGTGAGGGACAACCAAACGACTGAGCAGCAGGCTGTGTGGGGAGACCAGGCCTGTAAGGGGGCAGTAAAGAGTGACCAGGCTGGTGGGGGGGGGCAGTTAGGGGTGACCAGGGCAACAGAGGGGGGCTATTAGGGGCAACCAGGCTGGCGGGGGGGGGGCGCAGTTGTGGGCAACCAGGTTGGCAGTTAGGGGCAGTTGGGGACTACCAGGCCAGCAGGCAGAGGCGGTTAGGGGTTATCAGGCAGGCAGGCAGGTGAGCAGTTAGGAGCCAGCGGTCCTGGACTGTGAGAGGGATTCCTGCGGGATAGGGCCTAAACCAGCAGTTGGACATCCCCCCAGGGGTCCTGGATTGGAGAGAGTGCAGGCTGGGCTGAGGGGACCCCCGCCCCCCCCCCCCCCACCCCGTGCATGAATTTCATGCACCGGGCCTCTAGTTTTATATAAAAGCCACAAAGTCATGTGTTAAATAATGTTGCAGAATTTACCAGGCGACCAGAAAATACACAATGAGTGCTCGGAGATTCATGAAAAACCCTTTATTTAAAGCAGTGCTGCTGGCTCAAGCTATTCTAAGGTCCAAAGCCTGAACAACTTATACAATGAGATTGCTCCTTATATATACTTCTAAATTCTTTGTTTCCTTACTTCTGGGCTTTGCAGCCCTAACTAAGTTAGTTAGAATGGGGAAGTGAGATTACAGCTAAAGGCCTGGCCTGGGTGGTGCTAGTGACCTCCCCTCTGGCTAAACTGTTAAATTCTTTGTTTGTGGCCCTTGTAAACTGGAGTATTTAGGAAAACAGATTGTTGCCTAAGGAAGGGGCAGTGACTTAAGTATAGGCTAACAAGAATGTGCACTAGGCCACTGGTCACTGGCACAGATTTAGATTGCTAGCAACCCCCCCCCCCCACCCCCAGGTTGCCCCCTATATTCCTCCTCAATAACACCTGTTTCTGCTAACACCAGAGCAGAACCCCCCAGTGAAACAATAAAAGCAACCTTTGGGTATTTCATTTTTCATGGTCCTCTTTGCTCTCCTAGTATAAGGATACAGATAAAGATATCTGGAGATTAACAAAAATGTCTAAAAAAAGTGCACTCCACATCATCCCCATGCATCCTCCACCTCCTTCAAATTACCTAGAATATAAGTCAGAAACTTTAAAGTAACTGAAGCTGATAAACCAGAGGACAGACTGACAGCTGTCAGAGGGGAGGGGTTTGGGGGAATTGGGTGAAAAGTAAAAGAATTAAGCAAAGATAAAATAACCCTCATAGACACATGGTGATTAACAGAGGGAAAGGGGGTGGGGGGAAGTACAATTAGGGTAAAGGGTTGATAAATGGTGATGGAAGGAGACTTGACTTGGGGTGTTGAACACATCGTACACACAGATGACGTATTGTAGAATTGTACATCTGAAACCTGTATAATTTTATTAACCAATGACACCCTGGTAAATTCAATAAAATTTTTTTAAAAGTACATTTAGTGAAATATTCTGATCATTAGGAATTACTTTCTTAACATTAGTTTAAAAATGTATAAATCAGGTACAGACAGATGAGAATCCTGCCAGAATTTCCTATCCTGGTATTTTTATTTCTTACATTATTATTTGAGTGCAGAATACTTTTCCTCATACTTTAAATGCTAATATTTTCCCAACAGATATAATTTTGTTCTTTAAAGTGTTTTGAGAACATTTTGCACATTCTGACCTGTGATTTCATTCTGTTGAGGGCCAGCTGGTTTTCCTATAGACTGAATCTCTGACATTTATGATGGAATTGAACAGCGTAATAGGATTCACTTAACAAAAATGTTGCTGTGACATGAACTTTATGGGAACCTTCCATTGAACAAGGGAGGCCCATTTTGACATGGTCTTGATTCTATTTCAAAACAGAAATGGAAGCAACAAAAACACAATAGCTGGGTCTCTGTATAAATGAATCCACACCATTTTTTTTACAGTGGAGACACAGTCAGAAAATGAAGGCAAAATTAAAACATTTCACCTTTTACTCCTTGGTAAAATTCTCCCTGTACTTGCGGAGCAGAACACTTTAATACTCTGCCAAACGTGTAAGCCATTCAGTTAGTTGCATCCTCGTTAAAAGCTCTCAGTCTCCCAGCGTTCTGGAAGTCTCTGGAGCCGTGCTACTGCTTCCAAGTAGCTAATGTACTGTTATTTTACAACACTCTGCCAGAGTTGCTTTCCCTCAAACAAGTATCTTACTAGCTTTACTGTTTGGCAGCCTGTAGCATGTAACAAAAAAAATCCATAAACCAGATGGCGGAAATACAGAGTAATCTGTTTGGGAAACCCAGGTTATAAATATGTGCATGTTGGGAAAAGGGCAAAAAGTTGAGGTAAAGCAGCTGAGGCAGCTTTCAGGCCAGGCTCCAATCATGACCATTTTTAGACTGGCGCACGGAGCAACGCCTGTATGTTTATGGTCTATTGTATTTTCCCTCCCGTGCTCAAGAAAAACCCGCAGTCATCCATTCATTTTCCCACACTAGAAACCAAATGGAATCCTGACTTGGAAAGCTTTGTCTTGGTTTTATATGCATGAAAGTATATTCTTCCATTGGGATGGAGAGGGTGGGAGTGAGGTGTTAGGACTGGGGCACATAACATTGTGACCCAGGTTCCTCCTTCCTAAACCCTTCTCCAATATACGCAAGAATTTCTCCTTACCTTAACACCTTAGCATAAACTTCCAAGTGAAGTAAGGTTAAAGGGAAAATCAAAGTCAACTTTGGAAGAACAGAGATGATTTACAACCACAGCTTGTGTGTACCCTTGGCAGGAATGAGTAGGTAGGTGGGAAATGCAGTTAAAGGAGGAACTAACCTGTGTGTGTGTGTGTGTGTGTGTGTGTGTGTGTGTGTGTGTGTGTGTGTGTGTGTGTAGAAATGACTTGTATATGTATAGCAAGACCTGTTTGCACTTTAGCTGCTGATCACACCTTTCTCTTCTCTTTCTCTGGCCTTCAAGAGTCACAGCCTAACCACCATGGATCAGCTCAGGCCATCAAAGGGTTATTTTCACTAATCTTGCTGCTATGTCTAGGTGGTGTACTTATTAGGCATTTTAGATGGATAGTTAAACCCATGTAACCTGCCTTGTTCAGACTGATGCCCTAGGACTAGCACCAACATTGTGGTTAGATATACAAAGACCCACAAGCAACTGTATACCTCAGATCCCTGCTCTCACCACCCTAAGGAGGAAAACTGAAAACAACTTGCCACATGAGCGATACTTGTGGACGTAGAGCCCACTGTGGAAGCAGCGAGGACCTCAGCTAAATGAGTTTCTCTCTTTGGTCCCCAGGGTTCCTGGGATCTGTCCTGAATATTCCTGAGAAGCTCTATGGGCATCCCTCAGCTGCCGCCCCTCATTCCTCCATGCCTCTGCCACGGCCTGACACTGGTGGCTGTGGATATTCTTGTTTATCTCTCATAACCTCAGCAACACTGGGATAATCCCATTGGGTCTGCTCCTACAGCTGCTGTGTGTAGGCAAAGAGAAAAAACCTCTTCTCACTGGCGTTTCGGTCTTTATTATTGAAGTACAAACAGGAGGGCTGCATAGCATCAGCATCTTCCAGCATTTCTAGAGGCAAGAAACCTTCATCAGTTTCATCCTTCAGTTATTTGTGTCCTTCCCCTTCTTCGTGGAACTAATTCCAAAGCCAAAGGGTGGAGTTGAAACCAATATCACCCGCCCGTTGAACTTCCCACAACAGTCCAATCGGCTCCCCCTTCCCAAAAGCAGGGTGTCCAGCGAGTTATTAGTTTTCTGAGATCTTCTCTGGGGCATAGCCTTGAGCTCCATGAGTCTGCCCAGATGATCCTCCACACTCTAAAATGTCCTATTTTCAAGTGAGTTTATAGCTGTTACGCTTATATATTTTCCACATAAATATGACTTACAAGACTCCATGTTATTATTTAGAGTTCACCATGATTGAGAGATGTGCAGGCCTACGTAACAAACTAATCATTTATATTGGTTAATAATAAATGATTATTCACATTAACTGAAAAAAAATGAGGTATTATAATTTTAAAGTGTTTATAAAGGCAACAAGTCTTGGTTCAACCAGACTTGTTTCCTCCATCAGAGGAGCAAAGCCAGAAAGTCCTGTTCCCATCTGTTTTTATGAAGACTAGAGAAGGGACAACCTAAGGGCTCAAGAGAGGTAGCATGGGTGAGATGAGGTAATGTAATACTCTAGTCAGAGGCAACATAAACAAAGCAGAGAAAGCCAGATATCCTGGAGAAGTTAAAAAAATAATGAAAAGAATGTGATTTATCAAACTCCATGAATTTTAATTTTAGAGCCAAAATGCAAGTGGTTCTTTTTTTTTTTTTTTGTCTGAGAACTGTTTCTTGTTTACAAAATGCAAGTCTGGTCCTATCTTGCAGTTCATTTATAGCTATGGATTTGGATCTGCAGGAGGACTATCAAGCCAGAGTTTTTCCACTTTCCTTGCAAATATTTCCATCTTGGTTTGAAAGAAGACAGAAGCTTTGTAAGCATCCATCTGTGTAAGAACAGAAGCGTCTCTTTTATAAGGAATTGGGCTCTTTATTTCCGGCATGATATCTCCTTCCCTGTCTCCTTTACCATCATGTTTCATGCCTGGGTTCTGCAGACTTTCTCCTACAGTCTCTTCTGTTTTTGCGCTAAGGATTTTCCTGGCTAAAGAGCCTTACATACTATTTTGGCCATATAACTTTACCTTTCTATCTGCAGATAAATCACAAATTGATATTTTCATCTCTATCTCTCTCATGTGTTCAAATCCATAAATCTAGTGCTGTTTAGATATTGCTAATAGAATATCACACATCAGCCATCTCACACACCCCATGGCCCAAATGGAATTCATTACATTTCCCCCAAAACTATTTCATAGCACATATTCAAGACTGTTTAATGTCTCATCTGTTCCCCAATCTCCCGAGCTAGACAGAAACCTCAAAGACACCTTCAATCTGTCTCTCTCCTTGGTTTCTCCAGCCACATTACTGCAATCTAGACCCTTATCAAATCCTTTCATTCTACCTCAGATATGAACCTCAAAACTTGACAATCCATACTCTCCTACTATCACTGCCATGGCCTCAGTGCAGGTTATCTTACGGCCAGTTGGTTCATCTCCAACCTCAATGCAACTAGAGTTAGTGTTTCCCTAATTCAGACTTTCACTTCCCATCTCTAAGGACTTTTATACCAAGCCCTTTCCTGAAGTTGTTGTTCATTCATATTTGATGGAATCTTTTCCGTCATCAAGTCACCGTCACCGTGGCCTTTCCTTAGCATTAGATGCTGTGACGCCTCTGCTTGTAAAAGTCTCTACTCCTAGGTCTTGGACCCAATTTCCGTGATCATATTCCCACCTTCTTATTATGTTTGCCCATCTCCTTTGCAGACTCATCTTTCTCTGCTCAGCCTTTAAACTTGGGTGTTCTCGGGAGGCTGCTGTGGCCTTCCTTTTTCATCCATCTGCTTCCGCAGATGACCTCATCTTTTCTCATGGTCTCGGCTGCCACTGCTATTTTTCTTGATTCAGGCCTTTTCCCTGAGCGCCGTACAGTATTTTTAACACATGAATACCTGAAGTTTGATGATGTCTAGCATCAACTTGATATCACAATGCTCCAAACGAAACTCCTTATCTATTTCCCTCAATCTCTTCTTCCTTAATTATTTCTCCTCAAGTATTTCTGTTATCTACCCAGTTATACAAAGCAGACCCTCACGTATTCAACTTTTTAATAGGTTCCATTGCCAGTGAAAGGAAAGTTCAAGCTCTTTATTATGAGTGAAACCGGCAATTTGAAGTTCAGCATTATAGTCCCTCAGCCCAGTTCTGATTCAGCTGCAGCTGCAGGATGGCTCTGTGTAAGCCGACTTACCTTGAGCTGGCAACATCCCTTCCCAGAATGCACCACTTGCCATTCTGCCTCAGTCTTCTCTGAAGCTCCCCGTACATGCTTGGCCAAGACACAGCACAGCCTGATAGTGAGGGGCAGGGGGAGTTTATACTCCCAGAAGTAAACCTCAGTTAATAGGAGATGGAAGCCAGTAGATAAGTGACCCAGCCTCCCATCCCTCCAATTTTGGATAATTCTGGAGTCTTCCACTCTACTTCTCAGAGGTCCAGGCCCAAGTCACATTTCTATTGCCCACGGCTGTGGCACTGATCATGCAACATTCCAGGTCTCATGCTTTTCACTCTTCCATGCCAAGTGCTTGTCTCACACTCTGCTTGTGGAGAAACCCTAAATGAAGACAGCTGGTTCACAAGTGGTGGTGTAGCGAGTAGGCCCTCAGGTTGGGTTTCTGGGACTCCCTGTGCAGACAGAGTCAAGAACCCCATTGCTAATAGTAAGCTCCCAGGCTGTAGCACCACAACTCAGGACGCCCCCTGCAGTGGCTCAGAATGTACAGGGCTGGAAGAAGGATTAGGCCACACAGCATTTCTAGCACTTGGAAACTGGAGACATTGGTAATTGCAAGTATTATGATCTAAACTCGTTTTTGTGAACTTCCTTTGAAGTCTTAAGCAGAAGAATGATAGGAATATTGTTAAGTAAATTATGGTAAGCCCACTACATGGAATATTATACATCTTATAAAACAATTTTTGTTAATATTTTAAGCAATATCAAAAAAGGCTTTGATTTATTATTTTCTTCAAAAAGCAGAATAAAGGCATGCATCTTTACTAGAAATAAAATTTTAGGGGGAAAATAACTATGCTTAGCAAAACAATGTTTAAGGGAAAACAACTAAATGCTAGCTGTAGCTATCTCAGTATGGTAGAATCAAGAGTAGCATTTCTTTTCTTATCTATTTTTTTAAATGTTCTTTTTTTACTGTAGCTATATTAACATATAGATAGATTTAAAAACAATTGTTTAAATTCATTAAAATACTTTTTTTAAAGTATTAAACATTTAAAAAGAGTAAAATTTCTGGAATTTTTCTTCCTTTAGATAAAAATTTCGGTATTCAGATCTGCTAGTGGGTGGAGCCGTGGCAGAGTCCCTTGGCCCATGAATGAGCAAGTTGTCGTCACATGGATGACCCTTTTAATGTGGGATAAACTAGGCCCAGAAGTTGCTGAACTGACTAGACATGTACAGTAATGCAGACCTTTTAAAAACCATGTCTCACTTCATAACTGGTTTTCAATTTATTATTACTCAAGATTGTGATGTTCATTGTTGACCAAATTAGAAAATTCAAGTAAGGAAAATGGAAAAATCTTTAAAATCACCTTGAAGCTCACCATTATGTCTCAGAAACTTTCTGAATTAAAAAGTTATGAAATAAATCATGCATGCATAGGAGGCAGTGTGGTTTAAAATACATTTGCCCGGCTTCGTAGAGTTGGACCTGTGTTTGCAGAGCCCCAGGTGTCCTTGGCCACATCAAACTCCCTATCCCCAGGAAGCCAAGCTGCTGAATTTTGTGTTCAGCATTCATTAATTTTTCTTTATATTTTATTGTATATGCACATGTCCATGAGCAACATATTGTTTAATTTTGCCTGTTGTTTAACTTCCTTTGGATACAGACATTCTGTGTAATCTTTTCTGACTTGCCTTTTTTTCTGCTTAATATTAACACTTTCAGAACTATCACATTGTATTGTGTAGCTTTTTTAATTTTTACCTCTGTGTGATGTTTCTTTTTACACAAGTGTAACCAAATTTGTCTACGTTACTGTTGTTGGACATTTGAGTCATTTTTCATTTGTGTTATTCTGAACACTGCCACTATGACTATTATTTTACATGTCTCTTGATGCACATGTGCAATAACTTTTCAGAGGCAAAAGTGCTTAGACAAACAGTAGTTGAGAGTTTCTACAGTTTCCCATTTTCACTAACAATGCTATCATACTTTTACATATTTGTTAATCTAGTAAATTTGAAATGTTATTCTAATATTTTATTTGAATATGCTTTTCCCTGGTTAATAAGGCAAATATTTATTTGTTTCCTCACTAATGAGATTTTTATTTGTTGGGTTTCGTTTTCTGTATGTGAATTTCCTACTTCTTCTCTCCTTCCTCTCCTCCTCTTGTTCCTCTTTCTCCTGCCTCTTCTCCTTCTCCCTGTCTTTCCCTTCCATACGCCCTCTCCTTCTCCTCTCCCTCCTTAATCCATGTGGATTGTTTAATGTCCTTAATCCATGTGGATTGTTTCTATATATTGTGTGAATTATTGACCAATCCACACATTTTCCACTCCTCTACAGTCTCAGATCTATCACGTGTCAAGTTGCCTAATACAAGTGAAGCTGTTTCTTGCCTCTATATTCTTCTAAATAAGTCTTGACATTTGGTAAGTGAAGTTCTCCTCTCCCCGACCCCACAGCTTGTTTCACTTTGTTCAGTAGTTTCTAGACTATTCTTTACACTTGGCTCTAGAATTATCTTGTTAAATCACACACACATGCTACACACGAGTATTAAAATTTTGGTAAAAACGACATCAAATCTCTACATGAATTTGCAGAGAGTTGCTGTCTTTACAATATAGAATATTTTTATCAACATATGTTGCATTTTTCTACATTAATTTAGGTTTCCTTTATTGTCTTTCAATAAAAATTTATAATTTTATTCATAAAGGCCTTGTACCTCTTTTTAAAAAATATTTGAAGATTCTGTATTTCTTGTAATTACATATGGTATACCTTCTTTAAATTAATTTTCTAAAAGTGTACAGTCAGTATATTTAAATACAGTTACATTATGAATCTTGATTTTATACTTGGCAAACTTGATATATTCAGTTATAAATTCTAATAGTTTTCCTATAGATTTTTTAAAAAATCTTTATTGTTGAAAGTGTTAAGTAGGTCCTCCTTTTTCCCCTATTAACCTCTTCCAGCCCGTTCCCACCCCCTACCCCCAAGATTCTTTGGGGATTTCATATGACAACCCTATTACCTATAAATGATGATTGTTTTCTATCTTTGCAATTACTATAACTTTGTCTTTTTCTTGTCTTATTGTGCTGGTTAAGATTATAACTATACTGGTGAACAAATGTGCTGATAGTAGGCATCTTTGTCATGTTTCTGATTTTAAAAGAAATGTTTTTAATTTCTCACCACTAAATAATGTTTGCTCTGGGGTTTCTGGAAAACTATACTTTATTAGGATGGGATAATTTCCTTCTATTTCTAGTTTATCAAGAGTTGTGTGTTTTTAAAACACGAATCAATGTTGGATTTTATTAATAACTGTTATTGCTTCATATTGAGTTGATTTTATGTTTTTTTCTCCTTTAGTTTGTTAATGTAATAGGTTACTCTATTGGTATTTTTAACTTTAAACTCATCTTACATCCAACTTGGTTATTTTCACACATTCCTAGATCATGCTAATATGTTTACTGAGGATCATACTATTGAACCCTGGCATACAACATATTATACTAGAATTTTTGCAACTATGCTTATGAGTGAGATGGGCCTGTAATTCTGTAATTTGTGTCTTATTACAGTAGCTTCATAAAAGTAGTTGGAAAGCATTTCCTCATTTTCTGTTTTCAGACAGAATTTGTGTGACATCCCCAATTATCTATTCCTAAAAATAAAATCTAGGTCCACTCTTCATCGTGGGATGGTTTTTAGCTACTGAATCTGTTCCTTTAAATATTAAAAGATCAGCCGGATAGAGCATTGGCCTGCGGACTGAAGGGTTCTGGGTTTGATTCATGTCAAGGACACATGCCTGGGTTGCAGGCTCAGTTCCTTGTAGGAGGCAGCCAATCAATGATTCTCTTTCATCATTGATGTTTCTCTCTCTCCCTCTTCCTTCCTCTCTGAAATCAATAAAAATATATTTTTTAAAAATATTAAAAGATCATTTAGGTTAATTTTCCTTTTTGAAATTGTTTTAATATTGACTTTTTTCCAAATTTGTTAGTTTTTACTAAATATTAAATTTTATTTGCATAAAATTGTTCTTAATATTACTTTACTATCTTTTGTTATCACTGTTACATCTTTTTTTCTAATCCGTCTTTCCTGCAATTGATCAAATACATTATTTTTTGACTTAATTTTTTAAACTTTGCTGTCTTTGTTTTCGAACTTATTCATTTCTGCCACATTTTTTGGTTTCTTTTATATTTCCTTTTGTGTCTACTTTGTTTGAGTTCTATTTAAGTTGGATATTTAGTTACTATATTCCCACCCTTTCTTTTTTTCTATTTCATATATTCAGGGTTACACATTTCCTTTTAAATATTGTTTTAGATGTATTTTATTGTTTTTGATAAGTAGTATTTTTTATTACTTAGCTATTAGTACTTTTTTATTACATATATACATATTTCTATTTAATAAATTAATTTATTTGTTTTTCTTTATTGATTAAGATATTACATATAATTGATTTCAGAGAGGAAAGGAGAAGAAGAGAGAGATAGAAACATCAATGATGAGAGAGAATCACTGGTCAGCTGCCTCCTGCACGCCCCCTACTGGGGAGTGAGCCTGCAACCCGGGCATATGCCCTGACCGGGAAGCAAACCGTGACCTCTTGGTTTATGGGTTGACGCTCAACCTCTGAGCCCCACTGGTCAAGCCAGTTATGAATACTTTTGATTCTCACTGTAATACTTTTCTTTACTATAAGAATATTTTTTCTTAATTTACAACTATATTGATATTCTAATGTGATTTTTTATTGATGCATAAATAAATTACATTGTCTGTAGGGAATGTGTTTTCAATGATAACATGTCCTTTAAAAATTATTTAGACTTGTTTTAAAGCCAATAAAGTGATTGATTTTCATAAAGTGATTGATTTTCATAAATGTCACATTGTGGTTGGAATTCATGTACTTTTCTTGTCAGGGGCAGTTAGGGAAAGGGTTCTATTTGCATCTATTGGAATAAGCTTGTTAATTATATTCTGAAAAATTCTGTATATTTAATTTTTTTCCTCCTTATGTATCACTTACCAAAAGTAATATGTTATAAACCTTTCACCATGTTTTGAAGTTTTGTTTTAAAGTACATACAAGTTGAGAATTGCTTAAGCTTCCTGGTGACTTGGACATGGTCTAGATGTAGTGACTTTTTTTTAAACTCTAGTGATGCTTTTGACTAAAAGACGAATTTGCCTCATGTTAATACAACTACATAAGATTTATTTTGGTTAGTAGGTCTCTGGCATAACTTTGTTTCACTTTACTTTCATTCTGTGTCCTGATATGTTTTATCTAGTCTTGTGTATATGTGTATTCATATCTATGTTTTAAACAAATTAGTAGCATATACTACATGCTGTTGTTTGTTGCCTGCCTTTTTACTTCAAAAATGTCATAAACATTTTCTTATAGAAATGTCTTTCCAAAATTACTATTAACAGCTACATAGTATTCCATAACATGTAAGTACCTTGCTTTGAGAATATTTTGTTTTCTTCAACTTTTTAATATTAAAAACTAGAGGCCCGGTGCATGAATTCATGCATGGGTGGGGTCCAGCCAGCCCCACCCCCTGGTAGAACTCCCTGTTGAACTCCCAGTTGAGGGGACAATTTGCATATTAGCCTTTTATTATATAGGATAACCTTGTGATGAACTTCTTCTTAGTTTATATCTTTGTAAATTTCTCTGACTACTTCCTTATATAATTCCTCGAAGAGAAATTTCTGGTTCAAAAGATGTACTTTTACCTGTAGAGTATTTTGCTAAGCAAAATAAGCCAGTCAGAGAAAGACGATTTTCACATGATCTCACTCACATGTGTAATCTAAGGAACAAAATAAACTGATGAACAAAATAGATCCGGAGACACAGAAGCATGGAACAGACTGATGAATTTCAGAGGGGAGGTTGGGAGATGATAGGTGGGGAGAAATTAACTAGGGAACTTATATGCATCTATGCATAGCCCATGGACACAGACAATAGTGTGGTGAAGGCCTGGGAGAGGTGGAGTGTGGGAAGGAGGGGGCCAATGGGAAAAAAGAAAAGAGGACATGTGTAATACTTTCAACAATAAAGATAAATTTAAAAGAAAATATTTTGAAACACATAAATATTTGAGAGTATTCCCTCAAGAAAATATTGAGCTAATTAACACTTTCCTCAGAAGTTAGGAGGGTGGCTTTTTCCCATACCCTCATCATCATTAGGAGTTAATAATCTTTTGCCCTTGCTATTGTAACAAGCAAAAAAAGACAAAAACAAAAGGTCTTATTATTTTATACCTCATATTCTCTATCTTCTCTAATCATATCCTTTACTCACTTTCAAAAGTTGGTTCTTCTTGATATATAAGAAATCTATGTAATAGAAATATTAACCCTTGCTCTATACAATTAAAATATTTTTAATTTGTTGTTTATCTTTTTGGTAATAGTGTTTTTATAAACAAATGTCCATTTTTATATTTTTCAATAATACAATATAATAAGCTCTTCATTTGTAGTTTATCTTTGTGCTATGTTTAGAATAATCTTCCCCTCTCAAAAATTATATAAATGTTCAGTTAAATATTTTCTAGCTCCTTTATAAATCTTGTATAGACCTTTTAGATCTCACTGGTGATATTTAAGTCATTGCTCTATATGTAATTTCAATTGGTAAATTCTCTGAATTGACAATTTCTTTTTTGAATAAGTAAGTTTTGTTGAAACTTTTTAAAAAATCATATTTTTTTTCTCACTAGTTTGTAGTGCTGCTTTTTTTGTATATTGAATATATAAATATTCTTCAGTGGACTGTTTCTGGACTCTTTCACCTAGTTATTTCTCAACTGTTTCATTGATTGCCTATTTATTCCATGGTTAGTGTCATACTTTTAGAAACATCATTGCTCTATAATTTGCTTTATCATACCACAGATCAAGTGCATATCATTTTTTATTTTTTCAATATTTATTGGATATGTTTGCCCATTTACTTCTTCAGATAAATTTTACAATAATTTTGTGATGACTTTCTCCTCAAATAACTTGCAGGAATTTGATTAGATCTATGTCAATTTTATCCATTCACTCAGGTATTAAATCTCTCAACTATGACTTGACTTTAATTCTAGTTAATGGGAAAGTATACATGGGCTCTAGCTGATGCAGAAAGTATGGGCATTGGTAAATAGCATGAATGTTTTTGTAAGACATGCTTTCCTTGTTTTTGTCCTGAACCTCAAGGAAAGAAGGCATGAAAAGGGTTCCCCCCCCCCCCGTAACTTCCCTGCCTTTCCCCCATGTAAAACATTTCACAGCTTGTCTCATTACAGCATTTGTAAAAACACAGTCTGAAAGCAGTGGTGCATAAATGAATTATTTAAGTTTGCAGCAAATCGTGCTGATCTTGCTTGCTGCTTCTTAATGCACTTTAAGTGAGCCCAGGCAGGCGAATCAGGGAAAGCACGGGGTGGAATGTAAACCAAGTTTTATTAGCCACAAAAAGCCACACTATAACATTTATTAAGTATCAGAGACAGTGTGTTTGAATAAGTTTGATTCGCTGAATAATCACCGACGTTGCAGCCATCTTCCCCAGATAGGAGCACTCCCTTGTCAAAAACATTTATTTTCTTGTCACTTCTGTTAATATAATGGGCTCTTGGGGTTTTGTGAGAGTTTCTTAGCAAATCGTGATTTTCAACAAATTACTATGTGTCTCCCAGTGAATACAGCTTTAATAGCTGGGGGAGGAGAGGAAACCCACACACATCATTGACTGAAAGTGTATCATCTTATTATCAGGGCCACGGTTAGGGGCGTCAGCTGTCCTAGGAAAATGAGGAAGCAGATACTCTCTCTGGTCCTTCTCAATCGGTTGTCCTGAAACAGTGTCAATAAACTTGCTGTCCCCCTCGTCTGACTGGCCTGAGACTAATTCCTTTTCTCTTTAGGGGTGAGTCAGCCCTTAAGACCAATAATTTATATCACAGTTACCAACTCTTCCTTTCCTAACTTTCTCTTTTCCTTGATGCAAAATAAAACAGACACATGCTGAGAACGTTCCTGAGCTTAGGGCTGCCTTTCTTTCCTTACATCAACAGGGCACATTGAGGATAGGTGTTTCCAGGATGCTGTGCTGTATACATCGGCATTGTTACTCCTTTTTATCTTTGGCTAAAACCATCATTTTAATTCCAGGCAGAAAATAACAGTAACAATTTTAAATATAGCTAAGCACTCATTGGACAGTCATTGGCTGAGAAGTATTTAATGCAAGTGAGACTGACCTTAGGTATTTGTGACACACTGCCTGTTTGTGTACTGGTTCTATTCCCCTATGAACATAGGCTGCAGATGGTAATTTGTGAGTGTCTGGGTGTGTGTGCTTCAAGTCTAACTCCATGAAGAAAGAGAGAAAGGGAGTGAGGAAGGAAGAAAGGAAGGAAGGAAGGAAGGAAGGAAGGAAGGAAGGAAGGAAGGAAGGAAGGAGGGAGGGAGGGAGGGAGGGAGGGAGGGAGGGAGGAAGGAAGGAAGGAAGGAAGGAAGGAAGGAAGGAAGGAAGGAAGGAGGGAGGGAGGGAGGAAGGAAGGGAGGAAGGAGGGAGGGAGGGAGGGAGGAAGGAAGGGAGGAAGGAAGGGAGGAAGGAAAACAGAGAGGGAGGTGAGAAGGGAGAGAAGAAAGAAGGGACAAATGCCCAGTCATCCTTTCCCTTCCTTATTGGAAATAATCCTTCTGACAGGGAGACCCACTGATCCCATAGGCTCACAGACCTATGCTGCTGCATTTCCAGAGATGCTGAGGGAAGATCCTAGTACAGGGCTTAGGAATCATTGAAATGTAATGTTCACACACCTGTTTCGCATCAGTAAACAATATTTTCCTCAGTGAGATGCCTATCAAGATCGTGGTTGTCAGTGAAAAGAAGATTGTTGTTCCTCTAAATGTCCAACTGCCTGTGGCATTCAGAGCCTTTGGTTGGGACATGAACTTGTCTCGGGATACTGATTTGAACTTGAGGTTATGGGCACTGAGATTTATTCATTCACTCACTCAACTAGTCATTCATCAAATATCAACAAGTACTTCTTGAGTGCCTACTATATGCTAAGAATTCTGCAGGGTTTGTGGTTATTCTCTATGTTCGCGTTGTTTATTATTTATTGAGTGATTCATAGTAAGGAAGAGGAAATTTGTAATACAAGTAATACCTCAGATCACATAGGTAAACATAGGGGTTTACAGGAGCATATAGGTGGTACATTGATCTACTGACCTAGTGTTGACAGAGGCGTGAGGCTGCGGAGGGTCTGGCAAAGCCTTTGGAAGATACGAAGTTCAAGCTGAGACCTGAATGTTGAGTAACAGATAGGTAAACAGATGTAGCTGCATGTGTTAGAGGCAGAAGAAACTGTTCAGAGTATTAACAGGAACTTAAAGTAGTTCAATGTGGCCGACACTCAGAGAGCTAGAGCATGAGGCTGGACGTGGAAGCAGGGCCTATTCATAAACAGCTTTAGGGCTGCCAGCATTTCACTGATTCTTAAGACAACGTGTTGTGTGAGAAAGTTTAAGTGGAGGAATTACATGATCAGATTTTAAATGTAGAAAACTTACTGTTTTATTTATTTATTATAAGCATGCATTCACAAAGAAAGATGACTGTTCCCAGTATAGAGAATAATTTGAAGTAGGTCATGACTGGACTCTGAGAGAAAAATTAAATGATTAATTAAACTGGGAGCTGATGGCCTGACTATGAATATCTCATTAGAAGGAGAGAGATGTGTGTGTGTGTGTGTGTGTGTGTGTGTTGTACAATTTTCCTATCAAGGCTAATAATCTACTGGATTTATCAAAAAAGAGAATAAAGGCCCTAGCGAGAGAGTTCAGTTGATTAGAACTTCATCCCCAATATGCCAATGTTGCACGTTTGATCCCTGGTCAGAGCACATACAAGAATCAACCAACAGATGCATACATAAGAGAAACAGCAAATCTCTCTCTCTCTCTCTCTCTCTCTCTCTCTCTCTCTCTCTCTCATATATATATATATATATATAATTTTAAAATAAATAACTTTAACAAATTTTTTTTGAAAGATGCAAGAGTCAAAAATGAGACCAGAATGGAACTTTTGACCTGAGTTACTAGATGGGTGTCAGCCCTGAGTAGGATAGGACAGAAAGTGGTACTGGTTTCTGATGAAGATCTGTGGAGTCACAACCAGGTGAGAATTCCTTGTAGATAGTGAACATCCAGCTATGGAATTCAGGAGAGGTTATAGTTCTCCCTTTCACTGACTAAGTGCTGCAGAGTAGAAATAATTAATAATAACATCTGTCTGTCTTCAAGGGACATTTAAAAATAGGGCCAATATTGAGATAGAAGCAGTGTCAGACAGTTGTTTTTATGTTTTTTTAATATCATATCAAATATTGAGATATTAGGAAAACCCTAGACTTATTGATATTTTGTAAAAGTTTTTTTCTTGCCCTGGCCCATGTGGCTCAGTTGGTTGGGTGTTATCCCATGCACCAAAAGGTGCTGGCTCAATTCCCTGTCAGGGGCTCCATCCCTGACTGGGGGGGTATAGGAGACAGCCAATTAATGTTAGCTCTCACATCAATGTTTCTCTCTCTCCCTCTTCCTTCCTCTCTCTCTAAAAACAAAGTCACTAAAAATTTTAAAAACTCTTCCTTTAACTTTGCTAGACAACAAAACATATTTTAAATATTGGTGATGGTTGCACAACACTATGAATGTACTTAATATCATAAATTGCGTACTTAAAAAAGGTTAAGATAGTAAATTTTGTTTCACATCTATTTTACCACAACAAAAAGTGGAAAAAAGTATGTCAAAGTACATAGTCTGGAAGGTAAAGGACAATAACAAAAAAATAAATTACACTCTATGACAAAACACAAATCTTGAGTGTTTGGCAGCCTGAGATGGAGAAAACAGAGCAAATGGTAAGAAGCCAGGGGGATGAGAAGTGAGAGAGGAAGAGGAAAGCAAAAGATTGCCAGAGGCCGCTATCTGAGCAAAGACAGTCCTTAAGATATTCCTAGTCAAAGGTGTTGTCAAGAAACTTAAGATTTTGGAGACCTAATAATATGTAATTTTAACTTGTTTTGTTGCTGAACATCTCCCTCAACACGCACACACACCTACGGTGTACTGTTAGTAAAAACTTACTTTGATCTTGAGGTAATTTTTTTAGTTGGGGCGGGGGGGATAGTAAAGGACTCTGCTTGGAGCAGGGTCTTCCAAGGTGTGATGTGACAATACAAGGGACAGTATACACAGGAAGTGACAAAAAAGAAGACAAAATAACCTCCTTCAAGAGTCCCCAGAGAGCCCTGACTGGTGGGGCTCAGCTGGTTGGAGCATCCTCCCTTACACCAAAAGGTGGTGGATGTGATTCCTGATCAGAGCATATTCCTGGGTTGTGGGTTTGATCCCTCCAATCATAGACGTTTCTCTTTCTCTCTCTCTCTTCCCCTCTAAAATGAATTTAAAATTTTAAAAATCCTCAGAAATAGTTCTACCTTTAATTTTTTTGTTTTTTTTATTATTTTTTTAGGAATCTTGAAACTGTTTTCTGCAGTGGCGGCACCATTTTGCAATCCCACCAATAGTGCATGAGGGTACTGCTTTCTTCACATTCTCACCAACACTTGTTGTTTGTTGATTTATGGATGAGAGCTATTCTGACAGATGTTAGATGATATATCATTAAAATTATGTAAATGTCTAACCACTGATTTTCTCAGATATTTTGTTGTCTTTTCCTTCATGTGCGGTATGCTTTGGTTTCCATTCAATAGGCACTCACTATTAATTGATAATAATGATGAAGATGATGGTGGTAGTGGCAGCTGGGAGAGATATGGGGCTTGAACACCTAATAAAGGAAGAGCATTGCTGCCATTACAGATAAGGATACACAGTGAGGATTCCTATCAGGCATAAGAAAGCATCTTCTGGAAGATAAACAAACAAAAGAGATAGAAATCATCATCTAAGTCACTTATCTCCAACCACCCCATCAGGTCTACAGAAAGAATATTACCTTCATTTACAAGTCGCACTTATTTAAGATAGCTAGTTTCTGGTGTTTGGGGTCAGATGAATGGCCAAAGGTTTCTATTTGACCCATAAGGAAACTCTGCATTCTAATTTAGGCATCACTCATGTTCAAATGGAATTGTGGTTTACACTTTGCTTGCATTGTAGTTATTTGGTTTTTCACTATGAATAATAAATTTTCCCTTCTTTCAAGGAGACTCTATATGTAGCTGAAAGGAGGGATGGAGGAAAGGGAAGTTGGTAAATTCCTAAGTGTCCAGCACCCCATAGGCTCTTAATCCAGTCTTGGTGGGCTTTGGCTGATAACTCTATCTTGTAATGTTATGAATCTAGTATCCGATACTGCATCATTAGTGCTGTGCGTCAAAACCCATAATTGTGACTATTAGCATTCATAGATTTACCTTTAACATATGAAGTCAAAGAGAAAGTCCATAACTAATTCTTTCACGTATTTGGCTTAGCATTTCAATATTTCAGGGCATAAAAAGCAGGCTATTGCCAAACTGTGGCATAGAGAAAGGCATGTGGCTGTGTGTCAGCTGGTGGTTATAGGATCATGTGGTCAAACTGAAAGACCTTTTCTTAAATCTCGGTGCTGTTGGGTTGTGTGCGAGCCAAGTCTTAGCTAGCCAGCCAGTCAAATGGTATTAAAAACCCAGACGACATCTAATTTGCCCTATTTCAAGAGGGAACCTGTTTTGAAGAAGTCTGATCTTATTTTTAATTTTTCTATGCCTGCAAACCTTTTAGTGTAATTAGAAAGGAAAGTTCTAGCATAAGAGCCATGAGGAGAGGTTGCATTTGGCTGGCATCTGGTGTCTTATACAGAGCTAGCTGAAGGCCTGCTGCAAAATATGGTCTGTCATCTGAGTTGCTGGCTGGTTCTACTCTTTTTGAGCCAAGGGAGGGCAGGACATCGATGTGCTCTCTGCTGAGTTTCTCTCAAAAAATAAAAAAAGGTTTTGTTTGGCTGAGCTCTTAAAAAAAATCACACCAATAGTAATTCTAACTCTTAAAAACAAAAACCAAAGCAGAAAAATTTGGGGGGTATAAATATTCCCTCAGAATTTGTGTCAGAAGTTGGGGGAGTTGTGCAAAGAGTCGGAGGCAAAGGAAAGTTTCGAGAAAACATGAAAGGCGGGTTTAGTTTATAATGATAGCTACTGGACTCACAGTTCCATGACGTGATTACAACTGCTGGGTGCGTAGCCAAATCTTCAGAGAAAACCAGCAATAAGGCCAAGAGGTCCAGACTTGGTCTGAAAGTCATAAGATCAGAAATGGAAAACTAAATGTACTGGTTAAGAACTTAAACTGAGATTCTGCACTCTCTGAATTCCACCTTCTTGGAGGGGAGGGAGGATGGATGGGGTGGGTGGGAGGGGGTAGGCAGTGGTGGTGTAGGTAATTAATTAAGGACCTTGTATGCATATATGCATGGCCCATGGACACAGACAATGGGGTGGCGAGGGCCTAGGGCAGGGGTGGGAAAGGGCTGGAGTGGGTCAATGGGGAAAAAAGGGGGACATATGTAATACTTTCAACAGTAAATAATTATTTTTTTTAAAAAAGAACTTGAACTCTAGCATCAGACAAATTTGGGTTTATGGCCCAAATATAGCACTTACTAGTTCTGTGACAATGAGAAAGTTGATTAACCTCTCAAAGCCTCAATTTGCTTCAGTTTCCTTAGCTGTAAAATTGAAATAGTAGTATTGATCTCTTTTATCGAAAAGTGGAGCTTTTTATTAATTTATATCAATATAAACTTGTGGATTTTTATTTTATTCTAATGGTTATGACCCATTACTATAAACATTTATTTTCATGCTCAAATTGCCCCAGATTTGGCCAGTGAGAGCTCCTTCAAACTAATATATGTGTTTTCTTAACATGATGCTATCATTTTTAAGCACTTTCTTACTTTCTGGTACCAAGAGGTATTTCAGTCCATCTTGTTTTTCCCCGCCTAACCTTTATGGTGAAATCTTAATAGTCAAGATACTGGGTAACAAGGAATGAAGGGATTGTGGCACATTAGGAACTTCTGGGAGGTTAGCAACAACCTATTTCTTGACCTGAGTGTTTTTAACAGTGTTTGCTTTTCAATAATTTGTTAAGATGAATTTATGTTCTAAAACATTTTTCTCTCTCTGCTATATTTCACAATAAAAATATTTTTTTTAAAGAAAGGCATTCAAACTAAACTATTTGGAAAAAACTGTCATTTATTTTAACTTTGTCAAAATAGAAAAAGCCAGACAGTAATAAGCACCATAAAGGTTATTTCATTAGCCACCTGGCATCTTGCCTTCCTCTCTCTTGGACAAAATTCTAGTAACTCTCGGTTGATAAATTTTAGACACATAAACAATAATTAAACCTGGGCATGTTCAGTGCATGCTTCTAAAACTAAATGGTTATATTACTTTTACTATTCATTTTTAGAACTATATCAACATGTAAGATTCATGGCTTTGTGAATGGTTTCAGAGGACTGGGATTATGCATTAAGTAAATATTAATGGAGAGAGAATCCTTCTCCATTTAGCTCTTTGTTTTGCTTTATTTTTCCATAGTATTTATCACTATCTGACATTATACTATTTATGTTTTTTTTTCTTGTTAAACTATAAACTCTATGAGGGCAGAGCCTTTTAATTTATCACTGTATCCCCAGCACCTAGAATAATTCCTGAAAATATTAGGTAGCCCATGCATACAGTTGAAAAATAAATTAATACATTTTATTTGCTATATTTCTAAATAATTTGTTTATGACTTTAAGAGAAATTCTCCTATTTATTTACTGAAGGAGGTTTTGTTTGTTTTTCCTCTTCAAAGAAATTCTATCTTTGGCCTTAAGAGAACTATTTTAGCTGGTTTATACTCTAGATAGAAATTAGTCCCATTAACAAAAGGGTACACAGACAGGTTTTAAAGCAAATTAGTGAAATCTTGGCTATTTGATATCCAAAGATCCTTTGGTAGTAAAACATCTCACCAATATCCTCATGTTCTTGGATGTCTATTGATATTCATAAGATATCTGTGAATATTGAAAGACTAATACTAGCACAAGGTAAGTCTATTTGAACTTTGAAGAGACTCTGGTCCTTATATTATTCCATATAAGTGGAATAATATAATATTTGTCTTTTTATGTCTTGCTTATTTAATCTAACTTAATGTCCTCAAGGCTTCATCCATGTTGTAGCACTTATCTTCAAACTCTGAAGACAGACTCCATACTGTCTTCCACAGTGGCTGCACAAGCATGCATTGCACCAGCAGTGCAAGAGGGTTCGTTCCTTTTTCTTCACATCCCCACCAGCACTTGTCCTTTGTTGATCGTAGCCATTCTGACATGTGAGATGGTAGTTCAATGTTGTTTGGATTTGCATCTCTCAGATGATTAGTGACTTTGAGCATGTTTTCATATGTTTCTTGGCCTCCTGTATGTCTATTAGGTCCTTTGCCCACTTTTTGATTGGATCATTTAATTTCCTTTTGTTAAGTTGTATGAGTTCTCTGTTAATTTTGGAGATTAAACCCTCATCTGAAAAAGCATTGGCAAATATGTTCTCCCATGCAGTGGGCTTTCTTGTTTTGTTGATGGTTTCTTTTGCTGTGCAGAAACTTTTTATTTGGATGTAGTCCCATTTGTGTATTTACTCCTTTGTCTCCCTTGCCCTAGGAGCTGTGTCGGTAAAGATATTGCTATGATGAGCTTATTTCAAGATGTCCAAGCCCGAACGCTGTAAGCATGTGGATCTTTGACTACAAAATATACTTAGAAATATGGAGGTTTTGAAACCAAATATACCCATAAGACATTGTGCAAATTTTTAGGGTATGCTCATTTTAATTTCAAATAGTGATCAAGCATCGGTCATGGCGGTTCCTGGGAACCTCTACTGTTTTACTAGCAACCTTAAACAATCTTCTACCTGCTTCTCCTCTTTAAAAAACATGATTCCATGAGACACCTTAGTATATACCTTGTCTTTATTTAGTTATAGATATTCTTTTTAAATCTGACCTCCATTTTTCAGAAGAATTACCAGTATTGTTCCTTTGGTAGCTGGAAGAGTGACCAGCACACATCAGAAGGTGTGTCTACTAGAACTTCTCTCCATGTGACTTGGACTTTACATCGAGGGTATGTATCCTTCTCAGTGTTATTTTATTTTCTTCGCATCCTTTGGTCTGAATTGGGAGGACTGAGAATATTACATTATTTGAGTGGCTTATTGATTATTGATTTTTTTCTATCTATTAAAAGCTGAAGATATAACTTCTAAATATTCACTTGAGGAAAAAAGTTCACTTTCAATAAGATAAATTATTAGAAAATGCATGATATGCAAATAAGCCTTTAGCCAACATAAAGCCCCCTTCTGCAAACCTTCTCCAGAATAACTATGTTCAGACTTCAACAAAAAATTAAAACCCGAGCTACTTCACACACACTAATGCACTAAGTAAATAATACTAATCCAAGGAGAAAAAAATCAACGCTTGAATAAAGTATCTTCAATAATATAAATCCATTCCATTGTGCTGTATTATTCCAGTTTGTATCTTAACCTTACAAGATCTAAATGCTGACAATGTTGTATTTACCCCTGCGCTGTCACTTGAAGGTTTTCTACATCTTTGATGTAATTGGATGCTTTTATGTATAGTTTTCCCCTATATATTCTTTAATATCAAAATGTCTTCCAATAACTTTTTGGAAGAGTGTGGTAATCAGAATGAATATTTATTTCCTATTAGAATAATAAGGTGTTACTCAAGAACACACACCTGTCATATGTACAAATGTCAATAAGCACATAAAAGTTTCCCAACATCATTAGTCATCAAGAAAATACAGATCAAAAACACAGTGGGTCAACACTTTATACTCATTAGGAAGGCATAAAGATCATAATCTATAAAGATCAATTGATTGCCTGTAATTCATCAAATTTTAAAATGAGTGCTTTTCAAAAACATTGCTAGGGGTATGAAGACCCACGCCAAAGACTCCAACACGATGTTGAATAGCAGTGGTTAGAGTGGTAATCCTTAACTTGTTCCCAATCTTAGGACAAACATATTGTTTTTCATCATTATACATAATGATATTTTCTACAGAATTTCCTGCAGTGTCTTTTATAAGGTTAAGATTCCCTTTTATTTTATTTTGCTGAGAGTATTTTTATATATCAGGAATAGATGCTGGATTTTATTAAAAATTTTTATTTTTTATTTTTTATTTATTTATTTTTTTTATTAAAAAATTTTAATCTATTGAGATGATTATGTGTATTCATTATTTTTTAGTTTAATAAGGTGAATTACATAGCTGATGTGTGTGTTTTCAGTTTTTTAAATTGTGTTAAATACACATAACAAAATTTACCATCTTAACTACTATTTCGTGTATAGTTCAGTGCTATTAAATACATTCAAAATATTATGTAACTATCACCACTGTCTAATCCCATAGGTCTTTCATCTAGTAAAATTGAAACTCTCTATATATATTAAACAATATTTCTAATTTTTCTCTTCCCTGGCAACCACTGTTCTACTTTCCATCTCTATGATTTTGACTACCCTAAGCATATCATATAAGTGGAATAATATAATATTTGTCTTTTTATGTCTTGCTTATTTAATCTAACTTAATGTCCTCAAGGCTTCATCCATGTTGTAGCACATATCTGAATTTCCTTCCTTTTTAAAGTTGAATAATATTCCTTTTTTACATATACCACATTTTGCTTATCCCTTCATCCATTCATGAGTACTAGAATTGCTTCAATGCTTCAGCTACAGTGAATAATGCTACTATGAACACGAATGTACAAATATCTCTGTGAGACCACATTTTTCATTCTTTTGGGTATATGCTCAGAAGTTAGATTGCTAGATCATATGGTAATTCAATTTTAAAATGTTTGAGGAACTGCTATACTCTTTTCCATAATGACTATATCATTTTTACATGCACACCAAAAGTATACAAGGTACCAAGTTCTCCACGTTCCCACAAAAACTTGTTATTTTCTGGTTTTGGTGTGTTTTTAATACCAGCCATCCTAATGGGTATGGGATGGTATCCTATTGAAGTTCTGACCTGCATTTTTCTAATGATCAGGATATGCATCTCTGTGTGCTTGCTGCCCTTTTGCATATCTTCTTTAAAGAAATATCAAGTCCTTTGTTCGTTTTGGAATCAAACTGTGGTTTGTTTTGTTTGTTGTTGTTGAATTTTAGAAGTTCTCTGTATATTCTGAACTTCGCTTGAACAAATAATTTGTAAATATTTTCTCCCGTTCTGTGGGTTCCCATTCTGCTCTGTTGATATTGTCTTTTGATTCACAAAATTTTTTAATTTTTAGGGAGTGCCACTTTTCCTTTTGTCTGTGCCTTCAGTGCTATATTTAAGAAATCACTGTCAAATCAAATGTCATAATTTTGCCTTTTTGTCCCCCCTAAGATTTTTATTTTTTTTTAGACCTTACAGTTAGGTTTTTGATTCACTTGGAATTAATTTTTGCACATGGTGTTGGGTAAGAGTCTAACTTAATTCTCTTGCATGTGGATATCCAGTTTTCTCAGCACTATTTGTTAAAAATACCGTCCTCTATTGGAAGATCTTGGCACCCTTGTCAAATTTATTTGGCCATATTTGGGAGGGTTGAATTCTGGGCTCCCTATTCTACTTCATTGGTCTGTCTGTCTGTCTTGATGTCGGTCCATATATGTACAGGGAGCTCTTGGTTCACGCTATCAATTGTGAAGCCAGATAAAGTGTGACAAGGAATTCACAATGTTCAGACATTCATTTAAACAAATTCCTCATTCCATAAACATTGCCTCAGCTTTCAAACATAAATAAGGAAAGATGAACTGTTCATATTTCTCCAGATGTTTTGTGTTTTGAGACTGCGTATCACAGCTGGGCCGGTGATCTCTGAATCCTGGGAAAGGAAGAACTCTGTAGCTCAACTTTAATAGAGAGAAGGTTTGCTGGCTGTGAGGTGGAAGCAGGTGGACTCCGGGTTCTGCATTTTTTTTTTACGCATAGAGCAAAATTTTTCATCAAGCATTACAGGGGAAATGGCCACAGTCATTATTTCCTAAATGTGTAACAAAGTTTCAAACAGCGAGTTTAGGTTTTTAATGTTACTTTTTCTATGTCTTGGACTAAATACTGATTTTAAAAAATGTACTAACACCATGACACTAATCCTTGGTCTCTAAGACCTAGATGTAGTCGCAGCTATTAGTAAGCCTTGCTAAAATAAGCGTGTGAGGTTAAAAATCCAAATACATCAATTACTCAGTAAATTAGAATACCTGTTAATTTTCTGATTAACAGAAGTTTTAACTTCACACAAGGAGCTGAAACATTCTCTTGGGAAAATATTTGCTGCTTAAAGTTTTTAAGACAGTGGCTAAGTTCCCAACCAAGGAAACTCTCAGATGACCAAAGACGGTCATGAACTTGCCCTTCACAATAGGGCAATTTAATATTAAAGTGGTGAGCAAGTGTTCACCAAGTGTATCTAGTGTTCTAAAGGATCTTGAAAGATTTAATACTTTGAAGAGGGTAAAAGATAGCAGAAAAATCTCATTGGGACACTTGATAAAGAAGGGCTGTAAGCATCTTTTTCTAGTTTAACAATGCATCAAAATCTCTGGGGTGCCTGATCAAAATGTGGGTTATTCAATTTTATGTCACACCTACTGGAACAAAATCTCAAGAAATGGCAATTTTTCATCTTTATTTTCAACAAACTTATTATTATACTTAAAAAAAACAACAACCTTGAGAGCCACTAGAATTAGAAAAATAGAGATATCAGGTGGGAATTTGATTAAAATAAATAGATACACTGGTACAATGTGAATATGTCTTTTTTGTTGTTGTTGTTAATCCTCACCTGATGATATTTGTCCATTGATATTTTAAAGAGAGTGGAAGAGAGAGGGAAAGAGTGAGAAACATTGATGTGAGAGAAACATATCCATGGGCCCGAACCAGGGAGGATCCTGCAACCAAGGTATATGCCCTTGACAAGAATTGAACCTGGGACCCTTTGGTCCACGAGCCGAATCTCTATCCACTGAGCCAAACCGGCTATGGCCAATGTGAATATATCTTCAATAAAGATGACTCAAATTATGAAATGCTAAATAGGAAAGTTTTCTTATGAATATCAGTGAAACAATCTAATTTTGCTAACTAATTTTTACTGTACAAAAAACAGACAGCCCATGTGGTTGAAAGATAATTGTAATCAAAATTACAGTAAAAAATAGTTTGGTCCATGTTTTGTTTAAGAAAAATTTTCTCTAATATGAATCTACTACTTTGTAAAGAAGAACCATCAAGGGAAGATAATCTAATTTTTCTTTGCTGATTGAAGATTTTCTATTTTCTCAAGGCCATAATTGTGATCATTATTTTACATTTGTCAGTGATGGTAACAGTAGGTGTAAATATGATAGAAAATCAGGCTAAATATATATTGATGTCGATTGTATTCTCAGAGAGCAAATGGCCTGAGGAAGATAAGAGCAGGTGCTGAAAGTGTTGAATGAATTGGAGTGTGGATTTCCATAACCACAAAGAGTGTAAGGCTGGAACAAGCTTATTTCAAGATGTCCAAGCCCAAATGCTGTCGAGTCATAAACTAAGTTAAAGAAAATAAGATGAAAGCAAAGAGCATCATGGCCATGAGCAACTGAACACAATTTTGCACTATTTTGGAATATAAATAGATTATTCTTCACCCTCAGTTTTTGTTTCTAACAACTACCCAGTACTTTTATGTACTGTACCAACTAGCAATTACCTAAAAATGACTCAAAACATGAACTTCACCTTGTGTGTGTGTGTGTGTGTGTGTGTGTGTGTGTGTGTGTGTAAGTATGTGTGTGTTAGTCAAATTCTTGATATTTCTTGGAAAGAGAACACTGGTTAATTTAAGGTGCCAATGAATTAATTGGGCTTTAGATTATGCACTTTTTTTTGCTCACATTTTACTGCCAATTTTTGAGAATACCTACTCTAAGATAAGGGATGTGTTATTTTACTATAGTTAAAAGAAAAGGACTCAGGAATGAATAAAGGATAATAGAAGGAGGAGTTATCATCACTGAATGGAAAGAATACAAATTTGTGGCCATCAAATTCTTTTTTGTTTTTTCAAAATAACACATATTTCATTATATTTCCTTATTATAAAGACTATTCTTTTTAAATATATTTTTATTGAGTTCAGAGAAGGAGAGGAGGAGGAGGAGGAAGAGAAGGAGGAGGAGAAGGAGAGAAAGAGAGAGAGAGAGAGAGAGAGAGAGAGAGAGAGAGAGAGAGAGAGAGAGAGATCAAAACATCAAATGATAAGAGGAAATCATTGATTAGCTGCCTCCTGCATTCACCCTAGTGGGGATCAAGTCTGCAACCTGGGTATGTGCCCTGACCAGGAATTGAACTGTGACCTCCTGGTTCATAGATCGAAGCTCAATTACTGAGCCATACTAGCCAGGCAACACTATTCTTTTTGTAAAAAAGAAAAAAAAAAGTCTGAAAATATGGAAAAGATTACTCTTAAATAATTATAATAAGCCTCCTAAGCCTGTATTGAAAATAAGTATCGTAAACCTTAGCAAATATATTTTCAAAGTCTTTCTATGAGCACACAAGCACATATACTAGTATTTAATAGTGGTTTTATTTTTATTATTTACAAAAATGGGATCAGACTTTAGTTTGCTAACAAATAACTGATATTCAACCACTTTCACCTATAAAAACAACTGTTTCATATAGTCCAATCTATATATTCTATTTTTCAATCTCTATTTTTCCCTTAAAAATATATCATGATTATCTTTCCATAATAAATTACAATAATTTCTGCATGGTTAGTTTTCCATTACATGGAAAATTATTAACTAATCCTCTTTATTATACATTTAAATTTTAATTTTTTTCCTATTACTAATAGTGCTTCAAAAAAATTCTTATAGCTAAATCTATCCTGCATATTTAAACCTCCCTCTTCCTAGGGACACATTCTCGTAAGTACAATTCTTGGATGAAAGACATGTACTACAAATGCATTCTTTTAGCCTACTATTGCTCTACAAATGTTCTGTGATGTTTTGTGCTGCATCTACGCACAAAAATGGGTTTTGTTATTCACTACTTTTACTAGCTACTAACGTTAAATGTAGTAATACAATGTTTAGGAAAAAAAGCTTTGAAAATGACTTTTTTTTAAGCTGGTTGTGTGTGTGTGTGTGTGTGTGTGTGTGTGTGTGTGTGCCCGCGCAATCACACGCGCGCGTGTTTACTGGTATATGCCCTAAATGTGCTGATGCCATTTTCTTTTTATCCTCTTAGATCAAAACTATTAACCATATGATATTTAGAAACTATAAATGAGGTCTGTGCTAACTAGATGAAACCTTCTCTCATTCTTAAAGTGAACACCTCAAGTGAAACAGGGATTGAGTAAGAAGGATTTAAATAAAATTTCTGGCTTCTTTTCCACATGGGGCCTGTAGAAACCTTGTTTATAACTGCCTTCTCACTTTTCAGCATCCATATTTCAGTTGTCCATCATAAGCGTCAACTAAACCTTCAGGACTCTTTCCTCACCTATCCTTGACTGTTTAGTCAGAAAGCAAAGATAACAAAACTTGCAAAATCAACTTGCATCACAGCCCAGAGCCAGGCTTCACGTTGAAGGACCGTGGAATTACAAAATGTTGTTACTGGCTGTGTTGAAAATAATCATTGGGTAATTCTAGTTATAGATCTTTTCATGGCTCAAAAAAGCTGGGGCAGCAATTTTATGACTGATTAGAATTGAAGATAAATATCAAAGAATGCAGTGTCTTCCCAAAGCTTTGCAAGGTTAGATTGGATCTTATATGACACTCCTGATAGTGAGCCAGAACTGGAAATGTCTGACAGGTTGGAGGCTAGATATCTATTCTAGCAACTCTCTGATCTGTTCTAGAACTTGCTTTGCAGTTTCTCCAGGCTTAATGACTTAACTTTCAATGCCCTAAGATTACGTGCATGCCTCTTTATGCTATGATGGAGTCACTTTCTGTGTGTGTCTGCCCCCTCTCCGCTATGGGAAACATGAGGGGGAGGACCACAATGTGTTCAAGCGTCTCCATGCAGACCAGGGGTGAAACAATGGAAGCCCTGATGAATGGGTGAATAAAGCAATACTAATTTAAAAAAAAAATACAATTCTCTTTCAATTTTTGTCAAAGATTGGGTCCATGTGAATTGTGAACCAAAAGTAGGAATATTGGAGACCCCAATAGAAAATAAAAATATAATTTTGTTAATTCAATCATTTTATATCATAGATGATATTTAAAATAAGCATGAAGGGCAGCATTGAATGAGTAAGAAGGTGTCACATTGTGACAAAAGACAAATTATTAGAAGGCAGAAAGTTGGGGGAAGGAAAGGAGTGGAAAGGATTGGAAGAAAAATACAGGAAACCAGCTCCCTTCTTTCCCACCATATATTATTGTCATTTGTTATATAAGATAAGTGAGCCATTTACTTCTGACTTATAGACTGTATCTAGGAGAAGCTCAGTTTAGATTTTAGCTCCCTTGATGATCAGTTACTGTGTGAAGTGCAGAAAAGTCAATATCCAAGTACCTGACTCCGCTGGGCCATGGGCACTCAGAGAATCAGAGTTAGAACTCAAAGGGTCTCAGTGGTCGGCAGACTCATTAGTCAACAGAGCCAAATATCAACAGTACAACGATTGACATTTCCTTTGAGAGCCAAATTTTTTAAACTTAAACTATATAGGTAGGTACATTGTTATTAATTTAATTAGGATACTCCTAAGGCTTAGGTAGAGTCACACTCAAGGGCCAAAGAGCCGCATGTGGCTCGCGAGCCGCAGTTTGCCAACCACTGGTCTAGGTGATTCCTTCAAAACATAGGTCTGACCACATGTTCCCCATCAAAAGTCTAGAGACGAATGGGAATGCCAAGGTTACCATCAAGAAGTTTATGCTCATGGTGCAAAGGCACACTGGCTTTTACACCGTTGTCTCCAGTACTCCAATTTCCTGACTCCAGGCCTTTGAACTTGCTATCTCCTCTCGCTACAATGTCTACATATCCTCATGCATCTAGCTCTCTCCTATCAGCAGCACAAATGTCACATTCTTAGAGTGGTCTTTCCCAGTCATTCTCTCTAATATTAAACTGCTGCCGTCCCCCGAGACCCTTTTTCTTAATGGCCATGCTCTTGTTTTATTTTCTTCATACTATTCACCAGTATATGTTATTTGTATAAGTGTTTACTACCTGTCATTCCCCAATAAAATATAAGTTTTAGGGCAATGGGGACTTTGTCTTGGTCTTCATTGAGGAAAGATAGTGCTTGGTAGGTACCCAATATATATTTATTGAATGACTGAATGAATGAATGAATGAATGAGTATAGAACCTTAGGTTAGGCTTTTTGTTTGTTGGTTAGTTTGTTTTTTTGCCAAAAGGAGGACAACTCATTACATTAGGCTTGCTTATTCTAAGTATTTTATCAATTAAATGAATTTTGTTTAAACAAGGTAAGACAGGCCCTGTGGAATAAGCAAACTCTTCTTTTTAGGAATTCAAGAAATAGGACATTGCAAAAGGGTGACACTTTCTGGCCCTGGACACATTTCTGGATTAGGGTAATGAGATGAAAGCTGTCATCGGAGCAAGAGCAAATGTCCTATCTGGGATGTAGGCAACACTAATTATATCCCAGGTACAAGGAAGAGATGCAGTTGAAATGGCAGACTGTGTAGATGGAGGACCTGCAAGAGTCCCAGAAGCCAGCGGAGCCCTAAACCAGTCATAATTCCATCTCATCTTCACAGGCTTATAGAGGAAATGTCTACATAAAAGCAGCTTCTACACAAAAACACAAAGAATCTCTGTTTCTAGATTCTGAGTAATGTTTTGTTAAAATCTGAGTGGTTTAATGTCAGGACAGAGAAGCATAATGAGATTAATAGCTGAAAATCGGTGGGGGGAGGCATCACACTAGAGCATGAAGCTGAGTCATGTTTAGCGAGGGGTAACAGGGACAAGACGATTTATGAGCATTCCCAAGTTCCCGAGACTGACATTCCTCTCAAAAGTTTCTTAGTTTTCTCTCCTTTCTCAACAATATAATTATTAAAAACAATTAAATGTCCTAATCCCAGGCTCGTTTATATTCTAAACTTTGTTCACAGAAAACTCCTTTTCACATCAATAGATGTTACTCACCAAAGGCCTGACTAATGAAAGGGGAGCCGTGGCATCAGATGAGAGAGAAGGTTGTTCGGTGATTAGGGCACAGATGATCATTCACTCTCCTGGCTGCAGATTATTTACTTTGGGCCGTATTGAGAATAACCTGATATATGACAAGATTTATGAAACTTGGATAAAACTTCCAAAGCATACCCATGAGTGTTGCTGGCCAGATGGAATCTCTCAGTAGAGTCTCATGGAAACAAAGCCACACGTTTCCACAGTGCAACCAAAGAGTCCTGGTAAATTTTTGCTGTAAGTACAAGCTTTCCTCATGTAAACCTCCTTGTAACTTCACTTTTGTTGATACTTCATATTAGCTGTTTACCCTGGATGGTATGACTATATAGACCAAAACAGTGGCTCTGCTTACACCCCCATATATGTATGTGTATAAACCAGCCTTGGGCAAACTATGGCCCGCGGGCCAGATCCAGCCCATTTGAAATGAATAAAACTAAAAAAAAAAAAAGACCGTACCCTTTTATGTAATGATGTTTACTTTGAATTTATATTTGTTCACACAAACACTCCATCCATGCTTTTGTTCCGGCCCTCCAGTCCAGTTTAAGAACCCACTGTGGCCCTCGAGTCAAAAAGTTTGCCCACCCCTGGATAAACAGATATACATATATGCATATATATGCATATATATTTATGAATGTATACATATGTACATAATAAATACAAAGTAAAGTTGGCAAGTAAAAATTTGGTCCTGCTAGCTCTTGGCATATATAAATAATCAAAGTTTGACTTTTAAAATTAAATTGGTTCTCATACTAAATTCAGAGAGTTGATTCTGTTTTTGTAACATTTTGTACAATACACCCTTTAGTGTTTAAATTCTGAGTTTCTTTCAACCTACTTTTATATACATCTATGTTCTTGTGTTATGTGTTGTTACTGTGGGGATTGAGCTAATTTTCAATTTGTGGTGATGTACAGTCTCATGTCCATGTATATATGTATCAGTTGCTTGAGAACAGACACCATGTCTTTTCTAGATCACATATTCTTTTGATAGTTTTTAGTGTGTCTTTTAAGAACACATAGGATGTTAGTATAGTAGTGATACTTTTCTTTGTAACTGCTTCTATATTTTATTTAGCAATGAAGTAATAGATCACTACTGTTCCCATTATCCATGACACATAGTGTGAATATGCCATTCTTATTATAAATGGAAAGTTATCATTCACTGTGACATCTTGTTCTCATTCATACCAATCAATACTCATTGCAGGGGGGAGTTAAGTTAATCATAAGTTTTTTACTAATTATCTATTTATTGGTGGTGTTGTGTCAGTTTTTTAAAGCTCATGTTTTGAAAACCAAGATAAAAAGCTGGTAATTGGAATTTATAAGTCTGAGTAAAAATTCCAAAATCATTTAAATTCCTTATTCCATAATGTCTTTCCTGACTGAATAGAGAAGTTCTTTGAAATTCATGAAACAAATCAATTATTTGATGAAATGCTCAGCTCAAATTTTTAACATTACTCTTGTCATCAACCCTGATGTTCACCCTGTATGTAAAAATAATACACAATCACTAAGTGTGTAAATCTATATTTAAAAATTTTCTCCTTTGTCTGTGTTCTATCTAACCTGGATTCATGTGAAGGTTATCTGAGGGGAGAGAATTAATATTTACCTAACATCTATCTTGTGCCATGGGTTATTTAGGAAGTTATATACTGCTTCTCTCCTTTAGTCCTCACCACAGATCTTATCCCCTTTTCATATGATAAAATCAAGTCTTAGAAAAGTTACGTAATTTGCCTAAAGTCATGCATCTAGAAGGTGGCATAACCAGAATTCAAATCTCTAATTAAGAAAAATCAACCAACCTTAAAATATTAGATTGTAAAAACCGTATAAGGTGACTTCCACAAGTCTCTTTACAACATCGAGTAATCATAAACTAAAGACAACGCTTTTTGTACATTCTTTACTGACCTGAGCACTTTTCCATTTGCCATGAGTTTTGGTAAAATTAATCAACAAAGTGTTGAACCAGGCAGGACATCCAGGCCAGAGAAGCTCCTCCAAGTCTAAGACACAACACTCCAGCTGAAATGAGAGCCATCGCAGAGATGCTCTGCTAGTGCCACAGGACCACAGAGACTGATGGAGGAGGCACAGGGGGCCTGGGGAGGAGCAAATGGGAGGCTTTGGGGCCAGTCTTCTTATTAGAGACCAGCCACGGTCCTCACTAAGATGTTGGACTGTAAAACTGGCCACCTCAAGGCATGGCCTCCATCAAACAGGCTCCTTTGTGGTGGGGAAGCAGTTTCAGATCGTGGTGGTTAGGGATGATGTCTCTGGAGTCAGGCTGCTTGGGTCAGAATTTTAATGGGTCACTTACTATCTGTGTGACCTTTGCACAGAATTTTAATGAGTGTCCGGGTTTCCTCATCTGTGAAATGGAATGGCAGCAATGAAATAAAGCAATTTGTATGATGAAATATGAAGTGTGACACATCAAAAAATCCCACACCTAATTCATGTTCTTGTTCTTCAAAAGCCTTCCCATTGTCTCCAAGAGCAGCCCATTTGCTTCTTTTCTGATGGTAAGTTAATCTTTGAAGGACAAAAGTAAATAAATAAATAAACCTCTCTCCTTCTCCAGGGACCTATACCTCAGGAGGCTATTCTTTCTTAGCCAAGGCTACCTACTACACCTTTAAAAGAAAATAAGCCGTAAGCAGTTAGATTTGTATCAGGAGCTGGTTTTATTAGTTGCATCAGTGTATTTACTTTTTAATTCTAGTCTCAGTGATACATCAAAAATGGTATATATATATATATATATATATATATATATATATATATATACATACATATATATATATATATATATATATATATATATATATATATATATAACTTTGACAAAACAGAACTTAAATTTTACCTCCGGAAAGCTAAGCAAGTTTCTGACAATCAAGGCAACCTGTGTTACCATAAACCATTCTCATGGAAACTAGAATAAAAATAAAGTAATTCAACAAAAATAGAACAATAGGCACTCATGTATAACACACACACACACACACACACACACACACACACACACACACACACACGTATTAGGAGAATCTGTGACACTACCTAAATTTTTCGAATAGGATTAAAATATTACTGTTGTTGGCATGTGGGTATTATTCGATGTGAAAAGAAAAGATTCAAGAATTTGGTTTGAAAAATTCCCAGGTGTTAAGGTGCTGGTTCAGTCAAGGTTGCCCTAGACACCTGGTCTTTTGGGTATCATCATCAACGCGACCTTTACAGAGGTAGCCTGAATAAGTTATCACTACAAAACTCTTGGAACTCGAAGCGCCACATCAGTACATATTGCGACTTGCAGTTTTTAATAACTCAAATCTTTTTCAAGAAATGAGCAGCTTCTAAAGATATTGGAGGGATGGTTTATAAATAGGAAGTAGGTATACTTGCAATTCACTGGTTTCTGAAAAGTTGTAAATGCTACCTGAATATTTTTGTAGCGGAAATGTTCATTGAAACATTCACTAAATAACAGAAAAGTGGCAGGCCTATAAATAACAGTGCTACTTCAGGAACACAGAAGCTTATTTTTAGAACATGTGATAGTATGGCTTTTGTTTCCTTCCCATAGGAACACTAATAAAAATAAAAACCCCTTCAGAACACCCTACCATCACTTACAGTGTTACCTCTTCGTGTGTTGCCAAACCAGCAATCAGCGCGGATGCCTCCACCTTGGTGTGAGCCATCCCAGCATGGCTGCCATTCCGTGCTTCTTCCCACCACTTAAGGAAAGACCAGCTGTCTACATACAGCTGTTTTTATCAGCTATGAAAAATAATTTGCTGTATTAACTCCATCAATTTGATAGAGCCAGCAAGGCTTGCAAGGCATAATGGCTTAATTTTTCATTCTAATAATAACTGCCTGCCAGTTGAAATGAATAGGATTAAAAACAAACATTTCTATTCCATAATGTGACCCATGACAGATGTACTGCTTAGGAGGTCCTGGGCCTGGAACCCTTGGCCCTTTTTCTAATTCACCCCATGGCAGCAAAAGCATGAACTCCAGGGGAAGGGCCTGACAGTAAAAACGGACCAGGGAACGTGGCCCGGCTCTCCTCTACACTTACATCCACAGTTGGCTGTGGGCCGGGTTCGGATAAGGCCTGTTTTTAGATCTTTACATAGTGCGGGGTGGTTGTTTCTCAATCACCATCTTCAGCTTTGTACAGCTTGCCGGCAAATTCTCATCTATTTCTTCACCTCCCCCTCCCCCCACTCCAACCACTGTATGCATAAAAAACTGAATAATTTGATTTTCACTAGTTTGTATAGATTTTTTTGGTTGACAGCTTAAAACTGTTTCTTTTTAAATGCCAGGACAAATCTTGAGACATTTTAAGTAAAAATAAGGTCATGCAAATTTGTGCCAACAAGCTACTCAGGCTTTATGTAATTATTGATTTATCTACTTAATACAGCTGAGTATCAGCAAATTGTCTTTTATTTTTTGTAAGGAAAATCACTTTCTGGAAGAAAAATTTTGTAAATTCAAGTGCAAATTTCCTATTTTTGAAATGCAGTGGATTTACTTTCATCAATAAGTCAACATTTTCCTTTCTGATCTTTCCTAAATAGATCTTTCTTTGCAAATCCAAGAAATGCAGCCCAGCTGGCATGGATAGCCCAGGGGTCGAGCGTTGACCTATGAACCAGGAGGTCACAGTTCAATTCCTGATCAGGGTACATGCCTGGGTTGCAGGCTCGATCCCCAGTAGAGGGCATGGAGGAGACAACCAACCAATGATTCTCTCTTATCACTAATGTTTCTATCTCTCTCTCCCTCTCCCTTCCTCTCTGAAAATAATAAAAATATATATATTTTTAAATTTAAAACATTTTTAATTCTCTTATCCTTCTTGAAAACATTACCCAATAATTTTTGTTGTCTATTTTGTATACTTTACTATATTTTTCAAGTTGTTTAGTTCATTGTCTTAACCACTGAGCCATGACTACATGTGTCAAAGTTTTTAAAAGACAATATCCTTTACTTCAAAAATTAGAGGGACACCTACATATATAACTTTTAAAATACATTTCAAATTGTTTCATAATTTAATGTTATGAATGTGGACACTTACAAAAAAAAATCTCACCATTACTGATGAGTAAACTAGTGAAACCCCACCAAAGAGTACTGAAGTAGGAAGAGAATGAAGAATCATGTTTAGGTCACCTGTTTTAAAACATCCATATCACAGTAGAGGCGATATATTTTTTTATAATTTGAAAACTTTATACTTCTCTTCATCTAAATATTAACCTCTACTTTGCCATCTATAATAATAGCACAGAAAATATTGCCTAAGTGTTACAAATATTGTCTTCTATGCTATTTGTTTTAAACGTAATTTTCAAAATAATTTCAAACACAGAAAAATTACAGGAAAAGCATAAAGAACCTTTGCATATTCTTACCCAGATTCACCAAGTTTTAACATTTTGTCATATTGCTTTATCATTCTCTCTGTAGATATTTTATATTTTTCTAAACTATATAGGAATAATTGCACATATTGTATAAGTTAACACCTAATACAGTGTTTATTTCCTAAAAACAAGTTTTTGAATCCAGAAAATTTAACACTGATTAACGTTATCTAATATATAGCCCATATTTCAATTTCTTCATTGTTTCAATAATCTCCTTCATAAAAATCTTATGCTGTTCAGGATACAATCAGAATCTCTTTGGGATCTTTTAATCTAAAACAGTCAATTCGATGTCCTTGTGTTTCATTCCTTTAGCATAAAAAATATTGAAAAACTATGGAACCATTGTTTTATACATTGTTTTATACGCTTTATTTTAGTTTTTCTGTTGTTTCCTCATTACGGTCAGGTTACGCATTTTGCCTGGAATATTACATAAGCAATATTTCCATCCAGATTATTATATGAGGAGGAATACGATGTCTCTGTGCTCTTTATTAATGATGTCAATTTTGATTCCTTGATGAAGGCACTTCTGCAGCAAACATCCCTATTACAAGAGTTCGAGATTTGTCTGCATTTCTTTGTTTTAAAGACTAGAGGTATGTAGTCAAAATATTGTAATCAAAAGTCACTTGCATTAGCTATTTTTCCCTTTAGGTGTATCTTTTTGTTTATTTGTTTTAAAGAAGTTGAATTCTTTTACTTCACCTTGCATTCAATTTTAGGATCTTACTCCTATCTTGTTAGTTTTATTTAGTTTGTTTTTGCTTTTTTTTTTTTACAATACAGAATATTTACTTGATTCCAAAAGTCAAATTTTAAAATATACATATATATCTACTTATATACATATATATGTATATTTATATGATATATATTTCTCTGAATATATATATAATTTTTTATATGTGTGTGTAATATATATAACATAAATAATTTCTCTGATTATTTAATTAATAAAAAATTATATATATATATATAATTCAGAGAAAGTTATTCTCTCCTCTATAATTTCCTACACAATAAATCAGTTCCGTAAGTTTCTGCTTTATCTTTTCCTTTGTTTCTTTTCACAAAAATAAGCATGTTCACTTATCTCTCCTTCTTTCTTACATGAAGAGTAGCATGTTATAGGAATTCTTTTTGTACTTTGCTTTTCTCCCCTTAAGAATAGAGATAGGAAATCTGTTTCTATCAATTCAAAGAGATCTTCCTCATTCTTCTTTGAATCATACTTCAGTGTGTGTGTGTGTGTGTGTGTACCATAGTTTATTCAACCAATCTTCCTTGCTTGGGCAATTAAGAATTGACAGTAGTTTGTGATTGCAATTTATGCTTGTTAGAGTTGTGTCTTCAGGCTAAATTCCTAGAAGTAGAATTTCTGGGTCAAGTGCATTTGTGGCTTTGTTAGATACGGTCAGATTTTCCTCCAAAAGGGTTGCCCCATTTTACTTTGCTACCGGCAATGAATGAGAAAAACTGTTTCCAATATCTTCACCAACAGGATATTGTCAACCTTTTGAATTTTACCAGAGAGATATTCTGACTGCTGTAGTTTTAAATTTGTATTTTTATGAATGAAGTTGAACATCTTTTAATAGATTTCAGGGCCATTTTTAATATCTTTTAAAACAATACCTGTTTAGATGCTTTGCTCATTTTTAATTTTAGTCTTTTTTATTTCAATCTTAAAAAGTTATTTGTTTTGCAAATATTAGTCTTTAACTGGGATATGTCTTTAAAATATTATTCTGAATGTGCTATTTGTCTTTAGATAAATGCATGCAAATGCTTTAATTTTTTTAGGTAGTAAATGTATAATTCTTTCATCGCTTCTGTATTTTGAATCATAGTTCTAAAGATTTTCGATTAGCATGGGTATTATTGCTTTATTCTCATATTTGTACAATTTCATTTTTACATTTAATTAATCCATTTGGAGTTTGTTATTTTGTATAGTGTAAGGCATGGGGATTTTAAAAATTATTTTTTTGACTATCCAGCCAATTGTTCCAACATCATTTATCAAAAGATCCCAAATTCCCATATGAACTTGAGTCTATTTCTGGATGTCTTCTGTCTACTCAACTACCAGTACCACACTATTTTAATTATAGAGGCTTTATAGTACATTATAATACTTGTCAGGGGTAGCACTACCCATACCCCCAAATCTCCTCTTTTTAGTATTTTCCATAATAATCTTGCATGTTCACTTTTTCATAATAGCTTCCGTATCAATTCTCTAGCTTTAGAGATAAAGCTCGTTGGTTTGGGAACACATTAAATTCATAAACTAGGGAAAAGTAACACCTTGTTGACGTTGAGATATCCTTTCCATGTGTTCAAGTGTAGTTTTTGTTTTTGTGATTTATAAATATTTTCATTTTTTTTGCATTATCTTTTTAAATTTATACTTTATAATTTTTATTATCGTCAATATAATGTTTTTGTCTCTTCCACTATAGCACCTTTTTATTGTTACTATGTATGAAGGCTAAGGGTTTTTGCATATAAATATTAGAGCCTGCTACAGCGATGAATTATTTTATTGTTTCAATTAGTTTTCTCACTGATTATTTAGGATTTTCCAATGGTTTTCCATTTCATCTACAAAGATTTTCACTCTATCAATCTGTATGCCTCTAATAGTTCTCTATTATTTAAGTACAACTGCTAATAACTAGAAAAATATAAAATGTAGTGCAACTAGTGGACTTACTGACTTCTTCCTGATCTCAGCATGAATTCTTTTCTATTAAGTAACATGCTAGCTTTATAATTGAGTCATTTTATCATTGGCCATCCATTCTTATATTTTCAAGGTTTTTTATTAATAATTGATGTTAAAATTTGTTAAGGTTTTTCTCAGTATCTATGAAGACAATCAAATAATTTTTCTACCTCATTATCAAATCTCTTATTCCTTGCATTCTTGATATAAATAACATTTGGTCATTGTCTAATACTAGATGCCCAGTGCACAAAATTCATGCACAGGTAGGGTCCTGAGGCCTGGCCTGTGATCAGGGCCAATCCGGGCCTTCCTTTCCTGGCTACCGGCTGCTGGCCGGGGCCTTCCTTTGTCCCACCCTCCTGGTGGTCAGTGCCCATTACAGCAAGCGATCGAACTCCCTGTCTCCTGGTCAAACTCCCAAGGGGATACTGCATATTAGCCTTTTATATATAGATTATCTATTTACTGATACCATATTTGGATTTTGTATCAATTTTTATAAGTGATTTTGGTTTGTAATATTTTTTCTATCAATATGAGATCTAAATATCAACATTATACTAGCTTTATAAAAAGATTTTCAATGTGTCCTTCATTTTTTATGCTCTAAAACATTTTATATAGCACTGGAACTAGCTAATCACTAAGAGCTTCGCAAAAGTTATGAGATATTTGGGCAAAGTCTTTTTTGTGGAATAATTCCTCCTTTTAAAAATATTTTTATGGGTTAATCTTGGTAAACTCTATTTTTCTTGGAAACCATATACTTCATCTAGTTTTTCGAATTTACTTGCATTGAGGTGTGCAAACTGATTTCCTAATACTCTTTAATAGTTCCTCTGAATCAATAGTTATTTGTTCCTTGTCATTTCTTGTTTTGAATATTTATGATTTTCCCCCTTATTTCTTGATTAAATAGTGCCTATGTGTTTTGTTGACTTTTTTCAAAGAAACACAGCTTTGGTTTATTAAATTGACCTACTGTTTCTTATGTTTTATCTCATTAATTGCTGTTTTTATCTTTATTGATTCTTTCTTTGTGCTTCTTTTTTGTTTACTTTGGTTTTAATTCTCTAGGTTTTTGAGTTGGAAATGGAACTTATTTATTTGTATTCTTTTATTTATATTGATATAGATGTTTAAAAGTATGAATAGTTTTCTGATTGCTACTTTAAATGAATAACATAAATTTAAGTATATAGAATTTCATTATTTTTTAAATACTTTAATTTGGTTTGCATTTTCCCTTTAGCTAAGAGTAAAAATATTTTTAAATCTCTAAGTGAAGTGGGCTTTAATTAATATTTTATTTTCAGCTTTATTCTATTGTAATTAGAGAATGTTGCCTTTAATATTTAAATGTTCAATAATTTATAGAATTTTCTGAGTTATCTGTTATATGATCATTCTCTTGTGGAAATCCTATGTATACTTGCAAAAAAGATATATTCTCTATTATCAGGGTGTAGTGTTTGCTATATTCCATAAGATCTTACTATTGATTATCTTGTTTATTTCTATTGTATAGCCTTAATTGTTAATCCAGTTGACCTGTTTTACACTAAGGATTGAGTGTCAGAATATCCTATTATCAGTGTATTTATTTTTATTTGACTCAGAGTTATGCATAACTGTTAGAGGTACATTATAAAGTCAGCTTTTAGAATCACAAAGAGTCTTGCTTGATGCTTTTTGGTCTGAAATCTCCTTATCTGATTTCAGGATTATAAGCCCTGCTTTCGTTTTTTCTTGAAGTATAATTGACATCCATTATATAAGTTTCAGGTGTACAACATAATGACTTGATACTTATATATAATGCAGAATGATCACCTCAATAAGTCTAATTAATATCTGTCACCTTACATAGTTACAAAATTATTTTTCTTATGATGACAACTTTTAATGTTTTATCTTAGCAACTGTCAAGTGTGCTATACAATATTCTTAACTATAGCTGTCTTGCTGTACATTACATCCCCATGACTTATTTATGTTATAACTGAAAATTTGTACCTTTTAATTCCCTTCACCTATTTCATCTATTCCTCCTCCAAGTCCTGCAACTACCAACCAGTCTTCTCTATAACTAAATTTGTTTTTTGTGGGTTTGTTGTTTTTTTTTATAGATTCCATACATAAGTGAGATCATATGGTATTTTGTTTTTAGCATAATAACCTCCAGGTCCATCCAAGATTTTATTATTTTTATATGGCTGAATGATAAGTATCTTCTTTATCCATTCATTCATTCATTGATGAACATTTAAGTTGCTTCCATGTCTTTGCTATTGTAAACAATGCTTCAAAGAACACGAAGGTGCCTATATCTTCTGAAATTAGTGTTTTTGTTTACTTCATATAAATACCCTGAGGTGGAATTTCTGATTCATAGGGTAGTTCTATTTTGTAATTTTCTAAAATTATTTAGGGTCACTGTTTCCTTGTTGATTTTTTTGTCTAGATCTATCCCATGATGTCAGTGGGGTTTTAAAATCACCTACTGTGATTGTATTGCTGACCATCTCTCCCTTAAAGTTCTCCAGAAGTTGTTACATATATATATATGCTCCTATATTGGGTGCATACTAGTATATGAAAGGAAAAAAAAGAGGCTAAAATAATAATAAATCAATAAAGCAGAAAGATAAAGAAAAAAGGGGGGGAAAGGAAGGAAAAAAGAGTGAAGTGGTGTTCTTCTCAGCAGAGTTTTGTGCCTCCTGGAAGCTCCCTTTGGAGCCTAATCTTCTGATGACTGCGGCTGACTTATTTTTCCTGCCAATTCTTGGCTTTCCAAGAGGCACTTATTTGCTAACCACTGTCAGAAACTGCCCTCCTTTGTCTTTCAGCCACCTGCTTGAAGCTCCAAGCGACCCACAGTTTGTGTCTGTCTTCAGAGGACTTGCCTGTGCGTGGGAGGGACCACGCTGCGCTCTGAGGCCACTTTGTTAGTAGCACCGGGCCTAGGGCTGCCTCAGCAAACTTCCCAGGGTTCCCCGGGCTCCGTCTTCACCCACCTTCATCTGCCAGCCATCTATCAATCTTAACTACTCAGAAGTCTGTTTCTGAAAGGGCTTTAGGTGACCTCGGGAGTATAGACCTCTGGGTCTCCTGTGAGGGGGAGGTGCTGTTCAGATTTCAGGGACAGTGGTGGGTGGGTCTCCCCACCCCGAGCTACTCCTCTGAGAGGGTCCTAGAATATGTCGCTGGGTGGAAATCCTCGTATGCAATCCAGGGGGATCAGCTGGATACCGGGAGTTTCTATAAGCTCTCCCGTGTGTGGGAAGCACCTGCCAGATACCAGAAGAGTGGGGTAGACAACCCTCCCCCCAGTCCAGTCTCAGATACTCCCTGAGCCTGTCAAACCCGTAGGCTTCGCCCCTGCTGCTGTCTCCTCTGCGAAGGGGGAGATGCAGGGTGTGGCAGGCAGGCTCCTGAGGGTGCGGTGGGCTCTATCACCTAGGGAGGGGGTTTTTTCTTTCTTGAGCTGTGGCTTCTGGGAGGGCCAAGCGCCTCTCGCAAAAACAATGGCAGTTTCGGTTTGGAGGGGTAGGCCTGAATGCGGATCTCCTCGCTGCTGCTTTTCCACGTCTCCCCACAATGCCTCCCACCCCAGCCTCTCCTTAGGCACCTCTGGTCTGCACTGCCCTCCCTCCACCAAAGCCTCAGGTGAGCAGCTGCCAATGAAAATCCTGTGCTCTGGTTGTTCTTTTAAAGAACCGAGGCTTTATCTCTGAGGGGCTCCCGTCTGTCTGCACGGGTCTCCCCGCAGCCAGAAGCCCGGCCACCTTCCAGGACTGGATGTTACGTGGGCTCTGCTGCCCTGGGCTGTGGAGCCAGCCTGGGTTCCTGGCCTCCATCTGATCTTCTCAGGCAGATAACCCTCCCGTAGCCGAGAGGCCCCTCTCCACTCTCGGCCTGCTACCGTGGGAGCTGGGTCAGCTCTTCTCATGGCCTTGCCCTTTCTACCAGTCTTCCAGGTGTTTTCTGTCTGCCCTTGATTTAAGTCTCCTCCTCAGTTGCACCTGGGTTGGAAATTCCTGGAAAATGTTCCCCAATTTCATTTCAGTTCCAGTCTGGCCCTGGGAGCAGGTGCAAAAAGGTCTGTCTATTCAGCACCATCTTTTCCCTCTTGCTCTTTTTTTAAATTTTCCCTTTATTTCTTTGGTTATTAAGAAAGTTTTTTTTTTAATATATTTTATTGATTTTTTTACAGAGAAGAAGGGAGAGGGATAGAGGGTTAGAAACATCGATGAGAGAAACATTTAGCAGCTGCTTCCTGCACACTCCCCACTGGGGATGTGCCCGCAACCAAGGTACATGCCCTTGACCAGAATCGAACCTGGGACCCTTCAGTCCGCAGGCCGATGCTCTATCCACTGAGCCAAACCAGTTAGGGCAAGAAAGTGTTTTTTTATCTTTGTTCTGGTGGTTACATTTGTACTTTCACCTGGTGCAATGCCTTTTGCCCCCCTTAACTATTTTCTAAATGATTTGTCAGTGTTTTTTCAGACTCACCTTTTTTCCATATGGTAGGATTACTGATCTTATTCTACTTTCCTCTTTCTCCATCTTCTTCACATTTTAAAGGTTGTATTTTTGTCTATTTTTGAGAGCATACAGCATTTACATGCTATCATTTCACCATTTCCCCACTCTTATTTTATGGTTATATCTAAAATTGCATATACTAAATACTCACCATTAGTCCTTTTATCTAAGTTACCCAGTCATCTCTTGGTCAGATAAAGATCTACCTCTAGCAGATTACTTATGGAGCGTTTATGGATAAATTATTCCCTGAATTCTTACGTGTTGAAACAATGATACTTGAAAGACAGCTTGGCAACATGTAAAGTCCTTGACATAAATTTCCTTTGAGTGTCTTTAATGTACTTCACTGATGTTGTGCTTTGTATGTTACTCTTGAAAATCTAAAACCAGCCTAAATTTTCAGCTGTTTAAATAATTTGTTCTTTTTCTTAAAGACCCTAAGAATTTTTACGTGTGATTCTTTAAATTTTAACAATTTTACTAGGATAGCTCTTGTCAAATAGGTTTTCCCAGATACATGGTGGGCCCTTGTAATAATATGCACATGTCTGTTTTCTTATTTCTGTATTATGTGGGAGGTTATAGCTGAATTAATTGTTTTGTTTTTCCTTCCTCCAGGATTCAATTATACAAATGTCATTTCTTCTTTTTATGTGTTTCATTTTAAGCACTATTTCTCTCACTGCTTTCACTTCTTTTTTGTTTATTTTTATTCTCTACATAGTTTTCCTGCGATTCTTCAATGTCCCTTATAAAATTTTATTTGAATCTATTCTCTTTTGGTCACTTTGTAATTTATTCTTTATTTTTGAGATTCTGAGATAATTTTGTTTCTTTAATTTCTTTCCTGAATTGTATCAATTCTCGCTGCACTTATTGCCATTCGATTACTGTCCAGTTCTTTTTTCAGTATTTGAATTTTTATTATAGATTTGATATGTATCTATTACACTAAGAAATATATCTATATGTGCATATATATGTGCATATATGTATATATGTGTACATATGTGTGTGTGTGTATATATATATCCTAGTGCAAGTTTGAGAATATTTAAATTGGGGGTACTGTGCTACAGCACTTCTCTTCTGCTTCATGATTATTAGAGAATAAAATTTTCATCATCTAAACTATTCAAATTCTTATTTTCTGTTTTTCTACTTAAAGTAGGTTTGTAAAAAGTTGGTTTCTATTTCTAGGTAGTGGGATATGGGTCCTCCTTCAAAAGCTCCCTCTTCTGTTAATATAATAAAATGCAACTTATTAATGGATGATTTTGTGTGTGGAGGAATAAGGGAGAGGTTGTCATTCTTAATGTTCTCCATATTTCCTTCAGGGCTCATAATTTTTCTTTTACTTTCTCTTTCTCTTCACTGCCACTTTTCTACGGGTCACATTTTTTCGGTATTTATAACCGTATCTCCCAGAAACAGTATGTCTTTGAGGCTTCAGCCTCTATTTCTGCTCACTTTTAAGCCCCTTCTCTGTACGTACATAACGCTGTGACCGATCCCTGCCCAGATATGTGTTCAGCATTTCACCGTTTAGTATTGATCTCTCTCTCTTTCTGAGAATGATTTTTTCTGTGCTCCATCTAAGACAATGACTTTTATCTACTTTTCCCCATGAAATAGCCAAAGATCCTTCCTCCCTTCTCTTATCAACTACAGACTTGCAGAGGCAAGGGACGTTGGAATTTGGTATGCATTTCTCTACTTATAGGCAATGCACACGTCATAATATTCTCGGTTTCCTAGCACCAATGCTGGAGGCATGGGTCCTGTGTGGTTTTATTTGCATTCCTATTGATCTAATCTGTGTTTTAAGAGGATATGTAGCAGCTACCTTTTTTCCCCTCTAAATCAAACTCTTTTGACTTGGATGCTATGTGTAGAGTGTACTTTTCAATGTGTGATTTGATATAACAAAGGAAACTTTCTTACTCTTTTGTTCAATTGACTCTTCTAATACTATTCTTCTCTGGCACATAATCAAATATTTTGAAAGAAGCTTCACGTTGATTTTTTGCATAGTCATCCTGCTCTCAAATTTAAGTTTTCCTTTTGCAATGGAATTGACATTTCCTGACTCAGTTTGCAAAGGAAAATCGCCTATTGGCTTGTGTAATGACAGCATATTTCTTCCAAGAAGAGGTCTTAGGAATAATCATATTTTCTCTTAAAAACTTTCATTCTCTCCCTCTCCCTCTTTCCTGAAAAAGTTAGAATCAATATAAGACTTACCAAAAAAATGTGAAAAGCTTGTGCTCATTTAAAATTAACATGAATGTAATGTTTCAATCTATTACAAATGACCATTTAGAGGTAAATAAATCCCTTGCTCATTGCTCACATTTCCAAAAACCCAAGCATAAAATTTGCTATTTGATAAGAATAATCAACAACCATTGGAATAGAATGAGCTAATATGAGATAAACACAAAATAAAAGAACAATAAACTAATGTAAGTTTAAAGCTTCCTTGAAGCTTTCTTATTTTGAAAGAGCTGTTATCTACTACTGTTTTAAAAAATATACTCACAAAGGGGCCAAAGAATACCATTTCAATCTCAACTAAGTAAAAGTAATACAGATTAAATTCAGCAAATAAAATTGAAATAACATCACAAGTTGAGTTTATGCTGACAAACCTCAAAAAATGTAGAGTCCTTTTAAGTTTTATATTATCTTCTGTCTGGCAAACATATATGAAACTTTAGGATCTTTGAATAGCAGATCATTTTGTAGACTTAAATATTTAGGTCTATTTTAGAACACATTTGCACTACTTTGAAGACATTGGTTAAATTGGTTAGACTTTCCAAGTATTTATTGTATAGAATGTAGTAGTTACATAAATATGCACTCTGTACAAACCCTTAGTGATGAAATGGTCAATTAAGCGGAACATATACTCAAAAATAAAATAAATTACTGAGCTGTTAAACAAGAACCTAAGTAACATATGCTATAGTATCAGTAAATGTCGAAAGGACTATTTGTTCATTTACGTTGTGGAGTTTAAAACCTTATCTAAGCTCTAGAAAGTCTTAACAGGGGCAGGAACAAGTAGGTTTACAGTTGTCTGTATGGAAAAGACATGTAGGTTATGATTATTACAATAGTTTTATTAAATCAAAAAAGTGCCACTCACACCTGTTAGCCTACTTTTGCCCACCCATGGTATATGGAACAGTAGAAATTTTGCATATTGAAGACATCATACCACTGAAGAACCTGATAAGGTAAAAGATTCCTGAATTAAATAATGAGTGATTACAACAATATATATCTGTGAAAAAGAAGGTAAGTATGGCCCTGACCGATTTGGCTCAGCGTATAATAGAGCGTCAGCCTGCGGACTGAAGGGTCCAAGGTTTGATTCCAGTCAAGGGCATGTACCTTGGTTGCGGGCATATTCCTTGTAAGGGGTGTGCAGGAGGCAGCTGATCGATGTTTCTCTCTCATCAATGTTTCTAACTCTCTATCCCTCTCCCTTCCTCTCTGTAAAAAGAATCAATAAAATATATTAAGAAGGTAAGTATGAATAGCTTACTCTAACACTGATTCCAGGCCATCTCTTTTATTTCCTAACAACTACGAAGCTTACAATTAGTTCACTTTTAGGTCCTATGGCACCAAGAAGAGTAAAATCACAATTAGCCCAAGAAGGAGCACTTTCATTAGGAATTCTGGTTAATTATGTTCTTATTGTTGTTAATTCAGAGTAATCACTTTCTGTTTCAATATTGCTGCTGAAATTCTTCTTGAAAATAAATCAGCCTAATTTCTTAACAGAGTAAGAGAAAGAGTATAAATAAATTTGTACTAAATACTAGGACATATACTGAAATTATTTATTTTAAAAAAAACTCATGATCTTATTAAGATCTAAAACAATGTTTTACACACTCAAAAAATATTTCAATAAATATGTTGAAAGAACAAGTTATTGCTTATTCCATATAAATTGAAAGCAAAAATAGTTCAGTAGGGTTCTTTTTTAGTAAAGTTCTACTTAAAGATATTTTTAAATAATTGGTTCTAAATTCTTCCTACCAAAGAGAGAATGTTTTTATGACATCTCACTTAGAATTACAAGACCTGCCAATTTATTAAGATGTCTGTGAAATACAGAATTCTGATGAGAATTGTAGCATTCATTAACAATCTCCAATTCTAAGAATAAATTAATCTTTTTATTGTGAATGATAACCAAGCTCACATACAAACTCTGAATTAATAATAAGCCTGGCATGAGATGTGTATTAATAAGGTGTATAGTAGGTAAGCCCAAGTGTTAGTTAATGGAATCCTGAAGAGAAATAGATTTGTTCCTGTTGAAATGATATAATCCTTGGGATTTAAGATGGATGAAAAGGGAATTCCCCTTGCTAATAATGTGTAGCATTCTAAAGCTGCTAATAGGTCATTCTTTTATATGGCACTTGAATGACTACCTTTGGGAAATCCCAAATGATTTCAATTAAAGTGGCCATTATGAAAGTCAATAATTATGATAGTATTCGAGAGGCAATTCTTTTGTAATATGATATAAATGAAGAAAAGATATCACCAAAGCCTTAGAGACTTTGAGAGTGACAAGAAATATGCAACAATATTAATAAGTGTACATGGGAGGACATATTTGAAATGTGGCTGTATCCATCGTGGCCTCATGAGAAGTCCCTGAACTTGATAATCCGGGAACATGTGTGAATGGAAGTGTCTGGAGCTAAGCAGTGTTGTGGAACAAAAGCATTGCCATTAGACAAAAGTTGCTATGGAAGAGGAAACTTAAATAATGATAATCCCATAGAAACAGCAAGTAATGTGGCAGAATTTGCTGAGATATTCCTGGAAGGAACCCATGCTTCCATTTTCTGATACCTGAATACAGTCCTTTCCTTGACTTCCCCGCCTTCCTGGCACTTGATTTCAGAAATTCCTTGATGTAAATTCAGCACTACGTTCCTGTTTTCTGTGTAGCTGGATTTTTAGCTTATAAAGATCTTTCTATTTATTGTTGGTAAGAGATTATTGGTAGTATCTCTAACATCATTATTGAATATGTGGTACTAAGCATACGAAAATATTTTTTTTCTTTCCACTTTCTGCATTACATGGAACATGACATAATTCTACCAGAGTCTTCCCATTCCCAGCTAACTCACTATCTGTTTACAAAGACTTGCTACTTTTTTCTTTTTAACCAAGAACGTGGATTATAGCAAACAGGTACAACTCCTAACTCAGGAGGATAAGTTCTTCGTAACAACTGGCCCATGTCTTTGCTTGTTTTTCTGGAGTATCTAGAGAGGTTTATGAGAATTCTTTGCATTTTTTATTTAGTCTTCTCATTCGAGTAATTGCCATTGGAGGGCCCTTGCTTTATTAGATCACCTAGATGAGAAGCAGGTTTTGTCTCAAGCATAAGCCAAGGGAGATCTCAAAACATTTATGATTTCATTATTTTTCTGATCATAAAGGTAACCCAAAGTCCTTGAAAAAGTTTTTGGAAAATAAAAATCTGAACACTAAAATCACCCATCAACAATATGAACATAAAATTACCCAATCTTTTCACTATACACTTAAAAATAATTATGAAACGATCAACCTTCTAAAATCTAAGCCAAGACTTGGTCTTCAATGATTTGGTCCTCTTTAACCACCCTATCAAGACACTGATCACTTTATTCAAGACAAATGTTTGCCTTTGGAGCATGGCAACAAAAGCCTCTAACCCACTTAAGTCTGAATAGCCTCTTTGAGGCATAGTTTCATATTAGGTTGGTGATCCAATACTCATATAGCCTGGTTTTAGTATCAGAGAAATATGTGGCACTACTTCTATGTCCACATAAATAAAATTTCTAAAGCAGAGGCCCTTAGAGCACTTTGAATGATAAAGCCCTTTATTCAATGACATATTATGTGGAGTTACTCTAGATGACAGAAGGGTGGACTATCCAGAGAACTTCATCTTGGTTCTTCTCCTTCCTTCCTGCCCCATTCCACCCCTTACTACAGTATTCTCTGAGGTACCTCTGAGCAATGCCAGTTCTGGCCTAAAATTTCTCAAAGCTCTAGTTGACCCTACTACCCATTTTATAGAAGAATTAAAGTGAAATATTTAATAAATGCCGAAACTGGTTTGGCTCAGTGGATAGAGCGTCGGCCTGCGGACTGAAAGGTCACAGGTTCGATTCCGGTCAAGGGCATGTACCTGGGTTGCGGGCACATCCCCAGTGGGAGATGTGCAGGAGGCAGCTGATCGATGTTTCTCTCTCATCGATGTTTCTGACTCTCTATCTCTCTCCCTTCCTCTCTGTAAAAAAATCAATAAAATATATTAAAAAAAAATATTTAATAAATACATGCAATACCACCTGAGGTGTAAGACCAAGTCTAAATGAATCATTTATACTGCATGTGTCTGTCCCAGAAGAGATTTTTAGGTGATTCCTAGGAGCCATTTGTTCCACTGTGGTTCCACCCAGGGTTTTCCATGTTGGATTTTGCTCTCCTAGTTGGATTTTTACCACCTCACCCACAACACACACCCTGTACCAAGGTGTGATTCTCGTCTCTCTTAAAAACCAGCTGCCCTACCCACCTTAATCTGACTTAAATTGACCTAGACTTCTAATGGCACCAAAGCAAAATTTAAATACATAGTAGATTTGGAAAGAATTTATCCTGAGCATCAATTATAACATGAATAATACATTTAAGTCAATAATAGTAGTTAAATGTGGATAGAAATTATGCAACTGTTCTTTGGTATCTATCAAATGTCTTTGTTAAGATATTTAATCCCTCATTGAACTACAATTTTCAGAATACCTTTCTGGTGCCACTTCATCAACTTTTGTACCAGTTTTCATTTTTTTTTCTGACTGTCTCTACTTAGTTACAGACTGGCTAGGCCTGACCCAGTATATTCCCCATCTCTGCATGGCTACCACATTGAATCACTTCATGCATTCAAATGGCATCACTGTGGAGCATTCCTGTAATGAACGATTAGAAAAATACTTCATATTTCTATGAAAGCTGGTGCTTCTTATTGAAAACATTTTGGCAACCCATAAAAAATGATATGAGAAAAAAATTATTCTTTGTCTAAGTATACTTTGAAAAATGGTATCAGTATACTTCTGAAAAGAGAAGGTATGGGATACTGTGGGGATATACAAGAGGAAGAGAAAGTTCTACATGGAGCTGATTTAGAAAATTTCCATAAGCATACTTATAAATATACTAAATACTAGAGGCACCAGATTAGTGCACCATTGGGGTCCCTCAGCTTGGCCTGTGGGGATTGGACCAAAACCAGTTCTCTGACATCCCCCAAGGGGTCCCGGATTGCGATAGGGTACAAGAGGAGGGACTGCAGGAGGGCTCTAGGACCTGTCTGGCCTGTCTCATCCAGTCCCAGTAGGCCGGACCCTAGGCAGCAAGCTAACCTAACAGTTGGAACATCTGCCTCCTGGTGGTCAGTGCACATCATAGCAACTGGTCAAACAGTCGAACCACTGGTCGGATGGACACTTAGCATATTAGGCTTTTATTATTTAGGATATAGAGATATACATATACACTAAACACATATGTGTATATATGTATATGTTTATATACATAAAGAATATACCACACATATATATGTATATGTGTACATACATATAATACATATAATGTGCTTCTATAAATAAATATACAATGTCCCTAATCCTAACCACTTTCCATTATTATTTTTATGTTCAGCTGCATTTTTCCCACATTAATTTTACTTGGGTGTAGCAAGGCTGTAGTATAAAAGAAAGGTACTAAGTATAAATAATAATGCCAAACTTGACTGCCTGTGAAACAAACATAAAATCAAATAAAACCTCCAAAGTGGCCCTTTCTAAGAAATGCTAAACAAATAACAAGAGTAAAATAGACACACTGCTAAAGATGTATCATTCCATCCAGCACTGAATGATCCAAACAAATGGAAGCTTGTTTCTCAGTCATTGTACTTAAAACCTGTGTGTGTGTGTGTTTAAGTCTATGAAGGCTCTGTGAAGAAGATATTTTATATCCTTGGGTATTAACCTGAGCATCTGGGGTTTCACACAACATCTTTTCTCTTCAAAGAACACATCCATCCTTATTTAAAAACCACACAGAAGTCGTAAACAGACAGAAGTCATAAACCCACACAAGAGTCATTAAATAGTTTCCTTGCTATTTAGTTTTTAAACACTTTATTCCAACCGTCTGAGGAGTCATCATTTTTCTTAATGTGGTAGATTGCAGTGCTGGACATATTGGCCCCCTTGAGTGGCTGAATGAAGCTGTGAGTACCACACATCTCAGTTTCTAAAGATTCTGTGCAAACCCCTTTGTGTTTTGGTTTGTGTGGGTTCACATCCGCAGAGCTACACTTGGGAAAGAAAAAAATCAAAGTAAAACAATTGAAACCATGAAGTTTCACATAATTTCTAACAAAGTTATTATACATCAATCCTTTGTTAAAAAATGGGCTTGGGGTTTAAAACAGCTTGGAAATCTTTGAAAGAGTGTGGACTAAATGTTTGCTTTGTGTTACAGGCCAAATATAACCCAGAGTACCCTTAATGTCATTTCAGTAGCCAGAGTTCTCACAGTACTAAGTGATTCAGTTCCTCCTCTTTGCGTGATTTTTTGTTTTGTTTTTAAATATGTTTTTATTGATTTTTTTAGAGAGAGAGATAGAAACATCAGTGAGAGAGAAACATCCATATCAATTGGCTGCCTCCTGCATGTCCCCTGACCTGGAATCAAACCTGTGACCTCTTGGTGCATGAGACGATGCTCAACCACTGAGTGACACTGGCCAGGGCATGAGTGATTATTCTAAATTACACTCAAAAGAATAAGACCATAACACTGGCAAAATTCCACACTCTTAAAAGATTTTTGACCTACACCACTTATTCAGTAACTGTGTCTTGGGCAAGGCATGTGTGGGAGGCAACCAATGGATGTCTCTCTCACATTGATCATTCTCTCTGTGTGTCTCTCTCCCTCCCTTCCACTTTCTCTAAAAATCAATGGAAAAATATCTTCAGGTGAAGATAAACAACAACAAAAAAAGACTTTCTGCAGAGTCTGGGTTTAAATCTTGACACTGTTGCTTAATAGCATTGTAACTTGACTAAATTTCTTATTCTCAATCTCTAAGGCTAAAGTCCCTTAACAGTAGAAAGGGATTGACAATGGTTTCTTCCTCATAGTTATTATGAGGATGACATACAAAATCCAAAATATAAAATGTTTGGAACATAGTAAATTATTAAAATCAAGGTTATTAAAAGTAAGATGCAGCTTTCTTAGAATATATGGAAAGGAAATCTTTCCCCAAAATTTTTCCCACCAATCTATCTGTGGGAATTAAAGCAAAATACATTTTAATGAAGGCAAATATTGTCAAAGGCTCTCCTCTCTCTACTATCTGTTCACAGATAGGTGAGTAGATGCTAAAGGCATGTTGCTACTAGGGTGGGAATATTTTACTTAGTTATTGACATCAACTTATGGAATATCATCAACAAAATACCATAAGAGGTATTAAAGCAGTGCTTTTGGAACAAGACTCGAAATAAAGATGTCAAGATGCTCTGGCTTTATATTATAATGTGTGACAAACATGGTAGAAATATCTATCAGAAGGAAAATGTACCAAGAGAACATGGCAATATAATTCAAAACCCTTACAAAGTAGAAAAGAATTTAGGTGTAAAAATGTTCATTACAACATAATTTATAATGGAAAAAAGTGTAATTGAGTGACCAAGTCAATTGTGTACTAAGAGGTTTTTAATTACATTAAAATGCTCACACTAAAATGCAAAATGAAGAAACCGCAATAATATCTCAACTACATAAAAATCCATAAAAGAAAGACTAGAAGGAAATAAGTCAAAATGTTAAAATCATTTCCTCTGGCTGGTGGGAAAAGAGGTCATCTTTTATTATTCTTTATTCAACTTTCAACATTGCTATAAAGAACATACGTTACATTACAAATCTCAAATAAATAATTAACAGACATAAAAAGGAGAAAAATACAGTGTAGTTCTATGAAATTATTCAGTGGAGGAATGTTCAAAGGAAGAATTTTAAGTGAGTTTCTCTTTGCCCATCCATCTTGATCCATCAAACTGTCAAGTGTGGCCTTCTACATCCTCTCTTTGCTCTGAGTCACGTAGAATCGTTTGCTTTCCCGACAATGCATACACTGTGCGGTGCCATCTTTTTTACATTTACTCATATCCTTATGTGCTGCCCTGGGAGGCTTTGAAAAATCTGTCCCCTGAGTATAGAATGCCTTTTCCAACAGAGACATGAGATAGGAACCAATCACTGGCCAGGGTCTTTACTGGGAAAATGGTGTTCCTTTGTTTGTAGCTGTGAATAAACTCTTGCTCAATTTGGCCACCAAAAAATTATTTTTGTATTTTCTTATTCTTCTTTCTGTCATGGTTAATAGAGAGGTCTTTTCTTTGGCCATATTTGAATTTTATGCGTAAGTGCATAGATGCTGAAATTTAGCCCTAGGCCTTCAAGAAACCCCATATGTCAGCTTTCTGTTTCAATCCTATATGCAGCTCAGGTAGAATACATATTGTCAGACTGCATATGGCTTGAAGCGTGATCACTGGGTTGTCTGGTTTTGCTTTATTTGGTTTTTTTTTATGCTAATAAACTTGCACTTTATAGCCACAAAGTAAAGAGATGGTAATAAATAAAAAATGCAAATTCAAATTATAATTGAGGTTGCAAAATAGAAAACATAGTTCATACCTGCAAGGTGCTTATAATGGATAGCTGCACTGTCCAATATGGTAGCAGCTAGCAACATGTGGCTATTGAGCATTTCAAGTGCAGCCACTCCCAATTGAGCTAATTGCTATTAGCTGTAAAATACACACCAGGTTTCAAAGACAAAACTAAAAAATATGTGAAATATCTCAGTAATTTTATATATGAATTACACATTGAAATGACAATATTTTGGATATATTAAGTGAAGGACATTATTAAATTAATTTCACATTTTAAAACTTTCTTTTTGTAATGTAGCTGACAATGTTAAATTACATATATTGATTGCATTTGTAATTCCCATTACATTTCTACATAAATTTTTACTCAAATAAAAATGAAATGACCAGACAAAAATAAATAACACTGCTGAAAAATGAACCTGAGAAATGTTAAAATGCACAAGTAATGCATTTATAAATTAGCACTAATGACTGTAAATACTGTTTGTTCAGAAGAAAATGATGGCCATGGACACGAGAGACAGGCCTTGAAAAATGTGTCCAGATAGTCACATGATCCTTCAACTAATGGCTCAATGGACTCTGGCGATTGTTTGATCTTGGTTCCTCCAGTTCTGTTTCAGTCTAGTTCCTAACTTTTAAACATTAATTCAATGTCTTGGACTTCTATTCTACACTATGATGCTGTCAGGCTGACTCACTTCTAAACTGAAGTGCATATAAAAAAATTGAATCACTTCAATGATTTTAAATCACTCTTCAATGTGCAAAGCAATTTAAAATTACTGATGTGCTTCCAATTTTTATTAGTCCTTGAATTTGGAAGTGATCTAGGTTTTTCTGGGCATGTGCAATGCACTGTGACTCAAAATTATTGAACACTCATTCCCTACTCCTCCCAAACCCTTATTTTTAAGAAGCTGATTCCACTGTGCAATGGAAACCATCAGGAGGGTATGACATGGAAATGGTATGGATAACAAAAAAAACACGGCGGGGGGATAGCTTCCATTTAATAATGAGAGCTATACTTTATAATTAGGTAGTGTCTTTCCCTAGGACCTCTAAGTGCTTCATAAACATTAGCTCATTCATCATGAAGACATCTTACAGGGGGACATCTTTCCAGTGTGAGAAGGCAGTGGATGGGATGGGTAAAGCTGTATAGATTGGCTTCAACCACTGAATTGGGTAATTTGAAATCTGTGAGAGCTATGCCTAGGACATTTATTTTTGGTGCTGCTTTTCTTTTTTCTTTCTCTCTCTCTCTCCCTTTGCAAGGAGAAGGAGGTAATGTTACACTGTCTGATCCATTTGCAACTGTCATAAAAAATTAACTTGGCAATGCAAAATCTACTAAATGAATTGCTTATTCCAAATAAACTCCAGGAGCAAACATAAAGTGATTGGTTTCCTAATTTAATTACTTTAGTTAAACTTTGGGAGAAAATACATAAACCTTTCCACCATTTCCTTTCAAGTTAATTTCTTCCTGTTTGGCATATACTAAATCCACTGAACCTAAAGCTTTTACCTGTAAGATGATTTATCTGAGAATTTTCAAGTCATAGACTTTTCCTCTACTCTTGTACTAGGAGAAGTTTCCATTAATATAGGGATCTAGTAAAATCTTTATTGTAGGAATGGCTGAATTCAGGACCAAGAATAAGAAATTTGGGTTTTAAATGTAAACTGAGAAATAGTTGTCTGCTTGTTCCTCACTGTGATGCAACAGATGATTGAGACTCACTAGGATATGAGCACCTTGCTAGCCATTGAAAACAATAATAATAAATCTGATTAAATGGAGTCTGTAATCATTCAGGTTTATTTGGAAGGGAATATTTCAAATGGGCTCACTATGTGGTAACACACCAGAAGGGCTTTACATAATCTGCACCCACGATATCTGAGTAATCGTCCCTATAAAACATTATATACTATGATGAAAAAGCTCACTCGCCTATCCGGATCTGGTCCACAAGAAATATACCTGACTCCATAATAATAGGACTTATCCAATAGCATTGATGAAGGCCATTTGTTCTCTGTTATAAACAAACAAACAACAATGACAATAAGTAGAGAGACGAAAAGATATGCTAAAGGGCCTATGCCTTCTAAAGGCTGGAAGAAATAAAATACAGGTCACATGAAGTGACCTCCATAGAAATAAGAGAATAATTGCCCACAGTGGCTTGCCTTAGACCATTGGGAAAACATACAAAAAATGTTTATGAATATAGAGTGTTAGTTTCAACTAAGGCAAAGTTTATTCTTCTGAATTTAGCGTCAAAGTCCTGTAGAAATCCAGGGGCACCCTTCTCTCACCCAACCCAGTAATATCTTAGCAAGGGTGACCTTAAAGCAAAAACTAACATGAAATATGAGTGCATTGTTGTTAGAGCTTTTTAATCCCATTTCGAACAGCATGAACTATAGGCGGAAATAGAATTTACCGTAATGCTGAGGATTAAAAGGAATGAGCCTCTTGTTTAGAAAATTAGCTCATCAATATGCCAAGCCTATTTTTAAAAATGCTTTAATTTTTAAAAATACAGCATATCCTCTCCAGCTTCCTGTATTTGACTCTAATAATAAAACTTTCAGTATGACTAATGCAGTTTAGCTAAACAAATTAAAGAACTGCACAATATATGCTGAGAAGAACATTTCCATTAGCCATTGTGGTGTTCTCTGCCTGGTCAGTGAGCAATGACTGCAAACCTAGCCTGGCAAGCAAGGCTTACACTTTGTGAAGAGACAGGAAGCAGTGGGCAAGGGCTGCCATGGTTTCTCCAAATGGAAATGATAAACTGCTTTGGGAATCAGGAAGAAGAGAGGGACAGAGATGAGCATCCTTCCTATTTTCTTGTTGGCAAAGCTCCTCCAGGTTTTCATGAACAGAGCTCAGTTGAATGTCAAAAGAAACCAGGGAAGCAACTGAGAGAGACCCAGAATAATTCACTTTACTGCCCTCTCCACTACATACTATGGGGTATGTTCTGAGTTGAGTTATATACCCACACATTCACTGTTGTCCCAAAAAATAGATGTTGAATTCCTAACCCTCCATACCTCTGAATCTAAACTTATTTGGAAATAAGGGCATTGCAGATGTAATTGAGATTTTTCACTACTTTTTATTCATAAACCAAAAAATTTTAATCCTTTAAAGAGCGTTTTGTCTCTTTGGGGAGGGGGGGCAAAGACTTTATGATTTTTGTGTATTTGACACAATGTGGTGATGTGAAACACTAGAGTAACTCATATTTTGATTTAGAAAATCTAAGTTCCCTCAATAGATCTAATGTTCTCAAACTTAATCTAGCCTTCAACAGGTTCATTTATACCACAGTCATACTTACTTATTTTGCAACTTTTTCTAGCTCCCCTTCATCAGAGTGTAAGTTTGTCCTTGGAGTCATTTAGTCAAGATTCTGTGTCCTTCTTCAAAATGAGACTAGAAAAGTTTTCTCCTCTCCTTTCACACACACATTTATACAGAGAACCACAGTGTCTCACAGGAGCTCTCTGAGTGGGGAAAAAAATCTGATTTGTTACCTGGAGTCCCCTGCATGAGTCAAGATAAGTCAAAGCTCATCAGTCTGGACACTTTGGAACAGAAAGATTTAGCTCCAGGTACAGTTAGGTAAGTTTTCTGGAGATTGTTTTAACCTTTGAGGTGGTGGCTATCTTTACAACTTCATGGCAGGAGACCAGCTGAGATATAATTTGGCTAGCAAAACAGAGAATTAGCAAGTTTCAGAAGAGGTGTCAGCCTGCCAATCCAGGTCACCTCATAGCTCACAAATGCAGCTTAAGAAGATAGAAAAGTTCAGTTGCTTCTACTTCATTTTACAAGGGAAAAAATTTAGATCCAGAGAGATTATTACTTGCACAAGAACATATATTTAATAAATTATTAACTTTGAACGTTTCTCAATTTTTTGATTGCTACAATCATTATTCCTTCTTTTCCATCTTAGTACAGATTTTACTAAGAAACATTTGATATCCTGTTCATTATATACATAAAGCAATCTACTCCAAATATATAAAAGTTAGAAATATAATAGGACTTTGTACCTTCTTACTGAATAAATGAATAAAAGAATAAATAATTGAGGAAAAGAAAAATGAATTAGTACTAACTATAGATTCATTACTAGCTACAATTTTTAAATATTTCTTAGCAATTTCCTACTCCTTCATTCTTGTATATGACCTTCTATTACATTCCAGCCCATTCCACCAAACTTTCATCCCACTTAGAACATTACATTCTATTAAAATACTATGTCCATGTGATTTAAATTGCCCTATGTCTTATAAAATGGAAATAACATTTTATTTTTGCTATTGTTCAACTAATCCACTGAGGCCCTGAATCATTTTAGATTATCATCTCTTTGGAGATACCTGGGATTGTTTTGGTACTTAATACATTAATATAGCATCCATTTTAAAAATGATAGTAATAATCACATTCGCTTAAGTTCTTCCTTCTCACTTCTACTAAGAGAAATGTAGGGGCTTTTTCTCCCTTTGGAATTTTGATACTGTGAGATACTGTAATAATCCATACTTCAATAAGAAATGAAAAAAAGGTAGAAGTGTTAGCATTGATTGATCTTAAAAAGTTGTGGCTGAGTGTAGTTAACAACTACACTGGTCATCTTATTTAGATTTCAAAAAAATAAATCTACTATTGATTTCTTTCCCACCCATGTAATGTAAACTGTCTACACTACCAAGATGTTTCTAGAATATGGACAAACATAATCTCAAGAACTATAAAGACACTACTATTTTATTAGTTATAACTTATTTGCTTGTTTTCATTGTTAAAGTGAATATATTTACACTAAAGGAAAAGTTTCATTGCTATGTTTCAGTTACCAAAATCTGCAGCCATTGCTGGTTTTGGGGAGCATTATACAAGTAAGCACCAATGTTACTGGCAAAAGTGTCTAGAGTTTGTGTTAGTAAATAAACTCCCCAAAAACAAACTCTTAAAGGAAGACTCAGAGGACAATAATAGAGTCTAACTACCCCACTCAAACAATTACCACAAAGAAAACATGTTTTATGAAGTTGAAAAGTACATTGTTTTATAGTGTGCATTTTGTTTTCATAAAACAACTAAAATAATAATTGATATTTTTTTCATCATCTCATAATCTCATTACATGGACAATAAAGAAAGGTTTGCTAGTATACTTGGTATGAAAAGTTTGAAAATAACTCAAACTAAACAAATGTTTGAAAATATGCTTGAGCTAGAAATAGTAAAATTATAACAAGTAATCTGTGTAACATATTAGAGATCTAAGGAAACGACAGTAAAATTTTACAAAACAGAGTAAGTCTAGTCTCTCAAAATCAGCCCATGGGAAAATTTTATTCCTCTCACTTTCTAACCAGAGTCAAGTAACATGGCGACTTGGCCATTTTCCATAGAGTTGTGATACCTAGATACCCAGTCTGGAATACTAGGAACTCACATTTGTCAAATAATATTCAAGTTTCTTCTTTGCTTGATTCTCGATGTGCTTACTATTTAAGTGAAACTGGAGTTCTCTCTGAGAGGCTACATTTCAGATTTTCACCGAGAGCAATCAGGAAAACATACTTTGGAATGACCTACACCTCAGGTCTCCTTTCTAAAGCAATTCTTTAAGTGACCATAAATTAACTGTGGTTATTCTCTGGAGAATTTCAAAGATTCCTTCCTGGAGCCCTGCGGTGGTACGAAAATAAAATAAAAAAATAAAACATTTTGAAATGTAACAATTCATCTAGAAATTACACCAACCCAATATTTTTCCAATGTTAAAGTAAGATTTCGATTTCAATGATTCTTCCATTGTATAATTACTGCAGGCAATTGTTCTAGTCCTTTTATATACAGTGGGGCCTTGACTTATGAGTGTCCCGACTAACGAGTTTTTCGAGATATGAACCGTCTCTCAGCCAATTTTTTGCTTTGAGTTGCGAGCTAAAATTGGGGTTATGAGCCAGCTTCAGAATCCCCACTGCTAGTTGGCGCAGCAAACGTCACAGTGAACGCCACAACATCAGCCCAGCATCACATGTCTCACTCATTCACTTTAATGATTTGACATACGAGTAATTTGAGTGACGAACTCCGTCACGGAACGAATTAAACTCGTAAGTCAAGGCCCCACTGTACTGTAAATAAGAGTGAATTTAATTAGCTATGTCCAACAATTGAACTGTAAGGCTGTAAATGTATTTTTATATTTAAAATAGGAGAACGTATTTTTGTATTGATCATGCAGTGTGGTGTTTGCTAACCCAGAAGAATGATGGGATCAAGACTCTCTCTCTCTCTCTCTCTCTCTCTCTCTCTCTCTCTCTCTCTCTCAAATATATATGGTGCAGTGTGATATTAACTAAATAAACTAATAAAATAGAAAGTTGGGAGCTTTGCCTTTTACTCCACTGAAAAAGGCCCTTGGCTAGAGTAACTCACTTTAGGCCCTATACCAGGACCCTCGCTCACATCTCTCACAAATGGCCTATCAACACCAATGGGAAGATAAAACTGCTGACGTTGGCAGCACTTCCAGGAATTATCTTAATTAAGACATACAGTACCAAGAAGGGTTAACATTATTTGAAAGTAAAAGCTTTCATGCCAATAGCAAGACCACTCTGTACCCTGCTGGGTCAGCACTATAATTAGGAAAATTGCCTCCAGCATGCTTGTTTGGTAATGCTATTATCATCTTTTTTTAAAAAAAAAAAAAAAAACAAGAATAAACTACATGGAGATGTTCCCATTTATTTTTCTTGCTCCCACTAACCCCTGATCCCACAAAGGCTATGCTAGTCTAGCATTTAAATGACTGAATGGGTTACATTATCATCTGTTCACCCTGAAGTCTTTTACATCTTTTTCTTGACCTCTAACCTACAGAATATTATTTTGACAGCATCGTTAATGCTGCATCTTGAGTCACCACACATAGACTCAGATGGATGGTGAAAGAGCTGAGGAACTGAAAGAAATGGACACCCACTCTCCTCTTCCTCTGAACTCAATAGAAGCCATCCAAAGCTATACACACACAGTGTGGCTAAGATTTCAGTGAGATTCCTCACTTAGAAAGAGGAAAAGAATCCAACCAGAAGACATAAACAATGAAACAAACAGAACACCTAAAGTAAACATCTATAATTCTATAAATCTGGTAAATAGTGACTGTTCAGTATAAAATGAGATGAATCAATGGGTGATTAGAATGAAAACACTCCATCATGCGCCATGGAAGAAGGGGCTTGCTGGTAAATTTAACAGAGAATCCCAATGTCAAGACACTTGCTGAAAAGACAGCGAGAAAGCTTTGTCCTGCACTTTCAGTACAGGTTTCATATGAAAGGCCATGTTGGTCTGTTGTGATCAGGTATATGAAACCGCACGGCCTATGGTTCCCCTATAATTGTGAAATCATTACCAGCTTTGGACCCACACAGTTTAATTGCCTCTCTCTGCCAGAAAATGACTATAACTGAATTGACTTAATTTACACTATAAGAAAGGCATCTAGTAAACATTGCAATGATAGTACTCCAGAACCAGTAACCTTCAAATGTGATAAAGAAGTGGACCAGCCTATTAAATTTTGATAAGGTAAAAAGACATACCAACTGTAGAGTCTATAGTGGTAAGAATAAAATTGATAGAGAAGGATGTATGGCATTGATAAGAAACTGTAATTGGGATACTAACTTTTACTTTGAAATGTTGTCATGCCATAAAACAAATTAAGAAAAATTATCTTGGGACTGGGAGATAGGAGGAAGAAAATAAAATACCACATACCATACTCAGGGAATGAGATCTCCTGAACAGAAGAAATTAAGGCCAATTTCTCCTAAGTGTATTGCTTCTTCTAACATTTTTGAGACACTATTTATTTATGAACAGTTGTAGAATCATTGTCAATGAAGTGTTTTGTTTTTTTTGGTGCCCCAATAAAACTTTTATTTGTGGACACAGAAACTTGAATGGCATTATTATTTTCATTTGTCAAGGAATGTTGCGCTTCTTGTGGGTTTTTCCAAGCATTTACAAATACAAAAGACATTGTAGCACACAAGACATACCAGAACAGGTGTGGGCCAGAGTTAGTCCATAGACGGTAATTTGCCAACCCCTGCTCTAGAACAGAGTGCCACAAATACCCCAGCCTGCAGTACTATCTTCTACTCATGCTAGAACATTCCCAAAGCTGTCTCTCTTCTCTCAGGCCTTCAGGAATCAACCTAAAACCATTCTCAGAGCCTCTCTAGAAGGAACTCCTTACTGGCAAACTCTGAGTCAGATTTCAGGAGCCTGATTCAGGCTGTTCTGAATCCCCTAGGTTCCTGGGGGCAGGGTGGGTGGGACACACCCTCCTGGAAGGCAGGGTATGAAGCCGCGGTCTTGGGGCTCTAGAAGAAGATAAAAGAGGAGCAGGACTGAGTCCCGCTGGCTTGGCTCCTGGCAGCAGAGAAGGCCTGGGGGTTGGAGCAAGCAAAACCTGGGCACTGGCAGGCCGCTCTTCAGGAGCAATCAGAGGGACCGTCTCCAGCCAGGGTTCCAGGGAGCTGCTTGAGCACTTGTTGCCATGCTGCTCAGCACAGGCTCCCTCTGCCCATTCTGGGGAACCAGCATCCCCATCTGGGTCCTCAGGGGGCTGTAATAGGTGAGGAGCAGGGGCTGGAGGCTCCTTGGGACAAGGCTGGGAAGGAGGGCACTCCTCGAGGTGCAAAAGGCTCAGCAGGTCGTCCCTGCCAGCCTCAGCAGACAAGAGCCCATGGGCATCAGCCACGTCCTGGGAGGCCAGGCCATGACCGGTTCAATGTGCAGGGGGCAGGGGAGTCCATCTGGGGACAGGCCCACCAGATCACCCGGCAGAGCCTCCAACTGCTGTGCTAGATCCTAAATGTTTGGCCCGTCAAGTTCCATCCGACTCAGGCTGCATGGGCCTCCTGGCACTGGGCCCACTGGCAGTCAGGACTGTGGTCCAGAGAGGGCGCATGTGTGTCTCTGGGATCCTCCAAGTCCATGGCCAGAGGCCCTGGAGCGGGTGGGCGAGTTGTCAGGAATTCAAGGCCTGAATCCAGGCTCAGGCCAGCATCTGTGTTCTTTGTGGCCTTCACAGTGAAGATGGATCATGGCCGTGGGGACCAATAAAGACCTCTTGGGGGAGGGGGGGGAGGGGTTGTCATTGGCAGGTCCTGGATGCTACTCAGTGTCGTCTGATGTTGGGCCATTGGGAAGTGGAGCATGTGGCAGGGAGGTGGGCACCTCCTCAGACACAGTGGTTCCTAGTGGTTGTCTGGGCTTCTGTAGGTCCATCTTCACCTCCAGGCTTCACCGGGCTTCTTAGCCTGATTCCTGGAAGTCAAGTGGGAGGTTTTTCGACCAAAACTTCTCTTGGTTGCAAGGGATTCAAACCTGACTCAAGCTGTGTGAAGCAGAACAGAATTTTCCAGCTTCGGGAGCTGAACTGCCCAGGGGTAGGGCTCGCTTCAGGCATGGTTGGATCCAGATGCTTCCGTACTCAGCTGTGTGGCTCTCTTCTCCTTCTGTGTTCATTTGACCCCCAGTAGGTAGTTCTCTAGGGCAGAGGTGGCTCCAGGGCTCCTGACTGACACCGTCCTACCCAGTTCAACGAGCCTCGCCAGATGGAAGGGCCTTCCCTTTACTTCTGCTCCATGTGGCACAGAGGCTCCTCGATGCCCTTCCAATACCCCTCTGGGTCCTGCCCCAGTGCCTTTGCACTTGCTATGCCTGTTGCTTGGGTCGCTCTCCCCCAGGTGTCCCCATGGCTCCCTCCTTCACCTCCTCCAGGTCTGTGTGTCAGTGAAGTTTTTTTAAAAAATGTATAAGTAAGAATGATGATCTGGTTATATTTCCTAAAACTTGGAAAATGGAAAAAATTGGCTCTTGAGTTAACAGCAACTAGTTACCTAATTATTCCATGCTTCTCAAAGATGTTTCTTCAAAAAACACCTTAAAATGTTTTATTTAATATGAAGTTTATGTATATTTACTGATTCTAAGGAGAAAACTACTAAGCATAAAAGTCCCAAGAACACTCCCTCCCATTTTCAGACTCTTTGGCAACAACTATTTAGATAAAGAAAGACATTATCTTAAAATGGCCATACTTATGAAAATACTGCTCATATTTAGCAAATCTCTCAAACAGCAAGAAACACTACCGGACACCTCTGTGTTCTGAGTTTTAGATAACTAGTGTGGTATATTATTTTTATAAATGTCCTTAAAAACTTGCTTTTAATGAGAAGAGAGAGAGACTGTTTTCTTCTTTTCTTGTCAGGTGAAAATATGGGTAAATAATAAATAAAGCTAGTTTATCTTTCAGAGGCTAATTGAGTTAAGTTCAAGCAAAATAAAAAAATTCTATTTTGTGGAATTCTGAGCAATCAGATATAATTCCTGTTTGGCTCTTTTGATCTGTAGTAGTTTGCTAGGGTTGCCATAACAAAGTACCAGTGACTACATGGCTTAAACAACAAAAATTCATTTTTTCATGGTGCTGAAGTATGATAGTCCATGATCATAGTGTTGGTAGGGTTGGTTTCTCCCTAGCTTATAAATGACTGTCTTCTGGTGTCTTCACGTGGTCTTGTCTCTGTATGTATCTGCGTCCTAATCTTCTCTTTTTATAAGGACAATAGTCATATTGGATTAGAGCCCACCCTAATGCCTCATTTAACCTTAATTACCTCTTTAAAGATTCTATCTCCAAATACAGTCACATTCTGTGGCATAGGGAGTTAGAACTTTAACCCTTAACATGGTTTAAGATGAAGCATGAGTTTTGGGATTATAAATGTTAGACATACTTCTATCTAAGAAATAAAAACTTTATAGATACAGAATGATTCAACTTTAAAACAATTTAAAATCTGCTTTCAATCACTTATTATTTGGTTTTTTAATTTAACCAAGGCTCATTTTCATTCCAAATAATGTGCTTCCAATAAAAGAATCAGATTCCTTTTTATTCAATCCTTACTAAATGGTTCTGGGAACAATGGCAACCTGAGATTGTTAATGAAATCCTCATCCTCTTCATCATCTTCATCATTATCGTCATCATCATCAAGCTAACATTTATTAATCAGTTTTTTATGTCAGAAAATGTGCTACACACATTACAAGCACTGTCTCATTTAACTCCTATAATAATATTATGGACTAAGTACAACTGCTATTCCTTATTATTCAAAAGAAAACTAAGATTTAGAAAGTTAAACTATTGCATAAACATGTAAAATGAGTAAATGCTGGAAGTTTGGTTAGTATTCATTTATGTCTGAGTCTGGAGTCTCTATGCAGATTATTTCTCATGACTGACATGATGGACATATAATGAAAAATTATATGCCATCACCAACCACTTAGTCATATAAGAACTCACAAGATCACAAGTGCCATTTAGAAGTAATCACCAGAAGGAAATAAATAGATCGCAGAGGAAGATGTGTCTTCTAGCCCTCAAAGAGATTTGCAGCCCCCTCTGTGCTCCCAAAGCTCCTGCCAATGTCTCTATTTACTTGTGTCCGACTGTCTGTATCTCAACCTGTGCTCCTTCGAGCATAGAATGTGACTTCTTTATCATTTCATGTCAAAAATCTCTCATAGAGTAGAAGCTTAATAAATGTTTTGTTGACTGGACAAAAAGGTGAAGTGTCAGACCTTATTATCATTACTATTGTATTTGTTTCAGTTTTATGACTCTAGAATTCTATAACTATTCTGTCTTTCAAACCTTCATTTTTCCCTCTACACTTTCATAATGTTTGATAACAACCAATTTCCATGGTCATTCTGAAGAGCTGTAAACAGTTCTGGAATATGTTACAATGTTGTCTTTGTAAAATTTAAGAATTTTAAAGGTTATCAAGAGCATTTATCAGAGCATGTGGTAGGCCATATTGTTGTTTATTTGCTTCACAATTCCTTGGACTTAATGAGTACCAAGTTATTTGTGCATGTCAAACTAGACTGTTGGGGAGTAAAAATAACTCTGGTAAATAAATACAACATGTTCATGTAGGTGACCCATAGATTATACGATCTGGACTTTCTCAAATAAAGAAAACAAATTCTGGAGGCAAATGGCTTAGGTACAGACGAATTCAGTGTGTTCTGGGCTGACCATGACCATTCTTCCTTGAAACCATTCATCCTCAAGGATGTCAACTGAAGTTCAAACATTCCAGTACCCTTGTGGGTTCAGCCAAATCCATGAAACTTTAAAGCTTAAGATGTGGCACAGTCCATGTGCCAGGTGGACAATGGATCATTTTACACCAGGGGTCGGTGATCAGAAAGAAGTTTTAGGAGTGAGGAAGGATGTGCTATCCTAGAAAACATCTGCAATCTTTACTTATCTACTACGCAGCACTGATTTAAGGTACTGGGTATTAGCAAGAGCAGCCACTGTGATTTCTTTTTAAACCATAGCAGTTGTAATTAATCATTGTAATGAAGAAAATATAAAAATGAATCTTACAAGATAGGGTGGTTTAGCACCAGACTTAAAATATTTGTCATAGAATGTTTTGTGCTTGTCCCATTGCAAATAATTATTTGCGATTTCAGTTTTTAAAAAGATTTTGTGAGAATAAAAATGCATGTGAGTATATTTCCCATATTCTTTTTTTTTTTACTTTGTTCAGTTCCTTTTCTCACTCTGGGAATTTTAATGTAACTAAGTTGAATGAAATTAGGAGCTTAAAACTTGAAATCAAACAACAATATTCCATAATCTTTATTTTGGCTTCTTTACCAAGCAACTCAAATTATATTGCTAATGCCATTGCTGATATTGAATTATAGTAAAAGCTTTATTATAGCTTGCTTATCAATCAAGAAGAGTAAAGACCTCTTGTAGTCATATTTCAGGGGATGGCAGCATGTGCATCCATCAGGGGATCTGTCTTTTTTCAATAACAGCAAGTTCCAATGATTCTTCATTAAAAGATTTAATTTTTATTTGATAAATTCCTATTATTTGTTGAAAAATAGTGAGGACTAGTCACACCCAGGCCGTGTCATGTATTGTGTATATTCAGGAAACTGCTTGCTAGATGTTAGAACACCCCATACTGCAAATGTTGAAAAAATCACTACAAAGATTTTTTAAAGTTCCCCATATATATAGTTGTATATAAGTGTTTAGGTGAACCTTTTCACTGATAGTTAAGGTAAAAATTAACCAAATAATAAGCAGATAAATATATTTCCTTGAGAGGATATGTCAAGTAAATTGATACTGAATGAACAGAAAGGGATGAATGTTGGTGTTTAGATAATAGTTCAAGTTCAGAAGTTCTTTATGTCTGAATATTACCTTTTATACCTTTCCAATTCTAAAATTCAGGAAGCTTTTGTAAACATTTTTGTTAAAATGCAGATGATAATTTTTTTAAAAAAGAGGGCATATTACCTGAAGTTATTTACATTTACCTATTGGTAAAGGGAATGAACCAAATATGCTTACTTACCAATACCTGTCAGTACATCAAGGACTTGGTGACCTTCCTTAGAATTCTGTGACTTTCCATAGGCCCAGATTCTAAGAGCCCACAGCCTACATGAAGAAAAGTTGGTAATATTCTCATTTAGCCACTTGTTTTAAAACACTCACTTGAGAACAAATTCAAAAGTGCCTGTTTTTCGTTGGCATAAAGTTTAAGTTGGGTTCTTTCCCCAATGTTTTATTATTAAGTTTTGAAAAATACAGGAAGTTTAAAATAATTTTACAGTGGACACCCATATACACACACACAGTGGGGAAATGGGCCATTTATTATTTTAGTAATATTATTGAAATAGAAAAATGCACATTCATAGACAATTTGTGTAGAATTGGGTAAAATTATAAAATACTATTTCAATTAAGGGAGAATGGAGAGCAATTTATTAGCAACATATAGGTAAATTATGGATGGATCCATATTATTGATGGTAGAATGATTCAAATATAATTTAAAATGGTATTCAGTTGAAAAGGGGACATAGGTAATACTTTCAACAATAAAGACTTATTTTAAAAAAAATAGTATTCAGTTGAAGCTAACTATCACTGAGATATTGAAAAAAAAAGAAAATAAAACTTTTAGATCTCACCAAAGTGTGGGAAAATGTGGATAAAATGCTATTAATGAACTTAGCTGCACATTATTATGTTAAAGCAATGTTTTCCAAAGTGTGGGAGTAATCACTGGTATTACTGGCTTCTAAATTAATAATTATAAGGTGAGCTTATTTGAAGAAACTTTTGACAAAATAATAATATACATATAACACAGGCAATGGTAAAAGTTATAAAAGATAGTTGTTAAATTTCTAAAAGTAAAAGAAATATTATTTTAATGGTTGTTAGTAGATAGCCAATGAGAAGATACTTCACATGATGAAGTCCTTCAAAATATTGTAGGTACCACCCTTCTCCATTTGTCAAAAATGGATTTCTAAACTTCTTCTGTCTAAAAATTAAATATGTCCCCACAGATTTTGTTCACAACTAAAAACTCTAACAATGACCAATAATCTCATTTTATTGAGAACCCTCAATCTATTGAATAGACTATTTTTACTTACGAAGAGGAGTGGGGCAAAGTATTTTAATTCCCTTCTAACTCAAGGCAAGTCTGTAATTTGAAAATCTTCTTCTATAATATAATAAATTACCACCACAAACAAATAGTGTGATTTTTAAGCCATAAAAACAGCAGGTGGATAAATATAGGTTGTGATTGCTTAGAATATAAAGTTAGCACTGTATCATCAAAAGTCTTAAATTATTGGCACTTGACTCCCCTGCAGACTGTAGGAGTAAATTTCTTCATTTATCATCATGCCACAATAGTCTTTATAGCAAATGTAGAGTCTAGGATAGGTGACTGAAGTCATCATATCCTCTAATATGAACCATTTGAAGACAGATTTCCTCAGTGAATGAATTGAATGAAAGATTAAATGCAACCATAGAAGTCTTGAATGTTCATTTTATTCTAGCATTTTCATACAGTTTAAATAATTCATATTTCCTCCCCAACCAACCTCTTTCTTTTACTTTCATAATCTTCTGGGGCCAGGAGGAGGGAAAGAGAAAGTTAGCAGGAGCAAAGAACGTATCCTATCCCATTTGGCAGGACAACACTGTGTTAAATATGGACACACACACACACACACACACACACACACACACACGACAAATGAGAAAAGAAAACCTCTTTCCAAAATCCAGTTATTTTTATAATTCAACTATTACAAAAATCTTCTGTTATTAAATTTTACTAAACTGTGTTGATAAAATAAGAAAAAAATAGACTTCTATGTGGGATTGTAAACCATTTCAAAAAGTTTTCTTGTATACCTTTGATTATGTCTTAAATCTGTATAAATATCACTGATTTCACTAGAGTCGCTGAGACCAATCTTTTCATTATGGAGATAATATTTGTATTAATCTCAAGTATCTTATACTTAGAGGCAGAGACTAGGATCATACTTTCTTCTTGCATATATTTTACTATAGTCTAGTAGACCCTAGGATCAAAGGAAAGGTCAGATTTTTTAACCTATATATGAAAACTTATAATTTTTAATGCTTCTAACAATTTTAATGTTTTTTACTGCATTCAAAATTTAATTTTTAATTTAATCATCCAACTAAGATCATATTAACCATATTAACCTTTAACACCATGATGTGAATACTAATGGCCTATAGCTAATGGATCAGGGTTTAAGTAGCCTCACATAGCTCAACATAGATAGAGTCTCTGTAACAGAAAGGAGATCCAGAATTCTGTTATGGTTGCAAGACCATCAATCATAGTCATACAGACCAGATATCATTTTTAGCTGGCTAAAAAAAAGTCCCAATCAAAATATTTTAGATTTCCAGTGAATCTTTAAAATTAATTTAATTCACAGTGAATTTTTAAAATTAATAATAATAAGATCCATGTAGAATTGTCATGAAACCTATAAGCATTTTCTAGACTATTTCCCCATTTGGAGATCCTTGATTAGAAATCCCTATTCTAGTTCAATTTGATGAATAGAGTTTAACTTAATATTACATCAAACAAACTTTATCCTTAAATTCCATGTCCATGCAATTTGTTTTTGAAAATGACATTCTAGAGGGGAAAAAATGGAATTCATTTTGTTTTGAGGTTTGGACAAGCCAATGCTCTTTATTCTGTTAAATGTTCAGATATAACCAGGAGGGCAAGTCGATTATCTTGTTGTTCCCAAATACCCAGTTGTCTAAAATGCATATAGAAGCACTCTCTATTTTTGATGGCTGAACCTACAGAAGTCCCTTGCTCTGCTTATCTCACCGATTGGGATCTGCCTAGATCCAACGTCCTCTTACTGTCTTGGGAAACTTACACATTGACTGTCCATCCTTTCCCTTACCTGCATTTTCAAACTCTTCTTTTCAACCACCTTCTTTCCATCAACATTTAAGCAAATTCAAGTCTCTTTCCATTAAAAAACAAAAATATTCCCTGGAAACCCCTCCCCTGGTTTTTCTGCCTATCTCTGTGCAGCGCCTCCTGCTGATGTAGCTTCTTCCGGGCCTTTAAATGTTGGTGTCTGGCAAGGAAGATCCTCTCCTTCCTTCTAATATTACTTCAGATTCTCTCCACAGGTGATCTTCATGCCCATGGCTTCTTTGTCTGTAATGTACCAACATATTTCAAATACACTTTTCTGATGCTGCTATGGATTGGTTTCCCAGAAGCAAACCTCAGAGCAAGAACCTGTCTGCTAAGTAGTTTATTTTAGAAATAATCACAGGAAACACCAGTAAGGGATTGGGGAAGGAAGAAAGGAAAGGAAGACAATTGAATGTGACCACTGTGAGCTAGTGGAACTCCACCCTACTGGGGAGCTCTCAGATGTTGTGTCTATCTCAGGGACAAGTAGGTCCAACACGGTAATGTCCCCACACCCCTTTAGGAATTTTCATTTAATGGGTTTTGGTCTGAATATAATATAGGTTATATTTATATGCAGTGATTGGAATATGCTGTATTTCTGCTTTTCTAAGGAGCTGCATATATAATTGATTCAGATTGGTTTAAAAGAGTGTGTTTCCCTATCTTGAGGGAAGAGGAAAGGCTAATGCTTATTGAACTTCAGTAATAGATTATTAGTATAAATAGTGCATGCATGACACATAGCTTGTCAGATAGATATAGACCCTTTAAAACACTGCATCCCCTTTTAACAGGCTGCTTCTCTGCGCTGCTTGTTTAGGAACATAGCCCTGGTTCTTAGGCTCTTGGTCCATCATCTTGGCTTTTATTTCATAGGCAGCAAGTCTTCCTTTTCACACTATTCCACAGTTCCTTTCTCGTCAATGACCTTCTTTGCAAACTCCCTTACCTTCTCTGCTAAATCCCTTGGCCAGTGACAGCTGAGTGCACATGTATTCCTTGCTTGTGCAGCCGGTGCCATGAAACCATCATAAAGACTCTAACAAAATTAACTAAACGGGGTGGGGCGATATGGCAGATGCAGGGTGAGAATGCGGTGACTGTAGGCATAGAGTTGACAGAAAGGGAAGCCCGAAAGATCATGCCTTATACTTAGACAGGGATGAGATCATTCTCTCTTCTAAAAGTTCACAGCCACGCATAGTGCAGGAAGCAGGTAGTGCATTGCTTCTGTGAGTAGGCTGTGCTTTCAAGCTGCTGATGTGAGAACCCCAGCTCTACCATTTGCTGGATTTGTTTCCACTCCTAGGAAGTAGGAGTAATAAGAGTACCTACTTCACAGTGTTGTTATATTGGTTAAATGAGAAGTTCCTTGGGAAGCATCGAACACAGTGCCTGGCATATAGTGAGCACTCAATAAATGTAGGCTGTTGTGATTAAATAGATCCAGTCAGTATGTGACTGACACTGAAGCATCCACACTCATTTCCTTTCTCTGGAAAAAAAAGTGTTAACAGAGGGGCTCCAGTTGATATATCCAAATTTTATACTTAGCCTTTTCCAAGTCCCCATTTAAACCTCACCAGACATGTCCATTTCCAAAAGATAAGGGTAGCATATGTCTTCCATCTCCCCCTTAGGATCCAATATGCATAGCAGTTGGCTTTGCTGAGCTCCCTTTCCAAGGGGAATGTCAGACCGCCTGGTTATTTTAATGAAGCACCCTCAGGCAGGTATCCATGTGTCCGGTCCACTGATAACTCCTGGCTCATCTCGCACACATCTTCCCTTGGTCCTAAGAGTGCCATCCTATACGCCTGGAGACTTCAGAGTCCTAAGATTGGGAAGCATTTGACTCAACTGAAATCTGGAGATGACAGGGCCCTGTGCCTCACACCACGCTTACTTGTGAGCTCAGGTTTAGATGAGAGGTGTGTGGCCGGGTTCCTGGGCTTCCTTTTCTTTCTACTCGCTAATTGGTTTAGCAGAGACCACACCCCTTCTCTGGCTGCGAAGGCATAGCATTGGGTGCACCTCAAACAGAATCGGAATTTTCATAGTTAAAGTAAAAGGGAGACTTTTCTCCCTGCACAGTGATTTATTTGGGGTTCGCAGTTTTCGCATTGAGTGTTGAACTTCTTAAGTGTACACTTAAGGCTCTGATGTCTTACCTCTAAAATTACATACCACCTCTGAAAGCAGAAATCTGCCGTTAGCAATTTCTTTAAATGTGGTTTAAGTAACAATATTTCATTTTGCTCTAAATGCGCCATGTGTGGTTCCTTTAATAAAGGGATAAGGATAATATTTCTAAGTATGCACACAAATATACATAGGCACATACATATGCATACACATATGTGTGTTGCATTGCTTAACCATAGTGCTTCAGGTGATATATCACCTCTGAGACCTCAGCCCCTTCAGGGTGTAAATGCAGCGTTGGGCCCTGCAGGTACTCCCCATGGTGAGGCACGGTTTCTATAATAATTTGCTCAGCCGAGTAGCAGCCTAATGATTTGCAATCAGCGATGCTTTCTTCTGATTCAGCTGATGTCTCAGCTTCTTCACAGCATTCATTAAGTAATTTTTTGATATTTATGTTCCACTCCTGCACTTTATTTTCGAGCACAGTGGTTAACATGTAGGAAAGCCCTGACAGCTAAGTTTAATCACCACAGAGAAGAGACTCGGTTCATTACATATTTGTTTATGTTTAGTTATTTGAAAATTGCCTGAAACTGAATAATGCATTTGGAGCCAATTTGTTTTGTTATTGTCGTAGCCCTGGTTGTTGCAAAGCCGGGAGTGTGGAAGGGCTCCAGGATCAGAGCAGTGGCAACAAGGGGCAGAGAGGTGAGGCGGAGATCAGATTTGAATGGCTGTCACCGCAGCCAGACAGGAAGAGTAAAGCACTGACAGAAATCCATCTCTCACAGTAGATTTTGAAAACAGCTGCTCAGGACCAACCGAAATCATCACTAGTGACCAGTGAACAGCTGGTGAGAGGAGCGGATGCTGTAGAAATCAGGCATTGGTCCTCTGTGACTCTTGCATGGAAGTGGCTCCCAAAGAAATGGCATCCATGGAGTTACCACGTTTCCAAGTTATTCTGAAAGCAAACCAGATTCATTTCTCAAATAAATGTGCTGTATTTTCCCATGACTCCTGAACTTGGGGCATGCTGCTGCTTTGCAATGCCTCCCCCCTCGCCCTCTTGGGCATATGGATCGTAAGAAAACCACTGTGCTTGACCCATAGTAAGTCCTTAATAACCGTTCACTGTTGTTATTCCTGAGTATATGCTAAACATTTTACTGCCAGAATTCAGAGAAAGGTTACACCAAGACCGTATCAACTGCAAAAATGATTAACTGTATTATTTAGGAGGCTCCCCCCATTATTAGATTGGTTCACTTTTGTTTTTGTTTTGTTTTTTTACTGGAAAATGAGGCTTGACTTGGCTTTGGTGTGGAGGTATTAGAAAATAGAATATTTTAGAAATATTTCACCGTGTTACAAGTCAGGCTATTGCTACCAATAAGGCTTGGCTTTAAATAATGTCACGCTATTTCATAGGGTCACATCTACATTTTATTATAGATAACGATTCTTCTAACATCGGATTAATTGTTGAATTATCTGTTTGAAAAACCATAATGAGTCTGATTGAGGTGTAAAAACTGAGCACACAAGGATCATGTGCAATGTTTTTATCCTGGTTAGGAGCTACCAGAAGTGATTTTTCTGTGGCTATTGGATGCTTTAGCTAGGAAAAAAAAAAAAATCAGTGAATTCCTCCAAATGGAATGCAGCCAACACCTGCAGGTCACACTAAAATTAGAAAATATGACAGTTTGGGAGGCTCACCCAGTGAGCAGGCTTGGTGCATCCATTGATACTATTATGGCAACTGGTATGAATGAAACAGACCTGTGTAGCCACAGGTTTAGAGGATTTTGGAAATGCTAACAGGTCTTTATTTCTCTGGGGCTAATTCTATTATCTTAACTCTCCTGGATGACAAGATGTAAACCAAACGACAGGGAGTGGTCAAACAGTGAACCCACTCCGTTAAAAATCTTCAGAAGGTACTGATTAGCTTGCCCTTAAAATAGTACGACCTAGAGCTCATGTGTCATTTACAAAGGGTTATGGGGCAGCTCGGCTTCCCATTCTGACCTTGCAAGACTGTTCAGGGCATCCTGAACCTCTGCTTCATCTTTCACACACTTCGAAATTACATCTTTGCTCTTGGTCTCAGCACTGGAATTTTCCCCCAAGCATCTCCCTGGATTGCTCTGTCTCACAGCAGGTGCACTTGCTAACAGCCAATGCTGCCGCTGATCCTGTCATTTTTCACTTTACAGCTTTGATTTATTATTGTCTTGAGTTTGAATTTGGAATCCATTGTTTATTCTGTTGCATACTAATGAGACTTTCTGCCTCAAAGGTGTGTGGCAGTCACCTTTTTTTTTTCCAACTTCTTATATTACTTGTATAAGCTGATTTATATTGGCTGATTTGGTATGCAATGATCTCTCTCTCTCTCTTTCTCTCTCTCTCCTCTTCTTATGTTTTTAACATTATGTCTCTATGACTCAGAAAACATTTTTAAAAGACATAATTTAATTTGAAAGTGTGCTCTCAGAATTTCCCCCTTAACATTATATTTTCTAGGAATGACTATGTTCATTTTCACAGTATTTTCTTCAGCATGTACAGTGTTCTAGCCACTGGGCTGAGTATTTGGAATGTGTGGGTAAAAGATACATAGCTTATGCTGTTGAGAAGCTAACAGTTCAGCAGAGATATAGTTAAGGAAATGGACGCATTCTGCAGTGTAATAAATCATATAATGCCGTAGCCGACATGCAATATACAAAAAAAGGAAGCTGCACTCCTTGGTTGGTCAGGGGAGACTTTGTAGAAGAGGTGATGTTACCTGACTTTCAAAAGAGAAATAGAAATTGGCCAAATGCATCCAAGACTGAGAGTGGAGACATTGCTAAGGAAGCAGCAGAGTCAAAGGCAAAGAGAAATGAGCAAAGGGGACTCATATGGGGAATTATAAAGTAGTTGGTATGGTTGGTATATGAGTTGAGCAAAATTAAACTAAACTGGGAGTTTGGGGACTGAACATGAATAATCTTGTATTTAATCCTACAAACATTAGATTTTTCTCAATAAGCTGAATACCGAAGGGATCCACTTGGGGAGAAAGTTAAAAATACGTATTTCCTGAACTCAATTCCCCCCAAATCTATTTCAGTAGCCAGGAGTGGGCACTGGGATCCTGTTCTGCATTAAAAAAAAATACCCCTATGTGATTTTTGGACACATCACAAAGAGAGGTCTTTGAAGAAATTTGAGCAAGCAAAGGAGTTACATAATCAGAATTGCATGTCGAATACCTTGGTAATATTATAGAGAATGCCAAAACAACTATTTGGTCAAGTCATTCAAACTAGTGATCAGCACAGTAAAAATATTTGCCAAACTCATTGGCCAATTCAGTCTGAAAGGTGACCCAATGAGCTGTCTTGGAACCATTTTAAAGCATTTCTGAGCTTATCATTTTACAGAAGTGTCATTGTTTGTCTTTGGACTTCCTTCAGTAACACAACTCAGTCTTTAAATGTTGATGGTTTATGTTCCAGAGATTATCCTTGGGTGACTTTCAAGTTTTGTAGCCTTCATAATTGTGCTAATTAAAATCAAACACTCAGCATTAGAAATGGTTTTCCTGAGCTTCTGTTGGTAATAATGCATGTGAACTTGTAAAATATATTGAATTTCATCCAGGCTGGTAATCCCAAGAGCTTTTTCTAGTTATTTATAATTTTTGAAAATACTGTCTGATCTAATTTCATGGAATAGTGGCTTTATTAAACTGTAGATGTTAGATCTCAAATACTCAAATCTTTCCACGCTATCAAAGGGTTTTCTTCTGTGCTCCTGGAGATAAAAATATGATTTTTACTAACTAAGAGGATTCATCTCAACCTACTAGCATATGGATCCTGAGTGACATAGTTAATCTTTGACCTATAGTAGGCGTCTCAAAGCTTGGAATGAAGAACCTTACCTGTGGGTTTCTAAGACTCTTTCAGATGGTCTTCATTATTCTTTCTCTTCCAACTACAAATCTGTGCAAGGCTGTATTTTCTTCATTTATTTCAGCAAAGACAACATATCTGGCAGGTTGAATGCAGAAGCCTATGTGAAAATTCATTTGTCTTCTATTAAGAAGAACATTAAAGGGATTTGCAAAAATGTAAAACAATGCTTTTTTTCAGTAATTATTTTGTTGGAAAAATATAATTATTTTTCATAAAATACCTCATATGATTGTACACTGTATTTATTATTATTTTAAATAAAATGATATATACTTTGAAACTTTCTCAGTTTTAATTTCTAATATGACAAATATCGATAGCTATAACCCACGTAAAGCAAAACTCAATAATTATAAGACTGTAAAGAAGTCTGAAATAAAGATGTTTGAGAAACACTGGCTTACGTAAAAAGGGGAAGATTCACGAAAATGTAGCATGTTTGCTAGCATTCAGTTCATTTGAGAAATTTAATTTTGACTTATTATTTCTTTAATCAAATCCCTAAACTTCACTTCTAAAGACTATATCCAGTGTAAAGACAAAAAAAATTTTTTCAACAGTAGCAGTAGCTAGTAAAAATAGAAATTAATCAAAAAAAGTCCCAACCCTTAATTTTTTTTCTTTCCTCACAGGAAATGTGTGTGTGTGTGTGTGTGTGTGTGTGTGCAGGACAGAGAGATGAAAGTCTGGAAGAGTTGGGATAGGGGAAAATTAGATTTCCCCAGTTTCATACCAAATGGATATTTTATTGCTCTACGTGGCCATATCAGGCTGTGCGCCTTCCTGCCCCATGCTCTTGTAAAATCTTTTCTAATATTGCTTCAGATCGTCTTGTAGAATTTCTTCTACAAGAGTATTTCGGTTTACAGTGATTTTTAAATGATACTTTGGCATATGCACATATTTTCTTTCCATTAAACTTTTATTTTATTTCCTGATCAAATTTCTAATTTCTTAATATCCCTTTTCACCATTTCTCAGCTTTCATTAGAGTTTGCTTTTCAACTTAAATGTGCAGGTTTAGCTAATGCATATTGTTTACTCTCTCCTGCCGATCATGAATGAAGACGTTAAATTAGACCAGACAAAACACCAGGCCACCGAGCTCTGCACTAAAAATCTCCCTTCCCCATGATATATCGTCATTTATTGTTGCCCTGTTCCATTTATTATTGTATTTCAATACATGCAACAGTTCTCACATCCAAGCCAATTTGAATTAAATTTGCAAGTAAGATTTTGTGAAGCCTTACATAAAATGATTCACTAAAATCAAGATAGATCACCTGCATCTTTCTAAGGAAATCTGTTTCTTTGCTTGTGGTATAACACTTCTGTTTCCCAGGACCCTAAACCCCCTGCACATCAGCTTCTGCCACCCCTGGCCCAAGCCATCCAGTTGGTGAGAATGATCTGTCTAGCTTGCTTGCTATTGTTGTCCATCATGTCATCCTCATGTTGTTTAGATATGAGTTCCTTTTCATGCTTGCAAACCTAAGCTTTCTGACCCCAAAACTTGTCTTTTCATGCTAGAGGCCTGACGCTTATTTCTCTCATTTTCTTTTCATACATGTATCCAGAACTTTGGGGTTATTTTCACTCACTTTGGGACTATTCTCTGGTACTTATATGGTACCTTTGATTAAAATCCTGCTCCCTCTGCACCTTACTCACTACCATTTCCAGACTTATTCTGTGGTTGTGGGCCTTTCTTTTTTGTTAATTTATTTTTTAATTATAGTTGACATACAATATTATGATTCAGGTGTACAAAATAGTGATTGGACATCTCTATACCTTACAAAGTGCTCACCACAAGTCTCATAATCATCCGACACCATACGTAGGTATTACAATGTTATTGACTGTATTCCCTATGCTGTACTTTACATCCCCATGGCTGTTTTTATAGCCTGCAGTTGATACTTGTTAGTCCTCTTCACCTTTTCTGACTACCCTCCCACTCCACCTCCATTCTGACAACCATTAGTTTGTTATCTGTATCTATGGGTTTGCTTCTGTTTTATTTAATTTGTTCCTTTGTTTTGCTCTTTAGATTCCACATGTAAGTGAAATCATATAGTATTTTTCTTTCTCTGCCTTACTTATTTCACTTAGCACAATACCGTAGGCCCATCCATGTTGCAAGTGGTAAGATTTCATTCCTCTTTATGGTTGAGTAATATTTCATTGAGGAATATGTGTATGTTTGTATGCAGGAATCTCCACACCATTTTCTTGATAGTATAGTGTTCTCTGGCAGGAATTGCCACATAGATAGAGATATCTGATGTTAGGAACAATTTAAGATTCACTCCATAGGGTTAATTACTTAACTTGAGAATTTAAATCTTCAAACTAGGTCCCGTCTCATTAGGAAATGGGAGAATAAGTTAGGTAAATAATTGTGGAGAAATAGAAGTTACTCACAGTTGATAGAGCAGGAAAGCCACTTCCCTGTGCCCAAACTCTGCCACAGGAGAGGGAAGAAGGTGATAGTGTAGCAGAATTAGGGCACAGTCAGGGGCCAGCTTCCAAATAGATGCCATGCTTCTTTTGAAAACTTGGCAATAGCATATTTTAGATAGATCTTGGCATTATCTTTTAAAATGAAAAAATACCTTAAAATGGGTATAATAATAGATTGACTAGAGGTGATTATAAATGAGTGCCCTGCCTCCCTGAAAGTACCTGAGTACCAAAGGAATAAGGAAAACAAATGAGCAAATAAAGAGCTGAAAGGGTGAAATGTGGGAAGAGGGAGATTGGAAGTTGGGGTTCAAGATACAGTTGTGCAAGAGCCAGTGTCCTAAGCAGTAACATCCTAGGATGTCTTTGGGAAGAGAAGGGGTTTTATTTGGGGGAAGTTGAATAGCTTGAAAAAAAATGAATGAGGATTAAGATGGTGAAACAAACTGATCCCCAGTGCTAGTAACAGAATATTATAGGGGATAAGGATATGTCATTCACTTCTTCACTCATTCATCATTTATCTATCCATCCACCCAACACTTTAAAGCACATATTAGGCACCAGGTGCAAAGCTAAAGGCAGGAAAGACTATAAAGTTGATACAAATAAATCAGACTCTGTCCTTAAGTAGTTCACAGTATAATAGCTCTGTTTCCAGTAATTTGAGCAGAGAGATTGGATTTCAGGATATGGAAGCCATTTCAGAAAACTCTTCAAAGAGAATCAAGCAATAACCTAGGGGTCTAGAGAATTGAGCACCCTGTCTATTCTATGCAGGTGATGGGCAGGAGGACGGAAGCGCATCATTGAAAGTGTTGCCTCATGAAAACTTTGCCTATTGGCCTGGCATGTGAAATCCAACCACTCTGCTCCATGGTAGCGATCCAACTCTGCTTCAGGTCTTAGTTGAGCAAGAACAAAAGGAACAGTGTGTTCTTTAACTCTTTTGTTATTCTAGAGCCCTAGTTGGAGGACGGGAAAGGGGAAGCAGTTGCAAAGCAAAATCATAATCTAGTTATGCTGATGCTAAATTGGTTTTCATTTTTTTGGCACTGTAATCAGAAGCTATAGTGGATTCTGTGATTGTCTGTCCAGGGATGTTTTATGACAGGTAGCATGCTTGACCTACCTGCAGGACAAGGAAAGAAAGTTAATATCCATAAAAGCAGTCCTTCAACCAATGCCAAGAAGTAGGTAAAAAATAAATTAAAAGTCCCAGCTTCTTCTCACTTTTGTTAGAATAACTCTGGGGAATGTCCTATATTGTCCACCAATTTTCTGGAGAGGCTGACCTCCAGTTGCTGTCAGGTTCACTGACTTGGTACTGCACTTTCACTGGCTTCCTTCCCTTCCCTGACTCCTTTCCCCCACAGTCCGACCACATTTCCTGGGTCCACCCTTCAAAGAAATCACTCATAGTTGAAGGCCTGTCTTAGGATCTGCTTCTAGGGGAACCAAACACACAGAGACCATGTCTTCAAATTTTGTATCCATATTTGCCCATCATGTTTTAAAAGACTAGCCTCAATGTAACCTCTTTGAATCTTTCTTCAACCTGTCCACAAGCAACCAGTCAGCCTTCTTGCTTCAACAATATTGCACTTTGTTATGGTGATGATTGTTATTTTAATTAATTGGTGGCTCAGTTGTAGTGTTCCTGTGCCTTAACCTCTTCACAGGACTGATTCAAAGCCCCGCTCCTTAGGCAGAAGAAAGGCCAATGACCTCCGCAAGACTGCCTTGATTTCCATGGGTTTAGAATTTTATATCGCTGAAACTGGTTTGGCTCAGTGGATAGAGCGTCGGCCTGCGGACTGAAAGGTCCCAGGTTCGATTCTGGTCAAGGGCATGTACCTGGGTTGTGGGCACATCCCCAGTGGGAGATGTGCAGGAGGCAGCTGATTGATGTTTCTAGCTCTCTATCCCTCTCCCTTCCTCTCTGTAAAAAATCAATAAAATATATTTTTTAAAAAATTCCTTTGTGTTAAAAAAAAAAGAATTTTATGGTATTTGACTCCAGGTTCCAGTGAATGCTGAATTCTTGTCCGCTACTCAGCAGTTTGTGGCTGTTCCTGTATCACCACCCTGGCCCTCGCCCACACCTGAAAGTCAGCCTTCTTTGTGATTTCTATCAGAATGGAGGGAACAAATCAACACCACCGATTTCCTCCCTTCCTTCCTACCTACCTTCCTTCCTTCTTTCAAGATAATATTTCTTAAGCATAAATGCTCTTCCAGACATTATTCTAGGCTCTGGAGAAAATGAGTATGACAGACAAGGTCCCCATTTACTACCATCAGACCTATTTTAAAGTCCATGTCTTACCTCTATTGGAACAGCTCTATGACTGACCTAAAATACCATTTTTCCCATTTATTACTGATTCATTCATAAAGCATTTGTAAATATGTCCTATGTGCTAGGCACATATTCTGGAGCCAAAGGGATGAACAGTCCCCACTATCAAATAATTACTGATGCCCAACAGATATGAAGTCATCATCAGAAAAATCTAGATGGGGAAGTTTCCTCATTTTTCATCCTCTGATGTTTACAGATTATAAGCTCAGCACAAGTTGGTGGATAGCAAACAAGAGGGGTAAGAATCCAGGCTACTGAAATATGGCTAAAGAAGGCCAATGGGTTCAGGACCAGGAATAGGGCTGTGGATGTTATCCAGGAAGCAATGGTGCCAACACTAAAGGCTGGAAGATTGGGAAATAGGAGGATAGTCTGAGGATGGGTGGGTGGCTGGCAAGACAAAACCAAACCAAATAAAATTCACACAGTCCTCTGGGGCAGGTGCCAGAGCAGAATGTTGAGAGACCTAACAGCAGTGACCTGGTGGCTCTAATTTCCCAGCCTTTGTTATGAGTATATTCAGCCCATCATTTTTGTTTTCAAAAGCTTGATTAAGACAACTGATTATGGTATCATCATTGCCAATAGAACTGCTACAAGGAACTTATTGGCAATCCAGCTAATTGGGTAATTTGGAATATACTTGAATAGGTCAAACCTGAGATATCCTGATTAGTGGTTTGTGGCTTTCCTATTCAAGTTGCAATCATTCTCCTCACTCAAAAGAATGAATGTCCTTGTGTATAATAATGAGCCAGTTGATTTTCTCTTAATTGAGCTCATAGTGTAACTGGACCCCCTCATTCGCTTGGAGTTGGCACAGCTCCTCTTTCATTTGGATAGGAGACACCAGTACTTTAGCAAGAATTGTAGTGTTCTTTTATGCTTCATGAATCTTGTTGTCTCTTTGATACTGTATAAATTCACCGAAGAAACTTGAGACAGCCACAGTAGGTATTCATCTTAAACTATGTTGGGGTCATACCTTAGCAAGTCTCACTTATTTTTCTTGTTGGCCCTCCTCCCCTCTATTTATCTCTGTCTGCACTCTACTTTAGGACACAACACACTCATCAGTGATTACATTTCCCCTTCCTCTCTTGCAGAAGATTCATATCTACTATTTCTTCCTTCATTTATTCTCCATTTCATTTCTCTTTTCCACTAGTAAATTAACCTCAGTATGAAGGTAAATATTTGAATTACACACGTTAATTTTAAGAAACTGTTGTTCAGTGTTTATGTTTATTTTTTTTAAGTGTTTGGTTTCTTCTTAGGCTATGAATCCATGGAGACTACAGATAATGACACTGTGCAAAATAAGCAAATAAAACCAAAAAAATAAATAAATAAAACTTTAGTGATTCCTGTTCTTTTATAGTTGTTTAAAAATTAATTTCTAGTAACTTATCAAACTAATAAAAGATATGTATGTGAGATATGTTACTTTAAGGAAAATAATATACTAGTTTCATTCAAATTTTAGTAAATATAAGGATCATGAGATAGCTTGTTAAAAATGCAACCCCCTAGCTCTTGCCACAGAAATACTAATTTAGTAGGTCTGGGTGACCACACGTCTGAGATTTGTTTTAACACGTTGCCCAGGTAACTCTCAGATGATAAATTTTGAACATCAGTGCTCTAATTGGTGGAAATAAATATGTTGTTTTATAACTCCAAAATTTAAAGGCTTAAAACAATAAACAAAGCGTGTGAGTCTCTTGGGTAATTCTGGTCTGGGTCGGCTCAGCTGGGATTGAATGGCCTAGGATGGTCTTACTCACATGTCTTGTGGTTTTCTTGAAATCAGCTGGGACAACAGGGATGATCTGGGTACATTTCTCTTGCTATACAGAAGGCAAGCCAAAGTTTCTTCACATGTCAGGTTCAGGGTTCCAAAGTGCAGCAAGAATGGGCAAGGCTCCATTGGACAAACACTCTGTAATTCCATAACGTTTACTATTGTCCCATTGACCAAAGGAAGTCATATGGCTAAGTCCAAAATCCAGGTGGAAGGAAACTACCCAAGTGTATTGATTCAGAAAGGTGAATTATTGAAGCTATTCTTGCAATGATATAATTCCTATGCTCAGTTGAAAATGCAATTGACTTCTGAGTATCGGTATAGTAGAAAAAAAATGATCTTGGAGACCAAAGACCTGAGCTAAACCAGCATTCCACTTAATAATTCAACATTTCACTTTCTTCATCAAACTTTCTGTGGATATACCTGCCATGAATCTTATGAAGGAAGTATTTTTATCTCAAATACAGCTGGAAACTACAATACATATATAAAATAACTAAATATGTGACATATGGGATTTTTTTTTTAATTAAATCTTTATTGTTCAGATTATTACATTTGTTCCTTCCCCCCCCCCCCCATAACTCCCCTCCTCCCAGTTCCCGCCCCACCCTCCGCCCTCACTCCCCACCCACTGTCCTCATTCATAGGTGCACGATTTTTGTCCAGTCTCTTCCCACATCTCCCACACCCCTTTCCCCCCCAAGAATAGTCAGTCCATTCCCTTTCTATGTCCCTGATTCTATTATAATCAACAGTTCATTCTGTTCATCAGATTATTTATTCACTTGATTCTTAGATTCACTTGTTGATAGATGCATATTTGTTGTTCATAATTTGTATCTTTACCTTTTTCTTCCTCTTCCTCTTCTTAAAGGATACCTTTCAGCATTTCATATAATCCTGGTTTGGTGGTGATGAACTCCTTTAGCTTTTCCTTATCTGTGAAGCTCTTTATCTGACCTTCAATTCTGAATGATAGCTTTGCTGGATAAAGTAATCTTGGTTGTAGGTTCTTGGTATTCATCACTTTGAATATTTCTTGCCACTCCCTTCTGGCCTGCAAAGTTTCTGTTGAGAAATCAGCTGACAGTCGTATGGGTATTCCCTTGTAGGTAACTGAGTTTCTTTCTCTTGCTGTTTTTAAGATTCTCTCTTTATCTTTTGCTCTTGGCATTTTAATTATGATGTGTCTTGGTGTGGTCCTCTTTGGATTCCTTTTGTTTGGGGTTCTCCGCGCTTCTTGGACCTGTAAGTCCATTTCTTTCACCAGGTGGGGGAAGTTTTCTGTCATTATTTCTTCAAATAGGTTTTCAATATCTTGCTCTCTCTCATCTTCTGGCACCCCTATAATTCTGATGTTGGTACGCTTGAAGCTGTCCCAGAGGCTCCTTACACTATCCTCGCATTTTTGGATTCTTTTTTCAATTTGCTTTTCCGGTTGGATATTATTTGCTTCCTCGCATTTCAAATCATTGACTTGATTCTTGCGCTCCTCTGGTCTGCTGTCGGGCGTCTGTATAATATTCATTATTTCAGTCCGTGTGTGCTTAATTTCTAGTTGGTTCCCCAATATAAGATCGAGGGTCTTATTAGTTTTCATGTAGATCTCATTAAGTTTATCGGCAGCTTCTAAACAGTTCTTGAGAGACCTTAAAAGTGTGGTTCTGAACTCTATTTCTTCCATTGACAATTGTGTCCTGTTTCTTTGTCTCCGCATTTTGTTATGCTTCCTTGGTGCACCCCCTAGTGGTCTTTGTTCGCAGTCTTATAGATAAATCTTGATTGTTGTAGCTAATTCCAGGGAGGGTTTGACCTCCAGGCCAAGTGGCTATGAGAATCAGCTGTGTCAGCAGTGAGAGAACTTCTGTCCTCTAGGGAGGTGCTAATCTAGCCTTTGCCTGAGGCTATCCGGCAAATGGCTCTGTGCAGGGCTTGGGCGGGGCGGGTCGCACAGGATCAACAGGGTGGGCCGGAGAGAGCAGTTATGGCGGCTATCAGTCCTGTCCCAAGGGGCTCTGCCTCTCTGAGTCCCAGCACCCACTGCAAAGCTCGGAGAGAAAGCTGCACTCGCTCTGACCGAAGCCAGACAGTCCCGCTTCTCCCGTTTGAGTCTGGGTCCCTAAAGGCTCGCCCGGATCTAGTGCTCAGAGTCTGCGACTCCCTCCCGATTGAAAACAACAACCTCGCCCTCCGCCGCCAGCCCGCTCCGCACCTCAGAATCTGACTTCAGCACTGCGCCTCCTCTGAGTGTCCGTATGCGTTTCTCTTTCCTCCTAGTTGTAGGACTTCCACTCAGCCAGCGTTCCTGTGGTTCTGGGTGATGTCCCTTCCGTTTTTTGGTTTCACTTTTTCCATATGGGATTTTAAGCCAGTTTTGTCTGACAAAACAAAACAAAACAAAACAAAAGCAAAAAAGGCCCTCTTCTGCTCTTTTAACTCTACCACAACATAATTTGGCAACATACAGGTTTATGTTTCATTTCCAAAGGCTCACATCCAAGGAAGCTAAAGCTATAGCTATGATTTTGGGACTAGTAAAGGTTTACACTCACGTAGTTTGACTATGAATCTATGACCTTAATACCAATAAAAGATATTAAGAAGTTGTAAATCAATTTGAAATAAGCATCTAGGCACAAAATCATGTGTTGGTGGTATTATATTAATAGATATTTTGCCTCCCACATTTCTAGTTTATCCAGTGTTTTACAGTAAATATTATATAAGAATATAAGGGTTGCTTCAAACAAACAAAAAAGAAACACTATACAATTTAAGTTCCTCTGCTTGAACTTGTAAGTTTAAGATTTTATCTCCCTTCTGGGCAAGAAGAAAAATTTTGTTTTCATTTTTACTAAAAATAATAATTATGGATAAAATAATATACTTTAAAAGAATTGGCTCTTACTCTATCTTTGGAATTTCCCACTCCAGAAATCCTTTCTCTCTTGGCAAAATATGACATAATGATTTGAAAGAAAGAAAAAAAAATACTTAAGTGTTTGAGGCCAGAAGTTAATTGAATGAGACCTTGGATTCTGATGAGTTTGTGTTTTATGGTTGATTAACTTGTTTTAATACCAAAAACTGCTTAGGAAACCCAATTATCGTGCCACTTAATCTGACTTATTGGCTGATTTTTGCTAGTTTCTAGATGTCTTATTGACCAAGTTATATTTCCTACTATGACGTACAAGAGAAACTGAGCTACAGTTTCAAAAGAAAATTTAGGTTCAACATATAAATAATCACCCCAAATAAGAAATATTAAAACTCTTAGATTCTCAGACCCCAAGACCTGCATTAGCAATTTCCAGTTACCAATTTCCTCCTGCCCCTAAGAATAGGATAGAGAGTGTGAGAAAATTAAGGTCCTAATATTTTTCTATAATTGACCTGTTTTCTCCTCATATGGCTTCTACCACTTCATTGTTGTCTTTTTACTTTGTTTAAAATAAAGACATCGAAGCCAGCTGCCTGGTTATAAATAAAGTACAGAGATAATGACTTAAATCATAATAACACTCTGGAACCTGCTGGCCACACTGTTTTAAAAAATAACTCATCATTGGTATGTATATGTTACTGGTTCTGTTCTACCCAAAATAAAACCAGGCAAAATATCTATTAATATAATACCACCATAAACCTGTATGTTGCCAAATTATGTTGTATGTTAGACAGCCATCTTTCTTCAGTTGCCAGAAGGCAATAAGAGAGTTGACTACACAAAAGCCTTGTAAAGGACTATTGGAGGAAATTAAGAACTAATACTGTTAAGTTTTTCAAACTTCTAGGCATAAATATTTTCCTGGACTATCAGGGAATCGTGAGGGCCAATAGAATAACAGGCAAAGCAGGGGAAGAATGGACCATGACTAGATGCTTAGTGCAAGTGGAGGCAACATGAAACCATACCTTTCAAGCACAGAATTGTAGGAAACTGAGTTGGCAAGACTAGCTGGGAGTGAAAGCAACTCTCCTAATCCCCAGATTTGCCATTCCCAGATGAGTCATGCAGAACCCTAGGCAGGGTGTTTCTTCTCTGGGTAGTATCACATATTCAGGAGCAGAGCACTGAAACCACTGAGCTACTTTGATCGGTGGGTTTAACCTGATTTGTATTTCGTAAAGATAGTTAATTGAATAACTGCTATATGCAAGGTATAATGCCAGACATGAAAGATATGGTAGTAAACTAAACAGAAATTAAAAGAATAAGTACGCCTTCATTCAGCTAAATTTGTAGAGGTATTAGGATACAATGAAAACTCTTTGAGCTGTTTTGTTAATCACAAATTCCCCCAAAGCCACAGAATTTTAGAACTAGAACACTTGATGAGTAACTATGTCAGTTCTCTTATTTTATAAAACAGAACTAAAAGTCTTGTTCAGGGTCATTGAATTGGGACTGAATCTTAAGTTTTACTTCATCTAGCTCATTCATCTTTCTACTGTTTTAGGTTGTGATCCGATAACCTGTCTATATTCCCTTTTATTTGTAGAATAAAGCGATTTCAGAAACCCCTGCAGTCTCCTAAATACCTTGATGCCAACCTAAAATCCCTAGAACTGCTTCCTCCTGTTCCATTTACCAAGAAAAAAGATAATTCAGATCTAATTGTTAGGTATACAGGATGGCAAAAAAAATGTGACTGACCAATTCCAAAATGAAAATAATTTCAACCTGTACACCCAGCCTTTCCTCATAAACAGAAGCATCCCTGGCTCTTTCAAATCACAGTCTTAACTGGTCTACTCCCTCATGATATCATATACAGTTTGACGTTGTCTGGGCTACTCGGTAAACACACAGCTTCCTCCATTGTTTAATTCCCTTTCCTGAGTAAGATCCTTAGGCAACCAGGCTTCATTAGTTCAGGTGCTGGCCTCAGGGAACTACTTGTTTTAATTAGAGGGATGAAATGGCATTTTAATTGTGCACAATGATTAATAAACATGCTGAGCTCCTGCATAATGATCTGCTGCTTGAAGAGCTTGCTCCCCTAGTCCTGATATCTACTAGTACATCCATTAACTGATTGTTATCCAGGTTGAGAGCTATTGAGCTCTTCCTCCAACCTAACTGTACGTTGTCTGTCCTCCAACTTTTCTGCTAATAAAAATTATTAGCAGAAAGTCTCCTTGTGTGTGTGTGTGTGTGTGTGTGTGTGTGTGTGTGTGTGTGTAGTAATAGACAAGATGAGAATGGAGAGAGCTTACAGAGTGGTGTACTGTCTGTGTGATTTATTTCACTGAACTTCTTTGTGAAAGGGAGAAAGTAATGGGACCAACCTGACAGGGTTTTGCAAAGATTAAATGAGACAATGCATGCAAAGCACTTAGCTGAGTGCTGGCCCTGAGTAGACACTCTGAAAACGTTAGCTGCCATTATCGTTAGTGGTATTATTGTCATCAATATCATCATTAACTTCTTCATTCTTATCATCAACTTCATCATCACTATCATCAAGACCATCATCTTGGCCAAGATTAGACACTAAGATTAGATTTAGATTAGACTCTCAGAGGTCATAATGTCTACTATATGACATCTAATTCAGGAATAATATCCTAAAGGGTGGAGGTTGACTAGAGGATTTCCCAATTTCTCCTTTATGCTATATAAGAGTAAATTGGAATGACTTATGGGAAATGTGCACAAAGAAAGTATCATAAAGACTTAATCTCAGCTCCTCAGTAGTTGAATAAAATACTAGGTGCGTAATATTACCTTCAATAAAAACAGAAACCAGAAAACTGGATTAAAAAGTGATGTTCTGTGAGGGCATGCACGGGGTGGGGGCAAGGGGGGGAGGACAATGGGGGGGTAAGGACACATATGTAACACCTTAATCAATAAAGAAAAAAGTGATGTTCCCTATAAAGCTGCATGCGCTAGGGATTTGTAATAGTTTTATTGGCCACTATTATCATTTGGTGAGCCCTTACAATATTATAGCTACTTTCCCCAATGATGACACTAGTAAATTGTTTTCCTTTGTGTCTCTTGGAAATTAGTTCTCAAGATTATATATCTATCTTCAAGTCTTTTACTTGATTTGGGAGGAATGATTTTTTTTATAAAACCCAGGAGAGCTGCCACTCTTCACTATTTGTAAATGTCTACTGTGATGTTGGATTTTATGCAACTAATTCTGTTCCTTAGCTTGGATATTAATGACAGCATTTTTTAAAATTTGGCCAGGTGACCTACTGATGTACTTATCCTTATATTTTGATACATTACCATATCAATACAGCAATACAATTCACTATATGCCCAAGAAGAGAAGAGTAGGTATGACTGAGGATGCTAGAAACTAAACATAAGAACTTCTTCCTATCCCCCCAAATGGTAAGGACTTCATGGAAACAAGACTGCCTCACTGAAGATGTTTTCCTGTCCACAGGGTCATTATAGCTCAGTGAAGCAGATATGATTAATTACATGGGCCAAAATTTATGTTGCCTGCAGGGCACACCTAATTCTTGTTTGTTCTTTAAGGACACACAATTGTGTGTAAAAGTCAAAGTGGAAAGGTGAATGAACTCTTTTGACCATGGTAAAGCAGGGAGGAAAACAAGGTTTTTGACTATTTGTTCAACCTAAAATTTCTAGGACATGGCAGGAAAAAAAAATAGAAGACTAAACATTTTTATATTCTGCCTATTTCACTTTAAAATCACTTCCTTGAAGTTCCACTGAAATATAACTGCGTCACAATTAAAATGACTAACACTGAAAATACTGACCATACAAAGTGTTGTTGAAGATGTGAGAAACAAATTCTCATGCACTTCTGATGGTACATTCCATTTGCCTATGTAAAACAGTACAACATCTTTGGAAAGAGTTCTGCAGGTTTTTAAAAAATTAAGCATGCAACTGGTAAACATCCAGCATTCCACTACTAAACTTTAACCTGAGGAATAAAAGCATAAGTCTTGTATACAAAGACATTTAAACAAATATTCATAGAAGTTTATTTGCAATAGTCAAAAATTGGAAATTAAAATGTCCCTTAACAGGAATGCCCTGGCCAGTGTGGCTCAGTTGGTTGAGCATCATCCCTGGTTTGATTCCAAGTCAGAGCACATGCGCAGGTTACTGGTTCGATTCCTAGTAGGGGTGTGTATGGGACGCAACTGATGGATGTTTCTCTTTCACCCAGATGGTTCTCTCTCTCTCACACTCTCCCTTTCTCTCTCTCCAAATCAATAAAAAAATATTTCAAAAATAATAAATAAACAAAATGCCCCTTAACAGGGAAATATAAACAAATTATTATGCACCTTGCTTACAATGAATACTACTCAGCAAGAAAGAATGAAATTTTGACACATACAGTAACAAAGACAAATCTCAAAATAATTATGCTCAGACCAAGAAGTCAGACAATTATAATCTACAGTGACAGAAAACAGTGGTTGCTGAAGAGAAGTGTGGTGGGAAGACATATTATAAAAGGACATGAGGAAATTTGGGGAAGGGGTGATGCTTATGCTCATATTCTTGATTGTGGGGATGATTTCAGGAGTGTATGCATATGCTAAAGCTTATCAAATTGCAAAATTTAAATATACACAATTTTTTGAATGTCAATTATATCACAATGACACTGAAATAAATAAAATCACCTAGCTGAAATATTTGAGCATAGTATCTATCCTAATGAAACTATTGGTTAGGACAGATTTTACTCTGTAATAGCAACAATAGTATATTAATATCTTGTAAGTATATATATCTATTTTTTCTATTAAAGGCTTTCTATTCTTACATAGAGAAATGGGTTCAAAAAACAGACGCCTCATGTACATAGATACAATTAAATATATTGAGAAGTCATCTCTCTAATAACCATTGTAATAGAAATATAGCTGTGCGCATATATTTATGGTAAACTCTTAATTAAAGGTCTTTTAAATAGCCAGCCAGTAATGTCATGCTAAATTAAGGACTTATATTATTTTTCTAGTTTTCTTTCTAATTTGAGGAGAACTTATGAGAATAGAGTTTTCTGGAGAATCCAACTTTAATACCTTAACTATCAGCCCAATGCCTTAGCATCCCAGAGTCAGTGAATCCCTGTCTGATCTCAGTAAGTCAATCCATTAATGAAACCTTACAACCAGTGGATCCTTCCTTCACACAATTTACCTTTTACTTTCTCAATTTATCCTGACCTTTTCCCCAAATTTTCTGTAAATTTTACTGAGGTATTAGAGAGAAGGTGTGTGGAGGGACTGAGCAAAAAAGAAAAAAATAAGAAAGAGCTCATGGACACAGACAAGTATGGTGATTGCAGGGGGGAGTAGTGTAGATGGAGGTGGAAGAGGGTTAAAAAAAAAAAAGAATATTCATTTAAAACATGCCTACATATTTAAAGCACCTTTTTCTTTCAAAATACCCCATGCTCTAAAAACTTGGCCTGTAATGAAATCATTTAAAAAAAAAAAAAAAAGATGGTTCCTGAGAAATTTACTGACTCGGGGGAAAAAAAATGTCTATTTAAACATAATGTAGACCTATATATTCATATAACTGTCAAATCAGATGCACATACATTACTACTAATTTCATATTATCCATCAATGTTCTTTAATTATCAAGAACTAAGTAAATTATAATAATTTAGATTTGTCTGTCCATATTGATTGATTAGTTTAATGGCATTCTCTCTTTGTTGGGAACTCAATACAGGTATTGAGTGCTTATATAGTAAAATCTATCAGAACAATAGTTCAAAATTATCTCATTGAAAGAAAGAAAGAAAGAAAGAAAGAAAGAAAGAAAGAAAGAAAGAAAGAAAGAAAGAAAGAAAAAGGAAGGAAGGAAGGAAGGAAGGAAGGAAGGAAGGAAGGAAGGAAGGAAGGAAGGAAGGAAGGAAGGAAGGAAGGAAGGAAGGAAGGAAAATTAAGAAAGAGAAGAAATAGAGAAGAGAAAGAGGGAAAAGTCTTATCTGTATATACTTTTTCACCTTGTTAGTCATAACATGCACTATATAGATTAGATTTTCTTTTTTAGTTTTCAATCTTAGTTGCATATTTAAGGGTCACTTGGAAACTTCAAAATTTTTTTAATGTCTGGGTTACCCTCTAGACCAGCAGTTCTCAACCTGTGGGTCGCGACCCCTTTGGGGGTCAAACGTCCCTTTCACAGGGGTCGCCTAAGACCGTCAGAAAACACATATATAATTACATATTGTTTTTGTGATTAATCACTATTCTTTAATTATGTTCAATTTTTAACAATGAAATTGGGAGTCACCACAACATGAGGAACTGTACTAAAGGGTCGCTGCATTAGGAAGGTTGAGAACCACTGCTCTAGACCAACTGAAAAGAATTTCTGGGACTGGTGACTTTAACACAACGAGGGATTTGAAAACCCTGTCTTAAAAGGATAGGACTAGGAAATAAAATGTGCAAACAGAAGTGCCAGGCAGCCCTAATCTTCTCATCACATCTTGATGTAACCTTAATGTCTGCTGTCCTCTCATTCTCTGGCCATTTTGTCTACCACATCCACCATGACTCACCTTTTGGCATCCCTTCCAGTTGTCCTCCCACCCCACTCCCCACCCCAAATAAAGCCAATAAGAAAAAGAAATCCTAGCCATGGAGACTTTGCTGAAGATTGTGAAGGGGACTCAGCTAGAGCACTAGACAACATACTCCACCACCACATAACTTGCTTTCCTCCAAAGCCCTGTCTCCCTTATTGCAACTGAGATTTTTTTTCTACTTTTTTTCCATTAGCCTCTCTCCATCTTTAGAGAACATTTGCATCACCATTTATTATTTGAGCTTGCCTTTGAACACTTCTGCATTTCAGGTGGCTTATGAAATGCTTCTCCCAAACATGCTCAGTGATCTCCGCAAGAGGAACCTTTGTACCATTTGCTAAGACACTGACATAGTGGTCATACCATTTTCTTGACATATGCTCATGGTGACCAAAAATTAACAACAGGTAAATAGTATTCATAAGCTAAGTAAAGCAAACTCAAAGCTGAAAGAAAAGAGAACTGGAAAGGGATTGAACAAATAAGTACAGCTGACAAAATATGAGGTTAGGGAATCATGATCAAAAAGACCGAATAGAGACAACTGGTGGCAATCTTATAGTTGATGATCATTAATTTTATACATCCAGTGTAGACCTGTGTTTGTGAAACTTCAGTAAGGTTCAAATTTTAATGAGTTATCATCCCCAGGGACAATGATTTAGTAGGTCTGAAATTGGGCCCAAAATTGACACTTTTACCAGCAGATTCTGATGCTGATCAGCTATACATCCGGTTTTGAGATTGTACTATAAAGTGCATAAGAATTATGTGAGGATCTAGTTGAAATGCAGATTCTGATTCTGTAGGGAAGACATCAATGTTTTTAATGAGCTTTCCTAACAAGCTCCAGGATACTGCCCTTGACATGGCCCACATGCCACATCTTTGTAGGAAGGTAGTGGGAATTTGAAAATGGAATTTGGAGTTAAGTGACACATGACTTGTATGGTTATCCATAAAAGGTAATTGTATGGGGGGGAAATTATATACATTCCTTGCTTTGACCAGTGCATCTTCTCCCTGGGCTGACCCAGTTGCTCAGCTATGTTTGCCATTATAGAGTTAGTTAAGCTTTCATTAACAATTGTGGATTCAGTAAGTCCTCTTTCTTTCTTTCGAGCACATTTGGATACCATCTATAATAGGGATTGGTAAACCACTACTGGCAGGCCAAATCTGGCTGGTGCCTTTTTTTGTAAATAAAGTGTCATTTGTTTGTTCATTGTCAATGGCTGCTTTCCTGTTGCAACAGCAGAGGTGAGTAGTTGCCATAGAAACCATATAGCCCACAAAGCCTAAAATATTTACTATATGGAACTATACAGAAATATTGATGTCCCTTGACCTATGACATAGCTTCCCAAACTTTATTTTCTACAATTGGCCTTCAAGTATTTTCAGCATAAAGTGTAGTAAAAGAAAAGGAGAAAAACCCTTTATTAATTCTGAGATTTTTCACAGAGCTCAGGAATTTCAGTTTCTCTTCTCCTACAACTTGATGTACCTCATTCTTTATTTTATTCATTCATACATTTGTTTTATTCTTCTATTCAATGAACAGGGTTGGTTTTTTTTGTTTGTTTGTTTTTTACAAAGACTCATTAAGCTCCTGAGGAGTGATAGAGATGATAAGAGGCGGGAAAATCATTTTATCGTGAGAAAGTTTTCTTAGGTTGAAATTTAATATATTTTTTTTTAAAAAAAATATACATTTAACTGCAAAAACACAAAGGGAAGAAGAAGGAATGACTAAATACAGAAATTAAAGTCAAAACACTCAAAAGGTATTCAATAACTGAGCACATAGCCTCTATACCTAGATTAAGGTTTTCATATAAGCCAGTGGAAGACAGGATTAGACTTCAAAATACTTTGAAAGCCAGTCTAAGAACATGACATAGTTCTTCAGTCCTTGCTACTCTGAGGGTGGTCTCCAAACCAGTAGTGCGATGTCCCGGAACCTTTCTAGAGACACCGATTTTTCTGCCCAAACCCAGACCTGAGTCAGATCCCACATTTTAACAAGTTCCCCAGGCCGTTTGCATACCAGTTAAAGTTTGAGCTGCTCAGGCCTAGGAAAGGAGGCCTAGCAGTGTGGTGCAGAAAGTCCTGGACTGGGGTTCCTGCACTGTCATTCCCAAACTCAGTGTCCTCAGGTAAGTCACTTCAAAGCCCTGGGCCTCAGCTTACCCATGTACAAAATGATGGGTTTTGAGCCATTCAACTCTATTCTCTCATTCCAGAGGGGATGAACTGACAGGAGATTGAGATGTGAGAAGTGAGCGAATCAGTTTTGCTCTAGGAAGACCAACCTAAGGACAATTAGAACATGAATTGGAGATTGGAGGGAGGGGGGAGGGAAGAAAAAAACTGGAATATCAGTAAAAAGTATAATGTGGTATTTTAAACATGAAGTCACAAGTAAACATACTGTACGGGTAAAATTATTTACTGGTGTAGGCATCATCTTAGTATTAGCATGATTTTCCATTTATGCATTTTTCTTTAATACATTTTTATTAATGCATTAAACTCAAAGACACCGGTCATACCAAAGAGAGTGAAAATGAGAGAGAGAGAGAGAGAGAGAGAGAGAGAGAGAGAGAGAGAGAACGAGAAACTGGGGAAAAAAGACTTCCAAAATCCAGTAGTTGCAAAGAAATTCAAGCAATCACAATAAAATATGTTTAAAAAAATTATAAAATGAATTGTTTTTTAAATTGTCACTCTTTTGATGGCTGGCATCTTTCTGATTAGAATCTTGTAGCAAAAGTCCTCATGCCTTATTCAAAACCAGATGCAACATCAGCATTACTAAAGGCATAAATTTATTTTTACTTATTTTTTTGTATTAAATTTATTGGGGTGACATTGGTCAACATGATCATATAGGTTTCAGGTACAGATTTCTATCTTACAAAGTCTGTATATTTACACCATGTGAAAGGCATGAACAAGCTGACAAAATACTGGTCTTCTTACTCCCAAAGAAAACTTCCACTTTACTATGTTGTCTAGTGACCAACTTGAAAGGTAGAGGTATGTCTAACTTGTCTTTATTTACTTTTCAAAACATTTCTTCATTATAAAATTTTCTTCCAGTCCACAGTACACATCTCTATCTAGCCATCACTTCCAGATAAATACAGAGCATCTATTGGAATGGATTGAATTAAACAGATCCACTTCATGATCTTTTATTTATGTCCAACCACATTTAAAATAAATAAGGTAATACCCACCGAACAAGGTTGTTTGGGTCTTAGATCTATTTTTTTCATCACACCTCTTTTGTTCCATCTTGCTTAGCAAATCAGATGCTAGATATATTTTGATTAGTTTGTACTTTAATGGATCATGTATCGAGGGTCCACCTTTCACATTGGGGCCATTAATTTTTCTTGAGTCTGATGGAAAAAACAGGTAGAGCTTTTTTTGTGTGTGCTGATTGAAAAGTGATGGATTATTTTCATGTGGTAAGAAACACAATGTTTTCTTTAGCACAGCAGGATATAATGTTTGCAAGGTCTAACAGTGAAATATTATGCATATCTGCCTCTGGCCAGCTGCCAGAAATGGAACAGCGAAATCAGAGGAGATTTTGAATTTGAATCTTAAAACCAGGGCAGCCTACAAAGAAACTAATGAGCCATTCCAGGCAGAAAAAGCATTTGTACTAATAGATGGCTCCTGCCACACACTCCAGCATTGAACAAAATGGTAAATAATTATTCATTTAAATGTTACCTTGAACTTTATTTCAAGGGGAAAGAAAAGATACTTATTTCAAGTAATTTCCGATAGGCACCACTGCAAGGAATTTTTTTTTTCTATCCCCAATTCAGAGGCCCTTGAGATTCCTTTCCCTGTGCAAGTAGAGTCATTTTCCGTACAGTTTTTCTCCTCGTGTGGCTGAAAAAAAATTGACTCACAGAAAATTTTATCACACATTTCTTTCGTTTTAAAAACTGGTTATTTTCAAATCAGTACACAGCATCCTGAAAAGGTTTGAAGTGTTAGAAAAAATAAACACATAAGCACAAGTTGCAGAGATGGGGGAGGGCAGGTTTGAGTTTTCGGAATGTCTGGAGCTCCTTTGTTTCCAAAGTCAAGGACCTGACAGTGAGAATGCATTCTACGCTTAGCTTTTTTTTTTTTAAAATGTTTTGGGAGGCTATTGGCATCGGACAGGAAACACAATCCGTATGTTCATTTACATCTAACTGATCGGGATATCGTTTTCTGAAAAATATTTGGTGTCTTATTAAGTTGGAGTCTTTTTTTCTGAGCTTTTAAACTTTATTTCATTTTATTTTAGGGCCAGGAAATGTCATTTATTGGGCATTAAAAGATATTTGGGTCTCGCGGAGCTCTTGCTTAGTTTTAATGGAGAAGGGGCACAATCCTACGGAAAATACACTTGCTATGACTGCCCCCCTGGTAAGGACAGAAATCTATTGGGAGGAGACATTTGCTACCTCTTGATGCCTTATGTGTTTCGTGCTGCTCTATTTCAGTCCCCACTTTAAAGGTGGAATTATGACTTTAAACCAGCCGTGGGCAAACTACGGCCCGTTTGAAATGAATAAAACTATTGAAAAAAAAGACCATACCCTTTTATGTAATGATGTTTACTTTGAATTTATATTAGTTCACACAAACACTCCATCCATGCTTTTGTTCCGGCCCTCCCGTCCAGTTTAAGAGCCCATTGTGGCCCTCGAGTCAAAAAGTTTGCCCACCCCTGCTTTAAATGATGGGCTTTCACTTTTAAGACCATAATAAACTTTCAGCATTGAAACACTGCAGGGAGGGTGCTCCACCTCGGAGAAACACAGGGTGGAGGAGAAGAGGGGAGAGAACCGCTGCAGTGTCGCATCTCGCTGTTTAAAAGTCACAGTGAGACATGCTGGTGACACGTTCCACCGGGCCATCCTCCTGCCTGAGTTACCGGCCAGGTGTTCCGTTTTCCTGGAAGCTGCATTAACTCTTCTGGGCCCCTAGGGTCCTGCAGAGGAATTTACTGCTGTGTCACCCCAAATGGTGCTCCTGTGGCCCAAAGCCTGCTCTATCTCCAAATCGACACAAAACCTCAAAGACCTATTAGGAGTGGCTTATAAATTAGGAGAATATGGTTTATCTTCTACTTACTATTTTTTTCAAAGTCATGTATCACATAGTGACTTTTGATTTGTTTAGGAGATATAAACAATACATCAGTTTAAAGAGCTTAGAAATCACATAGCCTGTGTATTAACCTAACAACAAGCCCCCCAAATCTTCATTTAAAATTTTAAAAAAATGAAGTCACACAAAGTATGCAAACATCTTGTAGCTGTAAATTTAAATGTTTCTTTTAAAATTTGCTATGCAATAGTCACACATGTTGGGAAATGGACTCTTGATATATTTTTAAAAAATCAATTCTATAAGGGCTCCCCTTCTATTTAAATTGTGTGAATAAATCTGCTTTGTCCAGATGGTTAAAAACTCATTAAGAATTAGGAATAAAAAAGAAGCTCAGAGATCCTTAAAGAACGTATTAGTAGGATGCTTGGGTACATATATTCCTAAGCAGATTCTTTCAATTCTAGAAAGACCTAAACTTTAGAGAAATGTCTGAATGGGGTTAGTTTCCTCTAAAGCGAACAGACAGTGTTGAGGCTGCCCTAAAACTAGAAGATAATATTCAGAACTTAGAGGTACAAGGGGAAATGATCCTGGCTGTTGTTTTCTTTTCATTCGGAGATGAAAGAAAGCTACATCAGTACTGTTGAAATGTTAAATAACAATATGATGATTCCACCATGGTTAAATGAAGATTATACAGTCTATTGGTTCAAGACAACTGAAAAGAACTTAAACTATGTAGTATATACTTGCATATGTATAATTATTGTATCTGTAATGTAGAAATTACTATAAGAATGAAAAAACTATAATTTTTGTTTTTACAGTTTATGTTCCATTTTCCCTGAGCTTTCCTCCTGGTAGCAATTATGTTCCTATTCAGGGTTGGGAAAAAGTAGGTTTATAGCTGGGAGTAGGCAAAACACACAAGTTTATGCTTGTATTATTATTTATTGATTAATTATTGTTTTATTTCTTTGTATTATTTATCTTATTGTTATTGTTTCGTATCCTTACTTACGATTTATTTTTTAGGTGATGATAGCTGCGAATCTAACCTACTCTTGCCCACCCTGTATTTTGTTTTTGATGACATTCTTTCCTGATTACCGTGTCCTTCAAGTTCATCTCGTCTATAAATTCTAGGTGCTGCCACTTCAGTCACACTCTGTCCTGCTCTTTCCTTGGTCTTCACTTTCGCCTCTGAAAATGCCTCAGTGGAGTTCATTTATTAAAGAAAAATAACTGGCCTTTCTATGTGTTTATGTTTAAGGGAATAATGATTCAACATCAGGGCACAATAAATATACAAATTATCTAATAGGTGTTATCAAAATATGTGATTGAAATGTAACATGCACTTTATGACTTTTTCAATTTTCCCAACATTTTATGATATATTTATCCTGAGCAGCTAAAGCCCAAGGATGAGAAAGGATTCACTGGTACAAACTTTGCATTGTAGAGCTCCACTGAACACTGCCCAAACTTGTGAAGTGAAAAGCATAGTGGTTGATTAGCCATATACATATTTTTAATAATCGCACCTCAAACATATTTTGCTGCTGCATAATCAGATGCCTTAGGTGTGCCAAATATACTTACTCTCTAAGACTAAACGAAGAATTTGCAAGTAAGAAAAGCAATTGCAGTTTCATTACATGCCTGTGATTATAAAACACTAAGACAAGTCAGATTTCTTTTTCTAATATCACATTTGAACTTAACCATATTTTCCCAGGAGCCATTTTCGATTACAAACCACAGTACCCATCAGAAATAGTATTGGGGGATGTTCTCGGGAGTGTTAAAGTTTTCCTTAAAATGCTCTTGGCGTGTTCACTTTGACTGAGACATTTCTATAATGTATAGACGCTGAATCCACTTTTCAGATAGTCACTCCCTTCCTATGGATTCAAGAAACTCCATGCTTTTGTAAGAGCTTTCAGTTCACACGTATTTTAACAAACAAAAGCCAATTTAACCTTTAAAACCTTAAAAGTGACGGACTCCCATGGCGCCTTCACAAAGCAAAGCAGGGATGAAATTTTAACAGATAAATCCTAAAACACTTTCTCTTTTAAGAATTGTAGCGTTCCAAACGTTTAGATACTTAAAACCAACGGACAGACCTTTTATGAATATTTGGAAAATCATCCTTAGCCCAGCAAAGATGCGAAAAGATCATAATATGCATTTTGGAAAGCTGTGTGGTGATAGAAAAGACTCCCATGCTAAGAGCAGAAGGAAAATGGTAGTTATTATTAATTTAGAAAAACAAAAGAGCAGCCCAGCATTTCAGTAATGTGGCAAGTCGTGTGCTCTTGAAGGAGAGGAGGGGGGGTTGTAATTGGATTTTAGAGTAATTTAGAAGACGAGATAAGATGTAATGGTTGTGTATTAGAGGTTAGAACTACAACAGAAACCCATAACGCAAGGGTTCATTGCACTGGGAGAAAACAGAACAAAGAAAAGCAGCGTCGACCAAAAATGGCCTGGGTGGGAAGCAACCAGGTGAGGCAGGCAGGGGAGACCGACCAGGGCTGGAATGACCTCGGTTGGCGCCCACTGTATTCTAGGCTCAAGCTCCTCCAACCGAGACAGTTAGGAACTCAGGCTTCCTTTAAAACATGTTTTCTTTACTGACTTTGTCCCTTCCCACCTCCTCTCCTCCCTACCAGTGAGTTCAGCTAGGCCTTTCTTTCCCCCAGCAGCCCAGCAGTTCATCAGGGATGCTCGGGTCCTTAGCCAGCCCTCCTGGGGGCTCCCTTACTGGATCCCCGGTTTTCTCAGGGGAGGTTGTGGGGGTTCTGTCTGCAGGCTCCCCCTGACACCACACACACACACACACACACACGTGCTCGCACACTCACATACATGCAGAATCAGCCAGCTGTCCTGACTTCTTGGTCTCCCTACATCCTTCTCCGGGGAACTCTGGGCTTCTGCCCACTGGGAGAGAAGGAAAAAGAGTCAGAAAAAAATAATAAAACTTGCCTCCCAGCCCACCAATTCTCATTCCGGGCCTTGAGCAGATAAAGGCACTCTTTCACCCCTTTACCAGGATCCCTTTCAAAGAATCTATTACATAGGTCTGAGCTCTCGGGTGACGGCCTTAGGTGAGTGGCTTTTTGGGGTAAATCATCTAAGCGCCGGCAAGGAACTCCAGCTTCTAGAATCTGAGAGCTGAGCCGCTGGCGCTGAGGGAATGGATCCAGGAGTCAAATTCCATCCCAGTTACCGGCGCTTGGCTACCCCCTGCTGGGCGGGAAGCTCTCCGGCCTGACACCATCCAGATCCAGAGTCAAATCTCCGCCCAGAGCCTGGGATGGGATTCTCTTGTTTCCTGTCCAATTGTGATCACGAGTCCCCACGTGAAGCTGGAGTGTGGCGTTACCTTCCTATCCCCCAGAGCTGTTAAAGATGGTTTTTTTCCTCCAGCCCTTTGTGTGCCAGTTTAAGCAGAACAAATCTATTTATTTTTTGGAGGGTTGGTTTATTAAAAGCACACACATAACTCAAATTATATAGTGAAATGACGTTAGGCTTTGTTGAGCATGAAACGTGCACTTGCTCATGCCCCATTCCAGCTTTTGAGTGCATCATTTTCATCTGCGGCGGAACATAGGTTATGCTAAGAAGACCCTGGCCCAGAGGCCTAAAACCGAGCCTAACCCCCAAGCTTTCTCTAGCCCTCTGCTCCCCACAACCCACTTTGTTCTCCTCTCCAGAAACCCCAGCCACATGACGCAGGAAACTTTGGCAAATATGTGTAGATGGGAAACCAATTCTTAACCGGATCAAGTTTTCGAACACAGATTAACACGTTTTAATTGTCCTGCAGACTATTCTTAAAGTCACTCTTAACAGAATCCAGATTGGAGGAAATTCTCTGCCGTCACTCTAATGTGTATACACTATTAAGACAGTTATGAAACCTCGGACACATTTGGAAGACGTGGCTTAAAAGTGCCTTTAATACATAATAAAATAAAGTAAAATATAAATAAAAGGAGATTAGTTGTTATAAGCCGTAACACAGCTGCAGTGACAGAAACTGCAGAAACATGTAAACAGAGGGGGCTTTTAGTCACTCGGTGACCCAAATGTCTTTTTCAGACCCACACAATTCTAATTCCAGCACACTTTCTCATTTCATTTATTTTGCATACCAAGCAGAAAAGAGACGGACATTCGGATTAAGTAAACAGAGGCTTTCTAATATACAGCCTGGAGGCTGCCAGATAGACAACTTCTGTTTACATGGAGCGCAAGGGTAAAGAAACAATGTCAAAACGGCATCCCTTCCTGCTTTATTGGTGTGAAGTGAAAACCCAAATATACTCACCAACGAATTAATAAGGGACGAATGGGCTTCCAGCCTTGCATGGCGTGTTAACGTGTCAGAACTCTTGAACTCCACATCTTTTCACAGCCTCGGAAATAAACATAAACGTTTCTCTCTGTCAGAAGCGGGTAAACAAATTAGGGTTTTGCTAACTCCTCCAGTTGTTTTGGTTCCATGTTGTGGCCTCGAGAATCAGCCCTACACTATTTCCAGCTGAAGTAGGCTGGGCTGGATGCCTTAGCGATTGAGAGAAGCGAAGGGTTGGCCCCGAAGGACGAGACTGACTTGAGATTTTTACATTCCTGTGAGCGGCAGAGTAGGCAGACTGAGAATACAGGCTACAAACTACTGTTTTAGCACAAGCCGCACTTGACTCCTATTTTTTTCCTGATGATTCCTGTCTCATCTACTGTACTCAGGCCCCAATCTTGCAATAATTCAGAGAGTTTACTGAAGTAGGGTTGGGCAGGGGGTCCCCAAGCGAAGAAATAAGCTTACCTCCAATGCAGGAGGTTTAATGTGAATTCAAGTAACACTCGCCCCTCGCGCAGTTGGAGAAGCAGGTCAGCCTTTCCACCAAGCTCTGCTGGTGGGCATTTGGTTGTTCCAATCTTTGATCCTGCTCAAAAATGGAGTAATTTCCCATCTCCAACCCTTGCTTTCTGGTGACTCCAAACCCTTCCTTCTATCAGCCTTTTTGTTGTTGCTGCTGTTCTCTTCCCATTTTTCGTGTACATTCAAGCCCTATCAGCCTTATTTGTGCTGAAGTAACTCCCTTCCAATGAATTAATCAAACACTCAGACACTGGAGGATCTTTCTTGTGTTTGATGTTGTACACTGAGCTGCGAGGGTACAAAGTAAATGAAAGGTAGTGCCCTTGACCTAAAGTTTATTAAAATACAACAGGATTGCTTCTCGGCCTTTTGGCTAAGATCAAGTGTAGTATCTGTTCTTATCAGTTTAAAATACAATAGGAAAAACCATATTAAACCAATAATAGCAATGGGATACAAGCAAAAGTAAGATAATGATTGTCCAAGATGAAGGACTTCAAAGAAGAGAAAAATCAGTGGGTCCAGAAAACATTTATGCAGCTTCAATAAGAAGATAAAACCTGAATGAACTATTACCTTGATTGTGGTGATGATATCACAGGTGTGTGCATATGTTCAATTCGTCGAAATGGATACATTATATATATACACAACTTTTTGTATGTCACTATACCTCAAAAAACTCTTTAAAAACCCGAATGGGAAGTTAAGGCCTGGGGCAAGGGGTGGGGTGGGCTAGAAGAGGTCAATGGGGAAGGGAGAGAAAGAGGACATATGTAATACTTTCAATAATAAAGATGTAAAATTGTTTTAATTTTAATTTTCAAAACCTGAATGAATTAATTAGAAAAGTGCTTGAGCGATCATTCTGTATCAGACACCACCCTAAATACTATCATGTGTATTATCTTCTTTAATCTTCTTACTAACCCTTACTGTTAGAGAAGATAATAATTTACCTCTTGACTTGGCAGCAGCAGTTGTCGGGTGACGCACCCCAGAACCAGAGAGGAGGGAGCCTTATTCTGGGGTGCTTCACCCAAGAACCACCCTCTCTCAATCCGGGAAGAAAAAAAAAATAATAATAATTTACCTCTATTTTAGAGGTGAAAAAGTGAAGGCCTGGAAAAGTTAGAATCAGAAAGCTTATAAGTGGTAGGACTGAGATGTGACTGCTAACCCAGGACTTGTAAAACTATACTGTAATAAGATAAGAGAATAGGTTTTAAAAAAAACCCAGATCATTGCAAGTCAGCCTTCTCTTTTCATCTGGGTGGCTTTCATTGTCCTACTCTGGAGTCACATTTGCAAGCATTGTTAACCAAAAGAATCTGAGACTGCTCCACACCCCCAGAGAGTTCAGTATTGCATAGTCCAATATACATAATAAAGTTCTTAAGAACCCCCAAATTGCATATGAAAAAGACACGTGTGGCCAGTGAAAGAGATTCAAATAACATTGCAAGGAAATTCATGCAGCTGCAAAAGAACTAGTAAGTAAAAAGTAAAAAAAAAAAAAAAAGGGTTTATGCTCAGAAGGATCTAGATGAGGGGTAGGTTAATTAACAAAATCAGATGCCTCCCTTCTAACAATTTAGGCACCTGCCACAAAACCTAATGGAGGCCCACAAATTGTATGCCCTTTATTTTTAAAAATATAACCAAGCCGACAAACTCTTAAAGTAAAATGTGTTTTATCTTCCTACATGAATTAACCACCTGGAAGGCCAATATTGAATTTAGAATTCTTGAACTACTTGGAATTCTGTGTTAGAACGTGGTCATGTGGGGAGAGTTAGCTCATGGCCCTGATCCCAACACCAGAATCCATCCTGTGGTCCCACTTCTCGATTAACCTCTGTCTCTGTCCTGCAGCTCAAGGGCCTCACACATCTAGCTGTGTGCACAGAGCCCCACTCTAAGCATCCTTTTTTCCACCCCTCAGGTCTCAGAGTGTCACAGCGTGTCTTTAGAAGGAAAGACCCAAGTGTGGGGGCTAAAAAATGAAGTAATATTTTTCCCCCAAATCAAGTTTTAATGCATGTGCATGGGGAATTCACATAAGCATGAAAATTGCAAAGACAGGGAGGCCACATTGGGCACATCAGACATTTTTGACAAAGGAGAAAAGGCGGTGAACAGGGTATTGGATTTCAGAAGTGAGCATGGGTAATTAATTCACAGGTAATTGAGGAGGTGCAGAACACAAGTGGCGGGGCAAATTCTTGCCAAGCGACTCAGGAACAATGGGACACAGGGTACCTAGCTAACAGGCTGCTGTCCAAGCCCTCTGTTTACCACACTTAATTCAAATTAGACTAAGGCAGCGGTTCTCAACCTGTGGGTCGCGACCCCTTTGGCGGTCGAACGATCCTTTCACAGGGGTCGCCTAAGACCATCCTGCATATCAGATATTTACATTACAATTCATAACAGTAGCAACATGACAGCTATGAAGTAGCAACGAAAATAATTTTCTGGTTGGGGGTCACCACAACATGAGGAACTGTATTTAAAGGGCCAGAAGGTTGAGAACCACTGAGGGAACATCCTAAAATCTTTCTGAAGAAGGTTTCTCTGTCTGAATCTCTTGGGCAGGAGAGGAGGAGGGTCAAAGGCTTCCTCTGAGTCTTATTTCTCAATGAACAGCTTAAAATCAATATCCCAAAAGGCCGCTTTAGAATGGCAAAACTTTGGTTCTTTTTGCAAGGAAAGGGCCAGGCAGGCTTGGTGTCATTAGCTCTGGGAATTCCAGGAGCCTGGGTACCTAGAACATAATGTAGATCCTTGCTACTCACAGCACCGGGGGATTTTTAGAAATGTGGAATCCTAGACATGCTTCAGAAATACTGCATTTAAGTAGAGCCTCTGGTATGTCATAAGCACTTTAAATTTAGGAAAGCAGAGGGCTAAAAGGAAAGGTGCCTGCTGGACAGGCAGGCCCAATTATCTCAAGCACTCATCACCATGTAGGGAGAGGCGTGGCTGAACAGGGCAAAGCCCTTCTTGCTCAGGTCTGAAGGTTGACAGAAGGCCAGGCAGATTACAAAAGTGCTGTGGTAGGTCTAGTGTACAAGACACATGCCACAGTCCATGAGGGGGATGTTGAGGGTGTCAGCCATGTCAAAAAGGGTTAGCCAGGGATCAGCCACAGCTCGCTGGGGTCCTCCAAATTTGCTGCTCATCGGGGGAGGTCAAATTGTGGACAGGTGTAATTAATATACTAGACTAATAGATCTCATGGTTGGGGAGGTTCAAGAGAATGAGTATCAGAATCTCCTGGAAAGGTGTTAAAAAATATTTATGTTCTTACCTCCTCCCCAGAGAAAATAGCTAACATTTTGGTTGAAGAAGATATATACATTTTTATATTAAACAATAAACTTAGGTTATATGGATAGTCTGAATCCTCCCTACCTTCTGTTGAAATTGTTTTGAATAACAAATACACTTAGTTATTTCTATTGATTGACATAATAGGGCCTGGAGGAGGCTGATGAGCTGCCTGATTCTTTTTTGGTCATTATCTTGTCTCAAATACACATGTGAAGGAAGGTGCACTCTCCATCCCTCATAGTAGGTGAAAGGCAAAAAATGTTGGATAGCCCTAACCGGATTGGCTCAGTGGATAGAGCGTCAGCCTGCAGACTGAAGGGCCCCAAGTTCGATTCCAGTCAAGGGCATGTACCTTGGTTGTGGGCACATCCCCAGTGGGGAGTGTGCAGGAGGCAGCTGATCAATGTTTCTCTCTCTCATCTATGTTTCTAACTCTCTATCCTTCCCCCTTCCTCTCTGTGAAAAATCAATAAAATATATATTTTTAAAAAGTTGGATAAATCAAAAGGAAGGTAGTATAATTATTGAAGAATCCAAAGACCATCACTTCCTTTTCTTTATCCACATTTCTACATATGTATTATTGCACAAATAATATCTAAGTCATAATTCAAAAATCATTTATCTTTGACACTGGAATGCAATGCTACTGCTCTTTTTTAACAAATATTTATGGAGAGCACACTACATACGAGGCACTTTCACATACGTTATTTCATTTAATCCTTACAATAAGTCTTTGAGGGAGGCCTATAAGCAGTCAAAGGCACAAAGAGGATGAATGACCTGCCCAGCTCATTTATCAGCAAGCTAGTGGGAGAGGATCTCCAACTCTTACCACAATGATGCTTCTTTTACTTAGTTATCTGGAGCTGCTGGAAACAGGATATCCCAAAAATATGATCGCTCAATATAGAAATTTAGATCTTGCCTATAAAGCAAAATCTAAAAATCTAAACATTTTGAAGAAATACCTTTTAATATTTCTTGTCTATTTTCTTGCCTTCTAAATAAAGGGTAGTGAATGTACATTAGCTAACCTCCTGCTTATAATTCAGAGCCATCATCATGAAAATTTGTATTGTGCTGGGTAAAAGTATGAAGTTTATATTTTTCTATTTTCTTAATCTTCTGTCCCTTTCCCTCTCCTCTTTTATGTCAAAATAAGCATTAGGAAGGAGAGCCTGAGGGGTAAAGTGCATGGAATCAGTGTAGGGGCTTTGTGACTATTTCATGGGTTGGAAGACCCTTTTGATTTCCAAATTTGGGCATCAAGTTGCTGTTGAACTAACTTTTAGATAAGTTAGGAAGTAGCATTGGAAGTCCTGGGGCAATAGAATCATTTACCTAAGCCAGTCTCACTTAAATTCCTGAACCACACAAATAATGCAGCATAGATCCCACCACTTATTGAATAATGAAATGAGAGCAGAGTGTGAGTTAAGAGCATGGACCCTAAAGCTAGACTGAGAGAGTCTGTCTTTGTCCTCCACTGGCAGTGTCATAGTGCAATGAAGTCATAGTGCATATGACTTCAGCAAGTCACAGTGCTTTTCTGTGCACCATTTTTCTCACCTGATCTTATGAGGATAAAATAGGTTATTTATATTTGTAAAGCCCTTCAAATAGAGACTGGCATGTGAGAATTGTTTTTAGCTTGTAAAATAATATAGACAGAAGCCAAATTCTGATGGGGGGAAAAAAGTCACAGATAATCCTGAAAGTGTATAATCAAGGATCAACTACAAAACTAGAACGACTCTAAATTTGAAGCTCCCCCTCCCTGCCATTCTGTATGTGATGCCTATTAAAAGGGCCCCTCAGAAGTAAGTTGGTCATTGCTAGTGAACTCCATGGCTTGTGGTAACATGATCCATCATGAGATGCTGCAACAGGCTGACATTTTCCACATGTAAATCCTGCACTTTGTAATGTAAGAGCAATTACTTTTATGAACAAAATCTTTTCAATCCACCATTTCGAATCCTGTTCTTGCCATGTCATAGTCAAAACATCTGTCCATTAAAGCCAATGTAAAAGTATATTAAACTGAGTGTGTTTGGTTTGGAACATCTGCTTCTTTCTACTGGAATGAGAACTATTCTAAATTCAATGGGTTCAGTCTGTAGGGCTTTCATGAAAACTTTTCAGTCATATTCATGGGGATTATCAAATAGCCCACAGTTTTGATTACTGTTTCAGGTTCAAATAGAATTCAGAATTCAACAAGGGACTCAATCAAAATAATGACAATAATAACAGCTATAATGCAAAGAATAAAAATCTTTGTGTGACACTTTTACCTAGAGAGTTGCACATATTGCTGTTAAGTATTATATAAACATGATATAATGGCTTGTACTGTAATGAGTACTCTATATTTTTTAAATACCAATATTTTTTCCTTGTTCTTCATTCTGCATTCTTGCTGAAAGTAGTCATAGTTTTCATTCCAAACTTGAAGGAGGAAAAGAATGAACAGAGATTGAATTCAGGAGACCATGATTGGCATAGATTTCTGATCATGCCTGACTCAACTCCAATAGCTTTACTTGTTTGCTCTATAGCCTTCCTAGTCAAAGCTGAAACAATGTGGAAGTGTGAATATATTTCCAAGAAATGATTTACTAATAAATATATGTCTAAAGCTCAGTTGTAAAATCACTCCAGATGTAATTAAAATTTGAAGTAAGATAGCTAAGAAATATAGTCAAGAAAATATCATTCTTTTGTTGTTTTCAAACATTGGGCTCATAAACAAAGAAGTGCAGTTTTCTAAAATAACAAAGCCATGTATGTCTTCCCAGCCATGGCATTTTCACTGATCACTTTCCATACTTAATTTTCTTTCCAATCTATCAGCAGTAATTTATAGTAGAATGAATAGAGAACTTCAATTCAAAAGAAAACTCTGCTTAAGTTCTAATATTATCACTCATTGACTTTGGGCAACTAACACAACAATCCTCTTTCCTTTCTTCAAGGTAATATGTGTTGCCTTATCTGGTAAGGTTCAATGTTGGTGAAATTTGCAACATGTAAGAAGTTACACATTTATCAAACGCCTACTATATGCCAGGCTTTATGAGAGATGTGGTTCATGGTTTAAAATGGCCCCCAAAGAATCAAGCCTCTCTGGGTCTATGCCCATGCAAAGTGACTTTGCTGTTCCTACCACCCAGAGGTGGAGTCTGTTTCCCCATCCCTTGAATCTGGATTAGGCTGGTAACTTGCTTTGACCAATAGAATGCAGCAGAAATGGCTTTTGGGGACTTCTTTCACTTTTACCCAGACCTTCTTTCACTCTTGGAATTCCACCATGATGTTAAGAAGTCCCACCTATCCCCCTAGACCAGGGGTGGGCAAACTTTTTGACTCGAGGGCCACAGTGGGTTCTTAAACTGGACCGGAGGGCCGGAACAAAAGCATGGATGGAGTGTTTGTGTGAACTAATATAAATTCAAAGTAAACATCATTACATAAAAGGGTACGGTCTTTTTTTTTTTTTTTAGTTTTATTCATTTCAAACAGGCTGGATCTGGCCCGCGGGCCATAGTTTGCCCACGGCTGCCCTAGACAGAGAGGCCACATGAGGAGAGAAAGACCTTGGAGGGTGAGAAACCACATAGAGGGAGAGGGAGGGCACATGGATGAGGACTGAGCCACTAGCTCTGGCCAACACCACGCAGAAAAGAGACGAACAGACCCCTGTGACTCCTGCCCAATTCCTGACCCATAAGATCATGAACAATATTGCGGTAGTTGTGTGAGGTCACTGAGGTTTGGCCTGATTTGTTACTATATAAGTAATATACAAGGTGATTTCCACTATATTGTCAATCTGCAGAACAACACTCTGAAGTAGGTATTGTGAATCAGAATGGACAGATAGTGAATGTAAAGACTACTCCACAAACCTTTGAACTGACAAGGCAGTTGTTACTGACAACAAAATCATGAAACTCTCCTGGTCAAGGAATACACTGAAGAGAAACTTTCTGCATCACAGTATTGCTCTGCTTCAAGCAATGATTCAGAAACCCCCAAATGTTCCCAATAAATCTCTGTCATTTCCCAATAGGCTAAAAGCCTATTGCTGGGTCTTGGAGACTGCAGGCTCCAGCCTAATGTAAGTTCTGGGAAGATCAAAACCATTTCTATTATAACAAAATTTTCAGTTTCTCACATTAATGGAAACAAGACTCAAGTTTATATTAAGCATTATGCAGTAGCCTTTTGATGGAGTTTGGCTGGCGTGTAGAATTTTAGAGCTAAAAGGAAGCTCGGAGGGCATCTGGTCCAAGCCTCAAATATCATGGCTAAAGAGCTGAAATGCAAGAAACTTGCTCAAGTCCACCCAGTCAGCTCACAGCAGCAGGGCCAAGTCCGGTACCTGATTCCCAGCCACTGAGCACTTGCTGTGGGCACCTAGGGTAGGATTACCCAGGTCTGGAATCTTAGAAGGGAAAATTAATTGTATGTCTCCTTATATCATAGCTCCTTCTGTTTTCATTAAATCACATTACGTTACCATTCAAGGCTAGATCTGAAGCTTTTCACAAAAGGGAGAGTCAACTTATTTTTAAAAAACAAAACCAGGATGACTTTTATTTATTTTTTTAAAAAAATACATTTTATTGATTTTTTACAGAGCGGAAGGGAGAGGGACAGAGAGCTAGAAACATCGATGAGAGAGAAACATCGATCAGCTGCCTCCTGCACATGTCCCACTGGGGCTGTGCCCGCAACCCAGGTACATGCCCTTGAACGGAATCGAACCTGGGACCCTTCAGTCCGCAGGCCGACTCTCTATCGACTGAGCCAAACCGGTGCTGGCGAGGATGACTTTTAAAGTAGCATAAAGAAAAGTGCAAAAAAAGGCCTAAATGGCATTTGATCAGATGAAAAAAACTATTTAATAAGAGCTCAATTCTGAATTCATTATTTCTGATGCTTGTTGGCATTTGAAGTGAGTCACCAATGTTACCTTCTTAGCATAAAACAAGTGACTGGGAGGACATACCATGCAAGCAGCAGAACACCCTCTGGAAGTATGAAGTGTAGCAGAGAACCATTACAGCATCTCATCAGAAACCCGTTTTATTTTCATGAGGCTCATTTGGCTTCTTTTGTGCATCTCTTAGCACAAGCTAAAGTGTATTATCCTGTTCTTAGATGAAGGACTCCTGAGAAATGAAAAGCAAACAGACAACAAAAGCAGCTTTGTTGGCTCAAGGACTGGGGTTGGTCCATAGAAAACAACTGGAGTTATTTATCCTAGTCTTGTGGCCCGCGTGTATACAGTATATTGCCCTGGGCTGTACCTTCTACAACTGAAATGTCACTGCATTCTTCAAGTATTTATGTCTCGTCTCCCGAACTAGATCAAGTTCGGTGAGAACAGAGGCTGTGACTTAAATAGCTTCCTCCACAATGCCTACCAAACTCTATACCTCAAGCAGGAGAAAATTTGCTAAAAGAATACAGTGATCTTTAAAGCATGTTGCTCTCTTTCTCAAGGTCACCATTTTATGCTGTATTGACTGAAGCCCTTCTCTCAAGAAGAAAAATACAAAAAAAAAAACCAAGAAGATACAAACGCAAGTTAGAGAATCTGGAATTAGAATGTAACCAGCCCCAGTGGTCCCTGCACTTTTACAAAGAGCAATCAGTGTTAGGCACTGCGGCACCTGTAGTCTACAAAGGACTTGAGGGACAATAGATATACACGTTATAAATTTAGGGAGGAGGGTATCACCATAGTGTAGTCATATTTTGTGATATGAGAAGAGAAGGAAACCTTTGTAGGTTGGGAGCAGAGAAGCAGCACTGCATTGAAGTCTCAAATTACAAGGTAACCCTCAATTTGCATCATGGGTACTCCTGAATCTGCCATAGATCCCTGACTACCTCTACGTGACCCAGGAAAGAGGAAGAGAGGGGAAAAAAGGAGAGGCGTCTACCTGAATTAGCTAAATAATGCAAACAAAGTTCACAAATGGGTCTTTCTTTCCCTCCTCTGGGGTGTGCCAGGAATGCCTCCTGTCTGCCTCTGTCATTTTTTTTTCCAAGTTAGATATTTGCTCTTCTACCAGAAAGCCTTTCTATTGACAGAGTAACAGAAAAGCAAATTTTAACTTCAAGTTTTTCCACAAAGCAGATGTCTTTTCTTGTGAGAATTGGCATATTTTTACCCTCAGAATGATCTCTGCTTTCATATGCCTAATTAAATTTTAGAGGTCCCCTGCTTAAATAAAGATTTATTAGCTGTTAAAGTTGTAGCATAATTCTTCTGCCACCTACATGCTATCCTTGAACATATTTACAAGCAGACTAGCTTATCCACTATAAAAATAAGGGTGATTTAATGCTGTTATGTTATTGGTGTCAATTACCCAAATTCAGCTTTACAATAGAGCTTTCTGAAGATACTGTTATTTGACTTGCAGACTGTCACTGTGCTTGAAGAAAAAGAGTCTGTGAATTTCAGCTATTAAATGTTTGACCTAGTTAATCTAATGGAGGTAATCAGCCAGTCTGGAACATGTTCCCCGTATAAACATGGTCACATCACTCAAAAGCCTTCTTCATGTGGGTAAGTGCTTGGGTACTGACATCCATGCGTTTAGTGAGATATGCAAAACTCATAGCAAGATTGACTGTGGTGTTTTGGGGGGAAAAAAACAAACCACTTCTGCAAAACAACAGTCTTGACATCTTTTTGTTTTCTGGGATTTTTCGCTATAATTGTGCCAACCCTAAGTTTTGGCAACACTATTAGATTTTTCAGGATTAAATTAAATTTGGCAACATTTGAAAGCTTCTGAAGTCCTATTTTAATGAGGACTTTTCTAAGCATAGATTGCATTGTGCTTATTTCTCCGTGGAATTACTCAATCTAATCAAACCTTCAGATTCAATGCCGTCAAGCCAGTGAAAATCCTCATTGACCTCAAGTTGAAATATCCCTCGCACACAAAATCAGAACAAGCCGAGTCTGAGTGGGGACGCTGGGTAGAAACAAAGTGTGTGTTTAGTTATTTAATAAACTGGAATATTTTGAAAGACATGACTTCTATTTTCTAATTTACAGGAAAGAAGAAACTTTTTCATTTCTTAAATCATCAAGCCCTTGTTCAGATGCCTCCTAGGCAACATCAAAATGTATAGATGATTCTCTGTGGACGTTGAAGGTCAGGGGACTGGCATTCTAATTTTAAAAAGGAAAAATAAAGAAGAAAGATAACAGAATTTGAGAGTTAGAATTAAAATGATCTTTACGATCATGTGGTACTATAATCCAAATAATTTTTATAAAAATACCTCCACATGTTTTAGCCGTTTCACTTCAGCCTGCAGACTGACCGGTCCCGGGTTCAATTCTAGTCAAGGGCACATGCCCAGGTTGCAAGCTTGATCCCCAATAGGAGGCATGCAAGAGGCAGCCCATCAATTATTCTGTCTCATCCTTGATATTTCTACCCCCTTCCTCTCTGAAATCAATAAAAACATATTTAAATAAATAAATAAACCTCCAGATGTATTTCTGTCCATCATAAAAGCATTCCAGTTTTGAATAGTAATTTTATGTTCCCTTGTAACTTCACTGCAGGTTTAATAAATACAACTTCTTGCACCTTTGGGGTTTACATAAAATTAGAGGTTTTGTCTCATTGTGTTTATCTACCTACAAATACATATAACATTTGTGTGTATTTCCCTTAGCCAGTAGGGGACACAAATATTTTTTTTTCAGAGTGACAGCAATGCACATATCATTTTCATCTTTACTGATTCATTTGTGGACCTAAATTTTCACATGGTAATTATGGGCTAACACATTAGCCCTTAAAAAAAACTATTAAGAAGGAATAAACATGGCTTTTTTCTTTCTTGTCTGTCATGGCAACTTGCATTGACCTGATGTTCCATGTAACAAACAGGTGTCAGCATTTTCAAGAATAGAAAGAAAGGTAAGGCGAGGTCAACCCAGCTCTCATGAACCTGCTGGGAACTTATGAGCTGTCTGTCCCTATTGAGATTTTAGCATGTCTTTCTTTACATACCATTTAAGACTCTGAATAAAAAGCAGCACCTATTAAATAAACACATTTACTTGCTTGCGTATCTTTGATTTGTATGGCCAACTGGGTCTTAAATGACCATAAATGCCACAGAGAAAGGGAGGGGGAAACCAGATTGAGACACAACCTGCATCTTAGAATCTATCAAGATGTGTATTAATGTTGTACTTCATTTAAGGAAAAAGACACACAATTGTGTGAATGTGTGTGTGCAGGTACATACTTTTTGAAACTATTTAATCATTTTACCTATATATATTAAAGCCTAAGCGACTAGAATCAGTTCGATTCCTAGTCAGGACACATGCCTGGGTTGCCAGCTGGATCCCCAGTATGGGACGTGCAGGTAATTTCCATAGATTACCAAAGAACAGATCCTTCTGAATTTATTTTTGTTTTGTTCACCTCTGACTAGAGCTCAAGCATGAGTTTATGTGGGCTATCCTTAAGGCTGTCTTTTCTGGTGTCATTATATAGAGCTTCTATGCCTTGGAGGTCTCTCTTCTTACCATTCAGTTTTTCCTAAGAGAAATTTTCACCTCCAATGAAGATGTATGAAGTCAACGTAAGATCTCCTTTTGACATGCAAACAATCTATTTTTTCTTATTTTTAAAATTGAATATTTTATTGGTTTTGAATTAGAGAGTTTCTTGAACTTCATGAATGACATCATCTTATACCCCAAGATACCCTAGCCTTCTGTATGATACAATGTCAAGGTGTAGGAAGAACCCCCAATATAATAATTTACATTTTCTTTGGCTTTAAAATAATGTTTTGGGGGATGTTTTTTTTTCTTTCTTTTTTCTCTTACATTTTAACACTTCTAAAATCAGGACATTTCTTACAAACAATGTGTACATTTCATGTTTGGAATTTTCCCTAACCCCTCCCCCCCACCCTGAAAACACTAGAGGATATATGTAGCTTACATATTATAACTTTGAATCAAGGAAATACAATATATCGGGTTTTGACTATTTTTTGTTTATTTTTGCTTGGTAACTATATTTGGCCTGACATATCTCACAAAAAGAAATGTGTTAATAAATAGTAATGCACTGTGGTTCAACTGAATAATTAAAGAGGTTACCTTTGACCCAGATTTCAATAAACATGCCGGAAGAAACCTAATCAATTTGGTATGAAGATGTGATATGTGTAACTACAAAATAATTGTTCAGCTCTTTGATATATATGTGTGTTATTTTCATGGGAGTCTACAAGGACCATATATTATCCTGAGAACGAGACAACAAATAGTCTCCTCCTTGGGCTAGAGACACTCACATGAACCAAATTCACAGTCACTGTCATTCTCAATTTCCAACTTGAAGCAACATGTGCTTCACGGGGGCAGCAAATAAATTTCCACCACACATGGGGCCTCACAGCTAAATAGGCAGATGCCAAAGACCCATCACTTAGGAGCCAGTCTGGTCTAAAAGAAACCACCATCAAGACCGTCTGATGTTTTATTAGCCACATTTTGCTCAGCCTCTGGTTAAAAAGCAGTTCTTTGCAGCAACCCTGGTTTAGCTGTCCCCAGGGCTCTGGCTCAAAACAAAGTTTGACATTATTTTTTTCTAAGCCAAAAGGGCACTCCTAGCATATTAGTATCAGACAAGACACCTGGCCAGGAGCACCGTATCTCATTTATTTCTCACTGAACAAGTTATTACCCTCTCCTTTTGTGCCTGAATCGCTGTCCCCAGATGCCATTCCCATGGGCGACCTCTACCGTCACAACACTCTGCTCCTGGTGCCCATAAGTCCATGTGCCAAGCAGGCTGAGGAGAAACATGGTTTGATATCCTGGGAGGCAATTTCTCTCCTTGGGGAAGGGCAGGCTCCCATTAGAGCCCAGCTAGGTCTCCTTATTGCTCTATTTAGCGGCATCACTCTGTTATTGATCATATTGTGTGTAATGGTACATTGGCTGAGGAAAATGATGATTATGCTGTGAAGAGAGAACAGTGTTCTATCCGATTTAGCGATGCTCTGGAGTCTGCCTCAAATAAATGCATGGGAGATGCATTCTGAAAGAATTGTGATAGGGGTGAAACCAGTTCTGAGATTGAGACCATCTCCACTATAAACCAGGATCACTCCATTTCAAAATTCGGCCCAAAGAATTTAACATTACAGGGCTTTCTATTCTCTAAGAGGAATTTTGACATGGGACAGTGTGCCTGCATCATCACCTTTCTGCATTTTCTGGTTTTCTCATTTCCATTTCATTTGGTATGGGGTAAGGTTGAGAATTTTGGTGCTTTCTTGATTTGTTCTTTATACTGAACATTTCATGGGACTGTAATCTTTTGTAATTCATGGGTATTTCTTCTGAAAACTGACAATTATTTTGATTATAATTTTCTATATTCTACTCCATGTACTATTACCAATACCTCCTTGCCCAGCACTTGTTTCATATTTAACTCAGTCATAATAATGAAGGACTTCATTTACTTATTTTATAAATTATTGAGCTAAAGATGGGAGGATCATTGAGTCAGTCAGGCTACAATCAGGAGACTAGAAACCACACAATTTGAATAAGGAAAGTTTAATAAAAAAGAGTATTAACAAAAAAGGGGGATTTCCTAGGTGTAGGTAACTGACCTACAAGGAGGTAAGATTACAAAAATAGCAGAAATAGGGAGAAGCCACTACCTCGGGGCTGAGGCAGGGGACCCAATGAAGCCCTTTCTCCTTCAAGAAGGGAGAGGCCCAGTCCCCCATGGAGAGTACATGATTGTGGCCCACTGCGTGGTGGAGAAGTTTGCTGTACCCGTGGAACTCTGCAAAGCTGCCCTGAGGGATGCTGGGAGGCCATACAAGGGGCTAATGATGAAACCTGCTTGTGCTGAACACTACTCATGGATGCCCTGTGAGTTCCTCACCAGCTTATACTGTGGGAACAAGCAGAGAACATACTGGGACTGGGAAGAAAAGCCTTGGCCTCTTCTAGCGTCCCTGTAGTGTCCTCTACTAAAATTTTTAACATTTTACAAGCTGTTAAGAGGAAAATGACCCATGATTAAAAGCAGGGCAATGAAGGGTAGATTTGGAGCTGAGAGGCAATACTCTAATAACTGGCACAGTGTATTCCTTTAGGGTAGACCAAACTTCTTTACAGCAACAAATCAATTCTACGTTTCCACCTAACAATATATAGCTATCCTTTAAACAAGTATAGAAATCCTTACCCTTTCTCTAAAATGAAGAGACACATAGTCTCAACAGTCATTTTACCCATCACTAGGTACATTAATTACTCCTCAAACTCAGGTATAATCTCACTGAATATTCTATTCCTAAGGACTAAATATATTGAGAAGTAGCACAGCTGTCAAGAAAATGGAGCCCAGTGTGTTATGAAGATATCCCCTCCAAACCCTACAGTACATCTTCCCCTACCATAGTATTTCCATGGCCATTAAGCCTCTTCCTCCCAAGCACTAACCTATGTCTCCTGCCCAATCAGAGCTAAGATGATCCAGTGATGCTCAACACCCTCCACAGCTTCTTCTGCCACTTCCTGCCCATCCTTGCTGTGTTTTAGTACCCAGAACCTCCTAGATTATGCCCTAAGATACAAAAGCAGGAAGACATGAATAATAGTATGAAACTTACACAATGAAGAGCATCACACAAGTAATTGAAAACTTTTATTTTGGCAAATGATTCCAATCTCCTTGCCCAAGTAGGAAAATTGATCCATTTCAGTTGAACTCATGTCCCTCCCACTTCTACCCTGTTAATGAGAAGTGAGTGATCTAACATCAATGAGGAGAGAGAGATAAAGAGAAGCAGACTGGATCATTATCCCATGAAAAGCAGGGAATTACCTATACGATGAGCCTTCTCTTTAGTCTAGTGTTTTTCTGCAATTGTTGCAAACCTGCGATTTGTTCTATGTGAACTCGTGGAAGTCCTGCAGTCACACTGACCTATTAGTAAGTATTTCTATTGGAACCCAGCCTCCTGACCACGCACCAGAGCCGGCGCCTGCTTTATTTCCCCACATGCGCCTCCACAGCAGCCGTGACCTTTGTCTATCATACACCAAGCGTGGGGAGGGCCCCATATTTCCACTGACATCTCGGCTTGGCAGGTAAAGTTATTTCCAAAAGGCTTCATTTATTTAATCCTCCCGCTGTCTAAAAATCTTTATGGGTGACCATTTTTAACTTGCCCTTTACCCTTTGCTCTCTGAACCCAGCCAGGTCCTTGCTGGGGGCTCCCAATGGTCTAAAGATTGGCAGGAAAAGAAAAAGGAAACAGGATGTCTAATGACATAGAAGTCAGCTGGCAAATCCCATAAAATTACACTGGGAAAGAAGCTGGTAAGGAAGATGCCACTGTGTTTTTATTTCTACTATCACAACACAAAAGAATTAACGGGTAAAAAGTACTTTTTAATAATAGCTGTTCTTCATTAGTGTGAACCAAGGGCACAGTCTACCTAAGACAATAACATCTGCACCCCATATTTCATTATCACCATACTTCACATTTCACACAAAAGCATTGCTAGCACAGCCTTACAGCTTTAATTAGTTTCTGCCATAGCTGTGAAGGTCAGCCAATTATTGTGTGTGAAATTTCAATATGAAGTGGCTGAATTGAAGACAGCATTGCAACAGTGTGGGATTCTGCAGCACAATAAATCTAGTCTTTTGGAACCATTTTTTAAAACACAAGATAACATGAAATAATCATCAGGTATGTATGATTTCAAGGCTTACTGGTTAATTTAACATGAGCTTTGTTGGAGAGAAAACCACATAATTTCTGATTGTTTCTTAAATTTCCTCTTATTACATTGTCATTATCTATTACACAATTGTTTGAGGCTGATTTGTGTTTTCATGATTAACTTCTTTTAACTCGCTTAGAACTCCACTGGAACATTTGATCTAGGAATAGAACTTGGTTTTACCAAATTTTACATGATGGAAAGTTAAAAATACACAGACATACTCATAATCACATGCATATATATACATATGTTTCTTATAAATATATACATACATAAGTTTAAACACCATATTTGACCCATAAAATGTAGAGGCTTAATAATTGATTAGGTCAACTTAAGAATGTCTTTCTACTTAAATACCTGCTGAACTAAAAAGTGTTTTAACCAGAATGAATTTTATGAGTTTTCTATTTAGGATCATACAAATTTGAAGTTGGAGCGAATCTTAATTCTCACCTGCTCTCATGCCCTTTATTTCACAGATAAGGAAATATACCCAAGCTTGATTCAGGACTTAGTGAGGTCACTCAGCTCCTTAGCGGTAGTGTCAGCAGCTAAATTCAAGTTCTGACTCCAACTCATCATGGCTTTCCACCATCACAGAACAAGTTAGATGAGATTTACCACATGATACGGAAAAGCTCCAAATTTTTCTCAAGGATTTGCCATGAGGTTTGAATGCTGTTTATATGTTTTGTTTCGCACATAGACATAGATGCAGTTTAATACTGATCAAAGAAAAAAATATTTATAGAGACATCATCCAAGTTATTGCAGGTGTCTAGAATGATTAAAATGCTCTTGGTAAGTTCACAAACCATATGGGTAGATAAGAAAAAGAAGAGAAAGAAGAATGCAGAATTAATGGAAACAGATCTGTCAGATTGGAGGAAGATAAAGACAAGGCAGGGCCAAGGAAGGAGTCCGAAGGATGAGAGGGAAGGAAGAAAACTGTAGGATGCTTAACAGAATCCCTGGCCTCTAGCTATTAAATGCTTATAGTGTCCCCCGCCCTCATCCCCTGTCCTCTACTCCAATCATAGCAATAAAAGTTGTCTCCAGATTTTGCCAAACATCCCCAGGCTGGGATGGAGGGTAGCAAATTCACTTGAGAACCGCTGGTTAAGATTCTAGACCACAGAGGACTAGAGATCTTAGAAGACTTCTCAATTCCAAATAGCCAATCTACTTCAGCCTCATTGGGATGCAGGATCCCTTGACTCATTTCCTAAGCTACCAGCTGGGATGGTAACATACTCACGGCAGAGAGGCTTGGGGAAATAATAGTTGGACTGGAGTCCCATGATTTGGTGATTTGATGACTAATGGAAAGAGTTAGACTGCAGTGGATTAAGGAATTTGCGAGTGTTATGAGCCATAAGCAAGCAAAGCAGCGTGATTCTTCTAAGAAGTTAAAAAGTAAAAGATCTGAAGTGATGGAGTATCTCCAGAGAATTGTAGGGTTAAGCACTCATAGCCTCAGCAACTGTTGAGCAAGATCAGTCTTTGTTGGGGGTGAGAGAAAATGTCCTGTAATTTTTTAGGATGTCTTCCAGCACCCTAGAGTTCCTACCCGCTAGCTTCCAGCAGCACCTTTCCTTTCAATTATAACAACCAAAATATCTCTGAACATGGTCAAATGTACACTAGGGGTTAAATCTCCTCTGATTGAGAACCAGTGGGTTAGGGAGAGGAATTTTTGTTTTTTAATTTAAGGTGAAGAAAACTAAACAAGTTTTCAAGAACAGAAGAAAAGATCAGTAGAATGGGGGAGATTGAAGATGTAAGTGAGGATAAGGGAACGGAGCAGGGACCATAATGCGAAGAAGGTAATGAGAAAGAAGAACAAGGGTGCCTTGGGTTGGAGAATGGACTTTGCTTCAGAGCACATGCTAAAAAGCAAGACCCCTAAAGAGGAGACAGATATTAGGAGCAATCAATCCAGAGTCTTGATATTTTAAGCAAAGTTGTAGGTGAGGTTTAAGCTGATGATGGGATCTGAGAGTGAAACTTCATTAGAAAGTTGAGAAACAAGCGGCAGATCACTGCTCAGCTGAACTTGTAACAGTACCAGGAACAAGTCTATCTAAGATGCCATTATTTGTTGCTTATTCAACTGACCTTTACCTAATTGGAGCAGAAATAGAGTGTATACTTCCTAAGACTAGGACTTTTTAAGAGAAGAACAGCAGGAGGGCGGGTGGTCAAGGGAGGTGGAATGGTGTAGGAACTCTGTGTGAGTGTACCTGAGGCACAGACCAGGGTAAGAGGTTAAATATGGTTCTTAAAGGGGCTGTAGCTCGGAAATCAGGGAAGGCTCAAGGGTTCGTGCATACCAATGAGGTTGAAGCAGACTATCTAGTTTGGAATTGGGAAGACTTTCTAAGATCTGTAATTCCTATAGTCTAGAATCTAGGATCTGGATCAGTGGTTCTCAGATGAATTTACTAACCCCCACACCTGCCTGGGGACATTTGGGGACAATTTTTATTGTAATGATTGGAGTGGAGGGGTGCTACTGGCATCTAGTGCATAAAAGCCAGGGATGCTGCTAAACAGCCTACAAGGCATTGTACAGCCCTCATAATAAAGAATTATCTGGCCCATAATGTGTGTAGTGTCCCTGCTCAGAAACCCTACTCTGGATTAAAACTAAATATCTAGTAAGTTATTTAATGGAAACTCTCATGAGGTTTTTAAAGAAAATTAACCTGCTAAAAGTTCTTTTTACAATCCTATTATACCTTGCATCAATTTTTATAGCCTCTTAGAAAGAAAGAAGCTCCAATCGCTTTTGTTCATTCATTTATTATTTCATTCAAAAGAAGTTATTGAGTGTTATTACGGGGACATAGACATGCATTAACTCAGAGAAAGAAAAGTATTGCTATAGACTGAAATGTGTCCTCCCCCCCCCCCCCAAAAAAAAGAATTCACATGTTGAAGCCCCTGGGCACCAATGTGACTGTATTTGAAGATAAGGACTATAAGGAGGTAATAAAGGTTAAATAAGGTCACAAAGGCAGGGCCCTCATCCAATAGAATTTGCATCTTTATAGGAAGAGACACCAGGGAGCTTGCTTCCTCCCTCTCGTCGCTCCCTCGCTATGTCCACTCCCTTTCTCTCACTGTCCTCTCTTCCTCTCGCCCTCATTGCTCACAGGTCATATGAGAGAATACAGAGAGACTGCAACCACCTGCAAGCCAGGAAGAGAGGCCTCACCAGAAACAAATTACGCTGGCACCCTGAACTCAGACTTCCAGCTTCCAGAACTGTGAGGAAATAAATGTCTGCTGTAAACAAATAATAGCCACCTAGGCTACGGTATTTTGTTATGGCAGCTCAAGCAAACTAAGATAAGGATAGTCTCCTATTTGTCTGTTTTTATCCCCAAACTTGTGGTAAGCAAATGCCAGGTTTGCCTTAGGAGCCTTCCCACTTCAACCGCACCCCATTTTCTCACTCTCCACTCTTCCCCCTACCTTGGGCACTATGGGAAAGAGATTGAACTTTAAAATTGGACAAACCTGATTCTAAATTCTAGCACCTGACCATAGAAATGCTAAAGATTAGGACTTAAGTCCTCTGAGCCACAATATTCTCATTTATTAAAATGGACTTAACCACATTTCCTGGCAGGGATGCTATATGACTTAAATGAAATATCAGGTGGGAATGCCTAATAGTGTTCTAACACATGGCCGTCTCTCAATAGATAACAATTTCCATATTCCCTCTTGGATCACAATTGCATTCGAAGGCTGATTTCAGGGATGATTTAGTTTGTTCTTCCAAACGGTCTTATTAGATGTTGGTTTAAAGAAGCTAAAGTTTTCTCTCTTCCAAAGCACACCCAAAGGAATTCTGAAAACTGGAAAATTCCAATTCTCTGACAATGGAAAGTACAGTGTGATGACTTTCTGGCTCCATAACAAGTGGAGGAAACAATGGTATTTTGAGGTGCACTTGACTGGTATCATAAAATGAAATAAATATGTAGCTTATACTTTAAAAAATCAAACAAATAAAACCTTAGTATGTTCGCTTCCAGCATACTAAATCAGTTAAGCACTTTTGTGACATCAAATGGCACAGGAATGTATGTACAACCCACATACCTATCGATTCCTACGATTTTCTACATGTTCATTGTGTGCCAACTACTGTGCTAAGCTGTCTCACTTAATGCTCACAGAAGGCCTTGCTTCACAAGCACGTGTAGCTCGGTTAAGAAATGAGGGACATGAACCTCCATTGGGTATTTATGACCAGCCTTTGTGTGACAAGCGAAGCTGCAGGATGCCGACTTCTCTCAGGAGGATAAGCAGAGCTGTCATGGCTCTTGGGGTTGCTGAATGGCATCTGAATCCAAGAATTTGGGCCAGTTTCATTTGGCAAAAGATTATCACAAGTTTCAGATCAATTTTTCAGGAGATTTCTTCAAACCATGTCTAGAACCATCTTACCTTTACCCTCTTCAGAATATCAACAAAAAAGACAAAGTCTCCTTTCATGAGGAATTTTTCATACTCTGCAGCTGTTGAAAATACAAGTGGTCTCTCTGGTTCATCATCTGTAACCACAAAGAGCCCTGAGGTTAGGGGCAGGGGGCAGCGTTCACTGCCCTCCCCTAACCAACAGGAAATGTGGCTCCTATTGCTGTGTGACCTGGTTAGAAGGACACTCCACCTGCCCCCCTAATAGAGAAAAGTGGCTGTGGGACCAAAGAGTTGGGTGATAGGTACTCACTGAAGGTACCCACTACCTTTTGCCTTTTAGACTCCAGCCTCTGAAGGCAAACTTTCTCATGTTCAACAACTCTAATTAAAAGCTAAATCCTGCCTCCTTGAGCAGGCAGGGACCTTCCGTGTTTTTTCCTAAGACAGTGATGGCGAACCTATGACACGCGTGTCAGAGGTGACACGCGAACTCATTTTTTTGGTTGATTTTTCTTTGTTAGATGGCATTTAAATATATAAAATAAATATTAAAAATATAAGTCTTTGTTTTACTATGGTTTCAAATACCAAAAAATTTCTATATGTGACACGGCACCAGAGTTAAGTTAGGGTTTTTTCAAAATGCTGACACACCGAGCTCAAAAGGTTCGCCATCACTGTCCTAAGACATCTGTCATCATCAGCTTTCCAAGACAGCAGGAGCCTTCCTGGCAGAGGCTCCCAGTGTCTCCACAGACTCTCCTGGACCTGCGTTTACTCTCTGGTTTCACTGATACAAGCTGCATGAGGGCAGGGACCTGGTCTGTCTTCATCACCACTGTATTCCCACTCCTACCAATGTGCTTTGTCAACATTATAGACACTCGGGAAATTATTGTTACAGAAGAAAGGAGGGAGGGACTGAGAAAAGGGGGGTGCTATCCTAGATCCTAAGCAACATGGGGAAACCCCAGTCATGTAGTCCACTAGAACTGCTCTTGTTATCAAAATTGAATAGTAAAATTAGAAGGAATCTCATAAATATCATTGAGCTCAGTCCCTCATTTACTGAGGTTCAGAGGGTTAAGTGGCTCACCATGGTCACACTCAAGTGTGCAGCAGAGGTCTCCTGGCCCTTGGTCCAGCAGCCTCTCCCTTACACAGTGCGGCCTCTCTGGTCAGTGCTTCTAGCCCTTGTGTCAACATTCTCTATGTCTTTAAAAAGTAAAGTGTGTTTAACATTGAGCCATTAAGAAATAGATGATATACTTATTTGTTCATTTATTTAATGTAATAGATTGACATAATCAGTTTTATTTTTAAAAGTGGAACATCCCCTGTTTCTGGTATGTGTACACGTGGGTTTGTGTGTATATATATGAGTTTTCTTTTGCAGTTTAAAGAACAGAGCAAGATATGATGCTTATAGGGCTTTCCTCATCAAAGGAGAATGATTTGAAAGAAACTGGAAGACTCAAATTCTCAGCAGTGTCCTCTTAAGGAAAATACCTCAAAATTTTGAAATTGATGCAGCAGTGACATTTGGTAAAATGTTTTTGAGATTTCAAATCTTGAAATGTGCTGTTTGCACACTGACTATTGTGACTTGAAAGACATCATCTAATAATTCCCAAGTTCAATGTCATGCCTGAATTAGGAAGTTAAGCCAATCAGGGTTTCTCAGGAGACAGCGAGGGGACAACTGCCAACCTGGGAAAGGCGAGTTACTGAGGCCTGATGCCAAAAGCAAGAAGAAAGACGTCAGCTGTGAGAGGGACCCACCTTCAAACGCGAAACAAAAGGGCCCACAGCCAGCCTTCCACAGCCAGCCCTCCGGAGCCTCATCTTGCCCCTGGTCAGAGCTGAGAGCCGCTTCAGGACTAGTTTCCAAAGAGTATCCTATCAAAAGTTTCAAACTTAAAATGTTATGCTACATTTACACAGTGCTTTAAACATCTATAAAGGACCAGCGTTCTCTATTGAGTAGTGGAATACCCTCCTTCCCACCACAAGGACTAGAATCCACTATTGTGTGTCTATTGTTTAGTTAAGGAAGCCAAGAATTGAGAGGTTAGATGATCTCTGAGCCAAGAGTAGAAGTCTGCTTCCTGGCAACCAGTCCCATGATCTTTCTGTTTCACTCAGTGAGAACTTTTTTTTTTTTTGGGGGGGGGGGAAGGGGTAGGAGGACAGTGATTAAGCTAAAAATTAAAAGAAAGAAGAATACAATAATAGGAGAAATGGAAAACAGTATTCTGATGACCTACTCTTGCTTCCCTACCACTGTAAATATGGAGGACAGCAGAATAAATAAAATGCATGTGTATAGGAGACCGCTATGTTAGAAAGATGAGGCCACTCTCTCACAATGCTGTTTAAAAGTTATTTAAAGCTATTAAAAGCTAACAGGCTGATAATTTTTAGCTGATTTGAGTTTGATGTCTTCCGTCTCCTTAGCAATCCTTTGGATGGCAGTTTTCTAGGATGTGGTGAAATGGACACAGATCAAAGAGGACTGTATAATGTACAGAGTTAGACTCATTGGCCCCCAGGTACTGGAGAGCTGATTGTCTTGTGATCTGGCAAACGGGTTCCTTCCACCAAGTAATAAACAACTTTCTGGAAACCATTTTTCCATCGCTTGGAAGAACATTTTTCAAAGTGTTCTTGCCGCTGGGATTCAATATGTCAAGAAATACCTTTAAGCCAACAAAACCTCTAGAGATTTTTCTGTTTTCGCTCAACTCTCGTTTCAGTTCCAATATCTCTAGGAACACACTGATTGATTTACTGTGGTAAATTACGAGATGTTTTTAACGTTGGATGCAATATATCTGATTTGTGATCTCCAGGCCGCCGATGTTTTATAGCAGAAGTTAAATATGTGCACCACGGCCTGGCACAAGCTGGCTCACCTGGAAGCCCATAAAAGCCTCTACCTGACGTGTTACTTCTTTTCTCACACCCTCTGACTCCACTCTCCTTGATTTAGTCGTGATCCACATCAATAACTTAGTGATGCATGATTTCAAGCGGCTGATTTCAGACTCGTCGTGAAGCAATCTGTGTGTCATGCTGAAACATACAGATGCCAGGGGCTTGATGGAGGCTGCTTATACGCGATGGCAGGCATCATCATAGAAGCAGAAAGGTATGCTTGATGTGTCAGAAAAAACGAAAAAAGGGTAAACTTCAAGGCTTAATAGCTGCCTCTTGGGTTGCCTTTTCTGACAAACTGTAAGATCTGTGCGATATGTGTCTGCCCCACTAACCATGAAACGTCCGCTACCCAGCTCCGTGCTCAGCACATGAGAGGCACACAGTACATATTTGCGGAAGGGTTGGAGAATGACGAAATGAGTCATGAAGGGGGAAAAGCACAAGTTTGATTGCAGTTATCAAAGTTGAAAGCTGTGTTTCTCAACTGCGTTCCCCTTTCCTTTGTAATATTGTTTGCAAATTTCTGTCAAACTTATTGTCAATTTTTAGACAGTTGGACACAATCGCCAGCTGTTGCCCATGGACTCAGCTTCTAAAGACAATAGGGCTTGAGTTTAACTAAGCTCCATGTGGCTCAGTTAGCACCCTTCTGCTCTGTGGCCAGAGAACCAAATTATAACAGTGTTAACCCCCTTGCTGGCTATGTTAGTTTTCTAATGTTCTGCATTAGAAAATAGCTTGGGTTGAATGGCTCTGCACTAAATTCCTGCGGCTCAAAGAAAAAAAAATTACTAATCTGTAATCCTAATCCTCCCTGCCCGTTTGAACCCATCCCTGTTCTTCCCTGGACAACTGTTCACTAACTTTAATGTCCCTCTCTGGATTCCTCTCTGGATCAGCTAGCTTTTGCTGTGTAACAAACCGCCATACTTAGCTCATAGTTCTGTGTATGATCACTTGGGCTCAGCCAGGTGATTCTTCTGGAAGGCTCCAACAGATAGCTGGTACTTCACTCTGCAAGGTGTCTTCTTCTCCAGGAGACTAAGCTGGCTGAGTTCCTGTGGTGGAAGAGGGTCACAGGCTGTAAAGCCTCTGAATCTTACCTCAGAACTCATATTAATTTCTGCCACACTCTATTGGTCAAAGCTAGTCGCTAGTCAAGCCCAGATTTAAAGGGTAAGAGAACAGATTTCTCTTCCCATGAGGAAGGACACAGCAATTTGTGTAAATATGATAACCAACCACACTACCTTAGGTTCCCTTCAGTTTCTTTAGCCTCATTCTTTCCTTACATCTTCCAAAATAAGTTCTACTTCTATTTATCTTATAACCAACCTCCAGACTTCATGTGTCTCTTATTCATTCATTCCAAAAGTATTTATTGAGCATATTTATAAATGTGCTGGTTTCAAAGTCCTGGTTGTTACCTTTAAGAAGCTTAAGGCTAGTGCATAAGGCACATAATTAAGAGCTAGGTGGTAAGGGACAGACTTAAGTATCTGAGGAACCACGGGAGCTTTGAACAGGGCCATTAGACTTAATCCAAAATGGTGAGCCAGAAGATTCCCGGGAAAGGTGGTACTTGAATGAGCAGAAGTCTGTTAACTCAGTGCTGCACAAAGTCTGTGGACTAGTGACAGCCTTTAAATGTTCTGTTATTGGTCTGACATAAAATAAGAGGAGAGTCTGGAAATTTTTATAGCAATTTGGCATTGCTTCAAAATCCAAGCATGCAATTTTGAAAAAGTTATCAGTCTGCAAGAAATTGAAATTTAATTTTTTTAAAAGTTAGTTTCATCAGAGATAATCTGAAAAGAACTGACTAGGTGACAAATGGTGGAAGATGGTCGTAGGTATGTGTGTGATAGATTAATAATGCCCCCCCCAAAAAAAAATATATCCAGAACCTGTAAATATTACTCTACATGGAAAAAGGGGTTTTTGGAGATGTGATTAAATTGAGGATTATACTGGGTTATTTGGGTGTTGCTAAATACGATCACAAATGTCCTTGTGAAGGGCAGAAATAGGGAGACTTGACAGAAGAAGAGAAAGCAATGTGACCACAGGGAAAGAGATTAGAATGATGTGGTCACTAGCCAAGGAATGTTAGCAGCCACAAGAAATTGGTGGGGCATGGATGGGATTCTCCCCTAGAGCACCTGGAGGGAGAAGGAACCTGCTGAGCCTAAATTTTGGACTTCTAGCCTTCTAAACTCTGTGAGAATAAATTTCTACTGTTTAAGCCGCAGTTGCATGTTATTTGTGTTTACAGTGTCCATAGAGAAATATTACAATACTAGAGGCCTGGTGCACAACATCTGTGCACTGGGAGGGGGGGGCAAGGGGTGCCTCTCAGCCCTCTCACAATCAGGGACCCCTCGGGGATGTCCGCCTGCTGCAGGGAGTGGGCCTAAGCTGGCAGGCGGACATGCCTGAGGAGTTCTTAGTGCCACCACGAAGGCGGGAGAGGCTCCCACCACCACTGCTGCGCTTGCCAGCTTTGAGCTCGGCCTCTGGCTGAGCGGTGCTCCCCCTGTGGGAGCACACTGACCACCAGGAGGCAGCTCCTGCGTTGAGCACCTACCCCCTGGTGGTCAGTGTGCATCACAGTGACCAGCCGTTCTGCTGTTGGGTCAATTTGCATATTATCCTTTTATTATATAGGATGTGAAGGCAAGCTGGCATAAAGCAACATGATACATTCAGGTGTCCATAAGAAGCTAGAGAATGATTGGAGTAAAATATATATGTAGGGAGGAGTAGTAGAGATCAGAAGAAAGAGTGAGGCAGGGACTGGGAAAACCAAGGATCCCAACTTCATCCCAAACTAAGGTTCGAATAACAAGACTTTGGAAACCATTCACTTCTTAATGGTGACATGACTAACCCATAGAGGAATACTGTTCTTTGAATTAAATTCCAGAAAAAAAGAGTCCATCTTGCATGAGTCTAAATTCAAAATAAGTTATGGTGGTTGAAGGTACCCTAAGCTCAGCTTTTTTCTTAAGAGAGGACTTTTGGATGAGAAAAGTGAGAAATTCAGATTATTTACCTGATTCATACGAAGTGGATGCTATAAACAAGCTACTGAGCTAGTAAAAACAAATCCCCCTGCCTGAAACATGTCTGCATACACATGAAAACACACACACACACACACACACACACACACACACACACACTGCAAACCCAGCCTATCACACTCACCCAAAGGAAAGGGAAAACTGTTAAGGGAAGAGTGGTGAGAGACTGAAAACTGGCAATTGTTAGTGACATGTTTACTAAATATGCTTTAAAACATTAAACATAACATTGGAAAGCAGAGGAGCCAAGTGGTTGGAGGAGCCATAATTCGGGTTTGGTCTCTGATCTGTTTTCTCGGCACTTGGCTTCCCAACGGGAGCTCAGCCAAACGAATCTGCATCTCCAGATCTCCGGGCAACTCCCACTTTGGCATTTCTGACAGAGGAGAGCCGGCCAGGAAACCCCTTTTTGGAGGGGAACCATTGGCCAGACTCACTCTATCAACATCCAGACATTGTAGTTAATTACAAACACAGAGGACCAACCTGACAGCCAGCTCCGCAAGTAGCAGACACCAGCCTTCCCCAGGGAACTGGCTCGGCTCCAGTGAGTAGTCCCAGTGACAAGAACCCTTTTAAGCAAGACACTCCAAGGGCTCACCAGATTGTGACAGGTTTTGTGTTGCAATGTGACGACATTCTCTCCTACCACCTCCGCTTCCTCGGAAATAACCAGCTTTCTAGACAGAGACAGTAAGTGGAAATCCCTGGCAGTAAGATTATCCAATATTAAAAAAAAAAAAAATTAGTTGCTAATCACATCCCTAATTCCCACCCATCTGGCACTAAATTTCTTTTAGACTAAATTCCTTTTAGGGAGACTAGGAAAAATCTTGAAAAGTAAATTGGTAAAACTCTTGACCCATGACTCAGGTGTGTGGGAGGAAATAGTTTGACTCAGAAGCCTCTGATATCTCCCCAGTTTTGACATTTTCCATCAAGAACTTATTGGGAAGACTGGAAATTTGGCCACAAATGTTAAGATCTAGGCAATGAATTAGTCGAATGCTTTTATGGAGAACCCATTTGTACTTGACATTAACCTGGGTTGTCTGATGGAAAACCAGACTTCTTGAAAGAGTTGGGACCGGGAGAATGGAGTGCTATGCAGCTGGACACTCGTTGACTAAAACAACTTGAGAAATGCACCCTGTTTCCCCCCCATCCATCAGTTCGATCCTGGCACTTGTACATGTGACAGGAGTTGTTTTGACTAGTAAGTGGCAGTATTCATCACATTACTCCAATAGCCCACCAGCAAGTGGTGACGCATCAACAGCCACCATGTGGCCAAAGTCACGTGACTCAACTGAGCCAGAGCATTAAGCCAAAATTCTACGTGGAGATTTTATACCCCTAAGACAATTCTGTTGTGCAGCTTACCACCACCATGTGGAGCTTGGCTCTTAGGAAGAGTTTACTGAAGCTGATGTTTCCCCCATTGCTTGGGCACATTTGCTTTGCATCCATCCCTTCAACAACTTCTTGTGCCACGTTAACTAGGTAAGAGCTGTATGCTTTCATCCAGGTTAGATGGTGGGAAACTCTCCTCAATTATTCTTCCTCGGATGGGACCATGTGTGGACTTCTAACTTATTTTCTCTGATGAAGAAATGTATATTTCCGTATAAGAGGAAGATGCTTTATCCAGAAACCACAACACCATCCCATTCCAGTAATCCTGGGTGTCTCTTACTTTGAAAGATTTCTCAAGTAACATTTTCCCATTTGTATTCCATTGTCCTTTTACATGCTGCCCCTTTGAAGCTTAGATTCTTAAACTGGGTGCACATCTGTCACACATAACCCTTCCCCTTCAGCATTCCAAAGGTCTGAGGCAGAATACCAAGTCCTCCTTCCCTAGTCCAGGAGGAAATCTGTGCCCAGAGAGAGAATAGCCCTAATAGAATGACCTTTACTGAGGCTTGACATCTGCTACCTTGTAAGCTCCTTACACACTCAGCCTAATCCACCTGGAGGCTTTTCTGCTTGATGGAAGGTGATAAAAAAGCTGTTAGGCTGTAAGCCTCGTCTTAGATTCAAAGCATGTAGGCTGCTTGAGATTCTGAGGCTTAGGGCAGACAGAGGGGGAAATATTTCTTAGTTCAGGTGCAATTCTCTAGATGCTTATTAGGATGAACTCCAGTCGAAGAACAACTTTATTGGTATGAAAGTCAAAGCAAGACTTCCTAATGGGAAGGACGCTCCCAGCTTCCCAACATTTCATAGGAGTAATGTAATGGTGATCATAAAACTTGCCTTGCTGGCAAGCACCAAGACGCCCAACTCTAGAAATTTACAATCCACAGAGGATCAACAGCTTGTATTCTGGATATCTTAAAGGTGAATACTCTCAAACACTCAACTGTCCGTGGTGATGAAAACCTGACCACCCCATAGTTATAAATAAGCCAGTCTGTTTCTTCCAGCAACTAAGGCTAAGGACTAAATTCCAAATTGAACTGGCTTCTTGATTTATACCCCTGGCCAAGAGAAGAAAGCTCAGAGACCGAGCTTCTGAGAATAACAGAGGCACACCACCCAGGAGAGAGGGAGACTTTGTGATAAGTTACTGAGGAGCTGCTCCCTCTAATAATAGGATAATTGCTTCTCAGAATCACAAGGTGAAATGAAAATTTGAACTCTGTTGAAAGAACTAAAAGGGATGAAAATGCTATTGTATTATGGAAGAACTGTTTTTCCCAAAACCAGAAGTGAGATTCCTGATGCTCAGTAAACTCACTCTGAACAGAATTATTTATATATAGCATGCACTGAAAGAAAAGTTTACTCCATTTTAATAAATGAAGTATTTGGTATATTGGAAAGATATTTGTCCTTTGATAAACTGGTTACATTTTCTCTCTCATATAGTCCCGATTAGATTATAGAAATATGGAACTATATATAATATATGTATATACATACACATACATAGCTCACAACTGGTTTTATAGTAGGTATGAGATAAATAGGTGTCATGATTGCTGACACCACCAATTCTGTGCCACTCTGATATATAAACTTTTGAATCTTAGAACACCTGGAAAAACCTGTCCTTCAAGGAAAGGAGTGGGTGATATACATGATACCCTCAAAACAATAATAAAACCATCATCAATAGTCACCACAGATAGGGGATTATTATTAGTAGAATAAAATGTGAGAAGATGAAGTGACTTGCACAAGGTCACACAGCTACTGAGGACTGGAACTGGTACTCCAGCTTCCTAACCAGTGCTTTCTCTAGTACAACATGTTCCCTTTAGTCTGAACCCTACATGGACTACCTTTCAGAAAAGCTAACAGCCTCTATAAATGCCATTATGGGAAGTGATGTATTTTACATAATCTTTATTCTTCCTGAAAGAGATGTCTCTATTTGCCAGGAGCTAAAACAGGGGTCGTTCTGCCCACCTAGCAGGAACATGGCTCCCCTGAGTTGCTAAGTTTAGGCATATCAAATAAAGTGGAAGGAGGTAAAGTCACACTGATTTTATATATCCCCATTGAGATAATGCTACTGAGAACCACTCAGTTTGAATAAATTGAACAAGTGCACTTTTGATTAATTTCAAAGGATAAAGAAGTATAATATATTTTTCCTCCTGAATCAAAAGATAAAATGGATTGAAGCAAAATGAAAATTCTTTTCTAAGAGGTACTCAGCTTTATATTTATCTGCTGAACTGCAATAATAAATATGGAGAATACTGTGAGAAATCTATGCATGTGAATGTTCCTTGTACTGGAAAGATTCATAGGTAAAACTCCTAAACAAATAGAACTATTTAAAACATACATTCATATGAATGCAAATTAGTGTATCCTAATAGCTTTGGCCAACATTTTCCCAGGCTTACCATGTGCCAGGCCTTGTGCTAAACAGGCATTATGTCATTTAATCTTCACAACATCCCTATCCGGAAAGAATTAGCGTCATCTCCATTAACAGACTGAATTTAGAAACTGAAGTCTCTGAAGCGGCTTAAGACGCCTGAGGTAAGAAGGAGCAGAGCCTACCTGCTCTTTACGTTTTGACAGATATATACTCTATCCATATATACTAACTTGATAAAAAATAAGATGGGTTTAGTTTCTACAAGTTTTTTTGAACAACTGGCTAACAATGAATTATGTAACTAATTTTGATTTTGATAACCAGTATGATCCTTACTCATGATCAGCAATACCAACCCCAATATAGGGGTACAGGATCTCACCTCTCTACCCTCCTCCTAGCCCTTGCCTCCTCTCAACTCTAACCCCACTCACCTTGCCCAGGACCTGACAGAAGGATGCCATGTGTGCAGCCTGAGATGTTAGAACGTGAGGTGCAGTGAAGCCAGCACGAAGAGAGGATGTCCCTTTGAGGGCGCTGAAAAGACACCAAACATCTACATAACTATCCCACCATGAGCACAGCAGACAAATCTGACTTCCCTTCCCCAACAAGGTTTCTCTTCTCATCTAACTCTAAGTCCCATCTAAATTATCTAAATGCAGTTGATATTTACCTACATTCTCTTTCAATCATTTATTCGTGTCTGTATTTGGGTTTGGGCACCATGCGAGATGCTAAGGATACAGAAATGAATGAGATGCCATCCCCTGTTGTCAAAGCCTTCACAGCCCAGGGAGAGTAACAGGATCAGAAAGTGCAGTGTGGACAGGCAGCGAAGGAGGTAAGCAGAGAGAACTGTGAGAACACAGGGGACAGGCAGCAACCCAGCCTGGGTGGGGGGAGCTGGTCAGAGAAGACCTTCTGGGGCAAGTAATTCATGAGCTCATTTGGGTTCTGAAAAGTATTACATCACTGAAGGAAAGATGGTAAGGATGAGGATTATGTTGTGTTTGGGGCAGAGTGGACCTCAAGATCCAGCAATAGCTTGTTGTGTCTAGTGATTCACCATCTGCAGTAAATTGTCCAAAAGGGAAGCTATTTTAATTCTCAAGACCCCTACAAAAATAAATAGATTAGATCTTAAGGGGTAGAAACTTTATGCTAACTCTCCCCTTTTCCACTCCTGGATTTATCCAAGTCACTTCATCACTTTTACCCAATTCTCCTCTAATGTGGTTATGGCCACTCAGCAGTGGGCAGTACCAGATTAATAAAGCAGTGCTTAGGGTCCAAGTTACAGACTTTAAAAATGAGCACAGGTGCCAGCTGAGTGGCATTGGTATGCACATGCTATGCCTCTGTTTCTCCCTCTCCCAAGTCTATGCCTTCACAGGGGCCCATTTGTTCCTGAAAGAGCAAAGAAGCCACAAGAGAAGTTTGTGATTTCCAACTAACACAAGCCTGTCCTCTACCTTATAGAACAACAATAAAAATTCTAGCAGCTATAATTTATTGAGGGCTTCCTATGGGCCCACAGCCATTCGCTCCCACCTGGACACTCAGTGGCCTCCTAACAGATTACTTGTATTCTCTCTCATCCCCTCTTATGCTTTCTCCATACATCAGCCAGGGTGGGCTTTGTGAAGGTCACTTACAAAATGGATTCTCTACCACTATGCCCCCTACCTTACACACCCAAGCCCAGCTCAATGGCTTCCCATTATACTCAAGGTGAAATAAAAACTCCGATCAGGCCCTTTGATGACCTGTCTCCTCTCTCTTTATCCTTTACTCACACCACATGTCCCCACGTGCTACTCAAAACCAGAAGACCTTCTTTCGTTTTCTTGAGCCCACATGCTTTTTCTTCTGCCTGGACCATAGTTCCCACTCCTTTTCACCTAGTTAACTTCTAAACATCCTATAAATGGCTCAATTATCACCTCCTTAGGAAAGCCTTCCTGATTACCCTGAAATGTCAGAAGTCTCACAACCTCTCAAAGCAGCACACATCTTCATTCACTAACCAAAATAATGATTTTGCATTTATTGGGTGAATAGTTGGTCAATATTTGCCATTATTCAGTAAAGGAGGAGCAACAATGCATATATGAGCATGGGAGCCTGGAATCCACTGATGCTGCCATGTATGGCACCAGCAGAAAGCAGCTAACCTGATAGAACATTGGAATGGCCTATTAAATTTCCACTAAGGTGCCAACTCAGCTTCCAGGGTCAGGGTGCTACACTCCAGGATATAGTATAAGAAAAAAAAACAAAAACAAAAAACACCTATACCTGATGTATGGCACTATGTCTTCAATAGCTAGAATGCCCTGGCCCATAATCCCCCAATGACCCACCTATTGATTTTATGTGTCTCTCCCCACCACCACCACCACTTAAGACTGTTGCATTAGAAGTTCTGGGTCCCAGCAGGGGCTGATGTTGGATGAGAAATGTTTTCATGGGGTGGGGGTGGTAAGGAGTTCTCTAAACCTAAAGCTATGATTACTGCCTGATCATACAGCAACAAAAGGGGTTACCATAATGGCAGGAGTAACTGACTGCATTCATCATGAGGAGCTGGGGTTGCTGCTTCAGAATGTGGGCAACAAGGGGTGTGTATGGAGCTTAGAGGACTCACAGAGCACCTCCTGGTACTGCCATGACTGGAAGAACCATAACCTGACAAAGATAAGGCAACCAAGGGCTAGACCCTTCAGAGCGGAAGATATGGGGCCAAATGACCACTTGGCTGAGAGTAAGGAAAACCTAGAATGAGCAGAAGAGGAGGGAAATAATGAATATCATTCATGAGCCTGGGACCAGCTACAGCAGAGGGGACTATAGATATCTGTGTTAAGTCTTTCTGAAGAGTCAAGACAGAGTGGACTACATGTGAGGTCTCACTGTGCCTGAGTGGGGCAGACTCACTTCAAATCTCAGCTGCAGCTCTGATGAGCACTTATTTCCACACACCTCAACTCCCTCCCCCCGCCCCCGCCCCAGTATCTCCTTACTTTCCTGCCTCTAAAATTTTTCCTAAGTCACGGGCTAAATTTTGATCTGGAATTTACTTATCACTTGATAAGTACAATTTGTTTAGTTTTAAAAATATGATTTTTGACTGAACTAATAAAAAGTATATTTTGCAGTTGTAATTTTTTCCTTGGGTGCACATTTCTGTCATGTGAATAAAAGAAGGAATAATGGTCTAATATTTATGATTTCACTATGGATTACTGGCATTCTTGTCATTTAAAAAAGTGACTGCGAAGAAATCCTGCTTAATACACACTTATTTTGTGCTTTCACAAACAAAAAGTATTCAAATAAAGCATAAAGCACCTATAGGCTAGATTGTTTCTTAATACTTCCAATCTTAGGTACTTTGAACCAGTTGAGAGAATAATGTTTGGTCCTACGTCTGTGCTATCTAATATGGTAGCCACTAGCCATATGGGGCCATTGAGCACTTGAAATATGGCTAATCCAAATTGAGATGTATTTTACACATTAGAGTTCTAAGATATAGTATGAAAAAAAAGTAAAATATCCATTAGTAACCTGGCTGGTGTGACTCAGTGGTTGAGCATCAACCTGTGAACCAGGAGGTCATGGTTTGATTCCCAGTGAGGGCACATGCTCCGGTTATCCCACTAGTAGTCTTTTGTATGATTACATGTTGAAATAATATTTTGGACATATTGGATTAAAGAAAATGTCTTATTAAAATTATTTTCACCATCTTCTTACTTGTTCTTTAAGTGACTACTAGAAAATTTAAAATTATCTATATGACTTATGTGACATATCTCTTGAACAGTGCTGGCCTGGAGCATTACAAGACAACTTCCTTCTAGTGGAGGAAGATATTTTCATAAAAATTCTTTATGAAGGCAAACTCTATCTGATGGGAACTGATTTACACTTATAGAAAAGGTACTATTATCACATACTTCTGATGATATTCCACTGACTTCATATCCTAAATAAAAGGAATAGCCCAAAAGTCAACAATTGCCTATCAGAAAACTGAGTCATGTCTCATGATTAAAGTCCTAATCATCCACTCTTTTTCCTTTTAAACATATCAATGTCCAACAAAGTTAGCAAAATAGTCACTCTCTGACCCTATACCATCACATATCCAAAAAGTAATGTGGCTTGAAAAATATCTGTTGAACTAACAAAAATAATGAGAAGTTGTAAACCAGAAACTACCATGCAAATACTTGAGTTTATCAAGAATCTACCCCATGTAATACAACATGACATAGTTTGATATCTTATCTAAGAAAGGATAACATCGCCAGCCACAAAGAGACAGAACAAAACCCAGGGAGCACTGTGGAGGAACCCGGCAGCTGCCCAGGGAAGGGCTTCTTCTTGACATTAACAAGCCAAGCCAGGAAGAAAGAAGTGAGACTTTGGTCCCTAAGGTGTTAAGTCCTCACGCTGGTGCCCCACTCCAGTTCTAAAGCACCCACCTCTATTCAGATATAGTCCTGAGCATAACAACGTGGGAGATCAGTTGTCTTTTCTGTGAAATTGTCTTTAACCATAAGTTAATTTGGCACTATTTTTCTGCATGCGTTATCCTCTCAGAAAATGAGCAGACTTAGACTTGTAAAAATAGAAATTGACTTACCTTCTATTCTTCTTGAGCTCATCTATTTCAGGTCTACTTCTTCTGGAATGTGCTAGGAGACCTCACTGCTTTCAAGTTGTGGAAATTGCTTAAGAAAAAACAAAACTGAAGGAGACTGGAATGAGAATGCACCTGGCTAACTATAAATCTCTTACTAAGAGGGGAGAATCAAGCCATTGTCTACTTGGCAAGGCATTGGTGGCCTTATGAGTGACATGGGTATCTTCTCCCTTTCTCAGATGGATCCGTTTCATTCTACATATCTTGTTTGTTTAAGATGGGGCATATATATTTTTTTAAATATTTCTATAAACAGTATCAAGCAGAAATGGTACAATTAGATGCTAAATTATAGTGATGCTTGTTCAAAGGTGAATTACAGAGCTTTGGCCCACTTTGAGGAAAACGTAATTAACGTTGCTGCCAATGTCTACTGGCAAGCCATCACCACAAACTAACCATTTGATTTCACAATAAAGCACCATTGTGATCCACAAAAGCAACACTATCCCTTTAGGTGCTGGATTAGAATCCAGGCGAGTCCACAATACAGTCTTTACACATCATCAGCTTCCACACAGGACATAAATTGCACTAATATAGTAATATACTGAAATCTCAGACCAACTGTTTGTCATCGGATTAGAATGTGATGACACAAAATCAGGCTGTGAGACGGAATCTGTGCTGAGGTCTAAATTCACATTGGAAGTCTGGAAAGAAAAGACTGTTTATAAAATTATAGCCCAGGAATTGCTGCCAAAGTCAGCCTTCAGTGCAGCTGTAAGTCGGATGGAATCCACCGCCCTGACATCAGACCCACCCACTGGAATGCTGCTCCTCCGACTGGAGCTTCCCTGACTGGAAACTGCATGTCATGCTACACAGTCGGGGATGTCAGGCCAATGCTGTTGGCCTGATGGATCTTTATAGTTGGTAGTCATTTACCCTCTCCCACCCACCCCAAGTGAGGCTCTCAGAGCACTTGGGGTCTCAGCATTCTCACGTGTCATCCCCAGGTTTTGAGTTTTGTTCAAAAATTGCCGGATTTTATGCAATCTTCACCTTGGATGATGAGGTGCCTGTTCTCGCTCCTTTGTCCTTTTTTTCATTCTCCTTCTATTCCCGTCTTGTTCTTCATCTCCTGTTCCCAAGAAATGACTCAGACTTCCTTGGTGCAGACCTGCTTCCATAGATGTTGTGCTATAATCATTAAAAAACCCAAAGGGTACATTTTTGTTTTCTTTTGTTGAGAAACATTTGGGTGAGATGTAAATGTGCTGTGGAATAGGTGCTTATGCAGAAAGTTTGTCTGCATGAGAGAATAAACAAAGTTTGATATAATTACTTATCATTTCAGAAGCTCCCCAAGGACTACCTCAAAGGGTTTTTTTAAAAATATAATATTATGAGTTACAGTCACAATATAAAAATACTTAAATGAGTTTTAAGTGATTTGGGGACAATGGGATGGTGAGGATGGTGGGCACAGGTTTAACAAGATTTGCTAACTGCTTTCATGTATGTCATGTAAGTTGATCCTCATAAAACAAACATTAGGCAGGAAGACTTGAGATTCATTCAATTTTATAAGTAAGGAAATTGGTGTCTAAAGATGTAGAATCCAAGTCTTCTGACTCTTTTTTTAAAAAATATGTTTCTATTGATTTCAGAGAGGGAGAGAGATATAGAAACATTAATGATGAGAGAGAATCATTGATCTGCTGCCTCCTGCAAGCCCCCTACCATGAGTTGAGCCTGCAACCTGGACATGTGCCCTGCCTGGGATTCCTGGTTCCTGGGTCGATGCTCAGACATGAAGCCACATCAGCCAGGCATAAGTCTTCTGACTCTTAATCCAAAGTTCTACCTCCAAAAACTCAGTTGGTACTTGGTTGCAATCAAAGAAATTCATAGATTCAGAGCAGTGGATTAGAATCAATTCATCTTTCTCAGCTATGGTTCATATGCAAAACTGCTTTGCCAGTCTCAACTACATCTTTAGAAGTTAGCAAAGGTGCTTTTTCCATATGGTACAAACTCCTGCCTGCTTCAGGTAGTTAGCAACTAATAATCATGAATCAGTTTGTTAATATTTATTCACAATAATTACTTGAGTACTTGCTATGTGCCTGGCTCTCTGCTAACTTATAAGCTATTAATTAATATAGTATACTTTGTATTGAAGCATCACCCCAAATGCTCTAAAATAAACTGATCATTCTAGGTATCAAAAGTTCGTTTTTCTAATTAGTTCTTGGTTCTTTATCCTAAACCTTAGAGAATCCACTATTTGTGATAATGGTGGGGACCATAGTGGGTATCCCTTTATGATATCAGTGTTGCAATGGAGTAGCAAAATAAAAAATGGGGGACAGATGCTAAGAAGATGCCCTCAAATCACCAGGCTAGAATGCAAGAGTATAGGAATCAAGAGACATTGACTCTGTGGATGTGTAGGGCAATTTAAAATTAAGGACAGCAGGAATTCTTAAGAAGGCAAGACCAATGCAGACAATCCACTCAAGGTCACAGCAAATTTTCAGCCTCAGAGCCTCTTTTTAAGACTCTTCAGGCAAGTAATTCTTGCTGGTTTCAAAAACACTGTATCATGAGCCCAAGTCTGATCTTCAGATGTTTCTTTTGAAGGATGATCTTAAGTAAAGGAAAAGTTCTGCTGCATAAATTATTATAATAAAAATTGCCATGATGACCTTTAGTTTTGTTTTTTTCTCTCCTGGAATTAACCATGGGCTCAAGTCCTTTCTCAAGATGCTATTGCCCCATAAATTCTCTTCTTCCTAAGCTTTAGGCGTTCTTCTGCTATAACAAATGTCCGGTGATTTGTAGATTTGGAAAAATCCACAACAGTTATTGCTGTAACATGTGCCTTTCTAAATATTTCTCTTCAAACAAATAACTATCCCTCGCATCATATTTTTGTCCCAGTTCTTTCCAAGATTATTACTCAGAAATCTAAAGGGTTGCAATTATGATGTCTGTCTCCTTAAAAGCAACAGAGCTATAATAATTTTCTGTTTTGATGCCCCAGTAGATTATTAGGCCAAAGTCTTTAGCTAATCTGATCACTGTTGAGAATCAAATTAGATGGTTCATAAGAAAATAATTATCTGTATGTATTTCGTCTATATGGCATTCTGTGAAGTTGATCAGTAATCTGGTTAATTTAATCTATGTGCACAATTCACAGACCTTAATCAAGCTTAGTATTAGTCCAAGGCTTAAATATCCCAATTTCAGAATTTATTTTTCAAAGATGCTTCTTTGACTCTAGCTCATAAAATAAAAATGATGCAACTAAGAAGTATAAAAAGAAATGTGACAAGTTCTATTCATCCAATGACACACTTTCTCTCAACCCAAGATAATGCGCTTTTGAGAAACTGTTTTATCATATATGAGAGAAGAGGATTATAGGGGGAGTGCACCATAGGAGAAGGCAAAGGTACTCAAGCCAGGGAGCTTTTGAGGGGAACATTGTGGCCTAAAAAGCCAAAACATTTCTATCTGTGTTACAGGAAACAGCTGTGTCCCTGAGTCCCTTGCCCAGTGCCTCCCTTATCTCACCTCCACTGTTTGCTGTATAACAAACTACCCCAAATTTAATGGCTTTATATTACAATCATTTTATTTGTTCACAGTTCTTTCAGCCAGAAATGTGGGTGGTGCTCAGTAGGGTAGTTCTGTTCCACAGAGCAACAGAGAGAGTTGGAATGTCCAGGTGGCTTCTATGTGGCTGTATCCAGCAACTGAGATGGGCTGGAAGTTTCAAAAATGCTTCCCTTAAATGTCTGCTGCCTCAGTGCACTTCTGGGAGGGTACCCTTTCTTTCTCCACATAGACAGCATGGGCTTTCTCAAAGCTTGGTGAACACATTTTACCAGGTGGCTAGTTTCCACAAAGAGTAAAAAGAGAAGATCCAGATAGATTGAGCCCCATCTATAAAGTTACACAGCATCACTTCATTCTATTGTCAAAACCAGTGACAGACTAGGACAGCCCAGATTCATGGATTTGATGAAATAGACTTCTCCTCGAGGCGAGAAGAGAGGTGAAAATATTCCAGGCCCATGTTCTGCATTCTTCCATACTCACCAACCAAGAGTGTCATTATTCATCAGGTCAAACCCTTAGCACCAAAGTTGAACTCCCCTTCTTAACTTTGAACCACCTTATCTGCCTTCTAAGATCCCGGAAACCTGAAATCCAAACAGTTTAATGATAGCAAATGTTTCAAATTAGTGTGTCTTGTTGTTGCCAGTAGTTGGGGAAAAGATCAATATTAATGAAGAGAGAAGCTGTAAACATTGCTAATGAGGATGAAACAGGAGGGACTCAGCTACCACGGACATGTGCTTCAGCATGCAGTGAGTAAAAGGACCCTGGGTGGGAAAGCCTGATTCTTTAATGCACCCAACAAAACAACATCACCAACGTTAGCACTATGGATACATTTTAATAGATGTCTTACAAAAAGCTCTTTGCTTGAAATTTAACCCAAAGACTAAATTAGAGTCAAAGCCCCAGTCAGGTAACTGTGCTATAACATGTGAAGAATTGATTTTCTTATTTTCAGCTGTCAGTCCTGCTACAAAGAATGAGTTTTAATTCTGGGGATGTTATTAAACTCCTTGCTTAACTGGCAGAAAAATGGAACTGCTAGCCAGGTGACGGTGGAGCCGCTGTCGGATTGAATGACACCTGTCAGAGTATGATGAATGACCCTCTCTTCCCCACAATCCCCTGTTCTGTCACTCAGGTGAGGCCCATTAATCTTCATCCTGGGCCTGTCAGGCCAGGCACCCATGACGACAAAATGTCTTGAAGCATTTACCCCCAAGATGCACTGAACAATACGATCTTCTCATTGTCAGAGACACATAAAATTAGCATAATTTATTATGATTCCCCTCCCCCTCACTCCCTACCTCTATTACCAGCCCCCAAAAAGCAAGTGGGGGCTAGATGGGATTAGACAGATGGAGTGTAGGACCAGACTGCCAACTACAGAACCCCCTGCAGTGCTTGATGAGGGGGGAGCATCTCTACAAACCAATCAAAAAGCTGGCAGTTCAATTACAGAGTAATAAAGGGACATTCATCATTCAATTAGGCACCTGTCATGGTTTCACAAAAGGGAAAACTTCTAACCTGAGACTCTGGGGAGAAGATGCTACAACCAGAAGACAGAGAAATAAATGAAAAAAGGGACAAAGTCAATTACTGGCCAACCAGACAAAAGGATATCTTAAAAATAAGGGGAAAGTTCTCCCTAGGCAAAAATCAGGAAAGTTCAATGACCTTACGTAGACTAAAAGGGGCTAATATTAAAAGTAGCATGGTGCCCTCCTCTACAGTACATTTCATGATTGAATTTCCCACTTAGAAGCTACCCAGGAAACTGAATTTTGTAAGAAAAAAAAACGAGGAGGATAGAGTAACTCTGTTACTCAAAAGCATTGTTCTTTAAATGACTAAGACATGAGGGCGAAGAGAGGAAAACCTAGGCAGACATCCAACTTTGATGCATCACCATATCGAGAGGGTATGATTACAAGTGGCATTTTGAAAATATGATGCCCTGCTAATGATTGGAAATAAGAGGTGACAAATCTGATTTCTTAGCAAGTACATGTGCTGGTAACTGAGGCCAGAAAAAAAATCATAATAAAGAAATTTCACATTTCTTTAACTAAAACTTATTCTTACGATCTAATGGCTATTTCTTACCTCAATCATGTTAAAGCTTCCAGAGGTCTCATCATGCAAAATAAGCAAATGAAACACAGAATGTTAAAGCTTAGCAGTAATAACAGCAATGACTTAGCCAGCCCTCTCACAGTTAGGGACACAGAGCCGGGACCTCCCATCTTGGGCAATGGTTCTATAAATTACCTCCGATAAATTCCTGTTAGGATTGGACGCCACACCTCACCTCTACTCCCATGCTCACTCCATGGCTCAGCACTGCTTCCCATATGCTTTAAATTATTAAAGATATTTTAAATAATAAGAAAAATTGTAAAGGAAAATATTAGCAAAGCTTCTGATGTTATACAATAGTCACAGGTAGAGACAAAAATAAGGTATTTCTATTTTGAAGTTTGCATATACCAATCACTTTTTCAGAATTGATTATTCACTCTATTAACCTTTCTCTTTAGATTGTCAGAAGGAAGATTTGTAACATATATTTGTTTATATATATATATATATATATATTTGTTTATATATATATATATATTTGTTTATATATATATATATATATATATATATTTGTTTATATATATATATATATATATAGTTTCTTTTGATAGTGAGTCAGGCCATAGGTTTTATGCAATATTCATCATGTCACTATCCAGGCACCACCAGGTTCTCAGATGTGGTATTTTAAGGCCCTTAGGATATGATAACATGCCCCCTCTATTTAATTCTAGGGAAGAAAGTTTCTTCTTTTTCCTTCTTATCTTTGTTTATTTTCTTTTAATGTTTTTTTTGCACTTTCCTTTTCTTATTAAAAAAAAAATTCCTGACCCTTGAAAAAATTCTAGATAAACTACACAAACAAGATGAAGTTAATTTTTAGAACTGTCTAAGGAAATGCAAGGTCCTATATAGAGAAGAGAGATGCTTAACTCAGAGTTTTGTGAGGATCACAGAAAATGGCCTTCATTTTAGACTTGATCCTTATGAGGGAATAAAAATCTGTCATATTAAATTCATAGGTTTGTATGGCTGTGAATGTATGCACACATGTTAAATCAGGATCGACCTCATTTTGTTGTATGCTAAGATATATTGGCAAGCCCTCTCTAACGTTTTTCAAAAGCCCTTAATAATGTCATATCCCCAAATCAGCAGGATAGGTCTGTTTATTGGGTTAATAAGCCTCTGTAAAATATATTGTCAATTCCATTGGAGGAAGTGGAGTAGGGAGGAGAGGAAATGCCTTTTGGTTAGAGTCCTGTTGATGCATTTTTTAATCTAAGAGAGGCTGTAGCATTTTTCCAGATTTACATTTTTCAGTGGGAATATAGAAACAAGATTAGAGGTGGAGAGTAAAAATCACCAGGGTTATAATCACTTACAAGGAAAAACTTCTAAGACAGAGGGTTTTCTTTTAAACCCAGGATTAAGTCCCTAACCAGCAACAACATCTGAACAAATGTTCACTGATGCTAATAGAATAAAGATTTAGGAGAATTGAATCTAATAAAGTTTTTATTAGATATAACAACTACCAAAATACACGAAAAGTTCTACATTTGCTTATGTGCAAATTTACCTTGTGAGACCTATGTGTCTGATGGCGGCAGGACACCCCACTAGGGTCAGAAGTCCTGGATACTGCCATGTATCAGCGAGGAGATCCCAGGTGGCTGTTTCACCTGAACTTCAGATGACTCATTTGTAAAATGAAAGAACTGAATAAACTCAAGATCCTTTCTACGTATAGTTATTTTATTTTCCAATTCATACCTTAAAGTTGTATTTTCAGAATGACCTACTTTGTTTTGGTGAAGAGGCCAATGATGTTGAAAGCCAGCTTCCAATGACATCTCCAAAAAAAAAAAAAAAAAAAAGGCTGTATCCTTTTTTAATCACATGCAGTGAGTGTGGAGTATGTAATACAAATATCACAAATAATACAGGAAGAGCCTGTTGCCTCTCACCCCCTGAGTGCTCTCACTGCTCCTAATGGGAATGACAATGCTGGCCCCTTATGCCCATTGCTCATGTAAATTGCCTGAGTTTAATCTGCTTTGAGGACTCAAGTTCAATTCCATCTTTAGCATGCAAAGCTAAACTGAAAATACTGCGCAACAAAGAATAAGTTAACCCAAATTTGCTCTTTTTTTTAATACAATCAACACTTTAATTCTAATAATTTTCAAGTTAAACAGAAATTATTCCTTTACTGGAAAGCTGGACTAAGGCAAAAATCCAGGAGCTTAAAGAAATATTTCTCAATGGTTCACATCATGGCGCACACAGAAAATAGGAGGTAAAAATCTCACCACTGAAAGAAACACCATCATTTTAAATAACACCACCTTTCATCACAGAGCTTGGCATCTAGTAGTTTTCATCTACTGAGAGGACTCTTCCTTTCTTGGACTCATAAAGCATTTGATTGTTCACCCTTTCTATGACATCTTTTGCTTCATCAACATCACGCTTACATCCACTTCTCTGTGCACACAATACTTCAATGCTGAATCATAATGCATGTTAGTGAAAACACTTTACGGAAAACTCCACCCAATGCAAGCAGTACAACAATGTACATCACTTAACTAAAGTTAGGACCTTGTGAATAGCTGCCACCAATTCTAGTCTGGTGATGTGAAGGCTATAACAACTACCTTACCACTGCCAACTGGCCAAAAGCAATTGTAAAATATTGATGAGGAAACACCTTTGAATTTCAGCGGTGTTAAATGATGGGGAAAACACTTATATCTCCAAATCCATGAAATAAGAATTCATGGATAAGGGTCCTCTTTGTCCAGGGCAACCACTCTGAGAGCCCCAGCAGCCCAGGCCCATCCAGGTGCCCCAGGAGGAAGAACAACAATAGCTTGAGCACATCCATAACCTATTCTCAGCCTGGCACACTTATAATAAAAGCCAACTTAGAGACCTATGGAAAAACCTGCCAGACATATTTCTCTAAATAAAATTCTGTAAAGCCCAGCCGGCATGGCTCAGTGGTTGAGCGTCAACCAATGAACCAGGAGGTCACGGTTTGATTCCCGGTCAGGGCACTTGCCTGTGTTGCGGACTCGAGGCCCAGTGTGGGGTGTGGAGGAGGCAGCTGATCCATGATTCTCTCTCATCATTGATATTTCTATCTCTTTTTCCCTCTCCCTTCCTTTCTGAAATCAATGAAAATATGTTTTAAATAAATAAATAAATAAAACTCTGTAGATGTGACAAATTAAAATCCATTTGGCCAAAGTCACTACTTGCCTTTGGCTTTGCAGTCTACCTTACCAATACTGAAGATTTATATCCATGTCTTCTCGTTTCCTTTTATTCTTTCAGGAAATTTAGATCCTTGCTTTTCTTTTTTAGTACAGATTTCCCCCACTATCTAAAATAGAGATTTTCTATGAAACCTCTCATAAGCCAAAATGGCATAAAGTGAAGAAACAATCACCTTAGGACACATCTTGCTAATGAACGCACACAATAAATAGAGATAAAGCCCAGATGCTCACAGACACAGCTCAAAGCTATGGCAGTTTGATGCTGAGATGCTGAGGGTAGTTCCTGGGGAAGGAGCTTGGCGGGACTCTTGCTCAGAGTGTGCTGCCTCTACAAAGACTCACTGCAAAGTAAATGCTGGACGCCATTTTTGCTTTTCAGCTTTTTTTGTACAAGAAAATCTTCATATTTTTTTCAGTCATCAAATACAGGTATAATGTAGGTCTTCCATAAAAACAAATTGGCCTGCCCTAGCCGGTTTGGCTCAGTGGATAGAGCGTCAGCCTGCGGACCAAGGAGTCCTGGGTTCAATTCCAGCCAAAGGTATGTACCTTGGTTGCAGGCTCCTTCCTGGCCCGGGCCCTGGTCAGGGCACGTGCAGGAGGCAACCAATCAATGTGTTTCTCTCACATCGATGTTTCTGTCTTTCCCTCTCTCTTCCACTCTCTCTAAAAACCAATGGAAAAATATCCTTGGGTGAGGTTTTAAAAATAACAAAGTGGCCTAACCGGAACTTTCAAAAAGCAGGGGACACCTGTATTGTATGTGAATAGTAATAACTGGTTGGGGATATTCCTAGGGGATGGAATGTCAAACTATTTCCTCATACCTATCTCTGCCTTTTCCTTGTTTTATCCATCTACCTTTCAGGGAGTACCACCTCTATTGTCCATCATCCTACAGTCTACAAAAGAAAAACATTCCCAGTCTTCTCCTGTCCTTCTTTTCACTATTTAAAGTATCACAGCCACCCTAACCGGTTTGGCTCAGTGGATAGAGTGTTGGCCTGCAGACTGAAAGGTTCCAGGTTCGATTCTGGTCAAGGGCATGTACCTTGGTTGCAGGCACATCCCCAGTGGGAGGTGTGCAGGAGGCAGCTGATTGATGTTTCTAACTCTCTATCCCTTTCCCTTCCTCTCTGTAAAAAATCAATAAAAAATATATATAAAATTTTTTTTTAAAGTATCACAGTATTCCACTTCCTGAGGACTAGAAACTGGCTTCCTTGGTTGACCTTGAGTGAACCAAATAAGGGGCATGGGGTGTAAGCCCCAGCCCTTAGCCTCGGCCCCACTCCAAAGCTCACTCACTCCAACCTCATTGGTCTTTCCTGTTAAAGCTCATTGAAATCCTCATCTCACTTTCAAGGCATGTAGAGCATGTCAGTCATCTAACCACAATAGTCAGTCCTAGTAAAACAAAATTTGTTCATTTATTTTTTAAAAATTTGTCCATTTTTAATGGTAATTTCTTAAAAACCATGTAAACAAGTGTAGGCAGAACTAGGTACCAAACAGATGTAGGTACTTTGCCTCGAGTCTGCAAACACACCCCTACCCAACCCAGATAGTAAATGAGAAGTTCTGTTCTGTTTTGTTTTGTTTATTCTCCTGTGAAACATGCAGGCAGTGCTCAGACCTCCACCTCACAGTCTGTCTGACTATAGATAGACAGGACTGAATATTAGGCATGATTGAACACCCATAATTCATTCATTTATTCATTCACTTACTCATTTACTCATTGGTGAGTGTCTGTTATGTGTCAGGCATTATACTGGGAATTGAAAATACAAACGTAAGTAAAACTTAAGGCCTGTTCTCTGGGAATTCACAGTCCAGTGGGGAAGAGTCACACGCAAATAGATAATTATAACACAGTGTGATGAGCACACTGGCAAAGATAGGCCCCGAGTATTAGGGAAGCACAAAGTCAGGGCTGCCCTAATTCCCTGAGACTCTCAGAACGTAGACTCTCCTATAGTAGACTTTCATCATCATGTGTGATTTCCTGGCTGAGTATTGAGAGATGGTGTTTGAGAAGAAATGGGGAACGATAGAACAGAAAGCTTTGTTTCCACTCCAGGTAAGAAAATGGAGGGTTAAAAAAGTAATCACACCGACGCAAAAAGAGGAGGAAGATAGCAAAGTATCAGGAATGCAGCTGGATGAATAATTGATGAGCTGGTGGCCTAACAGAGAGTCTCATTAATATGATCCTGCAGGTTCATTAAGTACTGTTCCAGGCTTTTCTTGGAGGGGGCCTCCTGAGCCTTGATTAGGGATTGTGTGGCTTTCACTTTGACATCAGAACTTTGAGCCTTGGGTTTCGACAACTGCTTCCGAAGCTCCTATCCTCTTACCCCAGCACCTTTTAGAAGCTCTTCTCGATCCCTCTCTCACTAATCATGGGCCCCTAACCATGACAGTCAGTCCTAGTAAATAATATATCAAGATAAATGATAATTGTTCTGTTTTAAGTGTCTCCTAATGAGCATCATAAATTAAAAATTAATATTGCAAAGACTGTATGAATAGCATCAAATCCATAAACAAAGCAGCGGGTATCACGCTTGCAAATGAAAGCTAAACACCTCCCTTGTCCTCTTTTCCAACCCCCACCTCTTTCTACCCTCCCCCAACTCCTTCCCACCTTATCCTAGTTCTGCAGTTCTGAAATTCAGGCTACCAGGAATTACATTGCAAATAACAATATCAGTCTTTTTTTTCTTTTTTTTCTCAGATTATTTCTGGCCTGCTATTTATCTATCTGGCTTAGTGTGATTTGAAGACACAATCCTGGGATTTTATTTTTTATTATTTCTTTTCCTTAAACCAGAGATGGAGAAAGTAGAATTGAATTATGAAATATATTTTAAATCATTTTTTTATTTTTCAATTACAGTTGACATACAATATTGTATTAGTTTCAGATGTACACCAGAGTGATTAGACATTATAAACTTACTAAGTGATCATAGCAATAAATCTCATACCCATCTGACACCATATATAGTTATTAGAATATTATTGACTATATTGCATATGCTGTACTTTACATCCCCATGGCTATTCTGTAACTCCCAATATGTACTTCTTAATTGCTTCACCTTTTTCATCCAGTTACCCAAACCCCTATAGAGCAGGACTTGCTTCAATGGGGCTTGGGTGCTCACCAAGTTCAACCCTTGGGTGTGTCACTTGTGGAGGTGGTAGAGTTGTCTTCTGGTATGGCCTGAAGCTGTCCCCCAGGCACACTGGCTCTGGGCCTCTCAGGAGGAGCAAAGTTAGCTATCACCTGTGCCCTGCCTGGTGCCATTGGCACAAGTTACAGTGATCTGCAGATGGCGGCTACTCGTGCTGGGCTTGGAAGTGCCCAGGAGAGGCCAAGCTGTGAACCAAGTCTGGCTGCCACTAGTGCTGGGCCTGGGGCCACTTAACAAGAGGTACTGGGTATGCAGAGGCCTGGTGCTGCTTATTTTAGAAAAGCCTAAAGCATGAGGTAAGAAAGACCATTTGTATGGAAAAGCCACCGGAAACAGCTTGACTGAGCCTGCAAGTTGGGTGGGGCAGGGTCTCAGGGAATCACCAGGGCTGAACAAACAGTGTGACACAGGTTGATGGAGATTCAGATATGGCACCTGCCTACTGGCTCTGTGGGCGTGGTCTCAGAAAAGGAACAATGGCCTCTGCCAGCACTTTTGTCTGTGAGAAAGCTGCCCCTCCAGCTCTTACCCTGATGCCAGACAATTCAGTTTCTCTTCATTTGTCCCTGGTGCCTTTCAAGCTACTGCTCCAGTGCTGGAGCTCAGAGGGACTGACTCCAAGTAAGTATGTGTGTGGGTCCTTTAATAGGAACTGCCTAGGACTCCAGCAGCCCCTGTCTCACAGCCTCCATCCCTACTGGCTTTTACAGCCAGAAGTTATGTAAAACTTCCCTTCCTGGCCTTGGAACCCTGGTCTGGAGCGCCTGGTGTGGGGCTGGGATCCCTTGCTCCTCGGGGGGGGGGGGGGGTGGGAATTCCACAGAAGAGATATTCTTTCCAGTTCTAAAACACCACATGCGGTTGTGGGACCAGCCTGTTCCATCCTCTGCCCCTCTTTTCAGCCTTGACGTGGCTTCTTCTTTAAATTCCTAGTTGTAGAACTTCCATTCAGCTTGGGTTGTTCTGAATGATGGTTGCTCTGTAGTTTAGTTGTAATTCTGATGTGGTTGTGGGAGGCAGCTAGTATTATATTTCAAATGGAGCCACATCTGGGAAAGAATACATAGCAAAATATTATAAAGAGGGGTGTGTGTGTAGATTATACTTATTATTTTATCTTTTGAGGGGTGTATTTCTGTGTGTGTTTTTTCAAATTTCTATAATTTCTGCAAATTTCTATAATGATTATTACCTGTGTAATAGAAAGAAAATATCATTTAGAAGTGAAGACAAGTAATTACTCAGTCAGACACAAAAGCCCTGTCACAAAGGTTAAAATAACAAAATTTTTATGAGCACCTAGGTGTATGTTATCTCTACTCTTCCCAGCAGCACTGAAGGATCAATGACATTCTTCTCAACAACTAATCTAGAGGAAAAGGAGCTTTAGCTAACAGGCTGTGAGGATTCCAATTTCTCTTTTTTGAGATGGACACATGAACTGTCTTGGACCTATAATATTAAATATTTCACTTAGGTAACTGATATCCCATGTTGGAATTGTGGGATTACCCAGAAACCTGCTAGTTATCATTTGGGATCTCATGCAGGCTACCAACGATGATAATCCACAAAGGTCATGCTCATGTAAATATTTTAGACCACATGACAGTCTATTTCTTACTGTGAATTAATACATTAGCTTTATTCTACATAAACTCCAGTTGCTTTTGGACCGAAGGAACAAAGATTTCCTACCCTCACTGACCGCTGAAGTCTCTATACTAAGTCCATATGAGCTCCATGTCCCTAAATGGTATCTTAGTGGATTTGCTTATTTTTTTTTTAATCCAGCAACTTGAATGTTCACATAGCCACATATGGAGAAAATACAAAAACAATTCACCTCTTTGGCAAGTGAGCTACATAACTAATAAAGGTAGTTTTACTTCAGGCCATTACCCAGGTTACTTTTACTAAACTCAGCTGAAATGCCATCCCGGTGCCTCTGAGGAATGTGTGCACTACACACTGGTGCTGGCATTGTTGCCACTCTAATTCCCTCACAAAACTAGAGACACTGCAGTCATAATATTACGACAATGAAAAACTGGACTCTCTCTCCCTGGGCTACCCTAAGCCCAATGATGGCTAAGCCTCCCCAAAACCAAAATGCGTGTAAGTACATGCCGTGCTTTAGCTAATTAAATTCACTGCGGAACCAGAATTCCAAGAACAGCAGTAACACATTTTTATTTTATAAAAATGCCCCCATTGAAACAACAGATCTGAATGCAAATGAAAACTAAGCATTCGATAATGCTCACTTTCACATCTGTCAACATTTTTAGAGAAACTTCAAGTAGAATACATTTGTGGTTCTAGAAATTCATAGTTTATGCATAGAATACATTTGAGGAGACTTTGTTTTCACAGGTACCCAGGTTTCACAAACCTTTGAAGCTAGAAGGGCTCATGAGAGTCACGTAGACCTACCCCCTCATTTCACATGTGTGATGAAACTTCAGAGAGGTTGAGTCATACTCAAGGTTGCTCACATGATTAGATTTCAGGAAATCTAAAGGCTAAAGAGAAATTGGGGGCAGGTTTCACATTGTAGCTTTGCATTTGAATGGCAAATGACTCTATCTGAGATCAAGGGCTAAGCTAGACAAAATTCACTGGGCCACCTAACCTTCGGTTTTTTCACAAGCAAAATTAATACATAATTGAAACATTTGCCCAAATTGCTTTGGTGAAGTTTTTATTTAGTTTTATTTTAAATTAGAAATAGAGTAGAACAGTGTGGCACATTTTTTAGTGTTTAAATATTAATAAGGTCATATAGAATATAAAATTTGTTTTTATTATGTTATACAAGAGTATTCTTTCACAAAACATTTCATGTTTCAATTATATCTATCTATATATACAAATACAAACACACCTAAGCTAGGTTATAATGTACAATGTATTTCTCACTGTAGGTCATACCAAAAAAATGGAAATTCTCTTCAGTAGATATTTCACTTCTGGCCCCACTTTAAAACCAAACCAGAACAAAAAATCAGGAAATGTAAAATAACACCTTCTCATAAAAATTTGAGGAATTTTGTGTTAAAAAGCCACTTAAAAAAAAAAAAATCACTGAGGCCTGAAATGTTCTTCCTATCTTAGACCTATTACAATGTTCTGAGATTACTAATATGGAAATAAAATGTAGAAAACTAGAGAAAATGACATCAAAGGCAAAAGGAAACAGAACATTCTTTCCACGGTTTTAAGATACTTTTTTTCTTTTCTAAAATCAAAGTTTGAGGTAAAGAACAAATTTAATGCACTCAGTTCCTGGAACATAGTAAATGTTTACTAATAGGTGTTGAATGAATACTGAGTGAACTAAGAGCTCACTTTCGAGTTTGCTATTGACCTGCTATGCAAAGGTAGGCAATTCGGGGCCTTTTTTAACCATCCCACCAGCATGCAAATCAGGTGCACACTCACTTATTTTCCTGAGCTACCTGGGCAGTGAGCACAAGCCTCAATCCTTCCAGGTGTTTGTGCTGCAGAAATGTTTGACAGACTGACACAAGGTATATTTTGGGAGGAAAATAATAGTCAAGACTTAATTAAAGGACATCTGAAGAAAGCCAAAGAAATTACCCAACCTATCTCCAAACCGCACGCTGGAAATGAATGGGTTCTTCAGTGTTTGGGACATTTTAGTGTTATAAAAATGTAGACTATGGAGCTATTATATCAAGTAATTTATGGGATGAATATTGTAATTCATTGAATGTCACGACTTATCTTTTATTCATATAGTTACTATTCCATTACCAGAGAGGGAGGTTTGTCAAAGGTTAATTATTTTAAATTGCTCCGGCAAATTTATTTTGATTTGTACAATTTTTTTGAATAATCATAGGTCTATATATTCATACATCTTTATGAGGCTTCTTTTAAAAAAAATAATATTCTTTGATGAGGCAGTTAAAGCTAGATATATGCCTTAGTGATGTTTTTAAAATATATTCCCTTTAACTCTGGGTGTAGATCTACAAAGAATTATTATATTATTATTATTATTATTATTATTATTATTACTGATATCATCAATCTTTTTTAAAACTTAGTATTTTTTTTTCAAGAAAAATTCCAATAACAAATGGCCAGGAAATAGAACTTTGACTTTCTCAAGGGGTTGGTCATGGTTCAGAGTATCTTGACTCTGGGTCACTATTTGTAATGCCCCCCTGAATGGTGGATGAGGAAGCTGTCAGCATCTGCTCTCTGCTGTGTCCCCACCTCTGTTTCACATGAGGCTGCCCTTAGGCAGGGGTAGAACATGAAAACTGGTCCTTGAGGGAGAATAAATGCTGGAAAGTAAACTAAATTCTTTCAAGGTTGGAAAAATCATTTTGAATTATAAACCTAAATGAGAAGGAAAGCCAGAAGCAAAAAGAACAATTCGGGAGGCTACAATACATACAATATCCACAATCTATAATCTAGTTCCTTCTCCTTCAAAACCTATAGCCTCTCTCAGGAAGTCTTTGTGGTTATGCTTATTTTCTTTTCATTTCTCAAACACGTATCAAATGCATATTTCATTAATATGGTCTTATTATTATGTTGCTTTTTAATTATTCATAAATTATTTGAGAGTTAGAGAGATAAAGTGGGAAAGGTCCGCTTTGGAGTCAAAAGACTTAGGCTCACATTTAAGTTCTGTGTTTTATTATCTGTATGGTCTTACATAGGCTGTTCGATTTCTCTGAGACCCAGTTTCTTTAATGTCAAAGAGAAACAAGAAAACCTACCTATGTGCTTTGTGGAGTTGGCAATATGTCACTTAATAATTGCACATTTCTCTGGGTTTATAAAATTCTTGCATATTTATCTCCTTTAATCCCCAAACAACAGTATAAAGATGAACACTATTACCCATCCATTTTTATGTGAATTACATAAAAATGCTATTTTTAACACCATAACATTATTATTTTCAGTCTGTGGATTGTATATCATCAGTTTAATATTAACAGCCCTAGAATATAGCCTATATTTATCTTTTATTTCTTTTTTATTTTATTCGTGCTTTACATTCCTTTCTTCTAAGTGGCTTAATGAATAGATTCAGAAGATAAATTTTTCCAGTACAGATAACAAGTGTTTTGTGAAATAAATGCTCAGCGGGGTTGTGTCTATATGTTGTAAGAGTAACTGATTAATTTCACTTGATGCAGGAAGAAAATAATAATCTACCATTTGATCAAAATCTTCACTTTTTAACCAGTTGTACTGTCTCATGTACATGGTGAAATGTTCTCAGAAAGCACAGAGATTCAGTAGTACAGAAATAAAACATACAACTACTCTAAAATGCTATTGTTAAACAAAAGTCATAGCACATTATTAGGCAAAGCATGAATAGTGGCTCAAACACAGAAGCTGTAAGGTATTTCCCCACTAGACGGCAAGCTCCATCCGAGAGAGACCATTTCTGTCTTGCTCACACTCACTGTTTTGGGTGTCCGACATATGGTTGGTGCTCAATAAATATCACCTAAGTATAAAGTCTTTCTTTCTAATCATTTATTCACATTTTATTTAATTCCATCCTTTTTTAAAATTAAAAAGCTCTAATCAAATATCTGCCTGGTTCTTGGGCTGAGACATAGTCTATGTTATATTTTCTATCTTGTTTGGTCTGTAATATATTTTTCTTTTTTCCCTTTTTTTTTCTTTATTGATTAAGGTATTACAAATGTGTCCTTATCTCCCCATTGCCCCCCCCACTCATGTCCTCACCCCCCCGTGTCTGTGTCCATTGGTAAGTCTTAAATGCATGCATACAAGTCCTTTAGTTGATCTCTCCCCCTTTCTCCCACCCTCCCCTACCTTATAAATCAGACCTTTAGAAGACGTGAAACTTTACAGTTAAGGAAAAACTTGGAATTTTGAAATGTATTCAGAAGAGAAACAATGTTGGAGATGGGACTCATTAAAGAAAGTTAACTTATTCCAAAAGAGAAAAATAAGGGCAGATTGCATCATATAGCTTCATATACGCTATCTCCAATGGGCAAAACATGCTGGCAAGGAGTTCCTTACCTCTGCTGTGACTAGAAGCAGAGTAAATGTGTCCATCTATGGCACAAAAGATGTGCATCAGTAAAAATAAATAAATATGTAAATACATGCATGCATGCATATGTAAAATAATCCCTCATGGAGAAGTGATAGAAAGTGAATAGGAAATGACAACATGAGCTTCCAGGTTGCTCCTTTGCCCTGTGGTAGGAACAGCCACTGTGTGTCTCTCTCTGCAGTTGGTACTAGTATAAATGAGGAAACCGAGCCCAGGAGCAGCTGAGAAACTTGTCCAGAGTCACATGCTAGTGATCCACAGAGCCTGGAACTGTGCACGTCTCTACCTTCTGAGTTGAAGTGGTCATCGATACCCACTCATTCAATCTCAGTGTTGAGCAGCTCTACAGTGTTTCCTCCATGGAGCCTAGAGGATCTCACAACTGGTTTCTATTTTTTGCTTAAGAGACCACATGGCAGCAGAAGCTGATTGCTATCTATGATAATGCAAAACCTTTACTACTGCTGCCCACAGAGTTATTTGTTAATTCTATATATGCCTGTGCAAATGTTTTACTCTTACTTAAAAACTCTCCCTTACTCAGATTTCACACAAAAATTAGAGTTCAGTAAGATGGAATCACTGAATCAGCAAGTAGAGAGGTTTCAAAATAGAATATATGGCCCTGAACATTATTATTTTCCTGTTTTCTAGTTATACACCAATAAAAGGATCTTTTCATTGAATTACTCTGCATTGCTGCATAAACATGATTAATTATCCACAAGGTGATCAAACATCCACATACTTTTGAATTACAGAATCTAGCATAGGGGTGGGCAAACTTTTTGACTCGAGGGCCACAATGGGTTCTGAAACTGGACCGGAGGGCCGGAACAAAAGCATGGATGGAGTGTTTGTGTGAACTAATATAAATTCAAAGTAAACATCATTACATAAAAGGGTACAGTCTTTTTTTTTTTTTTTTTAGTTTTATTCATTTCAAATGGGCCGGATCCGGCCCGCGGGCCGTAGTTTGCCCACGGCTGATTTTCTAGCACCTAAGGTGAGGTTTCTGTATGAGACGACACTGGACAAAGGTGTGAAAGCACTGGCAACAATTTGAATGAATACTGAGTGAACTAAGAGCTCACTTTCGAGTTTGCTATTGTCCAAAGGTGTGAAAGCGCTGGCAACAATTTGGGGACTACACTAGCCCAAGATAACTGCTATAAATCATCAAGACACTGGAATGAAAGACAGACATGGAGACCAGTTCTATCAAGCACAGCCAGAGAAAAGTGTGCAGCACCCAGCGTCCTTCACCAGACACCGTCTGATTCGTGTAGATTGGGATATTTCTATTTTTAATTCTTTTTAACAAAGACCTTTAAGTCCAGAATTCCTCAAAGGCCTGCAAAGTGCTGTTCTGATCACCCCTTCATGCTTCCAAGCTGCTCTGGGATAATGTGGTGGGGGGAAGGCCCCCAGGGGAACAGCTGATTGGATTCTGGCAAGACGGACCAAACATCTGCTTCAAACAAAAGACATCTGCATATTTCACATTTATTTTTCATAATTTACAGAAGCAACCTGCCAAAATTCAGCAAGGGAGAATACGCGAGCGCGTAATTAGCTTAAAGTTTGCTTGCTTTAGAAGTGTGAGCATGAAGCCAGGGCTCACCTGGGAGGACATCAAGGAATGGCGAACTGCAGTTTGATTTCTGGAAATTCAGTTTAGGCTTCGTATGCCAGGGCACTAGAGCCAGCACTGCTAGGCTTGGAAGAGAGAATATGGCAGAGGTGACACTAGGCGGTCCTTTTGTCCTCCCGTCAAATAAAAAAACCTTCACACCACGGGGATGGCCTAAGATAATATCATTTATCAAATAAGAATTGATTAAGCAGAAAGATTTTTCCTACTATTTAGCACTGCAGGTTAGATGATGGTGCCATGTTACCTGGCTTTTAATTAAAGATGTGCCTACCAAGAGTATCCATGCTGTGGTGAGAAATCAGGTGTGGGGCATTGCATTGTTTCCAAAGCATCTGAAAGTGGTTACTCACCAAAAATACTGGAGAGTATATTTGTTGTCCCGATGATGGCATGTTTGGAGTATGTGATGAAAACATCAAGAGACCAAAATAATGAATGAAATGACCAGGCTTAGTATATCCTGGTGGAAGGGATACAAGGAATTATCTGCCCTCTATGAGCGGCATCTTCCCAGTTGAATTTCAAGTTTTGCAAAGGCATTATTATGTAAAATAACTAAACCTTGCTTAATCGGAGAACAAAAATGAATGGATTTTTATGACAGAGGGAGGAAGAGAGAGAAACTCATTTCCTTTCCAGCAAAAGAATTTCAACCCCCCAGTATGAAAAAAAAAGAAAAAAGAAATGCTAGCTATGAGATCCTGTGGGATTTCTTGTTCTCTTAACTCCAGGGAAAGGCATATTAAAGCAAAGGATGCAAAATATTAGGTGCTGGTTTTTTAAAAAATATGTAAAACATAGGCCCCTGGTGGAAAAGGGGACTGATATTTTGATTTTGCTGACTTCCTATTATCTTACAGTCTTAGTCATTGCTTTACAAAATTGCGTTCCTGGTTTAGCAGTATACACAATGCTGACCCTATAGAAACCTCTGTAATAAAAGCACAGCAGCTCCGAAGGATTTAGCATCTTACGTGTACACTGTACAAGCAACCTGTGCAATCATGCACCGTGGAAAATTCCTTGGTGACTCTTGGCTAGTTCTAAGAAGTGACTTGGTTGAACTCATTCCAACCATCTCCTAGTATATGTTTTTGATATCTGATTTAGCACTTTGATGGTGACATGTGCATGTCAAACTAGTTTGAAACCTGAAATCCCAAATCAAATAGCAGTTAATTGGAAAATAACTATTTGTTATTATGCACTAACCTTCTGCTTGAGATTTGCTAGTTATCCTTAAATATGCTATTTTTGTACTTTCAATGTACTTAAATTTAAAACCAGTATATTATAAACATAAACCTTTAATGTAATTACAAATTCTCTTCTCTTTTTGCAATAGACTCTCTTTTTTTTTTAAAGTTATCTTTATTGTTAAAAGTATTCTTGGAACAGACTTACATACCTTGATGTGGGATTAGAGGGATAAGAAGAAATAAACCATATAACTTATATACTTATATGCATAGCCCATGGACATGGGAAATAGAGTAGTGAAGACTTTGGAGGATCTGGGTAGGGACTAAGACAGTGATGGCGAACCTTTTGAGCTTGGCGTGTCAGCATTTTGAAAAACCCTAACTTAACTCTGGTGCCGTGTCACATATAGAAATTTTTTGATATTTGCAACCATAGTAAAACAAAGATTTATATTTTTGATATTTATTTTATATATGTAAATGCCATTTAACAAAGAAAAATCAACCAAAAAAATGAGTTCGTGTGTCACCTCTGACACGCATGTCATAGGTTCGCCATCACTGGACTAGGAGGCGGGAAGGGAGAAATTTGAGATATATATAATACTATCAACAATCCTATATAATAAAAACCCAGCGACTGAACGGCAGAACCATCAGAACAACGTCACTATGACGTGCACTGACTACCAGGGGGCAGATGCTCAACGCAGGAGCTGCCCCCTGGTGGTCAGTGTGCTACCACAGTGGGAGCACCACTCGGCTGACCAAGATGAGTGGCTGCTCCCACTGCAAATCCCTGGCCGAAAGGCAGGAACCAGGGCTGAGATCCTCGCCTCCTCGCCCCAGGCTCCTCCTCCTCACTCCCTGCAGCCTCCTCCAGATGCCCACAGGCAGTGCAGTGCCACCGCCAGGCTCTTAGAACTGACCCCAGAGGCTGGGAGGTGGGTTCGTGGACAACATGGGACTGAGGCCTACTCCACCACCTCTCAGTGCTATTGTCCCTGGGCCCGGCTCCCACTGAGTCCCCTGGAGAGGCAAGTGCTCCTGCTCCACGGAAGATGCCGGACAAGGGAGCAGCTGCTCAGAGGGCAGGTCCACAGCCACTCCACAGACCAGAATTAGTGGCGCTCCCACAACAGGCCGATCCCTGCAGGCCACTCCCCGCCACCAGTGCATGAATCCCATGCACCGGGCCTCTAGTAAAAATATATTTTTAAAAAATAAAGTATTATAGATGTCCCCTTCTAGCCCACACCCAAGACTCTTAACATAGAGGCAACTTGGAAATGGAAAGAGACTGGGCTTGATTTGAATCTGTCTCCAGCCAAGTAAACCTATTTTTTTGTTTGTTTGTTCATGGCCTGTTAATTTTTAAGAATTATAATGGACTTTTCTTGTACAGAAATAATAACATCACAAAGAAACATGAGGAGCATACATTTTCTAAACTATCTTGCCAAAGTAAACCTTTGACCAAGGAGGTGATGAGCAACACAATAGTACATTGGTGATGCCCCTGGAAGGCAGATCACTGAACCAGAGATGCACAGAATGTGTATGCCTGGGCCATCCTTCCATTGGATAGTGCTCCCATAAAGAGTCATGTACATTTGTGGAATTGGCCCATCTTGGCTCACAGAAAGGATCAGGAAAATTATTTTGAGTAACCGAGAGGTGGGTCATATCACCAACAAACTGGCAAGGTCATGTATTCCTCTTCTCCCGTTGGGTGGCAGTGACTAACATTTTTTAAAATGTACCCACATGTTCAGCATTTGAATTTATCAACTCAATCAAGGCCATCAAAGCTTTTTGTATAGGACCTATTACCTTGTCATCCAAAAAGTGTATTTGTATCTCCAGTTGGAGCAGATCTGACTCAAGATCCAATATGACTCAAGTAACTCTGAAGTTTATAGAGAATCTCTTTTTTATTTTTTTGCTGTTTAGAAGCCACAGGAGCCAGCCGGTGCGGCCCAGTGGTTGAGTATCGACCTATAAACCAGGAGACCATGGTTTGATTCCTGGTCAGGGCACATGCCTGGGTTGTGGCTTAATCCCCAGTAGGGGGCATGCAGAAGGCAGCCAATCGATGATTCCCTCTCATCATTGATATTTCAATCTCTCTCTCCCTCAAATCAATAAAAAATATTTTTTAAATATATAAAGTAAAATTGAGATAATATTATTTTTTAAAACCCACAGGAAGTACATATGCCTTTAATTTTTTTTCTAATGGGTTTGATACTTAATATCACACAATAGGTGCTGTTGGCCGGAACTGTTGGGTCTGTCCTTTGAAATCCCTCCTCAGAGTCCCTCACTCTATGTATTTTTTACGTCATTTTTAAGATAATATGCAAAAAAGACTCACCTCTTCTTAGCCTCCAAGTTTTTCTGGATGATTTCATTTCTTTGTTAGAAGTATAAAATGCAGCTTTATGAGTATTTAAGAGACTAAAGAAAATAGCGATAAATGGTATCTTTTTATTGCCCACAATTCATCCTGCTGAAAAAGGCTGTTATGTCCTTCGAGTTGATTATTGCTCAGTCTTAAAGTTTCTAATTGTTTTAGATTTTTTCACTTATTTTAGACATTTTCACTTTGCCCCCTAGAGTAAATTAAGATGAAAGGTAAATTAAAAAAGAGGAATTCAACATAAAGAGGATAAATAAACAAAACACAGATTGCAAAGCAGGAATGAAAACAAGGTCTCCCAGACCGATCTGTTAAAGGAATGCTACAAATGTGAAGTGTTTACTATTTTAAAACATTAATCATGTACTCACTCTGTTTATTTAGCTATCAATGTTTTTCCTGTAACTCTGACTTGAAAATGTGTAAGCTGTTTAGAATTAGGACTCAAACTGAGGCCAAATGATATTTCGATTATTTATATTGCAGAGCTTGTCTTGAAACTTCAGAGATGCAGTCTTTTCATTTCAATTCACACCTTTTTAAAAAGTCATTATTATTTTGTATAATGTGACATCTCAAGTAACTTTTATTGCCACCCACTACCATACGCCTAAGTAACAGCCATTAAAGATACAGAGCCCAAGCCCTCCATCAATGGGCCTATTCAGAAGATTGCCATCATATTGCTTTTCCCTAGAACCCATGCCACAACCTCAAACACGGCATTGTAGGACTGACTTAGTCTTCGCAATTAGGAATCCCAAAGAACTGTTTTTCCCAAGTTTTGGGCAGTACTATTTTTACAGATATTCATATTTTTAATAAAATGTCACAATTCAAATCTACTGATGGAACAAAGCTACTTCAAATAATCATCATAACTAAGCGCTTCTCATCTTATCTCACAAAGTGACAAGCTCTGTTAAGGACAGAAACAGATTACATAAAGATGATTTATTCTCTCTGCCTATTGAGAAAGACAGAAAAGCATTAGAATCTTCTCCTGGAATAAGAAAATAGAAAAAAATTATCCCCATTAGAATATGAACAACACATCCCAAAGTATGTATTTTCCTTGAAAATTGTTATTGCTGCCTTAAAGCTATCCATATGATTCAAGGGAGCTAGAAAATTTTGGCATCTTTATTTTCTACAGCTGACCTCAAATTCCTCCAGTGTCCACCCCAACTCTTCTCATTTTCAACCTGCTATGAGAGCTGTTTCTCCCACCATGCTTCCCCTTCCCTAACGGATGTGGGGGTGTCATGCCTCATGGTGGGTCTCCATCTGGCTCTATGGCTGTTTTCTACTGCAGGGTCTCCTTTGGTGCTTAGTGGGTTATGGCTCATTCTGGCGAGTTTCATATTTACTGTTTTAAGAACTCCCAGGCTCTCAGGCAAATAAGCCACCCTGGGCCTTGCCTTGCTCTGCCTCAGCCTTTGAGGAACTCGGGACACCAACCCCTACCTACCTATGACCTTTTCCTCCACAGCCCCTGAGGACCAGAGGGCTTCCCTACATCCCGTCAGTCACACCATGGGGATTTCCTCATGCATTATTTCATCATCCTCCCTAGAGTGGCATTTGCCTTTCTCTTTTCCAAACTGTGGCTATGAGAAGAGTAGTTATTGAGGATGGGACATGATTTATGTGAAGAAAAATTAAAACTTCATCAATCTCCTAGTTTCAAGTTTGCATTCCATTAGTTAGGGAGAGGGCGCCCTGTGGGGACAGCAGGTGCTAGTGCTACCAGGCCCTCCTTTCTGTGTCCTTTACCAGACTCCATCCTTCCATGGTGGCTCTATTCCCACCCTCAGGGAGCCTAGTGCCCTTACGAGCTATTCACCTTCTTCAAACTAAACATTTCTGACAAACTAGCTCATAGACACTCAATGTTTGATGTATCACCTCTCTTAGAGGAATTACAAAGAACTAACACTTGAGCCAAAGCCATGAATCACTGAAAGTGGAGTTTTGAGCATTAGTGGTTGAAGAAGAGCATTGAGTGTAGACAAGGGGTTTTCCAGATTCTGCCAAAATAATACCTTCTGATGAGATAACCTCCTAGGATTTTTCTATTTATATATTCAACCAGAAATGTGCATACATGCCCATAAGCACATACACATATGCAAACATACAGACACTTCAAATTAAAATATCAAGGCATATGAAGATGAGATGAACAAATACGAAAGAACTTTGAAAACATAAATATTTTATAAATATAAACTACTAATGTGTGTTAACTATTTGACACTGACTTCATTAAACAAAAAGACAATAAAGAGTCACAAAGAATATAAGGAATTACAGAAATGACATAAACTAACCCATACAAATCCCAAACAACTCAATTTGTCACAGAATCAGCCAAAGAATTGCCTTTAACATAGTGTTTTTACTTAGTGGCAAAAAATAGCCACACACATCTTACTGTGACTAGTCATTGACAAAATATCAACTGTCTTGTTTTATAAAGGATATAATTTCAGGAAAATCTACAAATGTTTACAAAAGTTGATACCTTTTTTTTTATTATGTTTCCCATTCATAAGCTATGAGAGTCTGAATTAGTGGTGTTTTAGTTACTGCCATAAAAACAACTTCTTGTATTTTTAATATACAATAATTCTTAGCGAATATGTGGTAATGTTTTTATTTTCCTACTGGCCTGATTTTACTGACAAGAGGACACTTTTCGCAGCACTTGGTGGATGTGCCTCAGCCTGGCCCGGCAGCGCTGTTTGTGTCTCATGATAACGTTTTGAGGAACAAATCTGGATTTGCCTGCGCCTATCTTGATGGGCTTTGTTTTTTGACATGTGCAGACAAACTGCAGTGATGGTTTCATTAAATCTGTTACTTCCCGCAAGGATTCTCTTTTCAAAACTCGGTTTGAAACTCCAGTCAAATCCCTTGTCTCCATTGCTAAAATTGTCACCAGTACCCACGAGGGAGTGTGACGACCAAATTGCTCTGAAAGGCAAAGCCTCCGTCCTTGGGTGGTGGTTGGATGCACTGGGTAGATTTTCTCCTTTAGGAAGGATCCTTACCATTTTGCTACTCAACCTTCTCTCCTTTACAGCCCAAAGCGTGCTTATTTGTTAGGGCACATCAGGGCTGCGCAAGCACGCCGCCATGTTTGCCATGCACCAGCGTCCCGGCCTTGGAGGCCCTCCCCAGGCTATGGGGCATCGACACTTCTCATAACTCTCCAGAGAAAACATAAAATGAGCCAGTGTAAGAACCTCCCTCCCACAGTGAGGAACAGCATCCCCTTCCACGGAAATCTGATTTACTTGCAGAAATCAGAAATACTTTCTTGTTTCTTGAGTTCAATTTGGGTAGTCACTCAGCCAACATTTTCAAATCAAATGTATCTGTGATAACAACAGTTACTTTGCTTGAGGTACCTATTATCTCCTTGCTTCCACTGTTTTGTGTTTTATTTAAATTTATCCCAACTTCAATAATCTTCTGGTGTAGCTATCATTTATTTTTTGAGGAAATGTAAGCTCAGAGAAGTGAAGGGATTTGTCCAAGTTCACACAGTCAGGAATGGTACAGGGTGGGATTACAAACCCCCAAATTCTGAGACCCTACGTGGTGTTAGATTTTACATTTAACAACTCAGGGCACCACCTTCTCTGCTTCCAGCCCACCTCTTACCCAAGCCACAGAGGCGGCAACTGGTTTTGCACAGGCATAACCTGCATTGCCTCCCTCAGATGCCCGGCATAGGGCCTCTGACACTGTGACACTGGGTCGCGCTCACACAAGCAAGTGTCTATTATGTGCAGGAGTGGCTAACAGCTTTCCCCTTCTGTTTTGGGGGACAATTCTACATGAGTGCACAGCTCCTCAGAAAGTGCCAATGGGTTCAGACGTGTTAATCATATTGGTGGCCTGCTCACTGCAAAATAATGCAGCCTGGAATTGCTTTACTCTCTCAGTCCCACTTCTTGTTCCCTGGAACCACTTCCCCCAAAAAGTCTATCTCTGCTCCGCTCTCCAAAGGGAACCCAGGTTAAAATAAGCACATTGTGTCACACTCTAAAAGTGAGCTGAATGTATCAAATGGGGAAATGATTTGCTTTTATTTGGGAATTCATTAATAGACACATGGTTTTCAAAGGCAAGGCTTAGAGCCTAATCTAGAAGGAACGCCTTCAGCAAGGGGCAGTACATGTAAAACAGAAATGTTTTCTATGGGTAGAGGTATTGTGTTGATATTAACCATGCACAGGCCCTGGGGAGGAGCCAAGTGCATAGACAAGAAAAGAGAAAAGGGGAAAGGAGATTCGAACATGGGTGAGGGCATGGGCCCCAGAAACATGACCTATGTCTAAGGAGAGAAATGTTCTGCAGGTGATCACCTGCGATAGAGCATGAGCAACAGACTTCATGACCAGAAGTGTTTGTTCCAGAATGGTCTGTGTTGTCTGGCTCTCATGAATTCGCCAAATCAGGAAAGTGGCTTAACCATGATCACATAATGCGACTCTTATGACAACCTGAGGAATAGAGGTGGGGGCTGTGTCTGCCCTGAGGGAGGAGTGAGAAGAGGAAAGGACCATAGCTCACTGAAGTGCGAGAAGGTGGCAACAATAGAGCAGTTTGGGGTAGTGGCCCAGGATGAAAAGTGATAGACAATAAAGGGGACATCCAAGCACCTACCAAGAGCCAGCAAAATAATTCAGGGGCGGGGTTTCTTATAGCTATATAGGGAATAATAGGTTTGAGTTATTTTATTTAGTTGTTAAAGATAAGAACAGAAGGACTTGGGAATATTTGGGCAACAGGCACAAATATGGAATTAAATAAATGGGCAGGGAGTGTTTTATTCATATATTCTATATAAGTCCTTGAATATTCATTTGTTATTTAAATATTTGTTAAATATCCATTATGTGCCAGGTACTAGTCTAGACACTGGGATATGGTTGGGGTGGGGTGGTGCAGGGGGCATAGTAAATAGAACAGAAAAAAAAATAATATTCTATTAGGAGGAAAATAGAAAAAAAAGTAAAATATAGAATCTGTTCGATAATAATACATTTCCTAAAAAATAAAAGGGGAAAGAGGAATAGAAATGTATGACAAATAAAGATATAGGAAATGTTGGCATGCCTAAGAGCAAGTTTTGTGGACATGACAACCAAGGCCATGTATGTAGGTTTCATCAAACACTTATGTCATGAATGTGAAGTGTTATTTGATTATTTGCTATCAGCAAGGTACTGAGCTAGGCAACAAGAAGATGAAGATGCACAAAAAGGGTTTCCAAGGATCTTTCAGGCTAACAAAGATGCTCAAGCGTTTACAGTCTAGCAGCTTTTCTTCATCGGAGTCTAGCAACAGAATTAAGGCCGTGTCTTTGGGCCTCCATTTTTTAAAAAATATATTTTATTGATTTTTTACAGAGAGGAAGCGAGAGGGATAGAGAGTTAGAAACATCGATGAGAGAGAAACACCGATCAGCTGCCTCCTGCACACCTCCTACTGGGGATGTGCCCGCAACCAAGGTACATGCCCTTGACCGGAATCGAACCTGGGACCCTTGAGTCTGCAGGCCGACGCTCTATCCGTTGAGCCAAACCAGTTAGGGCAGGCCTCCATTTTAAGTGATACATTAACCTCTCTGCTACGCATCCAGAGTGTTAGTTATGAACCATCCTTGGGAGAATTGGGGGGAAAAAAAACTCATTCTGTTTTCTATGCTAGAGATGAGGAATCCCAGTTGAGAAAAGCAGAGAGGCATGGATAAAAAACAGACCCTAAACCCCTTTTACTTTGTTTTATTATTCTTAATATGCTTTTATTGATTTTAGAGAGAGAAGAAGGGAGAGGGTGAGAGAGATAGAAGCATCAATGAGAGAGAAATACTAATTGGCTGCCTCCTGCACACCCCCAGTGGGGATCGAGCCGGCAATCCAGGAATCAAACCGGCGATTTCTTGGTGCATTGGTTGATGCTCAACCAGTGAACCACACCGGCCAAGCTCTTTGTTTTGTTTTTTATGGTAATTGTTTGCTTTTAAAGACATTCAAGCCACCTATATTGACAGTTGTTATTATAGGAAAAATATACTAAGAAATAGGAGAACAATTTGGCCTCTACAATTTGCTTGATTTAAACAAAATGTTTATCTTGAAAGAATTAAGTGTACAATATTCATTAAAATAGATACGACAGTAACTTTGTTACCTTCCTTGGAATTTTACCTGAGGCTTGACTGAGACTAACACCACCCGGGTACCATTGGAAGAGACACACAGAGCATAAAGGTTAGGGCCATTCAGTTGTTGAGACTTTGAGTTATTATGTGGTGAGGCATTGGCTGTTCCACAGACTACAGATTTTCCTGTTGCTTAACACTAGCAAATATGCTTATGAACTATATACCTAAGAATGTTGAAGATACCTCACCAATTTGGCCTTTCAAATCATTGTGTTCAGTTGTTCTGTACTGTCCCTGTCTAGCGCCCTTAGATATTTCTCAAAGGTTGTGATCCACCTCATCTTCTCCTTTTAGCTGAAATAGGCTTCATTCCACAAGAGTTTAATAACCCCTACTAAAATAATGGATCAAGGCATCCTTTATCCATTGCTGCCAAATTGTGAAAGGTTGATTGGAAATTTTATAATGAATAGATCAGGTTGATGCCATGTGGGAAGCCACTCTCTGATTGATCACCAGATATTACGTGCTTTTGGATAGTATATATGATGCAATAGGAAAGACACATCAACACCTATGAAATCTTCTTGGCCACAAATTTGAGCCATAATTTAACCAAATGTCTCGATCTCACTAGTGTACAGGAAATAGAGAAACCAGTTAAATGACACTATGAGGAAGCAATCAACAAGATCCATTCCCCAGAATAAAAACAACTGGTAACTCAAACGTGAGGTTGTGGCTCAGAGGTTGAGCGTCAACCTAGGAACCAAGAGGTCATGGTTCAGTTCCTGGTCAAGGCACATGCTCAGGTTGTGGGCTCAATCCTCAGTGGGGGGCATGCAGGAGGCAGCCAATCGATGTTTCTTTCATTGATGTTTCTATTTCTTTATTGCTTTCCCTTCCTCTCTCTCTAAGAATCAATAAAAACATCTTTTAAAGTGAGGGAGAGATCTATTATAGACTAAAAGAAAACTAAGAGGAATATTAAATACAATCACGGTGTAAGTTCCAGAGCTCTGTCTGAAGTGAACATTTCAGACTTTGAAGTGGCCACATATCTGTATGCCTTACCAAGCAAAGCTTCTTAATACCTTTTCTCTCCCAAGAAGACATGTCTTATCTAGTTCTATTTAGAATTCTTCTGCTTCCCGTCCTCTCATGATCTCTCTGAGCTAATACTCTGATTGTCACTGGGTGATGACTTAATCTTTGTTGTTACAACAGCTTCTTGTGACTAAGAAAATAAACATAGATGATAGCATATTTCAGTACTTCAAACTTTCAGAATATGCTGTAGAACTGGCCTGATAACACAGTTTTAAAAAATGCCTCAAAGCATTCTCAAACCTTGGCTTTAGAGATTTTAACACAGAGAAGCCACACCCACACCCTAACTCATTCCAGCTCCCTTGTCCAGAAATCTAGCTTTGGGTTTGCATTGGGAAGTTGACTTATCATCTAACCTCATGCCCAAGAGCATATATGTTAAAGATTGGTAATTAGCCAGTGGACCTTTTGTGGCAGCATTTTAACTTTCTGCATATGGATTTGATCATTCCAAACCAAACCCAACAAACTTGAAATACTAGGGGTATTTCACAAAAATTATACTCAAACACGTCTGTATTCAGACCACAATTTGTGCTAAGTTGTCTGAGACAGAAATGTATCGGCAAAGAGTCTAATGCATAGCTTAAAATGATTGATTCAAGACTAAATCAGCAACGCTAATTTCTTGCAATGCTAGTTACATATGGTTGCATTAATATTCCTTTTTCAGAAATCCAGCTGAGAACCATTATTTAATGAAAGGCTTACAAATTGCATCCTATTTAATGGCTTTCATTGCAAATTCCTTTGTAGAAATGCAGAAAACATGTAAGTGACCATGTAAAATCTATGCTACATTTGCAATGAACTGGGGAACTTTATTTACATGTACATGAAATATATATGTATGTGTATATGTATAACATACAGGCATATATTTAGATATATATACATATTATATAGCAAGACACAGATACACAATACATTATAACATATAGTATCTATGTAATAATACATGTCATATAATACATATACTCAATATTTACATAATATATATGAACAATACATATATATCAAGATATCAGTTTAATCTGTAATTTATAAATTCATTAGTCCAAAGAATACATTATGAGACATACATTTGAATCTGAATTTTCATATCAAACTGCCTTAGACTTGAATACTGGCTTCACCATTCAGTAAATTTTATGCCCTTAACCCATTTTACTCTTTAAAATTTAGTGTCCTCATCTTTAAAATAACAATAACATTCACTCCCTTGAGTGTTGTCATAAAGATGAAAAAAATTCAAGCAAAGAATTTAACACAATATCTCACACAGAGCAAGTGCTCAATAAACATTTGCCCTGTTTTTAATGTGAAAAATAGCAAGAAGACTTATAGTTTGATAAGAAATAAATGGCAGGGTTTATGGATTTTCAAGTACTGAAGAGTTGAAGCTAACTAGGGAAATGAACCAAAGATTTGTTGGTAGTCCAGAGACAGACCCTAAATGGGAAAAAATCTGTGGAGAAATTTATATTTAAGTAATAATATATTGGAGTTTTTCCTTTCAAGCTAAAATAAGCCACCTGATTCTTCTATAATATATACATATTATAGTATATCTAATAATATATTGCTAATTATACTTTTTTCTACCTTGTTAGCTAAAGGAAGAACATTGTGATTTGAATAACTCCAGATTTCTTGCACTTGAAAGACTAATAGGGGGAAAAATACAGTGATTATTTACAGCCTGACTCACCTGGGTCTATTAACTTTGCCTTTCTCTCATTAGTAAACAGGCCCAAGGAATTTTGGACAAGCAGAATTATGAATTTAAGTACTCAGGAGTAAACATTTTTCAAAATAGCCACAGAAACAGATAGTCAAAAATTAAACCAAGAAAATCCCTCTGGACAGGATATCAGGGGGCAAAGCCCCCATGCACTCAGTCAAGAAAGTAATGCCCAATTTCTCCGTAAGACTTTCAGAATCCACAGCAAGAGAACCTGCACAGTGGAATCCTTGTTAATGTGAACAATGTGGTTATCTTGACACCTGGCTATTTCATTAATCATGTTGACTCAATTAAAACATTTTTTTAAAAATATATATTTTATTGATTTTTTTTTTTACAGAAAGGAAAAGAGAGGGATGGAGAGTTAGAAACATCCATGAGAGAGAAACATCAATCAGCTGCCTCCTGCACACCCACCACTGGGGATGTGCCCGCAACCAAGGTGCATGCCCTTGACTAGAATAGAACCCAGGACCCTTCAGTCCGCAGGCTGACGCTCTATCCACTGAGCCAAACCGGTCAGGGCTAAAGCATTGTTTTTAAGGGAAGTGGAGAGTTGACTGGTTTTTCCTTGAATGATATTTTGTTTTGCCTAAATATTAATATAGTCTTTTAAGACAATCATTTAACAACATTAATTATCATGGTTTATCTATTTTATAGAATAGAATATTTTCTCATGTCTCTTAATCCTCACGAAGAATTCAAGCATATTGTTGACCTGATTTTAAACTTAAAGACATGAGTCATATAACTAATCCAGGTTTCACAATTTCTTAGTAGCAGCTCCAGAGATGTCCCTACCTAGAACCTTCCCTCTGTAGAATTGCCTGAGTGATGTGAACACGTATTCTTCATACACTGGGTATTTTTAAATCACATGTGAGTCAATGGCAGACTTTGTTTCTTTAAAAAAGAAAAAAAGAGAGAGTGGTTTACAATATTGTAAATCATGGGTAAGAATGATCTCCCACAGAAAGCCCGCTACTGATTCTAATGCACACTCAATGGACCTGAAACGAGCTAAATCCAGAGGAGCTCTCCATTTCACCCAGGAGTTCAGTGTCCATCTCTGCTGCCAGAAATTTGAAGAATATTCACATTTTCCACATGTTTTATCAATAGCTACCTCAATATTTCTAAACTCTCTGTCACTATAGTGCCTAGGTAATTAGGCCAAGGAGCTCAGGCACTATATTATTTGAACATCATTTCCATGGAGCGAAGTCAGCTTGTAACATCTGTCATTATTTTGATGGGCTTCTTGCCACTTAAATAACTAAAAGGAAAAATTACAATTTCCTCTAAATTCATTTTAGCTACTTTCACAAATAATTTTTGGCCACAGTCACCAGATTGAGCATTGGCTATCTGTCAACTAAATCACTGGAGATTATTTCAGCGTAATTAATGGCCCTAGTTAATTTCCAAGAGGCTATTCTGAGAACTCCTTTCTTTTTTCCAAGTACTTTTTTTAATGTTGGGAATCACTTCCAAAATTCACTTACTATATTGGCTTTCTTTATTAAAGAAACCAATTAACATTGTATTATCTTCTCTTTGATTACATTGTCTCCAATGTACATAAGAAGAAAAAGACTCTGAGGTGATTGTTTTAAAAATTTTTAAATATATTTTATTGATTTTTACACAGAGGAAGGGAGAGGGATAGAGAGTCAGAAACATCAATGAGAGAGAAACATTGATCAGCTGCCTCCTGCACAGCCCCTACTGGGGATTGAGCACACAACCAAGGTACATGCCCTTGACCTGAATCAAACCCAGGACCCTTTAGTCTGCAGGCCAACGTACTACCCACAGAGCCAAACCAATTAGGGCTCTGAGGTGATCTTAAACCATTGTGAACTGGTTTTGGGGTCTGGCTTAGATAAGAAAGTATGTATTACAATTTTGAGATGTTTAATCTAGGGCAGGAGTTGGAAAATTACAAATCCATATCAGTAAATGGTTTTATAAATGAAACCATTCCCAGCCGCACTCAGTCATTTACATATTGTCCATGGCCACTGCACCCTATAATGACAGGGTCCAATGTTATGACAGAGACCATATGGTGCATATAGCTTAGTAAATATATACTAACTGGCCCTTTTAGAAAAAGCTTGCAGACTCCTGATCTAAAGGAAACTTTGGCTCTTAGTAATAGTTCTTTTAAAAAATTTAAATAATAAAATTAGCTAGCCTTCATTTGGCCAGGAACCCAATATTTTCTCTCTTGTCAGGATTCATAATTGATGGTCACAATGATGGGCATGAAGCACTGAAAAGCTTTGAAATACCTTCCGAGTCGGCAAAGATTAAATCCCATTCACTGTTATCTAGATTCATAGTATTAAAATTGTTAGGGAGCTTCAACATCTTTCCCCCCAAAAAGCAGAAATCTCTTCTGTCTGCTTTCAATGGAGACTTTCAGTCTCTAACTAGAGACCCAGTGCAAGGGGACATATGATTTCACATGATACCCATACTATTTTTGTGGCAGTTCTGACTCTTATTCTTGCAATTGTTACGCGGACACACACACACACACACACACACACACACTGAGTTAATATCTATTTTCTTGCCACTCGTTTGCCCTATTATATATGTAACATTTTATTAACCAGAAGGCTGATTAAACAGGGCACTCCATCCTTCCACTGCCTAATCAGGGCAAGGTAAAGTAGTTCTAAAGTACTAGGCACAGGTGTAGGACTCGATAGACCTGTGTTCAAATTCTGATGTCACCACTTAAAGATGGCGTGGCCACAGGCAAATTGCTTTAACTTCTCAGAGCATCAATTTCCTCACTGACTAAATAGAGAAAGCATGAGAATTTGAAGGAAGGTATATAGTGAGTTCGGCATGATGTGTGACACAAAAGGAGCTATTATCCACAGCAGAAAGTAGCAGGTGTTTTTAATGTGCTTAAGGTTAAACTTGCAAGTGCCAGAGCATTCCTAGGCCCAAAACATAAGCGGGAGCATCTTAGGAGCTAAAATCCATTGTGTATTTTGAGGCTTCCTTTGAAAAGTCTAACATTACCTCATGTATATCATAAATATTCCAGGGCAAAAATTAATTTATCTAGTTCTCTACATGCAGAAATAGGGGCTTAGTGCTTGATTTGAGCTCATGAAGATCCCCAAAGAGTAAGCCAGGTAAACATTAGACATTCTAAATACATACAAAGTACATTTACCTTTTCAATTCAGAAAAATTAATTATGCAAGTGAAGGAAATTGATAGCTGAATAAGGGCCAGATTGAGTGTCTGTCTCTCCTACCTGGAATTACTGCATTTTACAAGATCCACCCATGTCTGTAGTATCCAATTTTAATATAGCAATTCTCTCTGATTCTAGGTTCTTCTGTTTAGAGCAACATATTGAATCTCTTGGGAGAAACTCACCCTGTACCTGCTCAAATGAAAACATGAGGGTGCACATTCTGAACTACATCTGCTCAGGTCCGAGTTTCCAAGGAAACAAGGGACTGCTCATCTATCTAAAAAAAAAATGAATTGATGAATCGCTTTCAGCCTGTTATAAACCTTGATTCCAAATCAAATTCCAGTGTAGAGTCTAAAAAATGTCAATGTACTGTCATTTTTGCCCAGCAAAACCCTGATGCTCTGGCGGCTGGCAGTTGGGCAGACATTAGCTGAGTTATCTCACTATTGTTTTCCTCTGAACTGTTAGTGAAATACTGTCAGTTACAGCCGGCTCCACACTGCACCTATGTGCTAATGACTTTTTAAAAAATATATGTATTTTATTTCATACAGGAAAGGAGAGGGAGAGAGAGATAGAAACATCAATGATGAGAGGGAATCATGGATTGGTTGCCTCCTGCACGCCCCTTACTGGGGGTCAAGCCTGCAACTCGGGCATGTGCCCTTGACCGGAATCGAACCCAGGACCCTTCAGTCCACAGGCCGATGCTCTATCCACTGAGTCAACCAAGCTAGGGCCAAATGACTTTTAATTGTATCCATTAGGAAAGCCAGACAGGGCCATAAGCATTTGGGATGCCTTGGGCCAGCCACATAAAAGGAAACATTATGGTCCTCCCAGCTCTCAGGTTCACACACTGGACCCAGCACAGAGCCATGGGACACCCTACCTCCACACACTTTCATCGGTATTCAAATCCTAGTGGTTGATAAGCATTTCTGGAATTCTTGAATATGAAACTTCCTAAGTATTCTTTAGCATTTGCTGATCACTTTAGATGTGTTACTTTGTTTAATAACTTCAACAAACCTTGAGGTAGATATCATTATCTTCATTCTCTACAAACTGAGTCACAAAGAATTTAAGTAATTTCCTAAGGTCACAGAGTTATAAATGATAAAGCTGGGATTTCATCCCAAGTTGTGGTACCTCAAATTTATACCTTTAAAACTTTATTCCATCTAGTAGAATACTGATCATTCCAATATTTTCTAAGTTTCAAGTGAGTAACACCCACTTATTTGTTAGTTCATTCATTTATTCAGCAAATATGTACCATGCGCCTATGCTTGGCCCTGCGGATATAGTAGCAAGCAAGAGAGACAAAGTCCATCATAGAGCTCACATTCTGGGAAGAGACAGACAATAAACAAGTAAGCAGATACAAACAAGCTAGACACCATAGCATAATGGCAACAAAGGAAATTAACGCTGTGGTTAGAGAAGATGAAATTGGAAAAGACCATGGCATAGTCAACGTGCAAGAAAGAGACAAGAAAAGGCAGAGGTAGAAAAGGGCCAAATCGTCCTGGACCTGAGAGAGCAGACTAGATTTTATTTTAGGGGAAGCGATAAGTCACTGAAGAGTTTTAATAATATTTGAGGTAGACTTTCCCTTTGTTACTATAACAAAGAAAGCATATAGGTAGGTATGAAATACTCCTGTGTATCGGGTGTATAAAAATGTGTACAACTCCCAGTCTCAATTATATTTTTCTGGTATGACCTTAATTACATATATTTAAATTTTTTCAATGTTCTTAAAAGACTAAATTTAGCAATCTATTAACTAATTTATTTATTTATTTATTTATTTTGGTTAAGGAGAAAGAAAGTACTCTGAGTAGGAAAATACCCTAACAGGCAGGAGTGGAACTGGAAAAGGGTCTGAAAAAAGGACATTATAAAGGACCTGTTGAGCAGGTACCAGCCTAAAGTGAGCATTAATGAGTGGACTAAGTATGACCCTTCAGCTGATCATGGCCCCAACCCTAAGGAGCTTGACTAACCTCATAGAAAATCCCAAGTGAACAGACTCCATGGGATAGGGTCTTGCTTTGTTTCATGTCTGCATATCTGTGCCTGGCACAATATCTTGTGTAGCCATCGTATTTATAGAAGGAGGAAAGGAAGAAGACAGAGAAGGAAAAAAGAGAGGCAGGGAGGAAAGAGGAAGGTAGGAAGGAAACAGCCCTCTTGGTTAGTGGCTGACATCTTTGCCTCCTGGTGTTGCATCTTCGTGGCTGTTTCTCTATTCTCAGCACTCCCTAACCCATCTTCCTGGGATAAAAAAAAAAAAAAAGCATCCAACATGACACTTCCAAAAGATTAATATTTTCATTTCAACATTTCTGAAAGTATTTCAATGAAATTGCTTTCAAATGGTTTATTTTATATTAGATCATTGAGAGATAGATTAATGTCATAAACGTAGGTACTAGCAAGCAATATTTTTGTCTACTATGTGCACATACTGTATATTTCATAACCTCTGATAACTTAAAGTCACTAATTTAAGTCAAATTAGGGAAAGGGCAGTATAATAATTACTATATTGCTGCTCCTTCTTGATAACAAATGAGGCTTTCCCCCCCTCCACCAATACATAATAGTGTGCTTTTTCTTTGGCTAAGATATAATAGCACTGCTCTACACGAACAAAAATATTTTTACTGGCTATGTTATTACTGAGAAATGCATTGGGAAAATGTAAAAATATTTCACCTTTATGTTGAAGAACATAAACATAGTGGATTAAATAAAATTTTCACAGCTCTTGACACGTGCCATATGTAACACTTGGTAAACGTCAAAGAGGCTCTGGCTTCTTCTGAGAATCAGAGAATAGAACTGGAGGGGAACTTGGGTATTTATTGATCCAACATCCCAATACACCTCAGAACACTGGGCAAATGAGGCCTACAGATGTTGAAGGACAAGCCAAAGTTTATGTGGTGAATTGAAGAACCAGGACTGGAAGCCTTGCTTGCCAAGATCCAGCCCAGTGCTAATCCCATTACAAAATGCTGCCTTCAGTGCTTCAGTGCACAGGATTGGAAGTCAGCACGAGGAATGAGGAGCGAGGGCTCTGGACCAGGCCAACAGAACTTCAAGTCCTGACTCAGACCCTGCCTACCTCTGCAAGCCTGGACAGCAACTTTTCATCTATGTGAGCCTGAGTTTTTTCTACAAAAAGGAGATTTAATATTGCCAACCTCAAACATTTGTTCAAATATCAAACACAATGTTTAAAGTATAGGCGTTTTGGAAAGGCTATATGAATGTCATACATTACTACTATTATTAACACTAGTTTTAACTATTATTATTTAAACATGTAACACATGAAACCCTTGGTTTTGCTGTTAACTTTTGAATACACTTGTTCATTAAAATGGGAATTCTAAGTTTTTCTATGTACACATAAAACTCTGCTCAGAAATCTTCTAAGTTAATTAACTCTAATGATCTAAATATTAAGCAAGCTTCCTGACAATTTTGCCAATTCAAATAAATTCAAAAAGATGTCAGTTCAGGCAAAACAACTGTAGAGAATGAACCAGCGTTGGCCCTTGCCTTCAGAGACTTTAGAGTCTAGTTGAGGGGGAAGACATGAGCAGCAATGAGGCTTATAGAATACAGAATTTGGTGTATTTGCGATTGGTGAAGTGACAAAGAAGGGCTTTGGAAACAGAGCAGAAGGAAGAACATTTGGGTTGAGGAAAGCAAGATAGGCTTCGTGAAAGAGACATTTAATCTGAGCCTTGAAAGGATATGGAAATTAGAGGAAATGGCATGGGCAAAGACCCACGCGGCAGGTCCACTGTGTTCCAGGCATCTCTAAGCTGCATTTCCCAGATTGTACAAAAGCCCATGTCCCTCAGAGACACAGGGAATAATGGTAAATGCTGAAGGGCGCTATGTGGCTGGGTCACAGTGTGTGTGGTAGATTGAAAGACGAGGTGATTGAAAGATAAGGCTGGAAAGGTGGGTTTGAGCCAGAAGAGCCTCATGGTAAGACCACATAAATCCCAGCTCTGCCTCTTTGGAGACATGTGGGCTTGCCAATTTACTTAACCTCTCTGTGCTTCGGTTTCCTCATTTATAACATGAGGATAATAGTAGTGCCTACCTCATGGGGTGGTTGTGACAATTAAATGAGTTACTACTGGCAAAGCGTCTAGAGCAGTACCTGGTATATAGAATTCAGTCATTGCTAGAAATCATCATCCCTGCCATTGTCATCGATGTCATCATTATTATCATTGGGGGTATTTAGGTACTATATTGGGGACTGAAGATCTACAGAGAAACAATCATCCAAGGATGCATCCTCATCAAAGCACTACTTTATGAAGATAACATTGGCGTACTGCATACACTTGCTGATTTGACATCAAAAATATATGTTGCTTAGCACTAACACTATGGGAAATCTAAGTTACAGAAAAGAAACATCAATTTTCCTGGTAAATTAAGGATCTATGTTATAGTCCAGTACAAATTTCACTTGCTTTAAAAAAAATTTTAACTATATAAGCAGTAGGTAAATGCATTTTAGTTGTAAAAATACAACCAGTACAGAGCAGATGGAGTAAAAAGTAAAAGTTCCTCTAGTGCCCCTATCTCCCAGCTCCCAGAACCACCCTATTTCCTTCTATGTTAAGGATTGGTGCTCCAAGCTTATTTCTACACATTTATAGGTAAGCTTTTTAAAATTGTACGTTTTTCTCAATTTCCGTTTCATTAAATAATATGTTTGAAGGTCTTTACAGGTACTATAATAGATCTGTCTCATACCTTTTTACTGCTGCATAATACTATAAATATTGCAACAATAATCATTCTATTCATGAACATTCAGGTCATTTCCCATTTTTACATACAACAATACAGTGGATGATTGTACACATATTTTTGTGCACATACATGCTCAGGTACTTCTGCAGGACAGATATTCGTATGGAAAATTGCCGATTCAAAGAACATTCTTAAATTTTGATAGATTCTGCTATATTGGCCTCTGAAACATTGGTAGCAATTTACATAATCATCAAAAATGAGTGAAAGTTCTTTAAGAACTCACATTTTGAAAGTAATAATCATGTTCAAATTCCAGACTAAAGATACAATTGATTCATTTGTATCAATTGGTTCTTATACTTTTTGGAGTCACACATGTCTTTGGGAATCTGATAAAGATTATGGGGAATCTAATAAAGATTATGATTTTCTCCCCCCAAAAAAGAGCGCACAGACAAAATATACTGAACTTTTACAATTTAGTAGATGTTTTATAGTCCCTAGAAGCTCAACCTAAGATTAAGAACCACTGTTTGGATAAGTCAAAAGTCATACATTTGTGCGTGTGATGAGTGAGCATTGGCACCAAGCCTTGGATATCTATGCTCAGGGCCTTCCTTTACATCCTCTTGCTTTTCTACCTAAAACAGGTGGCATGAGATTGGGTAAAGCAGTTGTCCCTTTCCTGCACTTCATGTGGCAGTGAAAACTCCGCTTTCATGTCCATCTTACTAACTCCTTTTGTCCTTCAGTTCTCAGTGAGCATGTATTATGCCTGAATGTGTGCATGTATGTGTGTTTGTTCATGCACGTGTGCTCATGTTAACATGGAACCAGGCAGACTGGGTTCAAAGTTCCGACGGACACTAAGCAGCCATTTGACCTAGAGGAAGTCATTTAACCACACAGGTTGCCACTGGCCAATCAATAGAAAGTTGTGATGATTGAAATAACCTACGCTGTCCAGAACAGTAATCCCTAATCACATGTGACAGCTGGTCATTTTAAACATGGCTAATGTTACTAAGGAATAAAGCTTTTAAGGTTTTTAGTTTAATTTAAACTAAAATCAGCACATATAGTATCTACTATATTAGTGTAAATCTAGTGCCCTTCTTTTCTTGTCTACCAAAATAGAAGAAAAATAACTCCTACCTTATAGGATTATTGTGAGAAATAAATAAAGTAAAATGAAAGAGAGAGAGAGAGAGAGAGAGAGAAACATAACACAAATGTTAAGTGATAGTTCAAGTCAAAACCTTGCACAGTGTGTGCCATAATAGTACCAAAGTAAGAGATAATCAAATGATGCCCTGTGTGGGAGCATCATGAATTGAACTATTAAATTTAGCTTTGAGTGATGTCTAGGAGTTATTTAGTCAGAAAGTAAGGAAGAAAGGTTCCAAATTTAGGCTGGAAGAAGAAATGAAAAAGTTTCATCAGATGACTCAGGATTGGCCAGTGTCAAAGGTAAGTTAATGGAGGTATCTAACGAACATTAAAATTGGGTAGTACAATTAAAAGTCAGATGACCAGAAGTCTTCAATGGCAGGATAAAGAAACTAAACTTTATTCATGGGACAAAGAAAAAACATTTGAAGTTTTGAGGGTAAGCATGGTCCAGGCTTCTGGAATCAACAACCAAGAGAAAGGAGAGGCAGACTACAGACTTTTAGATGATGTCAGAAAAGTAAGGTCAGACAATAGGAGGGCCCTGGTCTGGCAACTGGTGTTTGCTTGTCATGAAGATCACCCCCAAATTTTTTCCTATATAGTCTTTCCTCATTTCCTCTGTCAAAGAATAAAACCTCTTCCTGTCAACCCTGTCTGCAATTTTCCTTCAAGCTGAGGCCTTCTCTGTCTTTACCTTCTCTCTCAAAGACAGAACTGTTTTATGTTTTGTTATTCCTGTGGTTGTTCTGCTGTTTTGATTACTAAAGTAACTAGAGGCCCGGTGCACAGAATCGTGCACCAGTGGGGTCCCTCAGCCTGGCCTGTAGACTCTCGCATCCGGGACCCCTCGGGGGATGTCGGACTGCTGGTCTTGGCCTGATCCCCAAGCCACTCTTGCTCATCTCAGCGCCGCTGCACCTGCCACCACCACTGTTCGGTAGCGCTGCCATGGAGGCGGGAGAGGCTCATGCCGGCGCAGCTGCACTCACCAGCCATGAGCTCGGCATCTGGCGCCTGTCGGTCAGCTGAGCGGCGCTCCTACTGTGAAAGTGCACTGACCATCAGGGGGCAGCTCCTGTGTTAAGCATCTCCCCCCTGGTGATCAGTGTGCATCATAGCAACCGTTCGACCAGTTGTTTGGTCGTTTGGTCTCTTAGGCTTTTATATACACTAGTATATAGAAGACAAGTACTTATTATAGAAAATTTTTCAAATACTGAAAATGTAGAAAAAAAATACATATTCCAACCACCAAGATCAATTGCATCTTCAGTCAGATCTTTTCATGATTTACAAAATTCTCCTTGCATTTTTAATGCATTTTCCCCCTGAAATGCTAGGACCAGGAAAAAATACATGACTGAAGCAGTATTTTATGTGTGACAAAGGGTTAGTAAGTGTTCCTCCAATGAATAAAGAATGGGTGGAAAGTTACTGAGACTTTTATATGCCACAACTTACTTTAAAATTATGGCATTTACTCTCTAAATACTTTACTATGAATCACTCTGGTAAATCTATACTTATTGCAAACACTTTATCATGTCTTCCCAAATGTCTAAATTATGCCAAAACTCTGGTAAATAAATAAATGAAAGTAGATGAATGAGAATATCCACACCCTTTTATTCATAGTTTACTCATGCCATCTAATCAAGCCAGTGTTTAAGTGCCTTAAAGGATACCTGACTATTGACAAATACACCCTCTCTGTTGAGTTTGACTGTGGATGGCTATTAAAAATCACTAGATAAGACAAGTCTGCCAAAATGAAGAATCTCATTTATAGCTATAGACCCAGGTCACTAAATTTAAACTCAAAATCTTGCCAGCTTCATTCAGGTCAAAAAGTCCTGGAGGATTAGGTGTGGGTCCTGCATTCTTGGTCACAAATACAAGGTTAAAAGTTTGGTTCTGCCCATAGGTCTTCATCACCCCATAAAATTTAGATGGGTTTGGAAGCACTTTGCCCTATCTGAGTTTTCAATCAGCAGACCTACAGAATAGCAAATAAATTGGTGATGACTCTCAAGAGGGCAGCTAATAAACAAGATAAAATCTTTCTTTTGTGATATTCAATGGGCAATATAGTTGAAACATGGAGCTCCCTATTAATAAAAGAGAGTCATTTTGTTTACGATAAACATAAACCAGATTGTCACAGGGAACATTTAACTATGGTAAAATCAGTAAACTGAAGGATTTTATTTAATCACTTTTTTTTTCAGTGAGCTTCAACATCTGTAATATTTTTTAAATTTTAATAGTTCTTGAGTAGATAGAAGAATAGAGTTTGTGTTTCTAATTTGAACAAAAGAGGTAATCATCAATATGTGCCTGAATTTAGTGCATTACAACATTATTATATGGGATCTCATATATTACCAGTTACACACGTATACTGACCCCATTTAATAATGTTGTAGTGCACTAAAATCAGGCAAACATTGATTGATATATAATAAATATATAGATAGACAGCATATGTATATCATACCTATATATCAACAAATTATATATATATACACATATATATGTATATAAAAATGCTCTTGATTTATTTAAAGGAGTTCTGTTGTATTACAATTCTACTATTTTCATCTCTGACTGATTTGTGGCTTTTCTTTCTTCTACTTTCAACCTCTTGAACCTACAAGGGGTTCCCTATTTCTCCAAATGCACCCATTTATAACATTTTTATAATTGATTCTTAAGGCCCCCAAGTATTTCTGAACTGATTGTCCATTTCTTCCCAAAATACAACCCGCTGTAGTCAAGGTTATCTTATCCATCATTCTCACCTCTTTAGCTCCTTTAGTACATAGAGCTTTCTCTTATCTAAACCCCCATTTCCCACAGACTCATCTTCATCCAGTTAGCTAATTGCTTCATAGGTTTTCATTTTCCTGTCTTGTTTGTTCCATTTTTTTGAGATGTAATTCACACACCATAAAATTCATCTTTTTAAAGTGTACAATTCAGTGGTTTTTACTATATTCACAAAGTTGTGCAACCATCATCACTATCTGATTCCGGAACATTTTTTTCCTTCCAAAAAGAAAGCCTGAGCCATTAGCAGTCACTTCATATTCCTTCCTTCTCTTAGCTCCTGCAAACTACTAATTTACTTTCTGTCTCTAGGGATTTACCTATATAAGATATTCCACATGAATGAAATCATACAATGTGTCTGGCTTTTCTCACTTAGCATGTTTTCAAGGTTCATTCATATTATAGCACATATCAGTATTTCATTCATTGTTTATGGCTAAATAATATTTAATTGTGTAGAAACTATATTTCATTTATTATTTATCAATTGATGATTACTCCCACTTTGGGGCTATTATGAGTGATGCTGCTATGAACATTTGTGTACAAGATTTTGTGTGGACATAAATTTTAATTATTTTTGGCATATACCTAGGAGTGGAACTGGTAGATTATATGGCAACTCTATGTTTAACTTTTTTTTTAACTTATGCTATTTTCATTGATTTCAGAGAGGAAGGGAGTGGGAGAAAGAGATAGAAACATCAATGATGAGAGAAAATGGTTGGTTGGCTTGCTCCTGCATGTCTCCCCACAGGGGATCAAACCCACAATGTGCCCTGACCGGAATTGAACCATGACCTGCTAGGTTACAGGTTGACACTTAACCACTGAGCCATGCTGGCCAGGCTCTATGTTTAACTTTCTAAGAAACTAACAAACTGTTTTCCAGAGGATCTGCACTATTTTACAATCCCAGCAGTAATGTGTGAAGGTTCTAATTTCTCCACATACTTGTCAGCACATGTTAATATCTACCTTTCTGTTTATAGTTACCTTAGTGGGTATGAAGTAGTATTTCATTGTGGTTTTGATATTTGTTTCCCTAATAACTAATTATGTTGATCATCTTTTGATATGCTTATTTGGAAATTTGCATAACATCTTTGGAGAAATGTCTAGTCAAATACTTTGCCCACTTTTTAATTTTTTTTTTTCAGTGTTCAGCTGTAAAAGTTCTTTGTGTATTCTGTATATTAAATCCTTAGCAGATATATGATTTACAAATATTTTCTCCCATTCCGTGGATTGTCTTTTTACCTATTTGATAGTGTCCTTTGAAAAATTTTTGACTTGATGAAGTACAATTTATTTATTCTTTGGTTGCTTGTGCTTGTGTTAGTTTACTAAGAAATAATGGCCTAATCCAGAACACAAACATTTACAATTAGATTTTTCTGAGTTTTATAATTTTAGCTGTTAGATTTAGGTCTTTGATTTATTTTAAACAAATTTTTATATATATAGCATATCCCCAAAAATGTATATGCACTTTGAATGATTATGAAGTCAATGTTTATTAATATACAGTTCATCTTCAAAATTTAAAAGAACCTACAGACATCAAATTTTATTTTATTTTTTTGTCAATGCTGGTTTTCAAATTAATGACTGTTTTCATCCAGGCAATGCTGATAACGCCAAGCAATGGAATCACAAACATCAAAAATCATTTCATTTAGTATTTGTGCACCTTCAATTCATTGACTGTTGCTAGTGTTGTACCGTAAACTTTTTTTGTACCGTAAACTTTATCCTTTATGTATCCCCATAAAAAAAAATGTCTAGTGGCACTTTTGGATAAATTTTCTTTGATTAAAGCTTAGTCTGGTTCCACCCATTATTTCAAATCGGTTAAACCTGAAAAGGAGTGAAAATTAAGTGAGTTACCAGCTGTTAAAGTGTGTATACATTTTTGGGACACCCTATATGGTGTGTGATTGGGGTCCAACTTCATTTATTTGCAAGTGGATCCAGATGTTCCAGTACCATCTGTTCAAAGGACTATTCCCCCCATTGAATTGTCTTGTCATCCATGTAGAAAATCAATTGACCATAAATGTTTATTTCTAGACTCTCAGTTCTGTCCAATTGATCTATATGGTTATTCTCACGCCAATATCACACAGTCTTAATTATTATAAGCTTTGTAGTAAGTTTTTTAATTGTGAGTGTGAATCCTCCATCTTTGTCCTCTTTGAAGATTATTTTGGCTATTCTGGTTCTCTGATACTTCCATATATGTTTTAGGATCCATCTGTCAAATTCTTAAAGAAAAAAAGAAAAAAAGACAAGTAGGACTTTGGTAGGGACAGAATCTGTAAATCAATTTGAAGATTCTTTTTTTTTTTTTTAAATTTTGCAATATTGGGGGACCAGGCGGGCAAGTCCCGAAGGACTTCCACTGATGCTCAGGCCGCTCCAACCTTTTATTTGGTCTAGGGTAGCCCTAGGGTAAAGAGGTTTGTTTGGGGTAGCCCTAGGGTAAGGAGGTTTGTCTGGGGTAGCCCTAGGGTAAGGAGGTTTGTTTGGGGTAGCCCTAGGGTAAGGAGGTTTCAGTGACACACCGGTTAGGTCATAACATCACCCTTAGGCAATTTACATGATTAAAGGTAGGGAGGTTGCTTCAGCTATCATTATCTAGATTAACTGGGTAGTACCTAGATTAACTGGGTGGTACACAGCCCTGACCTTTGCTAGGGCTTTCAAATGTTACTAGCTTTTGGGGGTCTCTGTCTATACTCAGCTAGTGAAGACAGTAAATGGTTTCCGGCATCTCCCCCTTATTTTTTCTTTAAAAAATCAAGTATCTGTAGACTATAAATATGAGAACAAGTCCCATTTTCAATGTCCAACAGTTCTGAGTCCAAGTTTCAATGTCCGACAGTTCATGTGTACATGCCAGCATGAAATGTTGGTTCTGGATGGTGGAAAATGCAGGTCCGGTCCCGGGCACCCTGCAGCGACGCGCAGCTGCTGACTGCTAGCATGGCAAGGCGTCTTCACCATCTCCATCTCTGAACTGTCTCTTCTGTCTTTGTGGCTGGCTTTCTGGGATCCGTTGTTACAGGAATCCACATGGTCTTGTAGCTGTTCTAGACCCGGGCTTCTGTAGTTGATCCTGGGCATTGCGTGCGGTAGACTTCCCCGCGCCTTTTTTCGGTGAGTTTTCCACACCTTTTCGGCGAAAACTTCCTTTCCTTGCTCCAGCGAGACCTGCACTTCCAGATTACCCGTCGGGCGCCAGATGTCAAGTATGACTCCCTCCACGTTCTGTGTGGAGTAGGGTTCGGTATCTGAAAGAGGAGCCGCACAACAAATGAGAGAAAAAGACACGAGATAATTTTGCAATATTGGGGGACCAGGCGGGCAAGTCCCGAAGGACTTCCCAATTTGAAGATTCTTGCTATTTCATGGCAAACATGGATGTTTTACCATTTATTTAGGTCTTCTTCAATTTCTTTCAACATACAAGTCTTGCACTTCTTTTTTTGAAAAAATATCATGAGATTTAGTTTTGAATCCATAATTTAAGTTTAAGATACTTCTCCAGGCAAATACCATGTCTCTCATCCCCTGTAAACTCCTTGCATAATCATTAGATTTTACATTGTTTTTATTGTTGTTGTTCAGAATAAGTACATTCCATCAAAATTAACTAATTCCTTCTAAAATATGTCATGACATATCTTTAACATCATATGCTTTTTTACTTCCATGTCTTTGCTCACTCTTCTTCCCATTTAAAATGACACGTGTCCTCATTTCTGCAAGCAGAACCCATCAGATTTCTAAGACCTAGGTCAACTATTATCTTGTTCGTGAAATACTCCCACCATTTTCTCTCAATATTTTATTCATTCTTCAAATACAGCTAATTGTTAGATATGTGTGATAGTTACTTGGGTGTTTGTTGTTTTTAAGGAATATTTTTTAAATTGTTTGTGGGCTTGTTTGTTTTTCAAAATGGCACTTACCAAGTCCCTAAATGATGGATAGCAGACAAGTTTTCACCAGTTCATAGGATTTAGTGGCTCAGGGTGAGACACACAAACTGATTCCAGCAGGAATATGACAATTGAGAGGAAATCTATGGCATGACTGACAGGCCCTAAACCAATGATCACGACAGGTAAATGCTTTCCAGGGAAAGAAACAAGGCTAAGTCCTGTAAGGGAAGGGCCCACATCTAAGTCATCCCATGTCCCTATGCCTAGCACAGCTCCTGATATACAGTACTATTATCTCATGCAACTGGACCACACTACAGCTTTTACATTTAGTGTCAACACATTATAGTGAGTCTCCTGAGTGAAAAGCTCTATTCAAGGCATGGTAGAAAATCAAAACGTAAATGTACTTGATCAAAGGAAATCACAATCCAATGGTATAAAAAAGAGCAACACAGGAGAACACTCATACTGCTAGATAAATGCACTGGCCTTCCTAATAACAATTTAAAAATTAAATGATTATTTCATAGATTTTAAGGCACTAGTGCATACAGTTCTTTATGTTCCCAAGAAACTAGGAAGAAGGTCTGATATTATTGAATCCATGGGACACATTAATTCTAGAGTTAGGATAAGAATTTGAATGCTTTTTCTTTTCTATGTCCTTGCTTCTATTTTGTGACTGGTCCTTGATTGATTACTGCAAGTTCTGCTAGTTTGATTAGTCAAGACTTACTTTACCTACATGAACAAATGCTCTCTAATTTTGTCTATGTTCTAGTTCAAATAATTAGTCTATTTTTAACACAAAAATTTAGATCCAGGAGTGAGGAGTATATGAGAGATTTCAGGAATGTTTTCGGACTATCTTCTAAATGATGTGCCTGGCTTCCTGCTCCAAAAGTCCTCCATTCACCATCAGGTAAAGTCACATAGCATCCATCTGCCATCACAAATTTAGATTATAAGATAGAACTTGTTTCTCCATAGAATAAATTTGAGCCTTGGGTCCTAATCAAGAAATCATCAAATCCATTGTCTCTGGTTCTCCTAGCCTTAAAATTGCTATTTCGATAATATAGATCTTGGATAATTTGTGGTACAATCAAAGGACACCCCTCTACATTGACTCCAGAAAGTAGCATTTCATACTGGGGCTATAAACATGAATTCAGGAGCCAGACCAGCTGGGTTTGAATCCTGGTGCCAGAACTTACTAGCCATGTGATGGGTCAAATTTCTTGACCTCTCTGGGCCTGAGGTTCTTTATCTGTGAAGAAGGGAACAATAATACCAACCTCACAAGTTAATGTGCATAAAGTGCTTAAAATAATACCTGGCATAGAATAGAACCTCCCTATATTTTGTTATTATTAGCAATTCAATATTTACTTGTCAGTCATGTTTTATGATGGCCTCATCAAATTTGTGAGATTGATCAGGAATAAATTCATCCTAATTAACTGTACAAAGAACTACAGACAATTCTAAGTTCCCACTAAGAAAATAGATATTCACAATTTCACACAAGGATTAAAACTCTAAAACACAACTTCTGTTCTTAATTATAATCAATCACAACATCTTTAATTTTCCATTTCCCCTTAAGGTTCACATATATGTGACATGTCATTTAAGATTTAATTTTAACTTACTTAAAATATAAATGTCAGGAAACACAATTGGAGAAGTACGTCAAGCCCACTTTCACAATGTTCTTCAAAAATTTTTATTATTTTAACCATTTTTTTTCTTTTTATTCCTGTAGAGACCTCATATGGATGTAGATTTTGAGGAAATTAATAGAGCCCATCTTTATTTGTGGCTCTCATTCATTTCTGTGAGCTCAATTTATACAGTAATTTTTGTTGGTAAATATCTTTGTCCTTAATTTTTCCACTTGCACTCACTGTGGATTGGGAGTAATAGCAACATTTATCTTCAGAATTCTTTTCTTTTTTCAGGGTTGAGCTGAATCACAGGATGAAGGGAAAGGGATAATACCACAGAAAATGCAGATGGCTTGCACCAATGTGGCAGTATTTTAATTAATAACTCTACAATTGCAGGAAAATCCTTTTTGTGTGATGTCATTATTATTTTTAATTCAAAGAAAAGCTTTGTTCTATTAAATTTTTCAACCCAGTTCTTTGTACATGCCCTGTAATTTTTCATGTTATTTATAATGAAGCACATGATATACTTTCTTTTTTACACATTTCCCTCAAGCTGATGTTGGAAAACTTCAGCATGACTTAATTTTTGAAGTCAAAGCTTATGGGAAATACCAGCAATTTCCAGTGACCTGATAATACCAAAGAACACAGCATAAATGCATATCTTGGAAGTAAGTGGATGCTAGCATAGGGCTTGTAAGTTAAAAGCAACATTTTATAATCTCAGCAAGATGTAATGGGTAGTCAAAGTAATGAAGCTAACCCAGGCGTAATGATTAATCTCTGTGTGAGTCACGACCCCGGCAGCTGCATTCTAAATGAGCTGCAATCTATATAATGCATTCTCAGGAAGACCAGACAACAAGAAGTTGCATTAGTCTATAGTGCAGATGGTCAGACTGAGTGTAGAAACATACTCAGCTCTGGCCTAAAAAGAGCAGAGGTCTAGGCTGAGTAATATTCATAAAAGGACCACAAGGTAGCATGGATGTTTACTGGTTCTACTTTATCAAAACAGAGTGTGGCATTAATCCTTACCTGCTTCCCTAACTCGCTGTGAACTCAGATAGTTAATAAAGGCTCTCTGGGAGAGGGAACGCTGAGCAGGACCTTGTAAAATGGGTTGGAGCAGAAAGGCCATTCCAGATAAGAGATGCAACATGAACAAAGCTATCATGGTAGGAATTCACAAGGTGTGTTTTAAGCAAAGTGACTATCCCTGACAGGTGGAAGAATAGAATTGATGTTCAGGAGGGTGGGTGATAAAAATGTAAAGCTCCACAATGAAGTTGGCAAATTTAGGAAATTTGCAAGACGGGAATTTTTTTTTCAGAAGGAAAATTAGGGCCTCCTAACAATGACTGGCTTGAATCTGTGTTGCAACAAAGACTAGCCTGGTGTCGGGGAATGGCCACTCCACTAGGTGACAAGGGCATTGTACTGGCATTGTCCAAACCTGGCTAGAGGACTCACTTCTCTGGGCTGCAGTTATTTAGAGAATGAAAATACTGGGCCAGACGATCCCTGAGAACCCACCTTTGAACAATGTTTACACACAATACTTTATCACAAGGACTTAAATGACCCTGTGCCTTTGTTGTTAATCAGGTCCCCACTGTGGTCAGGGGCAATCATTCTAATAAACATGTGAAAAATGCTCTCAGTGCCTCTCCATGCTCATACACTTTCATATTCTAAGTATATATGACTGTGAAAATAACATGCGGCCTCAGTGTGCAAGGCTCCCAGCCCACTAGGGAAGATGAATATATTGGTAGTAAGCAAGGACTTTACATGTCTTAGCTCAACCCTTCCTATATTACAGATGAAAGGGGCGGGGGGAAGCTGAAGCACACTTTTGCCTAAAGTTGCACAGCTAATTAATGACAGAGCTGGGAGAAGAGGGAGGCAGCAGTTTCTGGGGTCTGCACCCTTACACCCCTTTGCAGGCAGGTCCTACCTCTCTCAAAACAGAAGTCGGTCATTATAACCTGATGTGAATGACATACATGGAGAAGCGGTGCCCAGGCAAGTATGAGAATCCAATGGTAAGGTCTTGGATGAGCACCCTCTTCAAGGGAACTGGTGGTAGGAGGCTTCAGTTCCCATGAGTGGTTGTGTCCACTGTGTTATGAGATTCCTTCTAGAAGTTGTTCAAGATCACGTTCTTGACAGAAACATGCTTCCATGTGAGAGGCCTGACTTTTATTTAGAACCAAAATTATTGTCTCCAGGCCCACTTGTCTGCATAGATTTTCCCTTAACGGCCCATATCAATAGACATACTCTATCTCTTTATTTCTCACCTTTGCCCCCTCCCACAATACCTGTACCAGCTAAGCTTGGAAGGGACAGGAACAATTCTATGCTGCTAGTGTGTCTGCTAAAAATCAAGCCTGACACATCTAGGTGTTTTTTTTCACTGAAAAAAAAATAAGGACTCTTTGGTTTCCTGAACATTTCACCTTGAAGATCCGGGAAAGAAAAATCAAGAGCAACTCTTCAAGAATCATAATCTCAACCAAGGGCCACTCCCAAAAATATTAATTCATTCTCTCTAATGCTTGCATGACAGTCTAAGGTCACTCCTAAAACACGTCAGCTGCTCCTCGGGCTGATTGAGGTATGTGTCATTAGAGACTCTGGTTAAAAGCCCCAAGTACTTCTCACTTTGACCAGAGTGTCAGGGGTAAAAAGTCCATGAGGGTTTTATCTGCTGATCCAGCCAAGCCCCTCCACACCCAACACACCCTCCAGATGGCAAGAGGTCTGTGTTTTAGTCACTGTTAGAAGATGTTCAAGAGCTTACTGAAAAGGCGACATACTTTTCTTGCAGTTAATTTACTGAATTAAAAACATTAAACATAAATGTCTCTTGAGGTGCTGTTTTTCCCCTCCAAAAGTTATTTCCCTGAATTAAAATGTGTTTGTACACTTTCAGACCAGAATTAAGCAATCCCTTCTTTTGTCACCTGCCAGTGAATGTCTGAGTGCACAGACAGCCTTTCCGAGAGCAGGAGGTCCCCAGGGTTACTGGTGTAATTCTTTTTACTCTGGGGTGCTCAAGCACAGAATTGCCTACAATCAATTTGCTTTCACATCCTGGCATTAAACTCACAGTATATAAAAGTATCACAAGTATTTTCAATATCATTCTAAGCAGCAGTGATTTAAAAGGCTTTTTATTGTAATGAAAAAAATTACAAGGCATAGTAAAAGCTGCACAGCCTATTTGACTGAATCCAATCAAACACATGTAAGATTCCCCATAACCTCAGAATGGGTCAAAATTACTTAAAAATTAAGAAAGACAATGGAGAGGAGCCATTTGATGTTAACAGATGAAGCAATATACCAGAACAATATTTTGACCTTCTGGTTTCTAAAAATATAAAATGAGTCATAATTTAACTTGGCGCTATGGGGAAAGTTTCTTTTCAAAGTTGTGGTTATATATCTATAAATATTGGCATTGTTATAACATAATCTTCTCAATCTATGCTCCTTTGTAAAGGTGAAACCAAAAGACCTCTAATAAAATACACATCACTAGTTATCCTGGGTACAGATGATGTCTATCACTGATGTTTGATTAGCAGGCAAGAAGCATGACTTAGGCATCTACAGCCATTGTGATTCAAACAATCACCCTCAAAACCCAGCTATACACAGTACCCTTGACCCTCAACATAAGTAAACATAAAAATGTTGCTAAAACTGCCACGCAGTTCCTGACACATATTAGACCTGCAACAAATATCTGTTGAATGAATGAAAGAATGAATATGAATAAATGAGTAACACATATTCAGAGGCAGTCTGCTGCTCTGTACAATTTTAATTGAGTCATTTTCATTTTTGTCTTTAAGAGAAATGCATAAAGCAAATCAGAAAATTGAATTACAATCTGTGGCTTGAGAGCTCTTTGATATTCTCAGTCCTTCCAGACTACCAAAACCATCGCTTTTGACTTAGTCCTTAACCTTTGGTTCAAAGTCCTCCCAGTGTTTATGCAAAAGCAGAGGCCCCATCCCACCACCACCAGATGGCACATATTGAACCCCTAAGAGTTAGCAGAAACAACACTGAGTTTGTTATTTTATTCACTAAAGAGGCACAAGAAATAGAGTTGCCAGATAAAATATAGGATCGATAAACCCTGAATAGCGTTTTAGTATAAGTATAGCCCAAATATTGCATGAGGTATACTTATCCTAATTTTTTTTCATTGTTTTTCTGGAACTTGAATTTAATTGGCTGCCATGTATTTTTATTTGTTAAGTCTGGCAACCTGAGAAGGAAAGCAAGTGTTCTGACTGAATGCCAGGTGTTTCTAAGCCTACAGACTGATAGAGTAGGTAGACCTTCGGGTAAAAAGCAACAGTGGAATTACTTGATGCATTACTCAGTGACAGCTAACTTTTCATAGTTCATTAAAATGATATTTTCAAAGAGGACTGATCTTATATTCGTGCTGCATGTCTAATGCTTCTAAAGACAATGAGAGCATTTTATGTAGACAAAGAAAGATTGTGAAAAGTGAGGAAAGAAAAGACAGGGAGATGTCAAGAAGTAGAATAAACATTTTTTGACATTAGTTTTTTAAAAGATAATATTGGTATGCCTATATGTTTCTAGAGACATATACTCAGATCAAAGATTAAAATGACTCCTCAAAAAAGTCTTGAATTTCGATAAAATGTCAACTGTGTTTTCATACCGTGAAAGAAATTTAGTGCTAATGAAAGGCGGCAGATTGATTGATTGACTAATTATTAATATTTATTATATATCAGCAAGAAGCTAGAATGGGAACATGCAGGCCAGGTCTCCATAGCCTCAGGAGGAAGTAGCCTGTCTTAGAGCAGTGGGTGACGAGGTCTTAAAGGGCAAGATGACATCCGTTGCTGCTGAGCTGCAGGTTGAGGTATTTGTTCAAATGAGATCTGACAATCCACAGAAGATAGCTAGGAAATTCTTAAAACCCACACTGTTCATAATCTAAAAACTGAAACGGTACATTTTTCTTCTATTTCAAGGGCCCCCTTGATGTGTGACCATCAAGCAAGAGTCCTGACCAGAAGAGTAAGTTTCCTGTGTTCCGAGTCTCAGGTCTGGCTGGTGGCTCAAAGGGCTCTGGATGGTACAAACCTGGACTCCAGCTTGACGAGGGCATCAGCATTATTTTCTAACAAAGTGCCAGGCTATGAAAGGAGGACTTCTAAAGCTTCTATAAGGGGGAATAGGACCTCTGCAGCCAGGTCCATGACAAATACAATCAAGGGGAGGAGAGAGGAAAATGATATGTATCGGACCGCCAGGGGTTAGAACTCCGGTAGGTGTTATATACATGATTCATTTTAGTTCCCATAATAACAATGTATAATTGGCATTACTTTTCTCATTTTACCAAGAGAATTGAACTATAGACCCAAGATTGATTATAGAACCAATATTGGTAAATCTATGATTCTAATTGAGGCCTATCTGACTAACATTGCAACATAATACTTCTGAATCTGAAACAGTCTCCTTCACTATTAGATAAAATATCAGAATCTGAACTAATCAGAGGAAAGGCATTATTTAAAGGGAAGGCAAACAAGATAATTGAATGCTTTTACTTTCAACAATGACATTTTCTTAGATGAATTATGAAATGATGATTCCAAGGCAAAAAGGTAGTTGTTTACTGTCATGAAACTCTCTCTGTTTACTTTTGGTGTATGGCATTTCCCAAAATGAATTACGAGAGCACAAAACTTAAAGTTACATTAACCACTATGCTGTACACCTGAAACTTATATAATATTGAATGTCAAGTGTAACTAAACAAATTTTTAATTTAAAAATAAAAGTTATTTTTTATAATTAAAAAATTAAAAAAATCCATTCAACACCAAAATTTTCAGAAAAACATAAGCAACTCTGCTAACTTTAATTTCAACTCCTAAATGTTGCTGCTAAACAAAAAGAAACTATAAAACAGAAATTTTAGGTCATGGCACAAAATAAACTTCAAATCAGATAGTCACAGGCTGTAAAACTGAGATTCTAGCGTCGTGTAACCCAGATTTAAAACCCAGGCCTCACCTGTTACTAGCTGTGTGATCTCTGGCAAATGACACAGCCCCTCTGTGTCACAGCCTCCCCATCTAGAAAATAAATGTAATAATAGAACCTACCTCATAGGGTTGTCATGAAGATCAAGAAATTTCATGCAACCACCTTTTGCATAAAACCTAGCACACAACAAGCAGTCAATAAATATCAGTTCTTATTTCTATCATCATTAAATGTTTTCTTAAGCATGGATACGCTGAAGTAAAATAAGGGGTTTACATTTACCTCAGCATTTTTTCCGAGCTAAGATCACTAGACACCAAAAACCCCAAATGGTGTTCTCTAAATCAACAGCAAAATGTTCTTGGCAATAGCTGCCTTTTAAATAACTCATTTTTCTAAACTGAAGCATGGAATTCAAAATTCCAGCCTGAGCCCATTTACTCTGCGTTGTTGTTGTATTGAGATGCCGCCCAACAAAAGAAAATGTTTGGCTTGCAAACAGGGCTGAATCAAGAAAGGCATCCCCAAACCCTTTGTCACCTGGAAGCTCCTGTAGCCACAAGGTTGAGTTTAAACCCAAGCGAGGGGTGTGTGTGTGTGTGTGTGTGTGTGTGTGTGTGTGTGTGTGTGTGTCTGTGTCTGTGTCTGTGTCTGTGTGTCTGTATGTTCAGGAAGGAGGATACAGTCTGGAGAGGGAGAGGAAACATTACAATGCCCACGGCTGGGTGCATTAATGCCCCATTGCAGTTGGGTGAGCTGTGCAGTGGCCCCAAAGGGCAGGTGCTGTTGTCACCTGGTGAAGCCTCTAGGGATTTTGCTGAGAGAGCCATGGCGATAAGACCCAGGCCTGCTGCATTTCTTTTTTTCCTCCTAAAGAAATGTACAGGCCATTTTCTCACCCTTCCCCCTGAGCTAGGATATTGAGGTTAAAATGTACCTACTGAGTAGGTAATGTATTTGGTATTAAGGATCCATCATATGCGTATGTCTTCTGAGCATAATGGTTCCTTTGGAGCTATTACAGATACGCTGTGAATAGATATTAGGAATAATACACAAAGAGTGGCTGGAGGAGATCCCATATTAACTACTGTCAGACTTTTAACATTATTTGAAACTCGGCTTTTTTTTTTTTTTAATTCCTGAGGTTTAATACCTCTCTATACTTTGTAAACTGAGCGCTTTTCAAAGAGAGCTCCGAATTCCTACAGAGCTGTCTTTAGGTGAGCTTTGATCTCCGCAGAGCACCTATCTTGTGTTTCTATAATTGCTCTGGTTTAACAAGGCGCCCTAGCACGTGAAAGGGGAAAATCCTTTTATTAAGGCTATAAACCTAACTGACTACAGTGATGGAATGTGCAGCTTGGGGGTAGCCCTTAGCTCCCCAGGAAAGGAAAGGAATGGGAAACTGGGGAAAGTCTTCATGTTAAGACAAAATGCAATATTTATGAAACGTGCTTCTGGTGTCCAGGTGGTAAGAGGCTGCCCTGTGGTCCGCAGAAAGGTCCATCTTTGTTAAGCATGGCGGATGCTGATTTCAATAATGGGGTGAAAGCTGAGGAAGTTATGGCTGAAATTTTGGCTAAAGATGACAGCTCGAGGTTTCGAGTTGCACAAAGCAGTCTGAGGGATTAAACCAACAAAGCCTGCTCAAAAGTATTGAGTTTCCAAAAGCGTAATCTTCCTACCGGTGATTCACACTGCTAGGATGGGGAGAAGTCCTCATTTACTTTGACTTTGCCATATTAATCTTACTTTACAAATACATGCGGTGATTTATATCATGTTTAATTAACTGATGGAGGGCTCTGGTGGTAAAAATGGCATCGCATTAAGCTCTGTCCGTATGGTAAATTCGAATCACATCTTTAGCCTTGCAAGAACAAAATATCCCGAGAGTCACTGATGACAGGATGTAGGAATTGAAATCAGGTCCCTCCTGTTGTTTGAGAATCCAGGGAGGGTGCCTGCCATATGCCCATCATTTCCAGGGGGGTGGGGGTGGGGGTGGGGGTGGGTGGATGACAGGATAAAAGAAAGGAAGGCTCTAGTTCTTCCAATATGTTCAAATCTCTGATGAAAATAATGTGCAGCATGCTGCACAGAGGCCAAGATTCTCATGAAAGTCTACCCCAAACTTCGAAGAGAGCTTTAATGAGGGTGTTTTGTGGTGTTTTGATATGTGTTTTTGTTTTGTTTTGTTTTTCTGAAATGGCTGCTCAGGGTTTTTGAGAACGGTTAGATGAAAATGCTGTGGTTTGGGGTTGAATATAAATAAGCAAGGAAATACAAAAAATAAAAGAGGGAATTCTTATCTCATAAAATATATGTGCGCTGTGATTCAGTAAAAAGCAAATTAGGTTTGACTGCTCAAGCCACACGTTGGGATACTGGTTTCAAAGTTCGCATTTTTGGAAGTGGGAGTTGTATAATTTTTCTCCTCAAAAATCTGTCATGATTATTTATGACATCTAAAGAAAAAAAATGTAAATTGACTATTGATTTCTTCCAAATAATTTCTTTGAAATTTTAAATGCATTTTAAATTATTTTAGCAAGACAGCTTAAAAGAAGTTTGAAAAGGGCAAAAAATCAGTTTTACTCCTTAATGAATAGCTTTTTGTTCATCCTCTTTTAAGATTTTATTATTTGTATACCTTAACACTATTATAATTATGTTATACCCTAATCTTATATCCTGACTTTTTCATTTAATGTTTTATTATACATTTCCCATACTGCTATGTGCCCATACTTTTATTGACTGTATAATATTTCATCAGGTGATTATCATTTTTCTAACTATGCTTCCATTATTAGATATTAAAATACCTCCCAATGTTTACTATTATATTTAACATTATAAAGACAGTTTTTATACATATGGCTTTTCCCACATTTTGAATTATTTTCTTAGGATCAATTCCCATGCCCATAAGTTTCTTTAAATGATGTAATTTTCTTCCAAGGGAAAGTGGAAAGTAAAACATTCTGTGAGGTATCACTATATTGGAAACCTTACCTTTATGTGAAATCTTAAAAAAAAAGTCAAACTCATAGAAACAGAGAGTAGAATATTAATTGTAAGGGGCTGGGGATGAAGGAGATAGGCAGAGGTTGTTTGTAAAAAGGGTCAAACGTTCAACTATAAGGTGAATAAGGTCTGAGAACCTAATGTAAACATGGTGACCATACTTGATAACACTGTGTTATATAATTGAAATTTGCTAAGAGGGTAGAATTAAAGTGTTCTCACCACCCTCCCCCCAAAAAAGATAAGGATAAAATGTGAGGTGATGGATGTGTTAATTAACTAGATGGGAGGAATTCTTAGACAATGAATACATGTATCAAATGACCACTGTGTACACTTTAAATTATCTTACAATTTTGTCAATTACACCTCAATAAAGCCGAAACTTAAAAACAAATAACAAATATCTTACCTGAAGTTAACATGCAATCCAAGGGTGATGACTTCACTCTTGCAGCAATATATTGGGAACGTAAGAAAAGTACTTCATTTTCACTGGGTGTCCTTTCCTGCTGCCCTTTTTAAAAAGCATATGATAACAATTAAATGAAATCAGAATTTCCTATTTTGTTTTACTCATCATTTGTCATTCTCTCCAGAAAAAAAAAGTGTCCCTTTACGCATAATTAAAGTTTTGAAAATTTATAACAGTTTCCTAGAGAGTATTGTAAATAGGCTATTAGGCCAGCACACAGTTCATTTTTTTAAAGGACCATTATTTTAGGTATACCTGAAGTGTGGTCCTAATAATTAATAATCCTCGATGTTTTCGTGGCATTAATTCAGAATGTGATGAATTGGATAAGCTAGGCAATATATTTTAACTAAAACCACTTTGGATTTTGACAAGGAATTCAAACTTTTCAACTGTGGTCTGTAACGGCACAGGCAGCTTGTAAAAAGAATAATCACCTCGACTTCTTCAACTTCCTGAAATCACTCAAAATAGAGCAGGTCAGGATTGCTTCGTTTGGAAGCAATAAGTTCCAAAGCACAGTGGGCTGCAGCACGTTTTAATTATTGGTTTCAACTCTCAACGTCCTAGATTTTCTCAACCACCTTTACATATTTGGTTTCAAAATATGTATAAACTTAAAATTGCTATTTACAGCCTTTTATCAAGAAATCCTCTGATTTATTTAATCTGGGCTTCAGGGTCATGAAAAACACCCTCAAATTCAAAATCTGTATTAGGGTTTAAATGTCATATTTTCACCAAATTTGGAGGGCAGAAGTGCCTTTCGATGGTTTGTTCCAGTCGATGTTATTATTTGTCTGAAATAACGTAACAGCTTTTGTTTCCCAAGTCTATTACTTTCGGAGAAACCTATTTCTTTTGCACATTTTAAAAATTAAAAATAAACATTCCCTATGAGGCACTGGAAGGAGAGGCAATTAATGTGAATTTGATAAAACATAATGTACGGGCTGACAGTAAAAAGGCAATGCTTGTTTGAGTTTGACTAGTTTTGTCTTTAAATAATGGTCTTCTTTTGGCATTTAATGTATATTTGTCCGCAATAAACATAATTTATGAATATTTTAACACATGTGTACTCAGTGGGGTGGATTATCATACTGATATAAATAGAATTAATGAGCAGTCAACCTGCCACATGTCATGACATATGACAGGGCAGCGAGAGCACAGAAATAATTCTCGGAGTTTCATGATAAAGCCTTTTTCTTTTTTCAACTTTTTAAAACTACTACCCATCTTTATTTTCCCTTTATTTTGGAGTATGGTTCACCAACTAGGAATCTGGATTCAGGTTTTAGTACAAGTCTACTTTTTGATAGTCAAAAAGACTATTCTCTTGCCTCCTTTAAAACAAAATAAATATATTTGAACAAACTGACCCCATTCAGCCAAATTTCTGAGAATAGGTCATAGATAGACAATGATTTGACATATTTTAACTAGGAAAAAAATCAGTATCTTCTTTTTTTCTTTTCATTTTGTGGCAATAGTATGATCACGCCCAATTGCAGCTACCAGACCTTTACAAGAACAAAAACTTTCTGAATGCTTCTAAATTCTAAAACAAATCTGATGGGCATAGCGCCTGGATAGAATTCTCCAGAAGAAAACATCTTCTTAGCCAATTATTTGCTCTCCTTGCACACAAAGCAACAATCTGTTAAGCGTGCCTAATAAGATTTTTTTTTTTTAAGAAATAAACCCAGTGTTATAAAGCTACCTCTTCACACAGTATATACGGGCATGCAAATTCCTCAGTTGCACCATACTTCCTTTGACAAAACATTCTTTCCTTGAGGAAGCAAACTGAAATTTAAAATTAGCCTTTATTTTCTTTTATGATTCTTACAACTTGATTCTGGGTAAAAATGAGAAACATTAAACTAGCACATGGACTGCGTTGTCAGATGATCTGGCAGGAGGAAAGCAAGCCTTGGCAACGATATGATGCTCCCACTTCTTTAGAGACACAGATGGCAGAGTTGCAGCCTTCATTCCTCTTTATCTTTTCTTTTCAAAGAGAATATTCAAAGCTGCTTGCCACCACCATCCCTCCATTCCCACCTTCACCTTTAAAAGCACTGTCACCCAAACCAAAGCTCTGTCCTCCACCGGGCAAGCCCCAGGATGCTTTAGGGAAATAACAGAACGTGACACCCCGCCCCTGGTCATCTGTCAGAGGAGGGGACCGCACGGTGTGGGGCTCCGGGCTGATGAACTTCCCTGGCGTGATTCCCCTGGGGAAACCCAGCTCTTTCATCGGCAAAGAAAATGGGCACCACCTAGTGCTTTTTCGATGCAAAGGCTGTTTGTGGGGCTATGGGAGTGAGTGGGCCTGACATGGGTGGCTGACCTTTACAGAGGAAAGAAGAAAGGACTCAGTTGGCGTCAACCTCTATGACCCAAACATGAAAAGAAGCCGGTGGCAATCTTAAGACAAATGAATTGCGAGTGCTTCCAAGTCAGAGGTTATCTTAGGGTTATTTTTTTCCCCCTCCTTTTCTTTTTTTTAAATAATTATTGGTCCGTTCATGAGAAATGACATTTGTACTTCCTAAGATGCTAATTTTCCCTGTATTCTTTTTCTGCCTTTTCATTTCTTCTGCAGTTAACTTGTATGAATTTCTAAGAATTTTTCATTTCATCCAAAGTGACAAAGCAGAGCAAGCCATCCCACCCCCTAATCTATTTTAACAAGGAGCCTGTCTGGAGTGCTCCTAACACAACAAATAGCTTTTATGAAAAATGGTTTGTAGCACAAAATCTTTTGCAGTGCAATAAGATCAAGTTAACCCCCATGCCTCTAGGAAAAAGCCTAGGAAGTTTTATCTGATTGGCAAAATGGACCCAGATATGAGTTCAAGGATTGAGTACACTTTGATGAAATTTCACAGCAATGAAGTCTGATTATCTGAATGACTGCTTAAGCCCTTAAAAAATAACTTGGGGAAGCACTAGATTTTTTTTGTTGTTGGGAAAATAGATAGTCCTGTAGGGAATGGTAGCATAGCCATTATATACCGCTTATTTTTTTTCTGTAACACTTGGCTTAGAATTACTCTTAACCACTGTTGCATTCAAAGATAATAATACTAATGATTTCTCTATTGCTATTAAGTGGATCATTCTGCAATAAAATTAGAAACCTTCGTATAGGCAGGTTGGAGAGCAGAAATGGGAAAATGAGTAACCTGCTTCACATAACTGGATTAACAAGGGCCTGCGACACATCCAGGAACTAACTAGCTGACTTTGAACTCCTTAGGGATCTGCTTATTGGATATGCTGCACAACAGAATTCAGACAGAAAACAGACTTCGCAGGAACAGACAAAAATGATTATAACTACTCTCAGTTAAGAGCTCAGTGTCCATGGGAAGAAAGCTAGGTATCATGGAATGAAGAAAGCAAAACCCAGTTCTGAACTTTCCTCCTTCTCCTAAGCCAGCTTCTCCTGTTGTAAGAGAACACAGCACTTGGCAACTAACTGTATTATGAACTAAATTAATGTGTCTATATTAAGTAAGTGATTTATTTAAAATAAACTTAAAATTTATATCAAGGAGGGAAATACCTTAAAATGAGTTTCTTCATAAGCAGTAAGAAAAAATAAAATGAGCTGATCTCTGAGATTACACTGGTACATACTATACATCTTGAGGTTTATAACTAGAGAGAAGAGCTTGTCTTGACAGATGTAAAATGAACATGAATTGATGAACTGAAGCCATCAGGTGTGGCTGAGCCTTTGTTTTCCCAAATATATGCCTACAGGGTAACCAGTGGCTATCTTAATCACCTTTCAAATGAAAGCTGAATTGCCCTGGCCAGTGTGGCAAAGTTGGTTGTGCATTATCCCATGCATGAAAAGGTTGCTGGTTCAATTCTTGGTCAGGGCACTTGACCAGGTTGTGGCTTGATCCCCCATAGGGGGAGTGCAGGAGGCAGCTGATTGAAGTCTCCCTCTCACATCGATGTTCCTCTCTCCCCCTTCTCCCTTTCTTTCTCTCTAAAAAAATAATAAATAAATAAAAATGAAAGCAGGATTATGATTTGCATTCAAATTGAATTCCTCTATGACTAATATCACCACCATTCTGGTCAGCCTCTTAAACAACACCCCCCCCCAAATCCTGCTTTTTAATCCCCTCTCTCCTGGCCCATCTGCCCCACACCCCGACCCCTTTTCCCTCCAGCCTGCTTTCCTGGATGCCTGAGTTCACAGTGAAACCTGCTGGTAATGACAGCGCTGAAGTGGTAATGTGCTTCCCTGCCTCCCCATCAGCAGCACTTGATGCCGCCATGGGGGCCAGCTCAGTGGCGGGAACATGCTTTCATATTTTCTAGAGGCAAAAGGCACCCATTCGACTTCCTACCTTGACTAACTCAGCAGTTTCACTAAGTTCAGGCACATACACACGCACGCACACACACAAAAGAAAATGTTATCATAGAAGAAAAGGAAAGAGGTGAGGGAGGAAGAGGAAATGAAATTGGAGAGAGAGGAAGAGGAACAGTAAGAGAGGAGGAAGGGAGGGAGGAAGGAGAATCAGTCTCTCTCTCTCAATACTGTGTCAGTGAAATCAAATAATATGTTTTGTTTCTTCTCCCTGGGATTCACAGAAGAATTCCACATAGTACATAAAGAGTTAAGGTAAGTAATATGAAGTAAAAGGATTAGACTTGGAGGAAAAACAAACGATGTGTTCCTATGGTAATATGGACTCTGTGGAATAAGCAATGGTCACCATGTGATAATACATTTACCCTCTCATTCTCCCTCTTTCACCTCTGACAGGAAGAGCTGGTGCATCCAGTGGCCTCAGCGCAGGTGGCCAGGTGGCACCTGAGCACAGTCTGCCCAGCTGCTCCGCGTGCCAGGGTGGCCCACTGTCCTCACACTCCCATGTTTAATGGATGGTGTGTCGCTCTGCCGAGGTAACCAAATTGAAAACAATCAATAGCTTTACCCAAATACCTATTCTTTTAAGAATAAAGGAAGAGTGATTTCTTCGCTGTGAGGAGCACGGGAGATACTGTTGGTTGTAGTTTAAATAAAATTGATTTTTCTTGCTTCGGGACTCAGATCACTCAATGTGCTCTTGGTGTTTCAAGCTTGGATGAATACATAATACATAAAACAGTTATATCTGCTCTTTGGAAGGCACTCTGTTTGCTAATGCCAGCGCTGCTTTACTCTATGGCTTCATAAGCTCAAGTCCACATGAGGAAGGCGGGTAGGGAGCCTGAGGACAGAGGCAGGAAAGAAGGGGCATTAGTCTGACTTCTTACTGTCAGGCACAGTTTCATGCTCTTTTCCATATAATAAGCCAACGACTTAGATACCTGAAGCCAAGTCTGTCTTGCCACAGAGCTCATATCTTTCCACCACATCAATGACCAAAACTCACAGTGAGAACAACTCTTTGTTATGTAATCCTAGACACACATACATTGCTGAAACAAAGTTTCATAAAACAATATCTACCTTTATACATGCAATTCACTTGGATTTCACTCATCCTACTCTATTTTAGTTCAGTTATTTCAAATTCTGGTTGCAACCCCACTAAATTGGTCTCAAACCTACTGTTATAGCATGACTCACAACTTGGTAAATGCCATACTACATCATGCTGTCCTTCAGAATTTTAAATTTTGTTCTGTTGGACCTGATATCAGTATGGTGACCAAAAGTATACTTGCAAGTAGTGTGCAGATGGTTCCATCAATATGATTCAAGTTTTTGACTTTTTCATCTAAGAACTGAGAGTTATAATATTTACTCCCTAAAACTCTCACGAGTTGAATTCATTGATGCTGTTCTTTGCTTCTCAAAGAGTCTGTGACTTAGAATAAAAACAATTTAAAATTGAGTTAAGTTTTTTAGTAATAAAAGGCATGAGGAGAAATTGTCGTTATCATTATTATTATTATTGCTATTGTTAACAATCATTGTGAACTCACTACATCCCAGACACTGTTCTTTGAGCTTTAAATATGGTAACTCATTTAATCCTCACTATCACTTATGAAGTAGGTAAATATCATCTCCCACTATATAGCCAGCATTTCTCCATCTTCCTTACCACAAATTTCCCTTCTAAAATGTTATTATATATCTCAAAAGATGAATAAGATTATGACTATGATTCAAGGAATCTGCATTTTTGTGGTTAATTTAAATAAAATATAAAAGCCTGTATCATCTAGTCGGTTTGATGCATTGACTGTCTTTTAATAATAAATCATGTAATTACAAAATTTTGTAGAAAACTTCCAGAATATACAGGGTGTCCCCCCAAAATTTATACACACACATTTTGAATAATTATACTAGTAAATGCAGTGTTTATTAAAATACATTTCCTTTTCAAAATTGAGCTATCAGCTGTTAAAGTGTGTAGTCATTTCTTTGGGACACCCTGTAGAGTAAGAAGTTAGCATGTATGTACCTTCAAGTAACACAGATTCCCAGCCATAAGGGTCTATAATATCTGGCAGTGCAAAGGCAATTCAGGTGCCAGGGCTGGTTGAGGCAGCAGTTCATCAGTGTCAGCGAGGATTCAAAGCCTCTTCATTTTTCCATCCTCCCATCTCTCACCAGCTTCACCCAGATAGCTGCACAGTTCCAGGTGTCATAGTCCGACTCCACAGTGATGAGAAAAAACGTCCTTTCCTAGGGAGTGAATTAAATGCTCCTTAAATTTAAATCAGCATTTTTCTTTGGCTAAAAGGAAAATGTTAATTCCTAAACCAGGCAATGGCCAGGGAAATGGGATCACCGTGATTGAATTAGTTCTTTCCCCCTGGAAGTAGGCATGAGGTTGCCTATCCTGAAGCATGTGGGTCGGTGGGCAAGAAAGGTGGGGTCTTGTGAGAAAATATATACTAAGCAAGAATTGTCTGATGCAAGGAAGGAAAATGTTTGGAGGGAAAGATTTGGTGGAATATAATGTAAGACCATTTCCTGTTAGGTAATACATTTAATGTTTCATAAAAATTAGCGAATTTAACAAGGAAACATATCTATAAAGAATCCACTATGTGGTTCCTGTTCCATCTGAAATTATCAAGACCCAGTATTTTCATCACCAGGAAGAAGAAAACTAAGTAGATTAATAAAATAAACAGCTGAAAAGTATCAAGGTTCATGAAAATAAACGAACACTATCCTATTTAATACACTAAAGGCAAGTTGGCATTTGCCAACAAATACCCGGTAAAATATCATAGAATTTACTATTTCCTATTTCCTGGATGGGTTTGTTCTAATTCATTTAACAAGATTTCCTAAGTGAAAATTTAGTTTTGGTTTTGAAAAATAACCATATAAAGGTACATAGACTAATAGTGTTCTCTGAGTTTTAATGGGACCTGCAATTTCCGATATTTAGGTTGAGTTTTTCTTGCTATATTATTGCCTCTAAGCAACCTGTTCCCCTGTCAAAACATGCTAAGTGGTTTTTATTCTCTTCTTTTAACTTTTCATTTTGACATTGTTTCCGATTCACAGAGAAGAGCCGTAAGAATGGCTCAAAGAATTCCTGATTATTTCCCAAATGTTAGCATTTTACCACATTTCCTTTACCTATCTCTGTTGTGTGCATGCAAACACACAAACAAATATGTAATATATATATATGCCTTACATATACATATGTGTGATGTGTGTGTTCACACACAAACATGATTTCTGAATAATTTGAGAATATGTTATAAAAGTGATCCTCTTTTAACCCTAAATACTATGTGTGTATCTAATAAACGGTATCCCCTTACAAAACTACATATAATTATCAAAGTCAGAAAATTAACATTAATACAATACTATTACCGAGTTTATAAATTTTATTTAGATTTTTATGGCACACACACACAAAAAAAAAATCAAGCATCATGCACCACATTCAGTTGTCATTTCTCTTACTCTTTTTCATTCTGGAACAGTTCCTTAGACTTTCCTTGATGAACTGCTTTAATATTTGTCATTAGCCAATGAAGTACCATTCACACCTGTCAGAATGGGAACCCTAGTACACTGCTGGTGGGAATATAGACTGATGCAGCCATTATGGAAAACAGTATGGAGTTTCCTCAAAAAATTAAATATGGATCTGCCATTTGACCCAGTTAGCCCACTTCTAGGAATATATCCTAAGAAACCTGAACCACCAATCAGAAAGAAAGTATGTACCCCAATGTTCATAGCAGCACAATTTACAATAGCTAAGATCTACAAACAGCCCAAGTGCCCATCAGTAGATGAGTGGATAAAAAAGCTGTGGTACATTTATACCATGGGATACTATGCAGCAGTAAAAAAGAAGAATCTCTTCCCCTTTGAGACAGCATGGAGGGACCTAGAGAGTATCATGCTAAGTGAAATAAGTCAGTCAGAGAAAGACAAGTATCACATGATCGCATTCATATGTGGAGTCTAAGTAACAAAATAAATTGATGAACAGAGTGGATCCGGAGACATGGAAGCATGAAACAGAGTGCAGCATCTCAGAGGGAAGGTGGGGGAGGGTCAGTGGGTTGGAGGTAATCAACCAAAGACCTTGTATGCATATATGCAGAGCCCATGGACACAGATAATAGGGTGCTGAAGGCATGGGGTGGAGTTGGGGGGAGAGTTGGAGGGGGTCAATGGGGGGGAGGGGATATATGTAATACTTTCAACAATAAAGAATTATTTTTTAAAAATTTGCCATTAGCAAAATATACTAAAAGAGTAAACATCATTCTACAGCAATGGATTTATTATGGATGATTATTTGGCATTTGTGCTGCCACTGCAACCTTCCTTTACCAGGGATTGTTAGTGTGAGCATGTTTTCACTGGTCATTTAGAAGACCTGCACCGGAGAATATGAAGGACAAACTGGGGGAAATGGTGATCCATTAGCTACTGATTAATTCACTATTGCTCATGAATAGCAGCTACAAGAACAGCCCAAAGTACCTGAGACATTTCTAAGTTAAAAATAAATTATAGACATTATAGAAAAAATTTTTTAAAAACATTCATTTCAATAACTGAATGCCTAGATACAATTCCTAGAAGTACTTCAATCTAAAGGATTACAATAGAGGTATTTTAAACTGGTTGAAAATACATTATTAAATGAATGTGCAGAATTTGGTTTATGATATAAGAATAAAGACATTCTGGTCAATTCTCTTTTCTTTTTTATTAACATTTTTTAAAAAATATATTTGTATTGATTTCAGAGAGTAAGGGAGTGGAGGAAGAGAGTGGGAGAGAGTGAGAGACAGAAACATCAATGATGAGAGAAAATCATAGAACAGCTGCCTCCTGCACGCGTCACACTGGGGATCGAACCAGCAACCTAAGCATGTGTCCTGCCCGGAAGTCGAACCATGACCTCCTGGTTCATGGGTCTTTACTCAACCACTGAGCCATGCCGTCCGGGCCTTTTTTTGTTAACATTTGAACTAGCCTACAAAAAAATCACATATTTAAGTCCAGTAAAGCCTCAGAAGCTCATTTTCTTTCACAGTGCTCATCGATGGTTTTAATTCTCAATTTCTCAGATTTCATCTACATAACAGCAAGCAAATACTTTAGAAATAAATGGTTCCAAAAAGGCATGGGCAAGGGTGTGTTATACATATCTCTTTTTTCTGGAAGTTCCCAATAAAATGTTCTCTAAATTTTTTTTCAAACCAGTGTAGTCTGTCACACACAAAAAGAAGTTACTAGCCAATATGATTAGTTGTCATCATGTTATAGGCAAACTTCTAACTGATCCTCCAGTTTCTCTCCAGTCTTATGAAAGAGAAGGAAGAAATTACACTTGAGGAAGAGAATATCCCCAAATTGGCTGTGCCTACGGCATCTAAATCGGTAGCTGGGGTTAAAAACACTTGGCTCCATTCAAAAACCACTTTTTTCAAGTTGATTTTTTTATACGCATATTAAAAATAAGGCTGTTCCTTGAAGTAGGGTTAGTAGCACCAAACCCTTACTCTATTCTCAATAGTGAAAACAAATTATGAAGCTTTTCTTCCACTGCAGAGTTGCAGTACAACAATGAGGAGGAAATCATTTGTTCACTTGAGTTGAGTTCAAGATTATACTGGAGTCTGATTGCATAAGCTCATTCACATGTAAGAAGAAACAAAAGGCTAACAACTCTCTGGGTGGAGTGTCAGAGGCTCAGTGTTTACACAAAGAAATGGAGGGAAAGATTAGAGAACAATTTTCTCTTGGGGAATGATAATGGTTTAGGGGTCTTTTGTAGGGGAAGTCCTTTGCTAGGATTAAAGGCAGGATTAGTGGCAGAGAATTGAGAAATTGAAATAGAGAACCTCTTAAAATGGCAAATTAGTCAGAATATCCAGGGAGTTCTTGAAATGTGAATTCTAAGGAAATGTATAATACTTAAGAAGAAAAGATGAATTCAAACTCACTATTTCAAAATGATGACACTGTAAGTGGATCACAAAGTGATGGCATTGCCAGTGCCTTCAAGGAAAATCAAGAGACCAATAGTATGGTAACGAGTCAGTTTTTAAGTGAAGGTACAAATTCAAGAAAACTCAAGGAGTGATGTCAGCATCATGGTGGAGTGAGAGGACTCCTCTATATCACCCCTTAAATCTACAACTAGTCAGACACCTATAATCCAACAAGGGTTCCTCTATTCATCACAGTGGCATGCCCGAGAGATCCATACATTGGTATTTCTGAAGGTGGACTTATTGGCATTCATAGGGTAGGCAGTCTGGGGGAAAGGACAGGCATAATACCCACAGACATGGTTCCTGGACACTATAGCTGAGCCTGTGGTCCTAAATGCAGTAGCAGAGGAGGAGTTGGGGTGGAGCCCCCACACTATGGCCTGGTGGAGAGTAAGAGGGGCTAAGGTAGCTTCAGTGTCCAAGAATCCAGCTTCCTGCCCCACATGTGGCTGAGCCCAGTAGCAGTAGCAGCAGCAGAGATGTGTCTATGGCCTCCAAGCTACAGCACAATGCCACCAATAACCATAAGAAACCAGGTAATGGCACCATGAGCTTGCAAAGCTAGCCCCCTCTACATGCCACACCTCCCTGCTACAATGGCGATGCCCTAAGACCCAGGCAGGGACATCCACCACCCTGGTCACCCAGAAAGCGACTCCCACAACCACAGTGATGTCTGCCACCATGACCCTTGAGGGTAAGTAGCACAGGTAATAGAAAACAAAAACTTGGACGATAGCACCATCTGCTGGTAAGCAAAAGAAAGACCTCCAATTATCATCCTGTTGAATTGTAAAAATCAAGAGTACCTAAATTAGAAAGGTGTTCATTACTTCAAATGTGCTGTCAAAGGAACAACGCCTCGAGAACCATAAACAACTAAGGTAACATGGTAACCCTAAAAGGAAATGACAATTCTCCAGAACACAAACACAAAGTCGTGAAAGACTGTGATCTGAATGATAGAGTTCAAAATAGCAGTCATAAAGAAACTCAATAAGATAAAAAAAAAAAACAAAAAAAAACTCAGAAAGGCAATTCAATCAGCTCAGAAATAAAATTAATGAAGAGGAGGAGTATTTTACCAAAGATATTAAAACTATAAAAAATAACTAAACATAAATTCAAAACCTCAATAAATCCATAAGAGAGATGAAAAAAGGGCAGTAGAAAGCATTAAAAACCGAGAAGATCATACAAAAAAAGATAATGAGCTTGAAAATAATAATTTAGAAATGATTCAAGTGGAAAAAGAGAGAAAAATAATATTTTTTAAAAATGAAAGAACTCAAGAAAAACTATCTGACTCTATTAGAAAGGACAACAAAGAAATTATACAACTCCATTAGAAAGGTTTCCAGTAGAACAATATAATGCCATTAGAAAGAGAGATATAGAATGGGTATCCCAGGAGAAGAGAGGGAAAAGGCAACAGAGGACCTATTCAAAGAAATAATTGATGGGACCTTCCCAAACCTAGGGAAGGAACTGGACATTCAAGTATAAGAAGCTAACAGAACAGCAATTATCTAAATGCAAAAAGACCTTCTCAAGACACAGTACACTAAAACTGTCAAAAGTTAATAATAAAGAAAGAATTCTCAAGACAGATAAAAATAAAAACCAAAAGAAAAAACAACAGTAACCTACAAAACAAACCCCAACAGATTTCTCATCAGATTTCTCTTCTACAAGCCAGGAGAGAATGGAATGACATATTCAAAATATTAAAAGATAGAAACCACCAGCCAAGAATAATATATCCAGCAAAGTTATCCTTCAGATACGAAGGCAAAATAAAGATTTTTCCAGACAAACAAACCACAATATCTGCATGACAAGTAATGTTTAAAGAAACACTTCACTTGAAACAAAAAGACAAGAGTACACAAAACTTTGAGAAAGAAGCATAAAATTGCAACTCTATTTTAGAACAGGATGTTAAACACTTAATACAACATTAAGGTTAAAGAAAAAAAGCATACCCTAGCTGGTTTGGCTCAGTGGATAGAGCGTAGGTCTGCAGACTGAAGGGTCTCAGGTTTAATTCCAGTCAAGGGCATATGCCTGGGTTGCAGGCTCCAGCCCCAGTAGGGGGCGTGCAGGAGGCAGCCTATCGATGATTCTCTCTCATCATTGATGTTTCTATTTCTCTCTCCCTCTCCCTTCCTCTCTGAAATCAATAAAAATACATTTTTTGTTTTAAAAAGAAAAAAAGCGAGAGGTCAATGGGGGAAAAAGGAGACTCATATAATACTTTTAAACAATAAAGAGTTTAAATTTAAGAAAAAGGAAAAAAGCATGAAAATTACTATAGTTATTGCAATGTGGTAATGAACAAAGAAACATAAAAAGGGACAATTTGTAACAAAAACACAAAAGGGGAGAAAGGAAAGGATGATTATTGTATAGGTGAATGAAAATAAGATACTATCACAAGAAAAAGGACCATTTTATTTATAAGATATTTTATACAAACCTCATGCTAAGCACAAAACAAAAATCTAGAGCTGAGACACAAAACACACACACACACACACACACACATCATAGGAAAAAAACACCAAACTATAATAATAGATGGAAACCAGAAACACAAGGGAAAAGAAACAAAGAATGGACATAAGACACTGGGGGGTGGGGGAGGCCGGGGGATTGTCAAGGACACATATGTAATACCCTTTGTAATACTTTAAGCAATAAAATAAATAAAGAAACAAAGAAAATGCAGAGCAATTAGAAAAAAAAAGTAAGATGTCAGTAGTAAGTCCTAATAATCACCCTAAATATAAATGGACTGAACTCACCTATCAAAAGGCACAGAGTAGATGTATGAATTAAAAAACAAGGAACACATCTAAGCTCCACAGGCAAACATAGGCTCAAAGTGAAGGGGTAAAAGATGATACTACAACCAAATGGTATCCAACAAAAAGTGGGGGTAGTCATACATATATGAGACAAACTAGATTTCAAGACCCCCAAAATGGTAACAAGAGACAAAGATGGACATTTTAAAATGATGAAAGAGATGATCCATCAAAAAGACATAACATTTATTACTATATATGCCTCTAATGTAGAGTCACCAAAATACATAATGCATTAACAGATCTAAACAGAGAAATAGATAGCAATGCAATAATAGGAGATTTGAACATCTCACTTATATAAATATTATATTAATTATCCAGACAGAAAATTAGTAAGGAAACATTGGCCTTAAATGACACATTAGACCAGATGGAGTTAATATTTCATCACAAAGCAACAGAATACACATTCTTCTCAAGTGCACATGAAACATTCTCAAGGACAGACTTGTTTTGTGTTGGGACTTGTTTTGTGTCAATAAATTTAAAGTACTCAAATCATGTCAAGCATCTTTCCTGACCACAATAGTATGACACTAGAAATCAACTACTAGAAGAAAGCTGGAAAAATCACAAATAAAAATAAAACAACATGATACTGAACAACTATTGAGTCAATGAAGAAATAAAAAAAGGAACCAAAGAATACATAGAGACAAATAAAAATTAAAATGCAGCATACTAAATCTTTGTGATGCAGCAAAAGCTGTATTATGAGGGACATTTATAGCAATACAGGCCTACCTCAAAAAACAAACAAATAAAAAATCTCAAATAAACAATCTAATATTACACCTTAAGGAACTAAAACAAGAAGAACAAATAAAGCCCAAAGTCAGTACAAGAAAGAAAATAATAATAAATCAGAACAGAAATAAATAAAATTGAGAATAAAAATGCAATAGAAAAAATTAATAATTCAGAGTTCTTTCAAACGATAAACAAAATTGACAAACTTTTAGCTAGACCAAAGAAAAATGAGAAAAACTTATGTTAAAAAATCAGAAATGAAAGAGAAGTTACAATAGATACCACAAAAATACGAAGGATTATAAAAGAATACTATAAAAAGCTATCTAGCATGAAATTGGACAATCTTGAAGGAATGGGAAAATTTTTAGAAGCATACAACCTTCCTAGACTGAATCATGAAGAATAAGAAAGCCTGAAATGACCAATCACTATCAAGGAAATTGAAACAAGTAATCAAAACCCTCTCCTCAAATAAAGTACAGGACCAGATGGTTTCACTGGTAATTCTACCAAACATTCAAAAAAAAGATTTAATGCCTATTCTTCTCAGAAGGGATACTTAAAAAAATTTTTTTTCTTTGTTAATCCTCATCTAAGGATATTTCTCCTTTGATTCTTGAGAGAGTGAAAGGGAGGGAGAGGAAGAGAGACAGAGAAACATCGATGTGAGAGAGATACTTTGATTGGTTGCCTCCCACACATGCCCTAACTTAGGCTGGGGTTGGAACCTACAACCCAGGTACATGCCCTTGACTGGGAATCAAACCTGGGACCTTCAGTGCACAGGCCAATGCTCTAACTATTTAGCAAACTGGCCAGAGCAAAGAGGAGGGAATGCTTTTTAACTCATTTTACAAGGCTAAGACATCACATGTTGGGGAAAACACGAGACTTGGTTGGAAAGTTTGTAAGGAGGACATTCTGAAAAAATGGAAGTGTGCTGACTGCGGCCTGCCCTGTTTATCGGAGTTCCGACTTAGGGAGTGCCGAAGGCGGTGCCCCTGATTATTCCTTGACCTTTCCAAACAAGTCTGTGCACATGCAGACCCCTGGGTGTTTACTGGAATCCTTATGCTTAATCTTTTGGTGTCCTTGCTTAAAGGACACTGCAAACACACGTGTCCTCCCAAGATTACTTACCCTACTAATTGTATCTAAAAGATAAACTTTATCTCAAACTGCTGTTATAATAAAAGTCTAACAAGGCAAGTGATCTAGGCTGACTGGTTCCTTTGCCCAGGCAGTCTCTTAGCCCTCTCTTTCACAGCAAATGTTTTGTCAGAGTAATCATTCATCCATCACTCAGGGTCTGCTGGTCAGCCCCAGCAATCACAAACTGTATGACATCACTCCTGTGGAATATAAAACAAAAAACAAATGAACTAACAGAACAGACTAATAGATACAGACAACAGAATAGTGATTACCAAAAGGGAAATGGGTGAGGGGAGGGCAAAATGGGTAAAGGGGTCAAATATATGGTAAGAGAATGAAACTATGCTTTTGGTGGAGAGCACACAACAGAGTATACAGGTATCCTATATAATAAAAGCCTAATATGCTAAGTGTCCTGTTGGCCAGTCGGACGTTCAACCAATCAAAGCATAATATGCTGATATGCTAAGGCCGCTCATCCGCTCACTATGACGTGCACTGACCACCAGGGGGAAGACGCTCCGACCAGTGAGTGAGCTTGCTGCTGCGGTCCAGTTGATCAGGACTGAGCGAGATGGGCCGGACATGCCCTGAAGCCCTCCCACGGTCCCTCCCCAGCTGGCCAACCTCCTGAGACCCTCTCACAATCCAGGACTCCTCGGGGAATGTCAGAGAGCCAGTTTCAGCTCAACTCCGCAGGCCAGGCCTAGGGACCTCACTGGTGCATGAATTTGTGCACCGGGCCTCTAGTTGAAACATAATGTTGTACACCTGAAATTTATATAATGTTATTAATCAATGTTATCTCAACACATAAAAGCAAAAAGAAAATACTAATGATTTACAGATTCAGTTATAGCTATACCACTGCTAAAGAACAATCATAATTTGAAACTGAATTAATGCTATATTGTTCTTTTTATCTGATTTCAAAACGTTAGTGTTATCATAAGTCATACTTTTAGCAGAACTGCTGCAAATAAATGTTTGAGCTTGGCACTTTATAGTAAAATTCAATACTTCTAAATGTAAAGGAAGTAAAATGAAAAGTTCCATTTGGAAGCAAAAACTAATGTATAAGTCTGAACTTGACACTCTTCCTAAGATGACACTGTTTTCCAATTACCTACAAAATAAAAATCAAATTTCTTATCTTGCTATATCAACTAGATTATTGGCAGGAAAGAGCTGGGAGTTAAAAATAATTTCTTAAGGGGACTATTTATAGAGGTGTTAAAGGGATTATTTATAGAATGTTGAGACACTCAGTAACTAGTAACCAGAAGTAACTATTACTCATAGACCTGAGGGGCAAGGAGTGGGGCAACACAGTGATCATAACCTTTGGAGAATTGTAAACATAGAAAAGGAGTCACCCAAGAAACTATCTAGTCAAAGATTCACCACTTTCAACCTTGGCTGAGTGTTAGAGCTTGAAGAATTACTGACACCTGGGTCTGACCCCCAGAGATTCTGATTTAATGTATCTGGGATGTAGCCAGTGCATCCGGTTTTCAGAAACCTAATATATAATTATAATGTATAGCCAAAGTAGAGAACCCCGGTCAAAGAGGGATGTCGCAACTGTGCCAGAATGTAGGCACCAGGGGAAGGGAGAGAATAAGGAAAAAGGCTCTCACCCCTGCTACTTACAGAGTGGTCCTCAGAGTGTTGATAACAATTACCAGGGAGTTTGGTAGAAATACAAAATCATAGCCTCAGACCCAGTGAATCAGAATTTTCATTTCAAAAAGAACCCCAAGTAATTTGTATGTGTATTCAAGTGTGAGAAGTCCTTTTCTAACCTATTTCTTTTCTTGTTTTTCATTGTCTTATTGGTGCTTCCCATTAACCCAACCCCAATGGCAGCCAGAGGGCCAGGAAGCCTTTCTGTTTCAGCCATGGGGTTAAGTCACACCAGGGCACAGAACAGACAAGTTCAGAGAGAATGAATCTGAGGAAGCAAAAGGATAATGATCTGGTCAAAATGATATATTTATTATTGTCTTTCTCCCATATTTCTAGAAATAACTTGCTCTCCATTCTACCGGAGAATCCTGAAACACAAACTTGACTTTCACTGCTTTAATAAGCAATTTTTGGCATCTACTATATGTAAATACTGCACTATGTACTTATGGAAGAAAAAAATCAGTAAGAAATAGTGTTTATATTGAAGGAATGGTAGACAAGTAATGAATATTTTGTGCAGATTTGGAATCCAAAGATCAGGAAATTACAAAAAAAAGAATCCATAGACTTGATATCACAAGAACTGAAAATTATTTCTCAATTTTTATCTCTGAAAGGAAAATTATAAAATTCACCTAGAGAAAACCCACATGAGAGTCAGCAGCCAGCATACACAGCAAGAAAAAATCCTAGAGAAAGTTTATACAATACAACTATATAAACAAGTCTCAATTAAATTAGATATCTATTCTGCTGCATTGATCTATGTGTCTGTTAATTCCAGTACCATACTGTTTTGATTCCCATAGCTTTTTAATATAGTTTGAAATCAGGAAGTACTTATTTGTTCTTATTTTTCAATTGTTCTATATATTAATTGTGGAGGTGCTTACATCAGACTATGTGTTTTTCAAAACTCACAGAACTGTATACCAAAAATAATAAATTTTACTCTATGTAAAACAAAAATAAATGAATAAAAATGTTGAAAGTAACATACTAGACCAAAATACTATTGTCTTCTGAAGGCCAGAAGTCCGAAATGAATATTACAGGGCTAAAATCAAGGCATAGACAGGACCACACCCCCGTATAAGACACTGTTTCTTGCCTCTTCCAACTTTTGGTGCCTGCTGGTGTTAACTTGTGACTACATCACCCCAATCTCTGCCTTCATGGTCACATTGTCTCCTCTTCTGTCCATGTGAAATCTCACTTTCTCTCACTTTATAATGACACTAGAGGCCTGGTGCATGACATTCGTGCACTGTGGACGGGGGGGGGGGGGGGTGAGGGGGGAAGAAGGGGGAGCCTCAGCCCAGCCTGTGCCCTCTCGCAGTCCAGGACCCCTCGAGGGGTTGTCTGCCCGCCTGCCCGCTGCTCCTTAGCGCTGCTGTGGAGGCAGGAGAGGCTCCCACCACCACTGCTGCTCTCACCAGCCCAGCTGTGAGCCCAGCTTCAACACAGGAGCTGCCCCCTGGTGGTCAGTGCGCATCATAGAGACCAGTCTTTCTGGTTGTACTGCCGTAATGGTAGCTTAGGCTTTTATTATATACATTTTGTTTGCATTTGAGCCCACATGAATAATCCAAAATAATTTCCACATCTCAATATCTTTAAATTAATCTCATCTGCAAAGTTGTTGCCTATAAAGTAATATTTACTAGTTCCAGGGATTAGGAGGACATCTGGAGGGAGGGGAGCCATTGTCAGCTTCCCACAACCATTTTAAAGGGGAGCAATTTATACAGGGAGCTTTTAATGGACTCTCAGTATTCAATTTATTAATATAAGTGAAAAAACATAAATGTTCGGCCTTTGAGTGGCAGAAAACAAGAAATGGGGCCATTTCTGGCCCAGTCAGTAATTTAAAGAAGTAGGAAAATGTATGGCAAATTCAGGTAGAGATAAAAAGACCAAATGACCAGAATATGCAATGTGCTAGAGCATATTGTGAAATGGTTTTAAAAGAAAGGTTGTCGTCAACTAACAGAGTATTTTAAATCCGCTGAATCATTTTGCAGGTCTTAGAAAGCCAGTAATTTTTAAGTCTGTGGGAATCAAACCAGTGTGTTTATTAGTTGTATTAATACATGCAAAGTATGACGGCATTTATGTGTCAAGAGTTTCTTAAGCACTTTAAATATTTTAAACATTTTATCTTTATAACAACTCTGTATGATAGTTACTTTGTTATCACCATTTTAAAAATGAGAAAACTGAGGCCCAGAAAGGTCAAGTGGTTTTGCCAAGGTCACACAGCTAGTAAGTCACAGGATCAGGATTCAAAGCAGGAAGACAGCCTCCAGAGTCTTTGCTTTAAGTATTTACTGAGGGAGAGTAAGAGAAAATACAGAATTTTGGCAGACCAGTAAGATAAAGAAGGAAGAAATAATACTCTGAAGTATTGGTGGAATAGAGATCAACTTGTCAAAAGAAGCCACAAATGCCCCATGTATTCCCTGCCAGGAGGGCTAGACTATGCACATGAAGCAGAGAGTAAACCCCAGTGCCATCCATCACTCGAAGTAGATGCACTTATGCCTCAGGTCCCTAAAGATCTCTGTCCCATCTTTCTTGGCAACATATCTATCCTTCAAATCATTCCACAGGCCAAAAGAAAAATGTCAACTTACATTCTTGAGGCATTCTAGTCCGATATTTTCCTGTAAATGTGTGAATAAACACATCTACTTCACACGGGTCCTATAACATTTCTGAAAGTTGTAGACTTTTTATTAGAACTGCAATAAAGTAATGGAATAAATGCATGGTTTGAAAACATTTTTTTTACTGTTTTATATCCAATTCTTAAGATTAGAATCATGTCCCTTTTCTATAAAATTGGTCCGTTTCTTTTGTACCATTTCAAATACAGTGTTTTATATCACTGTCGTTTCAAATGCTTTTTTCTTTTATTTCAAAGTCAAAACAGTGTGCTCAATGGGGAAACAAAATATGTGATTCTGCATGCCTTCAAAACTGCAAAACTGCAGCATTCACTGAAACTCTCCCCAGGAGACTGCAGTTCGGTTCCACTGACTACTAATTACTGACTCGCAGCGGAAAGTGTCACACGGCTCTCCTTTCAGCACTTCGTTGGCCATGTGTCTCTGGCAATAATCTCTCCACACATAAGCACTGTTCCCTTTCAGCACATTATTTAATCAATAAAGTAATGCCCTTGCACCAGCCAGGCCCAGAGCCATCTTGTCACAAGTGCTAAATAAATGAAACAAACACCAGTCCTGCTTCCACAGCCTCGCCATTAATAAACATGAATGGAGATGCCTTTAATACAGAGTCCATTCTCTGGAACATTTAAAACTGCACACACGTGCATGTTTGTGAGACCAGATGAGGAATCCTTCACAGGACCGTCAGAGTAGGCCAAGTCCCACCCAACTGTTATTTTGCTTCGAACTGGGAAAGGTGCCCCTTCTACGCTCTCCCAGCCCTGCTTGTTCACCAGGGAATATGTGTCCTTATCTATTTCTTGCCCGAATGAAGCAAGCTCTCCTTGGCAGGGTCTTCCTCCCCAGGCTGAACTAAGTGTCCTCTGCACCTCAGTCTACAAAGGTGGACTTTGGTACCCCCCACTTTCCCATCTCTCTCTCTGTGTGTGTGTCAGGGGCCTTGCGCTGTGGGGTACTGTGCTTCTAAGTAGATTCAGATCCCCACTCATCGTCTCCTGGCTGTTTCTCATTGATTATAAATAAAGCCCCAGAAGAGAAGGGTTAGTCTTAGCCACAGGCTCTTCCAAAATTCGAAAGCTTGCAAAGTCTTTAAGGAAAGAGATTCTTCCAGCTCCATAGTCTAACAGATTCTGGCACGGAGTAGGTAGGGAATAGAGGACAAGTATATAAATGACTTCTTTGGGTAGCATTAAAAATCACCTTCTAACCAGCCAGCGTGGCTCAGTGGTTGAGTATCAAACTATGAACCAGCAGGTCACGGTTTGATTCCCGGTCAGGCCACATGCTCGAATTGTGAGCTCAATCCCCAGTGTGAGGGCACCCAGGAGGCAGCTGATCAATGATTCTTTGTCATCATTGATATTTCCATCTCTCTCTCTCTCTCTCCCCCTTCCTTCTTCTCTGAAGTCAATAAAAATATATACTTTTTAAAAATCACCTTCTATGGAAACTAGTGTTGATTAAAACACCATGTGCCAGGCGTTCTTCTAACAGAAACTCATTTTACACATAAAGAAACCAAGGCTCAGGAGGCCAAGTCACTTATCCAGAGTCAAAGCAGGTGAGAAATGGAACCAGAATTTCAACCACCCCAATTTGACACCAGAGCCTGTGCTATGAACCCCTAAACAGCTTTACTAGACTCCTCCCAACCTTTACCTGATGCATCATGTCTTCCTAGCTTTTTGTCATGCGGTTGTGTGGCTTATTATGACAAAACAACCCCCCCCCCCCAAAGTAACAAAATGATAATAACTCCCATTGGAAGCCATTGTTAAGATGTTCAGCAAATGTTGAACACCAATGACTGGGTGTACACACTGCATGAGAATCCTTCGCTAAAAGCTATTGAGAAAACAAAGCAAATGATGAGATGTAGTCTGACCTCATTTGGGCTATAAGCCACTAAAGTTCTCAAAAGAATAACACTATTCTTACTGTATAGAATATGATTTGGCCTAATACGTTTTCCTACAGCGGAATATAACTTGGAAAAGAAGTGCTAACTAGAGAAGAAAATGTTAATATTGAAATGGCATTTATGTTGGAATATAATGAGTACATTTCCCTTTTTGAAAAGTCTGTTATTTCCAATTCAAGTCCTAGAACTTTCAAGGTCTGTCCCCTCTCTGCCCCCCGCCCCACCCCCCGGGCTGCTTGCAGTGCATAAATTCTCATGACCAACTGACATGGCTATCAGTGTTTGAGGTGGAAGCCAACAGCAATGCCCCAGTTCCCTGGCATTCAGGAACCAGGAACCACATTTTTATTGAAAACAACAACAACAAAATTACTCTGTAATCATTCCATTTTCTGTGAGACTAGCCTCTCCACACTTCCAGGCGTTCCCAAGGGACTTCTCAATTCAGTCCCTATGTGTGTTATGTTCCTTTGTGTCAGCTCCAACTGGTGGTGACCCTGTGAATATGAATGATGACCATAATGCCCTGCCCTCAACAGCCCTGTTCAGTTCCTGGAAACTCATGCTTCCTTTCTGGAGTCAACCCATCCCATAGTTGATCTCCCTTTTTTCCTGCTGTCTTCTACTTTTCCCAGAATTATTGTCTTCCCCAAAGAACCCTGCCTTCTCATGATGTACCCAAAGTAGGAAAGCTTCAGTTTTATCATTTTTGCCTCTAGGAATTTTTCAGGCTTAATTTGCTATAGGACCCACTTTCTGTTAGTCCAGGGTATCTGGAGAGCTCTCCTCCAACCCCATATTTCAAAGGAATATTTTTTTTTCCTATCGGCCTTCTCCACTGTCCACTTTTGCCTCCATACATAGTAATTGGGGATATGAGGGTGAGGATGATCTTAGCCTAGACCTCTCATGATACAGCTTTGCTCTTGGTGATCTTTCCGAATTCTTCCATCGCTGCCCTTCTGAGTCTCAGCTTCTCTTAATGTCGTGGATGCAGTTTTCCTTGTGAACTGATGACTGAACCAAAGCAAACACTTCAACAATTTTGATATCTTCATGGTCTATGTTAAAATTGTGTATTTCTTCTGTAGTCATGATATTTTCTTGATGCTTTGGAAATTTCTTTCATTTTCATCAAACCACCCTCCTTGTAAAATCTTCCTCATTCCCAGTCATTTGCAAGCATGGGAGAGCTCCTTTTCCTTCTTTACCAAAAGCACCATTAATAAGAGCTACTGAGTTAAACTGGCTTTGGTTTAAGATTACACAAGGAAATCAGATTATACACACATCAAAAACCAATTTCAAGTGGAATATTTTATACTAGGGGCCCGGTGCACGAAATTCGTGCACTGGGTGTGTGTGTGGGGGGGGGGGGGGAGTGTCCCTCGGCCCAGCCTGCCCCCTCTCACATACTGGGAGCCCTCAGGCGTTGACCCCCATCACCCTCCAATCGCAGGATCGGCCCCTTGCCCAGGCCTGACGCCTCTGGCCTAGGCGTCCGGCCCGGGCAGCGGGGACCCGCAGTTGCAGTGGCCCCGTGATCGTGGGCTTCACTTTAGACCCAGGCAAGGGACCCCTAGCTCCTGGGACTGCCAGCTTCGACCGTGCCCAGCTCCCATCGCTGGCTCCACCCCTACTTCCTGCTATCACTGGCCAGGGCGGCAAAGGCACCTGATTCTCCGATCATGGCTGGGGGGCAGGGCAAAGGTGGCCCCAGGTCCGCCTTTGCCCTGCCCCCCAGCTCTTAGCTCCCCCCTGGGTTTCCGATCACTGTCAGTGGCAGGGGGCTTCTTCCTGCTTTCCCTTTCGCCTCCCTGCATTGTGCCTACATATGCAAATTAACCGCCATCTTGTTGGCAGTTAACTGCCAATCTTAGTTGGCAGTTAATTTGCATATAGCCCTGATTAGCCAATGAAAAGGGTATCGTCGTACGCCAATTACCATTTTTCTCTTTTATTAGTGTTGATATTCAGCCATTTTTCCACAGGTAACCTCTTACTGGTCCTTCTCCTTTTATTCCTGACCTTCAGCAACGTTATCTTCCAACTAAATCCCTTTAACTCCATCTCTCCTCTCAATACTGTCAAGCTCTAACACAACTCCCTCTGAGTTAACAGGAGATAATTGGCAAATTCTGGTTACTTGATTATGTAAAGCAATAAAGCACTTTCTCCAATATTTAGATGAGTTGGGGGATCACTCATTTTTCATAACCAAAGAGCCTAAAAGGGGACTTTTCTTACAAAAAGAGAAATCCTCTTGTTTGAAGGTTGCCATCTCAAAGGGCAGCCAATATCCAATTTTTAGAGTTCTAGGAAGAGATGAACAGAGGTTTGCCTAAGCAGTCAAAGCTCTCATCAGTGTGGATAACTACCCTTACCTCGGAACAGAGCTGTATTAAAGTTAACTAGAGGAAGTACATCCTATTTAAGCATTATTTTCCTATAGAAAATATAAATAGTTCTTCCTGAACTATTTGATAAGCTAATATCATTAACGATAAGTTTTGTACTCTTAGCATTATTCAATAAATATTTGCTAGATAAATTGATAATTGCAGTTACTTCCCAATGGAAAGGAGACAAAAGGTGGAGGTAAAGTAAAATTGCTTAATTTTTACTTTAAGAGCAAAAACTTTAATAATTGCCTTGAGTCTGTTTTAGCAGAAATTAGGCACTTGGTTTTCATTAGGAAAGGCATTCAGAGATATTTCTCCTAATGAAAATCTAAAACCAGGCCTTTAAAATGACTTAGTGATAGTGATGATTCTTCAGAGAGCTCACCGGTTTCACAGCCCTATGGGACATGTTGATCACTCATTTTATAGGTCAAGCACAAGTGCGTTTATTAATGTATGCGCTGATCTAACTCACAGTGCAAGATTAACTTCACAGTGCTTGATCAATGATACCCAAATTAATGGATTCATCAGTGCTGCCTATTGAGACACCCTCGTCATTTATATTGCATTTCTTCCAACTCGTAATTAGGCATGTAATCTGTGCAGTCTTTAAGACTCTTGGAAAGAAATCTACATCAGAAGAAAGTGAAGAGATCTTTATTATCTTGAAGACCTCTCCTCAGTTGCCTCATTGCTCCTACATTTGATAGACATCCTCTCTCTTGCTGAAGTCGTCCCTATCCTTATGAACCTTGTACTCTAAGATTATATTCTATACCAGGACTTTTTTTTACCCGAAAAACTTCTATTCCTACTATTCCCTTGAAACAACTCTCTCAAAAGTTTTCAACAATCTTCTAACCACCAAGTATAGTCACATTTCATAGAATCTGTAACATTTGATAACACTGACCACACACTCCAACTTGACACTTTTTCAGCTACTAGACCAGTGATGGCGAACCTATGACGCGTGTCAGAGGTGACACGCGAACTCATTTTTTTGGTTGATTTTTCTTTGTTAAACGGCATTTAAATATATAAAATAAATATCAAAAATATAAATCTTTGTTTTACTTTGGCTGCAAATATCAAAAAAATTCTATATGTGACACGACACCAGAGGTAAGTTAGGGTTTTTCAAAATGCTGACAAGCCGAGCTCAAAGTTTCGCCATCACTGTACTAGACCCTAAGACATTGCCTTTCCAGATCTTTTTCCTGGCTCTCTGGTCAGACTTAGCTGTCTAATTGTGGATCTCTTTGCCTGGCCTATTAAATCTTCCTCTAAATTTTGCCCTCATGTCTCAGATATTTTACTCTCATTCTTGTCATTCTACTCCATTGGCTTCTCCAAGTATGTATGTACATAATTTCCATACTTAAATTATAACCTAATTCCTAAATAAGAAAACAGGAGAAGTCTAAAATAATATGAACCAAACAAATCCCTGAATGCTGTAAATAAAAGCAAGTATAAGAGAACTAAATTCTCCAGATAAAAAGATTTTCACATAGAGTAGATTATTATTCAGACATAAAAAAGAAGAAAATCTTACTATTAAGATTACCACTGTTGTCTTACCACTAAGACAACATAGATGAAACTTGAGGGCATTATGCTAAGTGAAATGAGTCAGACAAATAAATACAGAAACCATTAGCCAAAATGATACAGAAAACAAAGAGAAGGAAAATTAATATTCAAAGTGGGGGATTATATTCAAAGGACATAGCTACAGAAAGAGTAGAGTTGGTTTTGTGTGTTTTTTTACTCAGAGACAATATGACGGTCAAACATGCCATTTAAGTTTGAAACCAAAAATAAAAAGAATCTCTTAGAACATGTTGCCTTATCTGATCCATCTCAAAAAAAAAAAAATACCTAACTGGATCTGTAACCTTTAGAACAGAAATATTTAATCCTTAATTAAAATCTATACACTTCACTCTCCAATAACAAAATGAAGTTAATTTGTTTAATCCATTCTGCATCTGGCCAAACCCTTTCTTGCAGATAAGGGAACTGAACTTCAGAGGCATGAAAATAACAACAGCTACTTATAACAGAGTCCTCATTATAAGTCAGTTACTATGTTAAACACTTTGCATGCATTATTTCATTTAATATCAATAATCTTGTAAACAAGCACTAACTTTTTTTACTTTGCATATGAGCAAATTGCAACTTATAAAATGTAAATACCTTTCCCAAGGTCTTTTTGTTAACAAGGGGCATTGGGATTCAAATGCAGGTTCATCTGCCTCCTACCTACCTTGTGCTCCTAGCCACAGCAATGGGGATGGGAGTGCATGCAGCAAAGGCATGGTCCATACTCAGTTCCCATATCTCCCCTCAACAATGCCTTCTCTTCCACACTATCTCTTCAGGGGCAAGTTGTTGAGATATTAGGGTTTATAATACTAACAAACTTTGAAGAAGTTGCTGAACATAAATTCTGTATAAAATGAACTATTTGACTGGCAAAGAGAAATCTCACCTTTGCAAGGCAGCACTGATGACAAAACAAGGCTGGTGAAAGATGCATCAAGGCTATTAGATTCTTCCCATGGAGAACACAGATATAATAAAGTAAGATCATTTGGCTCCTGCCCTGTCTGGGTGGCTCAGTTGGTTGGAGCATCGTCGCATACACCAAAAGGTTGTAGGACGGATTCCCTCCCGGTCAGGGCACATACCTAGGTTGCAGGTCCGATCCCTGGTTGGGGCACATAAAGGGAGGCAACCGACCAATGTTTCCCTCTCACATCAATATCTCTCTCTCTTTCTCTCCCCCCTTTCCTCTCTCTCTAAAATCAATAAACATATTCATAAACATATCCTCGAGTGAGGATAAAAAAAAATTATTCAGCTCCTAACTAGCAGCTTCTTCTTATTCTTATGTACTTTCTTGTGTTAAGAAGAATAATAGCTCCCCAAAGATATCCATATCGTAATCCCCAGAACTGGTGATTACATTATGGCAAGGGAAAATTGAGGTTGCACATTGAATTAAGGTTTTAAAATAAGGAGATTACCCTGGATTATCTGCATGGTCCAATGTAATCTTGAGGGTCCTTATAAATAGAAAAGGGAGGCAGAAGAGAGAGAACCCAATCTCGGCAGCATGAGACAGGTTTGGCCTAATGTCAACTTCGAAGATGAAGGAATGGGGGCCATGAACCAAGGAACTCAGGCAGGCTCTAAAAGCTGCAAAAGGCCTCCAGAGAGAATGCAGCCCTGCTGACCTTTTGATTGTAATCCAGTGAGACCTGTTTGGAAATCCTGACCCCCAGAAATGTAAAACAATAAATTAGTGATATTTTAAACTACTAAGTTTATAGTAATTGGTTATAAGAGCAACAGTAGGAACCCCAATACACCTCCACATAAAACAATGCAAACTCATGATTAGAGGCATGGCCTAAGGTTAGAAATTAGAGGCACCTAATAGGTTCTCACAGCAGGGAGGCAGCAGCTTCTTGTTCAGAAAGCTGTCTCTTCTGATTACTCAAATGTAAAAATTCCAAACGACAAGCTAGAACAGACTTTGGGCAAAGATAATATATAGTTTTTAAATGGTAATCTTCATACCAATAGTCTAAGTGATCAAATGAGATATTGCATGTAGGGTACTGTGAACAAGAAAAGGGCTCTATAATAAATCAGGCAAGTCCAGTTGTGGTAGGTAGTTGGATAGACATGAGCAGAGCAAGGATGTTGGCCCAGTACAGACGGTCACCAGCATGAGAAGCCAGGGTGCCTAACAATGGGAAAAACTGGGAAAACAAGGGCCTCACCCTAGGCCCTGGTGACCTTTCCTCCCCTAGCACATCGTTGGCCATGCAGTTCCTACCTTCCCCTGACTTTTCCTCCTCTGGCATGTCTCTAGCCATGTGGTTTCAGACCCCCGTACAGGAGGAAAAAGGGGTCAGAAAATAGTCTCATGTGACTTCTATACAAGCCCTTGTATGGCCACTCCCTTAGACATTGGGCCCTCAGGACAATGAAGTTGTGATACACATTATTAAGTAACCTTGAGAACAAGGCCTCGGGTCTGTTGACCACGGAGACAAAGTTTTGGTCAAACTAGAGATGACATTTAGGCCTCAGATGTGGTTCAGCTCCACACCCAGAAAAGTGGCAAAGCCAGACAGAGGGATGCCATGGCTGACATCAGACCCAGATGCAATGACCAATGACCCCTTCCCTAGTGCTGACCAATCAGTGGAAACTGTGACCCTGAAAGGACTCACCTGAAAAGTTGATGGATATTCTATTGAGATCCTCCCCTGTGACCTCCCCTAATATTCCCTGCCTTTAAAAACCAGATAAAACTCCTCAAGGTAAAGGAAGTCAGTGTGGGCTTCCTCTGGAGCACACCCATGGCTTTCTTCCCCTTTCTCAGGTGTATATCTCTTCTCCCTTTTGCCTCAGATCTAAGGGTCCCAGTGAGACTTGCAACCAAGGGAGCAGCAGGCAGCAGCAGCTTGCCCTGGGCTAACCCTCTGAACCTGTCTCCAAAGCCCCCTTTTCTCTGACTTTTCAGTGAGTTAACAGCAGCCCTGCCTTGGCTCACTTCTGTCACTGTGACTCTTACTTCTCAGTGAATCCACGCAGCCCAGCGTGGTTCATTTCTTTCCTATGACGTTTCTAGAGGGCCGCAGTAGAGCACCGCCGAGCTCTCTCTTTTTGCTGCGTCTGTCCTGTCCTATCCTTGTTTCACTGTCCCCAACTTTAGTAAAGGTAGTCTCAAGATTATCTCTCAAAATTATGAAATCTTTCCTTCATGAAGTCAAGAACTCACATACTACTGGCCAGCCTAAGGCAGACCCACTCTAGGCCCAGTCTCTTTCCAGTGATACAGTGATTAAAAGTTACCTCACAGGGTAATCTGATCATAAATTCCTAACAGGTCAGGTTATGGTGAATAGTCACACCTCAGGCCTAAGAAAGGGTTATCTTTACGTTAAGCAAGCCCTGTCCATGGGTTCTGTGGATCTAGGTTAACTCATCTTTGAAATGCCTCTTTTTCAGACACCACAGAAGTGTAACTACTCTCAAGGGAGCATATGATATTGTTAACTATCCTGTACCTTGCTTTCTCCCACCTTCATGCCATCTTCCTTGTTTCCATCTTAATTGCAAATGTGTAAAAGACACTGCAAAACTGTCATTCTCTGGAGAATCTGAGATCTTGCCTCCCAGCAAGATTAAATAAACCATAAAAATACAGGTTTGGGCGTTTCTTAAATTGACAATACTAAACAGAAGTACTGTGTATCAATAAGTATTGGCTGTACTTTGTTTTTATCACAAGCTACTATTTCTTGCAGACCTATTGTGCTTATATACATTCTCTCTAAATCTTGTAACAACTGTGGATGAAAGGGGCCACATGCTAACCTGACTAGCTCAGGGAAGGCCTGCATGGTGGCCTTGCAAACTCGGAGATCTAGGGTAGCCACAAAGGAGGGTCTGAAATTAAAACTTTTTAAACTAAAAGCAGTTTACGGTGGGTGGTCATGTCCTAGGCTGGTATCTTCCCTGACAAAGGTCAATCTTTACCTTAACTGAGCCTATCTATTGTCTTTTTACAGCTATGATAGCATATCATTACAATGTCAAAGTAACTTTCCTTTTTCCAGACCCCTCAAAGAATAGGCACCACTCTGGGGAGACCACAAATTCCCTCATTGTCACTGAGCTAATTGTTAACTATCTTATACCCACCTATGTAAAAGAAGTGTGTGCCTATCATTTTATTTTTTATCCAATCCCAGAGGTTTCCCTGCTTTGCTTTCTCCTGCCTTTCTAATCTATCACCAATGGATTGCATGTAACCTTCATACATCTCCTCTTTTGATTGTAATGTAAAAAACAAGGTGCAAAACTGCCATTCTCCAGAGCATTATCTCAATCCTTTGAGATTTTGTTTCCCAGCAATTGTTGACAGTTACGTTCAAATAAACTCACAAGAATTCTTCACAGGTTTGAATGTTTCCTACGTTGATACAATCTTGCAAAGTCAAGTGAAAATACAAAAATCTGCCTTCTGGTCTCTGCTTTGTGGTAGGCAGCTAGACAGACCTGAGCAGAGCAAGGACGATGGGCCGGGTACAGAAGGTCACGGGGTGGCAAGCCCCAGGTCCTAGCAATGGACACGTGAGGGTGGGGTCACCCCTAGGGTGACTTTTCCTCCCCAGCATATCGATGGTCGTTTATTTGGATCCCTTGACCTTTGCTCCCTAGAGATAATATCTAAGTCTCAGTTGTATTTCTACTCCAGGCCCCAAAAAGCAACAAAACCAGATAAGCGACCCCACAGCTGACCTCAAGACCAGCTACGTTGTATAATGACCCCTGCCCTGGCACCAACCAACCAATCAGTGAGACCACAACACTGAGAGAGCACACCTGGAGAGCTGCTGAATATTCTATTAAGATCTTCCCCTGGGACCTCCCCTAAAATCTCCACTTCAAACCCTTAGGACAGAGGGCCCAGGCAGTTTACCATTAGCCTCCCCACCCCCAAGCTCCAAGGGCCCTTCCTTTACCTCCAGAACCTGTTTCCTAAGCCCATTTCTTCTAGGAATTACTTCTACCTCTGATTTATCAAATAATGTTTTCTTACAGTTTGGGTCTTGGCTCTGAATCCTTTCCCAGCCGGAACCCAAGTACCGAGGTTGCTGAACCCGTCTAGCTGCCTACAAGAAACCCAAGTTTGGTCTGAGTCCACTGGGGCTCTGGTGCCCTTCCCCCCGCCTACGCTTTAACCCTGACTCACTGTAAGATCTTGGTCAAGTCTCTGGCTCTCAATTACCTGGTCTGGAAAATAAATGAGGGAATTAAAAACTCATTGAGGTCTCTGGCAGCTCTTATATTCTCAGTTTTAAGATAAGTAACTTCCTCAAGGTACGAATGCCAGAACCATCAGTAATTTACTTATAAAGACATCAAACATCCTCTTCTCCACTCCATTTAAAACTGGACAACCAATGGGTCTGGGCTGCCTGTCACTACTTGAGCCAATTAAGCAGAGATAGGGTTCAATCTTGTATGAGCTTTATTCCAATAATGCCCACTCTATGGGAGGGCAGTAGGTCATCCATGAACACCTGTTCTGCACTTCCCCTCCCAAGCCAGCTGCTTATATTGGGTAGAAGAACAGAGATTACTTGGGGAAGTAGGCAAAAGGAGTAAGAATGGGTATAATGGTTACAGGTTAGAGACAATTTGGTCTGGGCTCCATTGTTTGGGTAACAAGGTGGTTATTCTTTCCATGATAATGGACCACATTCCAAGGTTGACTCCCAGGCCCAGGTTTGACTCCTAGGTCCCTGGGGCCTATAACTCAGCCAGGTTGAAATGTGCTTTCTTTAATCAGAACAAAACAATCATGGTTAACAGTGCATGATTAATATTTCTCATAACCTTAGCTAGTCCCCAATATTCTATTTCTTCCTTTAACACATTCCTCTAAACCACCTCCCTATTTTGATCAGCATACTTACACTTTTAGCCTTGATTCTCAGGATAGCAGACTTCTCTGATTTTCCTTTCTCCACTGATTTCTTTTCACTTTGCATAGGTCATATGCCTGCTCAGTTTTTTAATGGGCCAGACTTCCTATATTCTCTCTCAGGGAAGGGGGAGGGAGAGGGAATAAGAAGAAATTAGAAATAAACCCTCAATATATGTTGATAACTTATTTTGCTAGTGAAGGGAAACAGAGTATGCCTCATTGGGATATTGATTATTTTAGGCTGGTTAATTTAAAAAAAAAAAAAAAGACCTAAGAGAAGCTCTGAAAACCTTACGAAAAAACATGTACATTTGTAAGGGAAATCTCCATGTGTAAGGGTGTCTCCTTCAGGGTACCCAGGCGGCCTTTACTTACTATCAATAGAGAAGTCCAGAATTGAAATCTGCATTGTTGTGGCAGAATGCATGGGAGAAGGATCAGCCGCACAAAAGTTTAACCTTTATTTTGCAGGTCTGCTAGTCCAGGGGAATTCCGGTTCCAAAGCCTGAACTGAACTCGTGGGGAGGCTCTGACCTATCTCTCTCCTCCTGTGGCGGCCCCTGAGGGCCCACAGCTCCACCCAAGTCAGTCTTGGTGGGGCCCTGAGTTAGGCTCTGCAGCTCCGCCCAGGTCAGTCAGAGTGGGGAGGTAAGACTGCAGTTTTCAAAGTTACTGAACTAGGCTGCAACCCCCGCCACCCCATTTTCCTTTTCAGCATAACAATCTTACCCATTTTTTGCAGTGCATTTCCTGGTAACCTCCCATAACTGACTCTCCATCCCCAACCTCTTCTTTTGTCTTTAGCAAAGGTGGTATTTAAATAACTAAATATCTATATATCTATACATCTATAATCTATGTAGATATATAGATATAGATAGATATAGATACAGATATAGATATTTCAGAGAGGAAGGGAGAGAGAGATAGAAACAGCAATGATGAGAGAGAATCACTGATTGGCTGCCTCCTGTGTGCCCCTACTGGGGATCAAGCCCACAACCCAGGCATATACCCTGACTGGGGGGTCGAACCATGCCTCCTGGTTCATAGATCTAGGCTCAACCACTGAGCCACGCTGGCCGGAGGGACCGAAGGTGGTATTTAAAATGGTGTCTTCTACCACTTAGATGAGGTACTCAGTGTTCCTGTGTTTCTTCCTCCTGTATACATGTTTTTAAACTTTCATTTACTTTTCTCCTGCTACTATCTCTCATGTTAATTTAATTATTACTTCAGCCAGAAGAATTTGAAGGGTAGGATAACTTTTCCTCACTTACACGAGGAATAAAGCCATTTAGTGAATACTTTACAACATAGAAATTTCCAAAAACCAAATTAAACAAAAAAGCCTATACCCTTTTAAGCCTTTGTTCTATTTTTTTATTTTACTAACTTGTGGATATTAATTAAAGCACACACACACAAAACTAAAATAAAATAAAATAAAGCACATAACACACACACACACACACACACACACACACACACACACAGCCCCAGCACCTCCAGCCTGGCCAGTGCGGTTCAGTGGTTGAGCATCAATCTATTGATATGGGAATTTTGGACTGGAAACTCGTGGTGTTTCCCTGGGCAGGATGGACACCCAGGCTCTTGTCCGATGGAGTGGAAAATGACATCATGGATGAAAGGTGGTATAGCAAAGGTGGAAATTTATTGAAGAAGAAGCACAGACCCCCATGTGGGGAGGGGAAAGAGTCCCACAGAGTTTGTGTGTGTGTTTTATGGTTTATAAAGGCTGCAGTTTTTTGTGCCTTGATATCCCCTCTGATTAGTCACTATTCCCCTTTGATTTGGTCCCTATAGTAACTCCTGAGCTCAAAGGTCAAAACCTCACATGGGACAGGTGAGGCCCTCCTCCCTCATTGTTCTATTCCCTCTGGGTTTTCTTCCTCCTTCCCTTGATTCTGTAAATGTGTACCTTTTGCCTCTCCCAACTCCCTTGTCTTTTGGAAATGTAACTGCTGCCTCTCCCAACTTCCCTGTCTTATGGAAAAGTAACCTTTTGCAGCTTTGCAGCCTGTGCTTTTTTCATGGACCCCCTTAATTTTAAAAAGTCTCTAAACCCAAAAATTCCTATTTCACTATGAACCAGGAGTCACAGTTAGATTCCTGGCCAGGGCACATGCCTGGTTGCAGGCTCCATCCCCAATAGGGGACATGTAGGAGACAGCCAATCAATGATTTCCTCTCATCATTGATGTTTCTCTCTCCCTCTCCCTTCCTCTGTTAAATCAATAAATCAATAAAAATATATATTTTTTTAAAAACCCAGCACCTCCAGAAAAGCATTTTATGTGATATGAATCACTGACTCTCTCAGGGTCCCTTCACTGTCCTTTATTAATGTCTATCATCAACACATGATATAACAAAAATGGATTTTGTTCCTCATCAATAAAAATTCCCCAAGTTGTATAGTCCTAGAGCAAAAATTCAAAATGTTCAAAGAAAGAAAATGATGACAGGTACACCAAAGCTCCCCTTGTCTCCTAAGGAGGCTTCCGCTTCCATGAGCTGTCCATCCCACCCCATACGAGTCTTACAAAGGTACATTTTGACACAAGTATGCAATATTAAAATAAAAATATATTTCTGTAGATAATCGTACTTTTCATTACAGGCTACAATTTTAATTAAAGTTGGCATATTTCTGCTGCTATGATTAAAAAGATTAACTAAGTTGGACAAGGTCTCAGATCTTTAACTACACCCAGCCTGTTTGCGAATTCTGGCACTCTGCATGTTAGGTGTGTTATGAAGATGACAATGCGCCAGTCATCCAAGCTGTCAAATGCCTGCTAAGATCTGCTCAGAGCCAAACTCATTTGCACTCACATGCACACCTCCCACAAAGCAATCATTTAAATACCTATAGTCTCAGGTGCCAGTCATGGCTAGTAAAGCAAATTTTCCACAAGCTCAGGATGATTTCCCAAATTGCGGAAATAATTCCACAGAATAAACCAAGATAAAGAATTATGGGAGTTACTAGTACCGTAATGATAGTATATCAAATGATAGTATATCACAGATAAAGCACTGGGGATGGACAGGTATACAATCATGTAGTTTAAACATCTTTCTGAAACAGTTCGATTAAGAGTATTTTGAAACACAATATTAAAATTATGCCTTCCACTAAGTGGAAAGAACACTTTCACACATTGTTAGTGGGAGTGTGAATAGATACAAAGTTCTAACAAATAATTCAAGGATATGCATCATGGTATTTCAATGTTTATGGTGAAAACAGCACCAGGTGTTAACCTGAGGAATTAGACCAGACGTGGGTTCAACAACCTTGGTTCTTGAGTTCAGCTGAGGGAAGAATTCAGAGCCAAGAACTCAAATTATAAGAAAATTATTTAGAACAGAGGTTCTCAATCTGTGGGTCGCGACCCCTTTGGGGGTCGAACGACCCTTTTACAGGGGTTGCCTAAGACCATCGGAAAACACATATATAATTACATATTGTTTTTGTGATTAATCACTATGCTTTAATTATGTTCAATTTGTAACAATGAAAATACATCCTGCATATCAGATATTTACATTATGATTCATAACAGTAGCAAAATTAGTTATGAAGTAGCAACGAAAATAATTTTATGTTTGGGGGTCACCACGACATGAGGAACTGTATTAAAGGGTGGCGGCATTAGGAAGGTTGAGAACCACTGATTTAGAAAGTCATAGGGTTAGAGAGAAGTGAGCACTCTGGGCTCCGTGGGCTCAGAAACAAGTTACAGAGGCAAAAAACAGGCCCTTAGAGCTTAACAGTGGTTCTCAACCTTGGCTGCACATTAGAATCACCTGGGAATCTTTATAAAATCCTGGTTTCTGGGCCTCATCCTCTGGAAATTCTGTTTCTTTGTTACTAATTTTGTGGCCCCACCCCATAACAAAGAAACAGAATTTCCAGAGGATGAGGCCCAGAAATCAGGATTTTAAAAAGATTCCCAGGTGATTCTAATGTGCAGCCAAGGTTGAGAACCACTGGCCTAGAAGAAGGAAAGCAGATATAATGCACCTGGGGGAAGGAGAGGGGGAAAGACATGGGCGTGCTCCAGAGACATAAAGTGCTGGGGCGCGGTGGGGAAAGGAGGTGGTGGGGAAAGGCTTGGGCCATGATCAAGAGAGGATCCCTGGGTCCTCCTTCCTAAGTGCTTTCAAGGGCAGGGATTTGCCCGGCTGGTGTGGTGCAGTGTGTTATGCCCAGATTTCAAGATCCCCCAAGACAGACCACTAGGGAACCGAGTCCGATGCAAAAGCATAGAGTCATTTATTCAATCCCGGGCTTGGTCCCCCTCCGCCTCCATTACTGGAAGCGAGAGAGAGCCCTGAGTCCCAAGGGAACAAAGAATTTATAGGGCTTGGGGAGAGGGGTGGAGGCACTTGGTTGATTCCGGTTGGTTGAGTGAGGGCCGGGGGCTAGTTTCCCTTGCTTTCCCATTGGCTGAGATAAGGGCAGGTTGAGTAACTGATACATTCTGTGGCTTTCTGGGCAGGAGGAGTTAGGGACACAGCTATCAGTTCCGTTCTGTTCTTTAACTATCAGTTCTGTTCTGTTCTTTTACTATCAGTTCCGTTCTGTCCCTTCACAGTGGTCGAGCATCAACCCATGAACCAGGAGGTCATGGTTCCATTCCCAGTCAGGGCACATGCCCAGGTTGTGGGCTCAGTCCCCAGTAGTGTGCATGCAAGAGGCAGCCGATTGATGATTCTCTCTCATCATTGATGTCTCTCTCTCTCTCTCTCTCTCTCTCTCTCTCTCTCTCTCTCTCTCTCTCTCTCTCTCTCTCTCTCCCCCTTCTCTGAAATCAATAAAAATATACTTAAAATAAGGGCAGGGATTTAAGGGGAGGTCACAGGGGAGGATCTCAAAAGAATATTCATCAGTTTTCCAGGTGTGTCCTTTCAAGATCATGGTCTCCACTGATTGCTCGGCGCTAGGGTAGGAAGGGATCATTAGTCATCACAGCTGGTCCTGATGTCAGCCATGGCATCACCCTGCTTGTCTAGGCCTGGAGCTGAAACACAACTGAGGCCTAGATGTTATCTAGTTTGACCAAACCCTGTCTCAGTGGCCAACAGACCCAAGGCTTTGCTCCTAAGATTATTTGATGAGGATCAGAACCTCATTGTCCTGAGGGCTTAATGCTTAAGGGAGTGGTTGTATAAGAGCTTGCATGGGGGTCCTATGAGGCTATTCTCTGGCCAGCCTTGTTCCTCCTCTAAAGCGGTCTACCACATGGCTAGCAACATGCTGGGGGAAGAACTATCAGGGGAGGCCCAAACCACACAACCAGCAATATGAAAGGCTGGGGTTTGAACTGAATGACCAGGATATGCCGGGGAAGGAAAGGTCATCCTGGGGCAGCAAGGTCCTTGTTTTCCCCCGTTTGCCCATTGCTAGGCACCCAGAGCTTTCCACCCTATGACCTTCCATCTCTAACCTATCGTTCCTATTCTGCTTATGCTTAAATGCCAACTATATCACTTATGTACTTCTGTGGGCAGCCGATATGGGATAAAGCCTGGACTGACCTGTTGGCAAAGTCACAAACAAGTCCCAGCTTAGAGGGCACAGTCCTCTTAAGCATAATTAGGCTTGACCTTATGACGCTCCCTAGATCTTCCCTGGGAAGCTAATGGGCTGAGGGAAGTGCAGCAAGAACAAGAACAAAAACAAGTGAAACTCACAAAAACAGTGTAAACAAGTGAAACTCACAAGAACAGTGTAACTGTTCTACTGGTAACCACTACCTGTTTACCTCTGACTATAAAATAAAGACTCAGTTTGCCTGGGATCTTTCTCTGTGGCCTCAGCCAGGCACAGGAAGATCCACAGAGACTAGAGAGAGCTAGAGAGTTCTGAACGCTGTCTCCGTGTAAAACATTCTTGGACGACTCCGTCCGCAGCTTTGGGAACCCCTGGCCCGCCGGGCCCCGGCATACTTCGATCCCCTAATAGCAGAAATAGGGAAAGATGTGAAGGTAGTTGAAAAGTCTTCTAGGCCAGTGGTTCTCAACCTTGGCTGCACATTAGAATCACCTGGGAATCTTTTTTAAATCCTGATTTCTGGGCCTCATCCTCCGGAAATTCTGTTTCTTTGTTATGGGGTGAGGCCACAACATTAGTAACAGAGGGAACCTCAGGTGCAAAGTACAAAGTGACTGAAAGATCGTTTCCAGAACTGTGACTACAAGACTGACACTCAGGACTTCCCTCTTCACAGCTGGGGCTCTTCCAAACAACAAAGGCGACTGACATGTTAGCATCTGTGATGCCCCTGGAGTACTGCTGTACCTGGATGACTGGGAGGCTCCAGCCAGCTCCAGCACACCACTGAGAGAAAATGAGCATGATCTCAAGAAGAAAGAGGATGTGATGTTCAAGAGCTTTAACAAAACGGGGGGGGGGGGGGGAATAAAGAATCTTTTTCTAGTTCTAGGATGATGGAAATAAGAAGTAGAGACCAAATAAGAGGCCGGAATCAATGTTGTATTCTGAATAATATCCCTTAGTCAGGAAGACATAAATGATCTTTTTTATAGGCCATGGAGTTCTTTTGGATAGTGGATACATAGCAGTTCTTCATTTTCTTAGGGATACATGGAATTGATCAGTATTACCAGGATTGTTTCTGAAGCTTGAAGCTGGCACTTTAATTTCCAAATCAATAGGAGAAGGCTCCGATCGTTCCATCCCAAGAAGGTATGCACACATGTTGGAGCAAGGGGGAAAAAAGAAAAGAAACATTTTCGTATTTTTCTAGAGAAAACCTCCTCTCAGCCCCTCAAATAGCAGAAGGAAGGTATACTTGGTTGACATCATCCTCGATTATCTTTGTTCCAATAAGGTTTCCATTTGAGGAAGGTAATAGAAAAACAAGCACAACAAGGAAACTTCTCTTTATATGCTCCTTTATCTTGGAGAAGACCAATGTGCTTTGATGTTCAAAAATGGGAAATACACAGACTGACCTGCATAGATGATCTTGAATAGGAAATAAAGGACCGTACAGAGAAAACATTGGGCGGGGGGGGGGGGGGGGGCAGGAAGGTATAATCTCTGGTTTTTAATGTATCCATGAGTGCATGCAAAATTATGCAGAGAGAATCAACGACCAGAAAATAGCAGCTTAAAAAATAGTCTATTGCACATTTGCCTCGCATCTCAGCAACCACAGAAGTAGGAAAGATGTAATGAGCCCCTCATTGGTTCTTAAAGCTTGTGAAGGCAGTTAACACGTGATTGGTCTATTCATGTTTCATTGGCCAGAGGAAGTTACTTGGCCAGTCCTCAATTCAAAAGGGTGTGGTGTTTCATTCTCCAACAGGGCTTTAATATTTGTAAACAAAACTCACTGCTTAAAAAAAAAAAATAGTGAATTTTAACCTAAGATAGATTTATCTCCTGATGGTTGAAGGGCCTCCAAAGTAGACATGAAAGACCAAGAGTGGATGTGAGACTTAGGGGGAAGGTAATGACTGAGCCAGGCACCATTGCTGTTGATGAAGGTGGATATATGGACCAGAGGTCAGTTAATAACAATGACAGGTAAGGTATATGGTTAGTCTGTAAAAAAGAATAAGCCTCAAAACAGCAGTTTTTTACAGGAAGAGAAAAATGAGAAGTTGGAGATTGCTTCTACTTCCCCTGATTATGTGAGGAGTGCTCATGAAAGAAACAGCCCATTGCGGGGAGATCTGATTTTATTTCAGTCGTGGAGGTGGGGGAAAGCTATGGAGAGTTGAAGGCTAAGGGCCGAGCTTATTTACTCTGGAGCAGGGACATCCATGGGCAGAGTGCACAGTGTTGGGACAAAGGGCAAGAACAGAGGATGGGCAGTGAGAACATGCAGAATACAGGGAGAGAGGACCATAAGGAACAGTTGACCAGAAAGGTTGGCATTCAGGGCACAGCTAAGGTCAAATGAAAAGAGAAGTTTTTCAGTGGTTCTCAACCTTCCTAATGCCTCCACCCTTTTAATACAGTTCCTCATGTTGTGGTGACCCCCAACCATAAAATTATTTTCGTTGCTACTTCATAACTGTAATTTTGCTACTGTTATGAAGCGTAATGTAAATATCTGAAATGCAGGATGTATTTTCATTGTTCGCAACCCATAGGTTGAGAACCGCTGAAGCTGGTCCCAAGGGTCTGAGTGAACCAAGGATGAAGGGGTTCCTGGCCCTGCATCGGTTGAAAGGGCAGGTGATTTCAAGCCTGGAGGAGGTGGGAACTGCCAAGCCCTACACAGGCCTAAACTTCAAGACTAACTAGATCACAGGATATTTCCCTACTCATCCTACAAGGCTTTAGCCCAGAATTCACTGAACAACTAGGCAAAGGAAAGAAAACCCCTCCGCTAGGAAAACTACAGATACTTCGTTTTTCTTTACTCTTTCATTCTCACTTAAGAGCATATTTACTTCATCTCTGCAAAAGAATCTCCTACAAGCTTCTAAAAACTTCATAGAAGCCCTAGCCAGGTAGCTAGCTCAGTTGGTTAGAGCATCATCCTGATACTCCAAGGTTGTGAGTTCAATCTCCGGTCAGGGCACATACAAGAATCAATCAATAATGCATAAATACCTGGAACAACAAATATATATCTCTCTCTCAAACCAACCAATCAATAACATTTTTAAATAAATAAAAGCTTCATAGGAAAAAAAATGTGTGAGGAGAGAACTGGGCAAAAAGAAAATGCCAGTTTGAAAGGAAGAGCAATTTCAAGGTTAGGGAACATGGAAGAGGAAAGGATAGAAATAAGTGAGAAAATGCAAAAAAAAAATGATGGATTCATAAGTTTGGTCAAAGCATTAAATAGTGAGGTAGAAAAATTGTTTTAATTGTGATATGCTAAAAACAGTTGCAGAAACTTCAAAGAAAGGAACAGTATGACTCTTATTGAACATAAAATTAAAAATTAATATCAAGATCTACTTTATTCTCATTTCTTAAATCAAAGGAAAAGAGAACTGACCAGCAAAGGTGATTGTGGAGTTATGATAAGCAAATACACCAATTGGCCTGCAGCAGAAAAAGAATCCACCATGTGTCCACTACACTATAAAAGCTGATACAGTGCTTGAGGGCAGCAGTACCCTGACATCAGAGTAACGAAGGCACACCATAATTTGTGGGAAGAAAAGGCTCTGTGAACATTCAAAATAGTGCATCCCAAACCTTTGAATCCCAAAGTCTTCTCTAATTTTACCAGACCGAAAATAGTGACATTAAAAACTGAGACAGATGTGTTATTTCTGGGAGGTCTCCCAATAACTTTGATCTGCTGCTTTAAATTCACAAGACAGAAATGGTGTGATATAACCATTGGCAGGAAAAAAATAAGATTCATTTTGACATCATTTGAGGCACAATTTGAAAATAAAACCAAATGGCAACAATGACATAGTGCTCCCTTTGAAATCAGATTAAATTATAGGCATAACAATAATCAGAATGATATCAGTTACCAATACACACAGTTTTAGAAATGCTTTGTCTAAAAGTAAATGTATAATTTCCTGGTTTTATGCTGAGGTTATCTAAGAATATGTCCTTGTTTTTAGAAACACACACACTGAATCTTATTTTTTCCTGCCAATGGTTATATCACGCCGTTTCTGTCTTATGAATTTAAAGCAGCAGTTTTTAATATCACTATTTTTGGTCTGGTGAAATTTTTGGTTCAGGACCCCCCCAAAAATTGTATGTAAACATATAGATAGGAAGAATAAGGCAAACATGGTAAAATGTTAACATTTTGTGGATATATGGAGATGCCTTTTATTATTTTTCACTTTCCTGTAAGTATGAAATTATTTCAAAGTAAAATGTTAGTGTATGATGTGTAAAATTTCAAGGAATAAATTCTTGGAGATCAAATGCCTCTTCTTAGTCAAAAAAATGAGAGCTGCAGAAGTAATTATTGAAGATGGCAGTGTTGGAGCAACAGTTGATAATGGAGATTTATTTGCTAATCACCACATAGTTATTGAATATTCTGCACCCTACCAAAAATAAACATTTTTCAGTCATCTGAAAACTCATCACCATTTTATATTGTTAATGACACCGTCAATGCATAATATGACACACTTTGATCTAGCGCCTACACCATCTGGTGAATTGAGGCATTGAAGACAGTGAAGGAACAAGAGAATTAATCAAAATTATGATACCAGATTTGTAAATGGACTCAGGTATAACTGTCATCAATATACACAAACAGAAGATTAATAGTAAACTAAATGATAATATATTTGTCATTGAAGGCAAAGCTATATTTAGTTGTTTTTATCTTATGATAAAACAGTGTTCAGCAGGAAAAATATTCATTTACTTGTCAAATAGCATAAAGTAATTTCTTTATAGTCCAGAAATTATTTTCTTTCTGAGAAATATTAAAAATTGTACATTCTCAATTATGTATTCAACATTAATCTAACAGATATTTAGAGGCCACTGACCACGTGTCAAACACTATTGTGGGCACTGAGGATGTAAGGTAGAGAATAAAACAAAAGAAATTTCTGTCTTCTTTGTGCTTACATTGTAGTGAAGGTAACCAACAAAAACAAGATAAAAAAGTAGACCATTTAGTGTGATTGATATTTGCTAGGGTAAAAATATACAATAAAAAAAGAAAGAGCGATAAGAGATGTTCAGAGAGAGGATGAAATTTTAGATAGGGCTGCCAGGGAAGTAATCATAAAGAAGGAAGTCAGGAGAGGGAATAGTGAGTACGAAGGCCCTAAGGCAAAAACAAGCCTGGTGGGTTGAAAAACAGCAATTGGCCTGTTTGGCTGGAGCAGAGAGAAACAAGGGAGAGAATAGAAGATAAGGCCAGAAAAATACTTGGGACTTAGATCATATAAGACCTTATAAAAGTAAGCACTGTGGCTTCTACTCTGAGTAAGATAGGAAGCCATTGCAGAAGCATAACATGATCTATCATATGTTTTTCAGAATTCGTCTGCCTTGTATTGAGAATGAGCTGCAGAAAAGCAAGGTCAGATGGGAAAAAAATAAAATAATTTAAAACCCAGTAAAGGATTATAGCAATAATCCAGGTAAGAGCTAATGGTGGGTCAGATCAGAATAGGAGCAATGATGGTAGTTGAATCCAGGTAGTCCTTGCTTTGAATGTGCTGCAAATCTATGAATATGTCCCTACAAACTAAAATTATTCATCTTAATAATCAGTAGTCTTATCTTAATAGTCAATGATAAAAATTATAATTGTTCCAAAACCTTTAAATTTTTTTCTCAAAACATTAAAAACTTCCCATTACCAGTTATAAATATATAGGGAAATGAAAAAAAAAAAAGAGTATATCTATTATTTAGGCCACTATAATTTAAAACATTAGAAACACTGAGATTTAGTGTTTCATTTCTGTGCAAAAAACCTTAAGAGTAATTTGAACAAAGCTTGCCTTTTTATTCTTGCAAAACTTACAATAATGAGCAAGCATCTTTCCTATGCCTTGGTGAATTGTTATGCTCTTTTCTAAGTTTGGGTCGCCTTCAACATTTTATCCTTTCCACTTTCAATGTCTTAAAATACTTCTGAGAGTTCCCTTAGTGTGAAGTCATTTATCTGCATTTCCTCCACTGGGGAATTCATCCTTTTTGTCACAACCACCTTCTTCACTTATGTTGATAAGTCTACCTTAACTAACTCCCTCTAGTGAGACATCTGGAGTCTCCTGAAGTATGGCTGGGCCAACATTCCCATTTCTATAACTCCAATTATGTTCAATTTGAATTTCACATCTAGCATTATCATTTTTTGTGTTTTTACTGCATTTTCATTTTTGTGGGTCATTTCCTTCTTCCTTTTCTTAATTGAATTTATTGGGGTGACATCTCTATATATATGAAAGGCTAATATGCTAAGTATCCAACCATCCAACCGGTCGCTATGATGCACACTGACCACCAGGGGCAGACGCTTAATGCAGGAGCTGCCAAGCTTCAGTGACTTGGCAACGATGGTTCCCAGGTAATGTACCCCAAAACCAGAGAGGAGGGAGCCCGATTCCTCACGGGGCCATGCGATTCCACCTTCAGCCAGGGGTTATGTTGCTGCTGGGGCACTGTTGGCCCCGAATCTGGTTTACTGCACACTTGCATTTGCATTCCACATCCTGTACAACAGCAAATTTGCGGAGTGCCCTCTCGCACTCTGGGACCCCTTGAGGGATGTCGGAGAGCTGGTTTCAGCCCGATCCCTGCAGGCAAGGCCAAAGGACCCCACCTGCCAGAGGGACCCCGCTCACCCCAGGGAGGGACCACAGGAGGTTGGCTCCAGGGCGTGTCTGGCCCATCTCACCCAGTCCTGCCCCACTGGCCACCTTCTAATTAATTTCCTTTCAATGTGCACAACTCCATGCACTGGGTTACTAGTTGGTTAATAAAATTATATAGGTTTCAGGTGTACAATTGTATAATACATCATCTGTATATTGTATTATGTGTTCACCACCCAAAGTCAAGTCTCCTTTCATCACCATTTATCCCTCTTTTACCCTCTTCTAGCTCCCCTCACCCCTTGATTTCTTATTTCAATTATCCATTTTTGCAAAATGCCATCTAGGTTTATCTCTAAGGGACAAGGAGGCAACACAATCACACACTTTGTTGTCTGTACATGAACTGAATAACATGTGCAGTGACCAATCACCAACAGGCTTTAAAATAAATGATGTGATTGGTCATTGATTATGATGCACATTTGTTGTTATTTAAGTAAGGATATGTAGAGTGAAGAGCTAATATGAAATTATACTTTATGTAATTACTCATAGTAAATATACTGTGGTAACAAATTTGAGATATGTTGTTGGTGAACTGGTATTATTTAACTAAACTGTGGTAACTGAAATTCACACCTAACAGGACCACAAAGTGAGGAATACCTGTATTTAGAAGCAGAGACAATGCGATTTTTTGGAAGACAAGATGTGGGTGTGAGAAGAGAATTTATCATTCACAGTACCTGTCACAGGTACAATTTTACATTTGTTGGTGATATTATCTTATTACTGACTATCCATCTTGATACATCTTAATAGCCAACTTCATTATATAGTTGATGTTGCATCTTCCAAAACAGTATCTCTGCAAGTCTTACAAAAATCCCATGAGGTAGGTATAACTAATGTCATTTTGTAGATGAGAAAACAGAACCTCAGAAAAGTTGAGTAATTTGCCCTAGTGTCACACAACTAGTAAGTGACAGACCAGGACTCAAATTCATATCTTCTGAATTCAAGATACTCAAGACGCTAAATTCAGCACTCTTTCCCTGGAACCACCTCATCCTACCAATTAGAAATAGACCAGAGTCCTATGAAGTCTTGCTTTGGAAGCCATAACCCCATGCTTTCTATGCCATAATGAGTTACCATAAGGAAGCTGTAAAATACAAGCGAGAGCAGAATAAAGGAAGCATGATGTGTTTGAATCTCCTGTCTGGATACATACAAGTTTCTATTTAAATTCTGGTCTTATCCTCCACAATAAAGATATATAAAATATTAAGGACTTCTTTGTTATCATAGCAACAAGACTAGCGGTCCCTAATTCAGCTTCTCCAGATTTCTAATTACAATACTTATGAAAATCCATAAAAAGACAAAACTGGCAACTACACCGATGGAAGGCAAAGGCATATATATATATATCCTAGACTTCAGAAAACTCTCCACTATCTTCATAAACAATAAGGATGAATGAAGAAATGCATTCCTGAACTGCTTAAACTCTAGTGTGAGAATTAGAACATTAATGAAAGGTACCTGCAAGGTAGAAAAGGCTTTGACTCAAAACACTAACTCAAAAGTGTCTGGCTGCACTCACCTATCTTCCCCAAAGTACTTATCTTCTAAGTCAGCAACTTTTCTCTCCTCCACCATTTCCAAAGCTGTTCTCTTTCCATTTGCATTCAAATATTATCCTATCAGGATACAACAGTACCAGAATTCAACACAGAAGGGCAATTTGAGGCAGACTTCTTGATCTCAATGTAATGGCCAACAAGACTAATTTTTTCTGGCTGTTTTAACATCCAAAGTAGTCTGCCAGAATAGGAAATCATTGCTTTGTTACTAGCATATTGCTATTTTATCAAGTAAGATGCTTAAGAGACATAACTCACCCATTTCAATTAAGGGAAACATTCACCTAATTTTCATTTCTGATATAACATGAATTTCTTACAAGTACTTTTAGAACTAACAATAACAATTTTTTAAGATTATTTTAAATTTAAATTTTTTTCATTATTGTACAATAGCCTAAAGTATCCAATTAAATGTATTTATAATATTGGATACTAAAAAAAAAAAACTAATGGAAAACTTATTTGAAAATATCCTTTGTAATCTAGAGCTGAGAATAAGACTGCATAATGTGACATAAATATCCCTTCTTTTACAGCCATTTTATAATAAATAACCAAATCAAAATTAAAACATTATGTAAAAATAAACAAATTGATAACATCCCTGACTGAAGATGAAAGAAGATACTTTCCAATTGGGGGACATTTCCCTATTTGTGTCCTCAATAGGGAGAAATTAAGAAATGCATTCCTGAATTGCTCAAACTCTGCTTGGGGAATTGTAATCATGAAACCTACCAAGAGCAGAGAATTCCTTTAAAATTTTCAAAGAAAAAATATGTATTATCATTAAGCTGACAAATGCATGTATTATTTAAAATTAAATGTGTGTGACTATTCTTGTTTTAAGAGAGAAATGGAGATTTGATATGCATACCATGGAGGATACGAGTGATTTCACAGAGAATGAACACACCCCAGAGAATGATTCTGAAAAAAGCCCATGATAGAATAGACATATAACTCTAGGTTCTATGCTGTTTCCTTCTGCATGTTGCCTAACACCCACCTCATCCTCACCTTGTGCACCACCCCCAGCCATCGCAAATCTCCCTCATCCTCAGACTTAACCTCCCTCAACCTCACGGTTTTTCCAGGAGTTGGGTGCTCTGGTCTAGGGTAAGAATGTCCACTTCAAACATCACTTAGCAATTTTTCTTAAAAACTGAAAATGTAATTGTTTCTTTTTATATACAACATTAAAAATAACCTAGCAGTTAACGTGTGATGTCACATATGTAGTTCAAAATGGCAGATCCAATACACAACTCTAATTTTGCTCCCTCCCATTAAAATGGCAATAAAGAGATTTTTGCTTTTAAAGACATAAATCCTCATGGGGGGGGCCCCTCACTGGCACCCGCCTTGGCTGGCCTGGCGCCACCCACTCGCCGGCCCACTCTCCGGCCAGCCACGCCCCCTACCCCACCCGCTCACCAGCCGGGCCCACCCCTGCTACCACCATCAGTCTCCTCCCTCTGCAGGCTGACTGGCGGGGTGATCGTGAGGGCCTCCCCGCTGCTGGTACTGCCTTGGCTGGCCTGGGGCCTGAGAGCTGGGGGCAGCTCCTGCATTGAGCGTCTACCCCCTGGTGGTCAGTGCGCATCATAGCGACCAGTCTTTCCACTGGCCGTTTCACCATTTGGTCGATTTGCATATTAGACTTTCATTATATAGAATATCCAGAATAGGCACATCCATGGAGACAAAAAGTAGACTCGTGCCTACCAGAGGCTGCAGGGGAAGAGGAAGTGGGATTTCTTTGGGGGACGAGGAAATGTTCTCGAATTAGATAGGGGTGATTTTTGCACAACTTTGTGAATATACTAAAAACCACTGAATTGCATACTTTAAAAGGGTGAATTTTATAGTTTGTGGATTCCATCTCAATAAAAAATGAAATGATGTTGCTCTAATTCTTACAATGAAATAATTAGAAAAAGGAAGTTGAATCAAAAAGTAAGAAACAAATAGACACCAATACACGGGTTCCCTGTTCCCGAGACACATAAAATTCTTCACATGGTCTCCCTGAAGTGCGCGCCCCCCCCCCCCCGCCCCCCGCCTCCCCGCCCAAACTAGGCTTGAGGGAAGGAGGAGTATAGTGCAAGTGAGCTCCCTAGTCTGGAGAACCTGTCAGGAGAGACCCTAGAACAGCGTTTATGGAGAAGTGGGAGAGACTCTCAATTAAATAATCACAAATGTGATCAGTGTGATGAATAAATGGTACAGGTAGCTATATTTCTGATAGTCTCAGAAGTCAGTGGTTGGTGGTGGTTGCCTTGGGGACATTTAAAATAAGACCTAAACAATGAGAGAGGATTAGGTGGGTGAACAGTGGCTGGTAGCGTGGGCTAGGATGACTGAATGTGTGAAATACATAAATGCATAGACCCTGTGATGGGAGGTACTATAAACAGTACAAGGAATGGACAGAGGGTGTGTGTGGCTACAGAGAAGAGGTCCATTGAGAGAATAAGCCAAACAGATCACCAAGGTTTGGACTATGTGGGATTTTCAGCCATGATCCAGTGAATCACTCTCTCCCAGGGGAAACAGGTGAATAGAGAGAGATTTACACCAGACAATGGCAACAGCTGAACATTTAATTCTCTAGGGTGCTCTATCTCAGAAGAGCATAGGACAGGAATTCTTGTTCCAACCAGAGTCTGGGTCTCACTTCGAGGGAAAGTACCCAATAGCTATGAGAAGAAGGAAAGTACACAGGTGACACACTAACTTAGCTATGCGACTCTGAGCAAGTCATGTCCCCCTTCTGAACCCCACCTCCTGCTCTAGCCCCAAGAATTTGGGCCCAATTCTTCATAAGAATTTGTTGAATCTTTGGAGATAAGTAGACTCACTTTCCAGCCATGAGCTTTGTCTAGAGTGGAGCTATTATTTTTCCCCTGTAAAAGGTCTCTTGAAATACAGGAACATCATTTAAAAGCAAGATCTTGCTGTAGATGGATATGTTCCAGTATTAGATGTTCCAGTATTAGATGAGAAGGGAATAAAACCACATCCATTTAAAATCTGACAGAGGACCAGGGAGAACAAAACCCTCTTGGTCTAATGACAGGACTGAATTGGGTTCTGTTTCAAGTTGCCATTGAGTTTCTGAGTTCTTTAGAAGGAAGATAAAACAACCTCAAAAAGAATGATGTATATAATGGATTAATTTCCAGAGCATTCACAGATGCCATTTATGTTGCAAGTCTTCCTTCCTGAATTGTTTTCAAATTTCAATTGAGGGGTTATTTTAAAGCAAATAGATCAATGGTTCTCAACCTTGGCTGCACATTAGAATCACATGGGAATCTTTTTAAAATCTGGATTTCTGGGCCTCATTCTGGAAGCAGCCAAGGTTGAAAACCACTGAAATAGATGAACCTGGTGTTCGATGAATAGAGAAGAAAGCAAGAGACATGGCTGACAACCCAAGATTCCACGTGGGAATGGAAGGAGTGAAATAAGACAAGCCCAACATCTTATCTGTCCCCACATGTTAGTAGTGCTGAGTCATCACCCTATATGGTTTGGCTAAGTGGATAGAGCATTGGCTTGCAGAATAAAGGGTCCTGGGTTCAATTCCAGTCAAGGGCACATGCCTGGGTTGCAGGCCCGATCCCCAGTAGAGGGCATGCAGGAGGCAGTCAATCAATGATTCTCATCACTGATGTTTCTATCTCTCTCTCCCTCTCCCTTCCTTTCTGAAATCAATAAAAATATATTTTAAAAAAATGAGTAAGAGACCTTCCTGTCCTTGAGGAGTCCACAATCTAATTAGAAAAGAGGATCAGAGTGATTATTTCCATCCAAAATGACTAGAGCCATGACAGAGATAAGCACAGGATAGCACTGGGCCCCAAGGGAGGGTATCTCACACAGACAGGAAAAGGTAATCAGAAAGACTCTCCTAGAGTACATGCCCTTGACCAGAATCGAACTTGGGACCCTTCAGTCTGCAGGCCGATGCTATATCTACTGAGCCAAACCGGTTAGGGCTGTTTGTTTTTGTTTTTTGTCCTCCACTCAAAATCAAGCCAGCCCCTTCAACAGCAAAGCTGATGGCTTTAAAGCTAGCTCCACCCTGTTAGGACTGGATGAAAAAAGCCCCAGGCAAGAATGGCCCAACTTTCACTATTCATACCCAAAGTTCAGCAAAAAATTTTTTTAGAAACAAATGCTTCTCAATTTGTAGTTTGCCTTTGTTTGATTTCCAGAGCCCTGAAAAAGATTTTTTTAAGTTTGTCGTGTTTTGTTGTTGTTGTTAATCCTCACCTAAGGATATTTTCCCATTGATTTTTAGAGAGAGTGGAAGGGAGGGGTAGAGACACAGAGTGAAAAACATAGATGTGAGAGAGACACATTGGTTGCCCTCCCCCCCTGCCCTGCCCTGCACACACCCCTACCAAGGTAGGGGATCAAGCCTGCAACCAAGGTACATGCCCTTGACTGGAATCGAACCCAGAACCCTTCAGTCCATGGGCCCAAACGCTCTACCCACTGATCCAAACTGGTTAGGGCAATTTGTCAAATTTTATACTTACTAGTATTTTGGGAGAAGAGAATTTGCCAGTCTTTTCACTTTGCAGTAATTGGAAAGCCTTGTTTTGGCCACCTGGCATCTCGTCTGTTTTCATTTATTTAGTTTTTCCTTATATTTCTCTCTCAATTTTATTTTTGAACTCTTCCCTCCTGAGAGCTTTTATTCTGCTTTTATCAAGAGTAGAAATTAACTGCACCACTAATATCTTAGGTCATCACTTCCTAATTATCCTAGGAATTCCCTTCACCAAATACTGATTTGGATTGCCTATGTCCTGAAACTGAAGACTTGCTCTTTTTTTGGTTTATTCCCTTATTTGGGTGTTAAAGATAGTGCTCTTTCAGAGAGAATGATGATGGCAATCCTCAACATGCCTGCTTTTGTAGTCACACTGCTCTGATCTGTGCTTCCCTCAAAGTGTTGTTTGGCTGAGTGGAATTTTGTTGTTGTTTTGGGAGGCGGACAACACAATTTGAAATAAATAGCCTACTTGCTAGGGAATATAGAGTGAGAAGAGAGATGAAAAGACCTAGAAGTTGAGTCCTTTTTTGTCAGTGATTTAAAAATTAGAATTGCATTCTTTTGAATAGGACAAATTACCGACTGGCTTCGCTGTGGTTTCAGGACCAAAGCGAAGAGTACCCAAGAAAACGCATCGCATTCCTAGTAGAGAAACATGAGGATTATAAAGCTGATGTAAAAGTTAACAACTGTCTATCCTACCAACACATCAGAAACAGATCTTTGTCTAAAACGGAGGTTCAATGTGCCAAGACTAGAACTCTAACAAAGCTTGGATTAATTCTAACACACAACCCTTGTCAAAAGCACCCTCCAGATTTGCTAATCTCAAATCCAATAAAATTAAAAGAAGACTCTCACAGCTATGAGGACCATGGTAGAACCACGTGTTCTGGAAATGATGGGCCTGGTTGTATCTTGGATTCTTGAACAAGAGGGGGTAAGTGAGGCAGTGCCTTTGGCAACTGATTTTATCCACTCCAGAATTGCCGACTTACTGTTTTGAAGCAGGGTATGGATTAATTGACAGTCTCTTTATAATCAGGACACAATTGAATCCTGACATCTCTCTGCAGCCAGCTCCTGTCACCTGAGAAAACTTTATAGTTTTTGACCACTTTTTGAAAACTCTAAAGGCTACCAGCACCTTTGAAATAGAGAAAGAAAAAATAGTTTATTTACCGAGCAAAACTTCAATTGGATGAAACATCTGGGTAGCTACACATTTGTTTTTGCTTCTACTATGAAGATGGAAGCTGTACACACAGTACTGAGGCTCATTATGTTCTCCAATAGACTACACTGAACCATGTGGCTGTCTACGTCCTGTATGAAGACTGTCTTCTGCAGTCAAAGTTATTTGATCAATGCCAGGGATAAATTACCTTTTCAAGAGGTTTGTCAAAAGCTGAAAGTATGATATTAAATTCATAATCACACTAAAGTTCATTAGATTTCAGGAAATCTAAAATGCTTTTCTGAAGGATGAACAAATTGTGTTGTTGATGATAGAGTGTTTGCCTATGTTTACATTAAGGCAAAGAACATTCTCAGAACTATTTAAAAGGAAGATTTATTTTGGCCTGGCTCACTTGGAAAATAACTTGGGTCTATATAAATGAAGTAAATTATTCCCTTTAAGACAATAGTCAGTATGTACAACCCTGAAGTCTTAGCCAACCTACAAAGTCAAGTGGGCTCATAACTCTCAAATATTTATAAAGCACTGGGCCAAGCAACAAATGGACAATGAAGGGGCCAACGCCTGCCTGGCTTCCATGTTTAAGTCAACTTTTTCCCTCTTATTCAATCTCATAATACCATCTACCTCTCCTTCATAATACTTTCCATGATTGTAATTTTACATTTTTATTGTCTTTTTGATCTGTCCACTTGGCTACAATTCCATTACTCATTCAATCACTAACCGAGATGTAGCTGTGAAGGTATATTGTAGATATGATTTAAATCCACAATCAGTTGAATTTATGTGAGAAATTATCCCCCTGAATTCTACTATCTGAACATCATCATCTTGAATAGATGATTCCCCCAGATCTGACTTCCTGTAAAGACTTAATTCTGAGAACCTAGGATGCATTTCAGAGCAACTTTCTCCAGGCCAAACAGGAAAAGCATACGTTTTCGCTACCAGGAAACCTAGCAGATGCCTGAAAAAGGGATAGTCCCTGAAAACGATCAAGTTTATTTAATGTTTCTGGGAGGTGAGGTCAACTACTCTCAGTTTACAGTGAATTTTGCAAGCCAGTACATGGTGTTCTGAGATTATTAAAAATAACTCAGAGAAAAAAAAATACACAGAAATAAAATAAAATTTGGAAAACCTCCAGTGGAAGCACAGAAAAAATATTGTGGGAAACCAAACAAAATAATGGCATTTTAGTTGGTTACTTGTAGACTAGCTGTTATGTAAATTAAAGGTCTTCTTGTTGTAAGGTATCAAGCAAAACTTAACATTGAAAAGATGCAGACACAAATAATCTACTTTTAAATCTTAGTTATTGTATAATCTCTTCCTCTGTAGATAAATAATGACCTAAGAAACATTATTTATCATATCAATAACAAATGTTTGCAAAATTTTAAATGTTCTGTGTTGCCTTAGTTAAATTCAGTTCTTCAAAACAGTCCAGTTTTTTTGATACCGATGAAAGATACAATCTATAGGATATATAACCCTAATGTTTTTTGGTCTTTCCTACCAGAAAAACTACATTTTTTCTGGCCTTAAAATAAGTTTATTACTTGTTTTCTTATGATAAAAAAAAAAAAAAAAATTCCACAAAATATCAGCCTAAACAGAAAACCCATTTCTCTCCCGACATTGCCTGGAGCAATAACACGGGGGGGGGGGGGGGGGGGGGGGAGATGTATTATGTTGCTGCTTTTCCTAGAAGAGTTTTTTCATTCCTCTCTAGTTACACTGTTTTAATTCTCTAAATAGTAATGAAATTGAGAAACTAATTCTGTTGGACACATAACGTAACCCCAAGCGATAGTTCATAATGATATTAAATTGCAATCTAACAAGCAATTAAAGAGTAAAGAATAATACTGGTCAAGACACAAAATAATTATTGTAATAAAAAATTTAAACTTACTACTGTGGCATATTACCTTTACTCTTTTTGTTCTTTATGTACTCATATTGGGTTGGAATAAATATCAAAATATCTTTGCAAATATAGTTTTAATGAAAAATGAAGGATTATAATTATACTCTTGCCAAGTGGGGACTCATGGTTTACTTTTATGTCTTGCATTCCATAAGAAAAGACAAACTATAAATGAGGTTATCTGAAACTCTCCATTCTTATTAATAGTTTCTTTCTAAAGTATGTAAATATTTCTTTTTTTATTAATATTAGGATAATTTTTCATAACTTTTCTTAAATCTTACCTCAAATGTTTTGGAACATAAGGCAGAAGGGACTATGAAATGACTTTAACAAACCATTGAATAATAAGCATTGGTTACCAACCTCCATATCATCACTGTACCAAGGGCCCAGCATTTAACCCTGGCCCTTCCATCTAGGACAGGGCTGGGCAAACTACTGCCCATTAACCAAATGTAGCCTAGAGTCTAATTGTGTCCAGCTTTCTAGCTAACATGGTTTTTTTACATTTTTAAGGAGTAAACAAGTCATAAAAGAATATGCATCAGAGACAGCATGTGCAAAGCCAACAATATTTATCATGTGTCCTTTTACAGAATTTTGCCAATCCCTGACCTAGGAGGTCACCAGATAGCCAGGAAAATGAGATGTGCCTATGTCCAAATAATTGGTGAGAAACCTAAGATTATATAACGAAGTGCTAAAGTCTATACAGTGGACTGAAGGTAAGATTTCAGAGAAAAGAGGCACTAATCATTGTGACCCCAAGTATTAGGGCAAGTCGCTGCAGGGGATTGCCTCTGGAACTTTCCTGTGGTCATGAATGACCCAGCGTCTGGTAACCATGCAGATTCTGATCCAGCAGGTCTGGGACAGGCTCAGGGTTCTGTCTTTCTAACAAGCTACCAGGTGATACCAGGTCGCCTTCCCCGGCTACAGTTTGAATGGCGAGGACTTAGAGGACAGGGAGCGTCTGCAAATGTAAGGAAGGGCTGCCTTTTAATGCACTTAGAAGCCATGGTAACAGGTTTAGGAAAATAGTTCAACAGCAGAATAAAGGTACCTGTGTTTTCCATACATATCTTGCCAATGAGATGACAACTGCCAGGGCCCAGTTTCCCCCAACACTGTACCCAGACTATTGATACTAGACCAAAGCCAGAAGAGTTCTTTACCTTCCTATGAAATACACCAATCATTTTTCCCCAATATCCTGAAAGACGTGAAAAGCTCTGTTGAAAGGAAAATTTTCTTATGCTAGGAACTGAATTCATATGAGTAGAGTTAGTTTTGTAATATAGATTTTGCAATTAAATTTTCTTTCCTATATATATTTTTACCTTAAAATTGATCCAAAATGTTACTTAAAACTTTAATATGTTTTAAATGCTGTAATTTCATTCCTAAACAATCAAAAGTCAAAAGAACCATCTGTATCTAGGACAATTCACTCATCCCTTTGCATGTATTTGGCTAAGCTAGTTTAAACACTGTTAACAGTTGTAAAAATTCTAAGACTGTATTTTTACTGCAAAATAAAGAAATTTGTAATAGTCTCAGGTATAGTGTAGCAGTGTTTTCAGTTATAATTGTGGTGACAGAGTAAATGATATGAATACTGCTAACTTGAAGAACAGTCAAAGACAATCTTTAAAATCAGGCCATCTTCCTGGTATTCATAAAAACAAAAACACACAGATAATGACTGGGTTCCATTACAGCCAGAAAAAAAGAAAGTTATTACCCTGAATAAGACCGTTTGGGGCTGCTCAGATTTCCCCTCCAAGGTTTCACTTAAAGCAGTAAAGAAAAAAGACCTTGCAAATTACTTCCATGATATCCACAGCCATTAATCCTGGGTAGATACAGGCCTGATGGGGTTGGCACCCCAGATGACCAGTGACGTTGAATTCAATTAGTGGTACAGTTAAGAAAGTATGGTGTGCAAAAATATGCCACTTCAGAACTGAGTAACCTGCTTTGCTTCCTTCTTTCTATCCATATCCACACACAGGTCTCCCAACAGTCATTTAGTTTAAAAGGGTCCTTTCCTATCTATCATAGAGCTCCCTTTCCCAGCCCTAGTAAATTGCCTGAGGCTTTCTTTTCCTTTAACATTTATAGCCTGGCTTCATTTCTTAAGCCTTTAACCCAGTGGTTCTCAACCTGTGGGTCACGATCCCTTTGGGGGTCGAACAACCCTTTCACAGGGGTCGCCTAAGACCATCGGAAAACACGTATATAATTACATATTGTTTTTGTGATTAATCACTATGCTTTAATTATGTTCAATTTGTAACAATGAAATTGGGGGTCACCACAACATGAGGAACTGTACTAAAGGGTCGCGGCATTAGGAAGGTTGAGAACTACTGCTTTAACCTACAGTGTAGGACTCTCTAGTTCCAGTTTTGAGCTCAATTACTGAATTAAGAGGCTGAAAATTAATGAAAAGTTCAAAAAATAGGTAAGATGAGGAGATGTTGAAGGATCTGAGGTTACTTGAAATGGAGGAAGGGTAATAAAAGGTAAGAAACTCAGGGGTGAGCTGTAGCCAGCTCATACTAGCTCTTCAGAGAGGGTGGGAAGAGATCAACCAAAGAACTTGTATACATATATGCATAATCCATGGACAGAAAATAGGGTGGTGAAGGCCTGGAGAGGGGCAGGGGCAGGCTAGAAGAGGTTAATGGGGGGGAAATGGGGGCATATGCAATACTTTCAATAATAAAGATTTTAAAAAATAAATAAAAAAATAACATAAACTTACATATTACAAACAAAGGGCACAAGGAAATTTGGGGGGGGTCATATGTTCATTATCTTTTTTTTTAAATATATTTTATTGATTTCTTACAGAGAGGAAGGGAGAGAGATAGAGAGTCAGAAACATCGATAAGAGAGAAACATCAATCAGCTGCCTCCTGCACACCCCCTACTGGGGATGTGCCCACAACCAAGGTACATGCCCTTGACCAGAATCGAACCCAGGACCCTTCAGTCTGCAGGCTGACGCTCTATCCACTGAGCCAAACCAATCAGGGCGTTCATTATCTTGATTGTGGTGCTGATTTCAAGCATATTTGGTACTGTACGGTGACTTCTAAAATATTTCAAGTCTTATTTATTCCATTATAAAATTTTATGTAAGATTTAACATAAGTCCATTCTTAGTCATTAAAACCTTCACTGTTCTCATGGTATTTATTCCTATACCAGAGGCGCGATGCACAAAATTCATGCAAGAGTAGGCCTTCCTTCCCCCAGCTGTCGGCACGGGCTTCCCTCCAGCCGCTGGCAGGCACCCGGGACCTGGGCTTTTCTCGCAGCCCTGGCTTCGTCAGGAAGGACGTCCAGTCTAATTAGTATATTACACTATTATTATTATAGATAGAAAGTGGTGGAAATTTAGACCCTATTTCAAAGGATGGAAGCATGGGCTCTACTGATCACTGACACTTTGGTGACTATAGGTTCCTGGTGGCACAGATGGGAACCTTTTCAACATACTCAACAGCTCAGGTGTGGGAACTGAAAATGCAACTGGCATGACTGACTCAAAGTTTAAGGCCAGCAGGAAACCATACTGACAGGATGAGAAGGTGAAAAAATTGTGGAAAGTAATTTAAAAAAAGTTGAAATGTCATCCTGGAGGCAAACACAGTCCACATTTTCTAAAATTTTAGATCTTTATATAAATAGTGAGCCAAGAAATGTAAAAAAAGAAAAGAAAAGAAAAGAAAAAGGTGATTTCAGAGGACAGCCAATGCCCACTATAAATTGTTTCAGTTTCAAGTAAATCACTAAAATATTTTAGTTCCCAACTCCATCTTTCAAAGGGATTGTTATATATTGAGCTTTTTAAAATAATATTCCTTTAATTTATTATAAAAACTGCTCAAATCATTTATAATGAAGTGTGATTTTGCCATAGTTTACAATAATCATCCTGTCCTTTAGAATGGCTTTTTTTTTTTTGCAGCTGGCATTTCTCTGTTCCCAATTGGTGCCTTCCAATAAAAACTGAAAAACAATTAGACTATAACCCTTGATCCCAAGCTTTGTTTTAGTTCGGCTTTTGTAAGGAATACAGACTAACTGACATTATTAGCTCGAGGAAAGAAAACTTACTGTAAAGGGTTTGCATTGAAAGAGAAAAATAAATGACTGGAATGACAGTAGTACCGGGCTGTAGGGACGCTGGGGTAAATGGCTGTTCAGTGTCCAGGTATGTGGAGTCTATAGATGTTCATCCACTTCAATGGCTCTCAGCTTCTTTCTGTTCCATTATCAGTAGCTTCCTCACAGTTTCTGGCTCCCCATGGTTTTGCACAAGGCCCTCTAGCAATTTCTTACTTCAGATCTCTAAGAGGAAATAGGATTGTCTCCATTATCTTTTGTGACAGTCGGGTGGAAAGCCAGCCTAAAGATTGGTTTCCAAAGTCAGGTGCCCACCTCTAGTCCATTCAGTTTTACCTGCTTAGGGCCATTGGTAGGTTCACATAGGCAGTAGAACCTCTCGATGGAGCAGTTCCCTCATTAGAGGGATAAGCATGGTAGATGATTTTAATTACAATGGCCTGGAGGTCAGGACTGAGGAAAACTAGGCCCCGTACTTAGCCAGGTGCATTTTGGGGTATATTTTAGAAACATGGTAACAAGAATACAAAAAAATGCTCTACTCATTTTGTTGCCTTTTAAGATCCTGCCAATTGTATCCTGATTTAGAGCTGAAGCAGGGCTCTGCACACATACTGTGCTACATAACAGCACATTATGATACCTATTATTTTTTTCCTTGAAACAAAGACTTCTCACAATTAGCCATCCATCTAGCAGATAGTATCATTGTAATGTAAGTGACAAGGCAATCACTCCACGAAAAAGCTCCTTACCAACACACTGTCAATGTCTCAATTTTTTGCTTAATAAACACTGTCAAGCTTATGAATAATTTCTGCAAGTAAACAAATAAGAGTTTAACTTTGATTTATTAAAATGTCATTGTATTAAACCTTACAAGTTCATATCATTCAAATGCCTAGAAATGCTAAGTTTTGGCATTTTTAATCATATTGCATTCAAATTTCTACCAGACAACTTTTGGTTATTAAGAAGATTTCATCAAGGAGTTAATTGTACTGTACTTATTCAGGAGTTATAGTCAGGAAGTACATTTAATTTGAACTACATTAGAACTGTAACAGATTGTGTGAATTAAGTAACTTCAAGCTATGATAGTTTCCTACCATGTAATGATTACAATAACAGCCATCCTGGGTGTGCTAAGGTAAAAACACACGTCTGTTCTTTGAACTCAAGTTGTTCCTTTTTACAATGGTTACTTGGGTACTAGAGAATTTGGACAGTTATGGGAAATTATTCACTGTTATTTTATTTGCAGTATTAATATGCTTTAAAGGATTACCACATGGTTATTACTCCTACAGGCCTTATAAAATTCTTCAAACTTCTTTAACTGTTTTCTAAGTGTGAGTTGGGTATTTTTCAGGGTGAATTAAGTCCTTTAGACAGCTATGATGCCATCTATTTAATAAAGTGTTATAGTGGACATTTAACTTTCTTTTCTGCTTTTGGCATTCTCAGGCTGTTGAGGTAGGAGAAATCCCCAAGAGAAATAACAGTATACCTATTAATTTAGAGAACTGGAGGTTTAAGTCGTTAATTTGAATTTTAAGAGCTGTAACCTCCCAAGCAGTCATACCCAATTATAAATATATAAAACTAAGTAATGGTTTAAAAATATGTAGATTAAAAACAATCATGGCAAGGGAAATAGTAAAAAGACAAGGACAGAGGAAGAAGAAGAAAATTATTTGGTCACAATGGTTGGTGTAATTGCTAGAACTGAACCTGAGATTCAGTTCTAGGATTCTTGTTAGCCAAACTGAAGAAGGAAAACAATAAATCCTATATAATAAGTCTAATATGCTAAGTGTCTGGTCATCCACGGCCATTCAACCAATCAAAGTATAATATGCTAATGATATGCTAAGGCCACACAACCACTTGCTATGATGTGCACTGACCACCATGGGGCAGACGTTCTGACTGGTAGGTTAGCTTGCTGCTGGAGTCCAGCTGATCAGGACTAAGTGAGATGGGCGGGACACGCACTGGAGCCCTCCTGGGGTCCCTTCCTGGCTGGGCAACCTCCTGTGTCCCTCCCTGGCCCCGATCATGCACCGGTGGGGTCCCTTGGCCTGGCCTGTGCCCTCTCGCAATCCGGGACTCCTCATGGGATGTTGGAGAACCAGTTTCGGCCCGATCCCACAGGCCAGGCCGAGGGACCCCAATGGTGCATGAATTCGTGCACCGGGCCTCTAGTTACAAATAAAAAACAGGTATCAGTTCCTCAATGGAAACAAAGATTTTCCTGCCTTACATTAAAATTTTAAAATGTTTTATTGATAAATATAGCATGCATACAGAAAAGTATACAAAACAACTCAATGAACTATCACAAAATCTAGAACAAGACAATGAACAAAGCCAACACATCAGATACTCCCTCTCCCTCTGTCCCCTTCTAATCATTGTCCTCCCTCCCCTCTCCAAAGTAACCATTATGGCAACAATTTTCAAGCTGCAAGAATTTTTTTTAAAGGAAACAATACTTTTTATTTTTTTATTTTATATTTTATTGATTTTTCACAGAGAGGAAGGGAGAGGGATAGAGAGTTAGAAACATCAATGAGAGGGAAACACTGATCAGCTGCCTCCTGCACACCCACTACTGGGGATGTGCCTGCAACCCAGGTACATGCCCCTGACTGGAATCAACCCTGGGACCCTTCAGTCTGCAGGCCGACGCTCTATCCAGTGAGCCAAACCGGCCAGGGCAAGAATTTTTTAAACATATATTTCGTATTGATTTTAGAGAGCAAGGAAGAGGGAGAGAGAGATAAAAACATCAATGATTAGAGAGAATCATTGATTGGCTACCTCCTGCCTTCCCATTGGGAAATGAGCCCACAACCCAGGCATGTGCCCTGACCAGGAATCGAACCAACCTCCTAGTTCATAGGTTGACGCTCAACCTCTGAACCACACCAGCTAGGTAAGCTACAAGAATTTTTAAAACATGCAATACCTGACTGTTTAGTTGGAGGCACTGATATCTTTTCCCTTAGATTGTCAAATAAAAAAATGACGACAGCCAACACAAAAATAGCCATCCAGTATGAATGAATAGAAATTACATTTTTTATCAGATTGTCAAAAAACATATTTTTTGATGTGCCACAGAATTTTAATCATTAGTTTATGTGTGCCATGAGATGAAAAAGGTTGAAAATCACTGCATTATAGTATTCTATGGAAGGAAGAGGTGAGAGTCTGGTCTCTTTTGCTCAACTTCATATTTCTAAGATTTTTCCACATTGTTGCAGGAGCTATAGTTTTTCCTATTCATTAGAATGCAGAATTTTGTTGAGCATATATAGCTCAATACTCTTAAAAGGCCTTTGGTTTGCTTCCAGTTTGGGGTAATTTCAAATTTTACTGCTAAAAGCATTTTTATAAAATGTATCTTGATACACAAATCCATGCATTTCCATTGGTTATATTTCTAGGAGTGGGATTGCTAGATCAAAATTGTTTTCCAAAGTGGTTGTACCACGTTACACTCTCACCAGCAGTATGTGACAGTTCCCACTGGTTGGGTCCTCTGGCTCTGGGTCCCTCATGGGCTGCAATCAAGACTGGGGCTATGGTCTCATGTCTGATTTACTGCCTTGATACCCCTGTTGTCAGTCTTGTTAATTTTAGAAATTCTAAAATTAGGTATAGAGAAGTATCACATTGTGGTTTACATTTTCATCTTCCTCATTACAGATGAGGCTGGACAGCTTTCTACAAGTTTGCTGATTATTTAGACCGTTTTTTGTTTGTTTGTTTGTTTTGGGTTTTTTTAGAGCTTGCTAAAGTATCTGACCCGGTCTTCTTCTTGGTGGTCAATCATTTTCTTAATGATTTATAACAGTTTTTCATGTATTTTACATATGGTCCCTTAACTTTATCTCTTGGAAATATCTTCTCCCAATCTGCACTTTATTTTCCATTCTCTTTAATGTTGTTTTTGGATAGTCAGACGATCTCCAGTTATCAATTTCATGTAGTCAAATTTATAATTATTTTCTTTATAGTTGATGATTTTTTCAATATAAAATTCATTCTCTATCATGAAGACAATTTATATCAACTTCTAGAATGTTAATTATTTTATCTTTTATAATTAAAAATATAATCAATTGGCACTTAATTTGGGAATATGGTTTGAGATAGAGGTAGAGTTTTGAGGTAGAGGTTAACTTTCTTTTTCCATGTGAATATCAAATTGATATTCAATCAAAAGTCCATTTATGTAAAGGTCCTGTCTAAGCTTTCTATTGTTTCTTTCATGTTTGTCCATCCTTTCACCACTGTTAACACTGTCTTAATTACCTTAACCTTGTAAGTCTCGATACTTGGTAGATATACAACTTCATGATTCTTCAAGAGTTTCTCTACTAATATTTTAAACCTTTCGCATTTCCACACATATTGTAAAATAAACTTGTCATATTACGCGCACACACACAATCCTACCGTGATTTTGAATGGCTTTGCCTTGTATCTATAGATCAATCTGAGGACAGACATTGTAACAATACGCAGTCTCCCAACCTAGCCACACATATTAATCCTTCATTTATTTAGGTGTCCAATTTCTTTCAAAAATACTTCATAACTCTCTGTAGGGTTGTTGCAATCTTTGGTTAAATTTATTCCAAGTTATTTGATACCCTGTATGCTAAAATAAATTGTATTTCTTTAAAACATCAATGTTGTTTGTTACTTATTAATCTATGGAAACAGTTGATCTTTGACTATTGACTTTGTACCCGCTACTTTGTTAATCTACGAATTTAATCATTTTTCCTACATGTTTTTGGATTTTTCTATGCTGTTATCATCTATGAAAAAAATAGTTTTGTTGTGCTCCCTCCCTAATCTATACCTTTTATTTCTTGAAAATACTAAATCCCACGATAATCTGAGTAATGTCCTGGTAAGAGTAGTTGCAAATTCAATAAAAAGCTGTCAGTGGATTAAATCTTTTCACCTCACACGTTCTCACTGTCAGCTCCGCCCACACCATTACCCCTCACACACTCCTTCCCAATCCTGCGGACGGACCGGAGCCCAGCAGGCTCGGGGTCGGACTGCGCAAGCGCGCGCCAGCCGCACGCTAGCCGCCCCGCCCCTCGCCGGGCGCAGCCAATCAGCGGCTGCCTCTGACTGGCGCGCCACGGTCAAAAATGGCGGCGGCCGTTAGCGCCGGGTGGCTTTTGTAATTCCACGGCTCTACGCTTCCCGTGCAAAATGTGAAAGGCGAAAAGGCTGGTGGAGGGGGTCCTAGGCAATGAGTCGGCGAAGAAAGCTTGGGGACAGCCCTGGCCCGAAGAACACGCCGCGCCAAGCGGCGGCGGCTGAGGAATGCAGCTCGGTGGTCGAGTCCGGGAAGAGGCGGCTGCGGTCGGCCCGGGGATCGGGGCTCCGCGGGGCCGGAGGAGAGGGGCCTCTCCCGCCCGTGCCGCAGCCAGAGCAGCCTTCAGTAGCCGCTTCCTGCGGTAAAAGTGACCCCGGGCGGGAGACTTGGCCTCTCTGGGCCCCGCAGCCCAGCCGGCTACTGGGGAAGGGGATGGAGTGGGGGTGGGGTCTGCAGGGTGTTTTCTTGCTCTGGAGCCCCAAACTTACCCGGGACACTTCCCCTTGGCCTCGGTCCCCGAGTCTGAGCACTGCCCCGTTCGGGTTGATCACCCACTGTCGCTCCTGCCCCAGGAGTAGGGGTGTGGGGTTCCCCCGAAGGAGGGAGGGCGGCTCATTTCTGGGCTGCTGCTCGGAGTCAGCGGCGGCGGAGCGAGGAGAACGGCCTCCAGCTTTTTCCTGGGCAGTTCCTTCCGCTTACCGTTTTGCCCCGACTTGCTTTAGCGCAGGGACCCTCTGCAGAGCCATAGCTCTGGGCCCGCGGAGCCTTGGGGTTGGCCCCCCTCGGTGGGCATGAACCGGAAGTGCCTGTGTTGGACTCCCCTCACCGGAGGGCCCTGGAGTATATTTCATTCCCATCAACTTCTGGTGTCCCATTTTTTGAAAGATTTCTAGTAAATCAGGGTGGGAACTGAACCCCACACTGAAGCTGTTTTCCTAGAGCGTGTTCTCCAAACATGGCTTTTGTTGACTGGCGTAAAGCAACGCCCGAATGAGCAAAAACAAATCTCTAGAACTTTTTAAAGTGGTGCTGGACAGAACTTCCCAAGAAGTGGGTCGCTAAAGCTGTTTGAAGCAGCTGGCTTAGGTTGGACAGAGTTGGTGAAAGCGGGCCAAACAGGCTCGTACTGACGTTTCTGTTGGGATGCTCTGGAGGGTTGCAGTGTATCCATACACGACAGGTGGTTCCCAAAGCCTCCAAGTTCCAGCGCTAATGAGTGGAGTGACTAGGGCCTACAGTATTCTACGTCCAGAGACCTACTAGATTGCTTTAAACTACTTGCTGTCTATAATGTTAAATTTGGGAGGCATTGGAAGGATTTTTATGTGAAACAAACATTTCGGTGGTGAAAATTATATATTAAGTCATCTCTGGGGGGAAATTAGATAACTGGACTATAAAAAGTAATCTTGTTAAAAGCTATTATTTGATATAGGGGTATTGTGAAGCAATGCTTTAAGATGCAACAACTGCTCTTTTAATCTTATTTTATATAGGAAAGTATGATACACCAAAGAGAGTGCTGAAAATGGAGATGTTGTCATCTACCTTCAGTTCTCCTAATGATCCAGATGGACTAAATGATATATTTTGGGATCAGAATTCTCCAATGACCAAACAGTTAGGTAATTGGTTATTAACATTTTTATCTGGGTAACTATTTGAGAAATGATTTAGGATTTAAACTATTGAATTTCATTTGGGGGAACAACATCATGAATTTTGTACAGTAGGTGTTTTTTTGAGAATCTTATCTGATTGTATTGCTGTGATATACATGTGCTATCATAGATGTGCTAATTAAACTTGTTTTCTAAGAAATGACCACTGTTTTTAAAAATATTTTTATTTACATTTATAGAAATGTGTTTCTTTCTTTAGGTAAAGGAAGGAAAAAAAAGATTTACAACACAGATAGTGATGAGATCTCACATATTGTTAATTGTATTGCTCCTCAGGTAAATATTACTAGCTTTATAATTACTTTATGCTACTAAGTCCTTGTATAGTTCATTTGTATGAAAAATGTTTTATCTTATTTTCATTTTAGATTTTATTTTTATTAAATTTATTGGGGTGACATTGTTTAATATGATCATATAGGTTTCAGGTGTGTGTTTCTATGTTACAAGTTCTGTATATTGCACTGTGTGCCCACCAACCAAAGTCAAATCATCTTCTGTCACCTTATTTTAATTTTCTAGAGTGATGCTTTTGACTAGAGCTTTGTGTTTATTTTGTTTTTAGTATTGTTTAACAATACATCGCACCATTTTCAAGTTGCTAAAATAATAGAATCAGACAATGAAAATTTAAACTTTTAAGGTTTTTTTTTTTAATGATTGGTAAATGTGTATTGACTATAGCACAACTTTTCTCCATTGGAACTGCTCTTAATACTGTTGACTTACAAGATCATCAAGAAACATTGTAAAAGTGGGAAAAACACTGGATTTGGAGTTAGTTCTCAGATCACCTCCTGGGTTACCCCAAGCAAGCTACTTAAGCTTAGAACTTCAGTTCATTCAGCCATAAACTAGAATTACTTGTCTTGCTCTCTTTATTGAATTAATATGAAGGTTATATTAGATAACAAGTCTTTGTAAACTATAGAACACTGTAAATATAAGGTTATGTTAAAGTTATTTATGTTAAAGTTACAGTTAAATTATTTGCTGTAATAGTATCATCTGCAAAAGTTTATTTTTCTTTAATTTCTTGTATTGCTTGAGTGAAATAGAAATATAAATTAAAGTCAACCTCTGTGCTGAAGTTGACTTTACTTTCCTCTCTTTTTTCCAATTTTTGCTTAGTGTCTTTTCTATAGGAAGTAGGCTATTTTTCTTTGACACAACCATGGATAGTGACTATGTTGACCAAAAACAATAGATGGCACTGATCCAAGTTGTGGTTAAAAGGAATCAGCATAATCCAGGTGAAGAAGACAGGAAATAAAGCTTCTCTTATGGCTATAAAATATCCCAAATTACAACTATGATAGTCAAAACAACTCTGTTGGTACTAGCTCTACATTCCATGTTTGACTTGTCATAGAAATTTATTTTCCATATGGTTCATTAGTTAAATAGAATTTATGCCATAATACTACTTACTTCATGAGTTAACAATAGATCTTCATTAATTGTGAGTTTCACATGAAAGAAGCATAATAAAATGTGTTTGGGCTGGCCAGCCTAAATAGTGATAAAAAGATAGTTGAGTAAATTAATGGACTCTACCTAAGAGGGATGGAAATAATAGCTCACATAAAGAAATGGCAACAGTATGCAAGTGGTAACTTGTGTATAAGAAAAAATACAGTGAAATTAGTTGCTTTTAAATGTTACCCTTTTCAACTGAGTACTTTTAAAACATAAATCTTTGGTAATATCAAGATCTTTTTAAAAGCTTTAAAAAGTATTCACAACTGACATATTCATGTTTATTTTTAGGTGAGTTAACCTCAAATAATTATTTAAATCAACTTAATATTTTCAGAGATGGCATTTAAAAATATATGCACTTCCATTTTAGTTGGACATTCACTTTCTTCAAGGATTCTTTTTATGTAATGCTATTTATTTGAAGATGGGCGGTATATTTTCCAATCGTTTTTTAACTACACAGTGTGTACTCTTTAGGATTAAATATAGTGCTTAGATATCTTAATACAGTACCTGGATTGTATTGTGTACTTATTAATGAAGACATTTTAAAAATATAACGCAATTAGTATAAAAATTGTATACAAAGTACCCATGTCCATGTAAAATTGGATATATAAAATTATCATACTTTTATTCTCTAAAAATTGGAAGGAATGTAAAATTACTTGCTAAATGGGCAAAAAAGAAAACCATAATTAAATCATTAAGACTGTTGTTTTTCCTAAATCAAGGTTATTGAAACAAAGGGGGGGGGGGGAAATAATACTGAAAGTAAAATTAACGCTTTTGTTGTTTGGTTGGTTTTTAATGTTTTGCAAAGCTAAAATTTACTAGGATCAACTGGCCATCTAAGAAAACTGCTGATCAATTAAGGATTCTGGTAAATAACCATGAACTGACATCTTTATGTCCAGCATTTTGCTAGATAGATGCTGAACTATCATAAGAATAATTCTTGCCTTCAAGTAACCTATAATCTAGTGATAAGATTATTTTTACCTTATGTGATATTTATGTTCATTATAGGTACTATAAAAATAGAGTAGAGAATAGTTAACCTATTTTTTTGTGTTGGTTTGGTTTATAACTAATACATAAACTTATTCTCTAATATTTTACATGATCAAGTAATTGAAAGTCATAGCAAAAATATACAGGACTAAATGGCTTTTTCTCTATCTTATTCTTTGCATCAGTTCTGATCTTATACTTCTCTAACTCAATTCTGATCTTAGTTCTATGTAAGTGTTCTTAATTCAGGTCAACATAGACTGTCCAATTTTAGATAAAGATTGTAATAGGGATATGGAAAATTTGAAGAATCAAGTGACACAGAAAGGATTCTACATGTATCTTTACTCTTCATAAAAAAATTTGACTTCAGAGAGGAAGGGAGAGGGAGAGATAGAAACGTCAATGATAAGAGAGAATCATTGATCAGCTGCCTCCTGCACACCCCCAATTGGGGATCAAGCCCACAAACTCAGGCATGTGCCCTTGAACGAAATCAAACCTGGGACCCTTCAGTCCGCAGGCCGGCACTCTATCCACTAACCCACACCAGTATGGCATGTGTCTTTATTCTTAAATCATGATGTCTGCTCACAGTTTATTTCTGATACTAATGTTTATTTTTATGAATATCTTATAAGTTGATCAGCTTTCTTTTGATAAAAATGCTTTTATTATTTAAAAAACATTTATTAAATAAATCACTAGAACATTTTTTTGAAAATAAGGAATTCTCAATTCTGAATATTTTCATTCCCTAAAATATAAATGTATTATTTTGCAACTTTTTATTATATCTTCCAGCTTCTTATTGTTTTGAGATTGTTTAGTAACCATCACCTTACCAGAATTTATTATTTGAGGAAAATAAATCAATGTAGTTAAAGTTTCCTTTTTTACTTTATTTTTCATTTTTTTAATTTTATTTTACACCTCTTTTTTTCCCCTTCTACCAAAGGATGAAAAACCAACAACAGACTCCATGCTGGGCGTGTGGATTGGTGAAACTGCTATTCCTTGTACTCCTCATGTAGCGAAAGGAAAATCAAGAGCAAAAATCAGCTGCACAAAGTAAATTCAAACTTTTTAGTTTTTTTTCTGACATTCAGTGAAGTAAATATTTTCAATAATTGATTTGGTTTTGTGATTATATCAAAAACATTTCCTTAATTTTGACGTGTAGAATTTTGTACTTAATTATAATGTGTTAAAATTTTCATGTTTTAACATTAAAATATGTCAAATAACAATTGAATATTTATAACAACTCTTAGAACTTTTCTCATAATTTTTAACATATTTGTCTAGGTTAAAAACACAAAATCAAGAGGAAGAACTTATGAAATTGGCTAAGCAATTTGATAAAAATATGGAAGAGCTAGATGTGATTCAAGAGCAAAACAAGAGAAATCATGATTTTATCCAGATGATTTCGGAAGCAGAGACTTTAAATAATTATAAAGATAATGTACAGATGCAGTTATTACATGAGATCGTTCCTGAAATAGATAATGGTATAATAAAGAAGCCAATGAAAGAAAGCACCAAGGCATCTGTGGTAAATGATCAGTGTCACAGTCAGAAGCCATTTGACCAAAACGCTGAAGCAGCTTTTAATGCCATTTTTGATGGTTGTACTCAGAAGTGTAGTGGACAGTTAAGCCAAGATCTGTCAGATGCCTTATGGAGCACTGTTAATGCTACCTTTGGAAAGAAAAGTGCTTTGAAAGAGGAGAAAATCATTAGTAATGAAACTCAAGTTACTGAAAAACTACGAAACAAACCCCCAACATCACTTTCTCATCAAATAGATACTCCTGGAATGACAAAATCATCTGTGACTTCCAGTACTAAGGAGCCAGGAGCTTTTAATAAGCACACGGATGTATTTACTACTGGTGATTTTGAGGACGAATGGGAAAACTTACTAAATAATGAACCTTTTGTTACGCAAAATGTAGAAAAATCTGAACTTTTTTCTGCTCCTGAAACAGTCCAGATGGTTGATCAAAAAGACATTTGTATATTTAACAGTAAAAATGGTAAAAGTAACTCAAGAATGAATGTAAGTCTAGATGCTGAGTTTAGAGATTCAAAAATTTTAGATGTTTCTTCAAACATACATACCAATGAATTGATAGATGCTAGAAAATACAGGTTTTTACCAAATTCAAATGGTAAACCAAACAAATTACTATCCGTTGGAAATAAAGTGAAATTTGAGAAATCTTTTAATAAAATCATTCAAGGCAAAACTCAAGATAGTGCAGTTGCATCCGATCCGACAAAAGTAAAAGAAGTTATTCAAACTAAATTTATTTCTAATGTAAATACTTCTCAAAAAAAGTCTACTTTGAACACAGGATATTCTAATGAACAGAAAAATAAGTCAATTTTTAATCAGTCATTTAAGACGCCTGGTAATATAGTTCCTTTTGACTCTGCTGCTTTGGACATTGCTGATCAGACTAATGGATCAAATACGGATTCTTTCTCTGATGATTGGAATGACCCATCATTTGCCAATGAAATTGTTCAAGCATGTCATCAATTAGAGAATACCTGGGAAGATGATGATGTAGAGGATGACCTATTATACCAAGCATGTGATGATATTGAAAGACTAACTCAGCAGCAAGACATGAGAAAGGACAACAAGACATCAGAAAGTATACTTGACATTAATAATAGTTCCAAACATGGAGCCAAAAACACATTTACTACATCTAAACAAGGAAGTCAGTTGGTGCAATCAACGTATTTGAATCTGAGTGATATTTCAGCACAGTCATCATCGACTGGTAGCTCACAAATAAATAAATCAGTGAAGATGCAGAAAGGGGAAATTTGTGGAAATTCTCCAAGTTTTATAGGTGCGACAACAAATTTGACTATATACTCTAAGGACTCAAGTTGTCTGATCAATAATTTGCCTGTCTCTTGGAGTAATACTGGTGTTCCAGTAGAAGTGAATAGTTCCAAATCGGTTCTGATAAGAAGTTCAAGTTTGAATGTGAATTCAGATCATATGAGTACAGAAATAGCTACTTATAAGAAGAAATTGAATAGTCGGCCTCTGTTCCCTGGGACCATAACAGATGAATCTCAGAATGATCTTAACAGAACAGTTAAGTTTTCTAAGTACAGGTTTACAAAGATCAAAAATTCTCAGATTCTTTCCCAGATTAATCAAAATTGTATACCAGAAAGCATCTCTGATTCCAAAATTACACAGAGTTTGGAGAAAAGCAAAATTCCTGTCAACTCATTATGTGGGAAGGCTGTTCAACAGCAATCTTTGATGAAACCTGAATCTTTGAAACTACCTTCAAAAGGTATGTATCAAATCATTTCCTTTGAAAGATTATCATCTTGGAAAGTAGCCAAACTAGTATTTTGTTGTATTGAATTTGCATAACATGTAAAGTAAAAATTATGATGTTTAACTATGTCATAACATGATTCTTACAAATAATTATGTTGTAATATACGAAGAGTGGGCGATTTGTTTTCAAAAGACTGCATCAAATTCTTTATCAGCATTTAATACAGTGACTAGCATATAGTAGGCACTCAGTAAATACTTGTTCACTTGTTTTCTGAATTATTTTGTGAAAAGTCATACTTTAGAAATATATATATGTTACTGTGAGACTTTATGAAATATCTCATTGTTTTAAAACTTGAATAATCTTACTATGTTTAGCAGAACATTAAGGTGAATAATATTTGAAAATGTAGGACATTTTCATTAAATACCTCTTCTAGTATAATGGCTGATATAAAACTCTGTTAGTTGCAATAAGAATTCTAATTACTTACTCAGTATAACCGGTCATCTTTCATTCTGCCAGTTCCTCTTTTCCCAAATTCTCATTTCCATCAACACGTTCTATTGTTTCTACCACAAAAAAAAAATCTCAAAATTGTCCATTTTTCTCACTCTCTACTATTACCACCCTTTTCCAAGCCAACATTTATTGACTAGACTACTGCAGTTCTTTTACCTGTCCCATTTCAATTCTGATCTCCAAACAGCAGAAGAACCTTTTACAAACAAATAGGTAAACTGCACCCCTATGCTTAATGACAGCCTTCAATTGCTGGCTGTATTTCAAGTAAAGTTCGAACTTGACACTGTTATCTAAGCCTTAGATTATCTCTCTTTAACCTGCCTTTCCTCTTTTTTCCTTTACTTACTAAGCTCCAACTATACCAATAGTCTTTCAGTTCCTCAGAAGAAATAGGTTCTTTCCTATTTCAAGAGCTTTGACTGTGCTATTCCCAACTAAAACTACTTCCCAACATTTCACCCCCACCCCACCCCTTGGTGCTTTTTTATCCTTAGGTCTCAGTTTAAATATTACCTACCCTCTCACAGAGGCCTTCCTTGAACAGTCTGTAGGTGAGTCTTTTCCTTGTAATTTTCCATCATCGCTTATTTCCTTCACCTTTTAAAATTACAATTAAATATTGATTATGATCTTATCAGTGAGCACCTTGGCCTACCACAGTATCTGACACTTAGAAGATGTTTGATAAATATTTGAGTGAACATCATGTAATATAATGTAAAAGGTCTGTTATTCACTGATAGCATAATATTTTTTAAAAAGGGAATATTTCTGGCGTAACTACTAGTACTTCTTAATGCCCAATACTTGATCATAGCCTTCCGTCTGCAGATGCTATTTCCTTTGCCCGGAATAGTGCACCCACATGTCTATACCAAATCTGCCAGGCCATTTTCCATTTGCTTTTAAAAAATACAATGTGTTTTTAACCACCTTCAGAATGATTGACATTCACTTTCTCTGGCTTACTCCAATACCCGGTGCTAATTTCTGTTACAGTATTTAGTATACTCACTTGTAATTATAGATTTTCTTAAATTAGTCTCCCTCACTTGGAGCTAACAACCTTAGACTCCTTACTTGTTATGTAGATTAGTGCTAATATGAGAAAGTTTTTCATTTCTTTTAACATTAGATCTTTGTTTTCGGTTTAGATTCTAGATAATGTTTTTGTTGGTATTACTGTTAAAATTTTCCTGTTTAAGTCATCCCTCCACTTTAAAAAAAAAATTATGTAAGTCCTCTATTTCTCCTTTCCCATACCATTTCCCAGGAAAAGACACTGGTAACAGTTTGGAATACATCATGTAACATTTTTGTGTGTGTATAAAAATGTGTGTGTGTATACCTATAGATTTATCTAAATAGATGGAATTATATACGATATACCCCCTATTTGGCAACTTGGTTTTACTTTCACTTAATATAACTATGATTTCCTGTAGTACATATAGATTTGCTTCAGTCCTTTTAACACACGGTATAGTATGTCATTATATGTATGTAACTATTTAACTGTGTCTCTATTGATGGAAGTGTAGTTTGGCTGCAGTTTTTTACATTACAAACAATCCTCCAGTGAATATCCTTCTACATAAATTTCTGTATACTCTTGAGATTATATTTGTTAATTACTGAAAAATTAATGAAGGAGAATGTTTTGAATTTTGATGGCTATCACCAAATTTCCCCCAAAAGTTACATCAATTTATATTCTTATTAATGTTGACAAATAATATATCTCTACATTATGGCCCAAGCTAGATATTTTGAAATTTTAAGATTTTTCAATCTATGCCCTGGCAGGTGTGGCTCAGTTGGTTGCATGTCATACCATGCACTGAAAGGATGCTGGCTCGATTGCCAGTAAGGGCACATGCCCGGGTTACAGGCTGGATCCCCAGTAGGGGGTTTGCAGGAGGCAGCCAATTGGTGTTTCGCTGTCACATCCATGACTCTCTCTCCCTCTCTTTTTCTCTCTCTGTAAAAATCAATTTAAAAAATGTTTTAAAAAAACACAAAATAATTGTCAAATCCATAACAATTTAAAATATTTATATTCAAATAAGTGTAATTAATTGACCCATACTCCCAAATTGATACATTAACATATAATTGTGATTCTTTTAAAGACTAAATCTCTAGAATATTTGAGTTTTCCCAAAACTTTTATCTACTAATCTGTCTGCATTATGGATGAATAATCTGCCTTCCAATTTACCTTAACAATTTTCCCTTTGAGTTGATTTATAGCATCTAATATTCTTTTTTTTTTCCTAATTTTTTAAATTGATTTGAGAGAGAGAGAGAGAGAGAGAGAGAGAGAGAGAGAGAGAGAGAGAGAGAGAGAATATCGATTAGCTGCCTCTCATATGCACCCTTACTAGGGATCAAGCCTGCAGCCTGGGCCAGGAATCCAACAGGCAGCCTTTCAGTGCATGGGACCACATTCAACCAACTGAGCTACACCAGCCAGGACATCTATACTAATAAAAGGGTAATAATGCTAATTAGAACGGTTCGACTGGACATCTTCCAGATGTCCGATTTCCTTCCAGAAGTTAGGAGGAGACCAGTCCAGCAGGGGTCAGTTAGGGGGGCAACCAGCATGGCGGCGGGGGTGGGGGGCATTTAGAGGGCAACCAGGCTGACGGGGGCAGTTAGGGGGTGATCAGGCCAGCCAGCAGAGGCAGTTAGGGGCGATCAGGCAGGCAGGCAGGTGAGCAGTTAGGAGCCAGTGGTCCCAGATTTTGAGAGGGATGTGCAGGATGGTGCCTAACTTGACAGTCAGACATATCCCAAGGGGTCCTGGATTGGAGAGGGTGCAGGTCAGGCTGAGGGACACCCCTCCCCCATGCACAAATTTCATGCACCGGGCTCCTAGTATCTACACTAATAAAAGAGAAAAATGGTAATTGGCGTACGACGATACCCTTTTCATTGGCTAATCAGGGCTATATGCAAATTAACTGCCAACAAGATGGTGGTTAATTTGCATATGTAGGCACAATGCAGGGAGGCGAAAGGGAAAGCAGGAAGAAGCCCCCTGCCACTGACAGTGATTGGAAACCCAGGGGGGAGCTAAGAGCTGGGGGGCAGGGCAAAGGCGGCCCTGGGGCTGCCTTTGCCCTGCCCCCCAGCCATGATCGGAGAATCAGGCGCCTTTTCCGCCCTGGCCAGTGATAGCAGGAAGTAGGGGTGGAGCCAGCGATGGGAGCTGGACACGGTCGAAGCTGGCAGTCCCGGGAGCTAGGGGTCCCTTGCCTGGGCCTAAAGCGGAGCCCCTGATCGCGGGGCCGCTGCAGCTGCGGGTCCCCGCTGCCCGGGCCGGACGCCTCAGCCAGAGGCGTTAGGCCTGGGAAGGGGTGGAGCCTGCAACCACGGGGAGCTGGGGGTCCCCTGCCCAGGCGTGACACCTCTGCCGGAGGCCTCAGGCCTGGTCAAGGGGCCGATCCGGTGATTGGTAATCGGAGGGTGATGAGGGTCAACTCTGGCCGAGGCATCAGGCCTGGGTGGGGGGGCGGAGCCGGGGATTGGGGGGATATGATGGTCCCCTTGCCCAGGCCTGAAGCCTGGGTCAGAGGCGTCAGGCTTGGGCGGGGGTTGGAGCAAGCGATCAGAGGGAGATGGGGGTCCCCTGCCCAGGCATGATTCCTGGGCCAGAGGCCTCAGGCCTGGGCGGGGGCCAGAGCCAGTGATCGGGGGGTGATGGGGGTCCCCTGTCCAAGCCTGACACCTCTGGCGGAGGCGTCAGGCCTGGGCAAGGGGCCGATCCTGCGATTGGAGGGTGATGGGGGTCAACGCCTGAGGGCTCCCAGTATGTGAGAGGGGGCAGGCTGGGCTGAGGGACACTCCCCTCCCCCCCCCCCCCCACACACACCCAGTGCACGAATTTCGTGCACCTGGCCCCTAGTAGTATATAATATTCTAATGAATATTAAACTTGTTGATATTTTCTATTGTTTACACTTCCTTTTACTTTGTTATGTAGCAAACTGCTCTTCAGCAGATGTCTTTGAAACAAAACTCATTTAAAAACCTCATTCCTTGAAGGCAGGGTTTGGTAAACCATGGCCTGTCCAAATCTACCCTATGTGGCCTGTTTTTGTACAGCAGCATGCTAAAATGCCTTTCATGTTATAAATGGTTGAAAAATCAAAAGAAGAATAATATTTTGTGACTTTTGAAAATTATAATCAATTCTAATTTTATTGTCCCTACACAAATTTGTATTTGAACAGAGCCACATCATTTGTTTATGTATTGTCTGTGGCTGTTTTCAGGATGCAATGACAGAGCTGAGCAGTTAGATTAAGAGATTATATAACCTGCAAAGGTTAGCATATTTACTTTCTGGCCTGTTATAACAACAACAAAAAATTTGCTGACCCCTGCTTTAGATTAAGATTAAGAGTCACTCTTGCTTTGTACCTTGCAATAGTTTGAGACTTTGCTATGTATTTTTATTGCAGATTGAGTTAAAGGAAGGGCTGATGGGAGAAATGGATGACTCTCTCTAAATCAAATTTTCATGGTGTGATTTTATTATATCCTTTGAAATTATTTTCCAGAATATCACCAAGCCAACTGTAAGGCCCATTTTAGGGAGCTATGTTCTTTTCTGTCGTCATGGATTATTAACCTGTGTTCCTTCCAAACTTATGGTCAATTGAATGTAAACTGTGTGTGCATGTATTCTGAGTTTCTTGTGTTTCTTAGGCTTGAGGCTAAAATATTAGATAATTAATCTGGCTAATTTTAAGCATCTTGTATTTTTCTGTAAGGAAAAAAAGCTATACTCTGAGATAAATAGTTTAGGAAATAAAAGACATCAGAGTCATTAGGGAGTTTACTCGAAATACATATCTCTTACCCTGAACACCCACTCCCATTCAGATTATACCAAGAAAGGGAAGACAGGTGATATATTTTTAGACATATTTCCCTTAGTTAACAAGAGAAATATGAACCTTGTATCAAATTATGAACCTTTATTTAGATGTCAATATAAATAATATTTCGCTGCTGATATACTACAGATTCTTATTTACTTCTCTGAAAGGCAGATTTTACAACATAAACAGTTTTACGAATACAATACAAGGTCATTTAAAGATGTATTAAGGTGATGCTCTTAATTTTAAAGCATTTAAATGAGGAAATAGGTTTGCTATTTAAAGCTTGATTCTTTTTAATATAATCTATTATATTAGCTCAAAGTGACTTAACTATTGAATTAAATTCATTATATTAGAACTCAGTATTTTGGCATAGATAGAATTGGATGATTTGTTAAAATAGAACTTTCTATTTTCATTTGTTTAATTTGAAACATTGTTTATTTTATAGTATATTTAAAGTATGCATAAGAATATACCTATATCAGAATGCTTCACATTTTTATATTTATAAGACATTCAAATTGAAGAATTTATTCATATATTTTGCTTTTTAAAATAATTTTCTAATGTTTATATAATATGTGTCCTCCAAATAAAAAGATAATACCTGACAATGAGTTACATGTTTATTGACATGTTGGATTTCATTCTATCATGCTAAAATATTTCTCCTGAATGGCTGAAATGAAATCTTGGAGTTCTATAGAGGTGAATATGAATATACCTTATCTTATAAATACACTATTTGAAGTATTGGTATCTAATTTAATTTATTATATTTTAACTACTTTACATTTAAAATCCGTTTTTAAAATGTATTTGTTATATAAATTAGATGTCATTATTCACAAGAATTATTTGCTAGGTAGTCAAAATGTACCATTTTTAATCAAATGAATTTTATCACACTGAAAAGAGTGCATCAAATAGGGACAGACTTATCAATGATTTTTTGTTTTCTTTTGGCCTACATCATTATGTCTGTACTTGGAATTTCACATATAGTAGTTTAGTGTGACTTAATGGCCAAACCAATGTAGCAACTCTAGGTAATAAAAAAGTAAAAATTAAAACAGATCTTAAGAATGACTTTATAGTCTATAACACTAGTATCTGTATTTTGTTTCCTTTTTAGAGGAAGAAGAGAAAAATAGGAAGTATTCTCCTGAAGAAATTCAGAGAAAACGACAAGAAGCACTGGTTCGAAGAATGGCCAAGGCACAGGCATCATCTGTAAAGGCAGCTCCAATTTAATTTGGCTTTTTTAGTGAAATGGTAGTTGGAAGATTTAACAAAGACAGTTGGTACCTATCGATGATAGGAAACAATATTGTTCTTGATTTCTCTGTGAGAAATTTAATGCTGAGTTATAAAGCATGGACTTCTACTTTATTTAATAAATCATGTTTGCATTGATCAGTGAAAACTTTTCTTGGAGATGTATGTGAAAGTAATTCCATGTAAGTTTTGGAAATTCAGGAGAGTTAACAGTTACGTAGTAGAATTATACAGAAGAAAGGAGATCTGTTTTTTAAATACTGTGATTTCAGGGGATTATCAAAAAATAGTTATCTACTTAATTTTTTATTGTAATAGGGCTTTTTTCCTAACATAAAGCTTCAACCTACTAAGGTAAAGATACAATTTTTTAAATATTTTTACTTTTAGTAACTGTTCCTTAAGGTTTTTATACATTTCTGAAGTTTAATTAATACTTGCACCTTCTTAGGAACATGATTAGAGGAAATTGCTCAATTTATTTGTAAGGAAATTATTGTTTTCAATTCCTAGTCTGAAATAGATTTGAATTCGAATTTTCTAAAATGCAATGGGTTTTCGAAACTTTCCACCATTTTTAGGGAAAATGCTAATTTAAGAAGCTTCATTTAGAAAAAAGTGGGTTGGCTATATAAGTAATGTAGCATCATTAACATGGAGAACTGTCAGAAGCTTTAGTTATCATTTGATCCAGCTTTATTGTATAGATGAAAAATTAATACTGTATTCTGAAGGTCACAAGGCAAGCTAAAACTACTGGTATTAGAATAATTTTTTTAAAATATATTATCAATTTCAGAGAAGAAGGGAGAGGGAGAGAGACATAAAAACATCAATGATGAGAGAGAATCATTGATCGGCTACCTCCTGCATGCCCCCCACTGGGGACTGAGCCCGCATCCTGAGCATGTGCCCTGGCTGGGAATCCAACCATGACCTCCCAGTATATAGGATGATGTTCAATTACTGAGCCACGCCAGATGGGCTAGAATTATTTCTTGCATTCTAATGGTTACCTAAACAATTATACCATTTCCTGCAGAATATTAGTACATAAGATAACGTGTTTTCATATTAATTATTTTATAGTCTAAAACTAAAAAAAGTGAAAGTACATTAAGGACTTTAAATATGATGCTCATATTTTCTTGTGTTAAAGAATGAATCATTCTAGGGTATAATTTCTGGTTTTCCATACTATGTAATTTTCTCTTAATTAACTTACTGACTTTGTTAATTTGTTCTTTTCTGTTAATCTTCTTTTTTCTTTTTGCCTATTTGGAATTTGCTAGGCCAGAAGTAAAATCTAAGCAGAGGGCATAAAGGCAATAAGGATGCTTTCTGCATCCCAAATGGCTTTAAGGGACCTGAGGAAAGTTATGAGTGTTGTTCACCACCATTCAGGTGTCTTTTAGCTATGATAATATTACAATAATTAAATGTGTTTTAAGGTATTGCTGTAGAGAGACATATAATTTTGAAAATTAAATTTTTATATATTCAGGAGTTAGCAAAAGTAGGTTTATAGTTGTTTGTATGGAAAACTATGCAGATTATTACAATTGCTTTATTATTATTTTTTAAATGCATTTTTACTGATTTCAGAGAGGAAGGGAGGGGGTGAGAAAGATAGAAACATCAGAGATGAGAGAGAATCATTGATTGGCTGCCTCCTGCACACCCCCTAATGGGGATTGAGCCCATAATCCAGGCATGTGCCTGACAGGTAATCGAACCACAGCCTCCTGGTTCATAGGTTGACGCTCAACCCTTGAGCCACACTGGTGGGCTACAATAGCTTTATTAACTCAAAAGAATGTCACAGTGGTACACTTCACTTAGGTACAATCTTGTTAGTGCTCAAATGGCCAGCCTTTATTGTTTCACACATTCTTATAGTCTACTTACTATATTCAAGCATACTTTGGCACAGAGTTCTTCATTGTCATCAATTTCTTACATGCTTCTCACAACTGTAAACCTACTTTTGCTTATCCCTGTACAATAGAGTAACACATTCTAGGTAGCCTTTATTATTCATCTAAGAAAATATAGTAACCTAAATAAATTCATTATGTACCACTTGATGGGGATACATTCTGAGAAATGCATTGTTAGTTGACTTAGCCACTGTGTTACATCATAGAATGTAATTTAAACATAGATAATAAACCCCATTACACATGTAGGCTATGTGACATAGGCTATTGCTCTGTAGGAAGGAAAAATCTTTTTCCTTCTATTCTTCTGGGTTCTTGGCTGAGACATCCCTGTAAATAAATACAGATTAACAGGAAAAAAAATTAATAACATGTTTATGTACTATATACATGGGAAAGACCAGAAAAATGAGTAAGTTGCCAAAATGGCTGAAAATACCATCTTAAATATCATCAGCTGAAGACAAAAGATGTTGGGGGTGTTATGCAGATGTAAGTGGTTGCCTTCTGCATTGATAAGAGTTTCTAGAGATCAGATTATCCCCTTCTTTTGGATACAGGGAGAGAGACACCCTTACAATTAAAGATTTCCCTTACAAGTGAGTATTTTACAAAGGGTAACTTCAGGTTGGTTTTTAGCACTTCTCCCATGTATGCTATTTCTTAAAATCACCTAGCCTAAAGTAATCCTTATGCCAAAATAACATATTTTAGTTCTTCCTTGCCTACCACTTGCTTCCTGTCTAGAGTGTCTTTAGCCTATTCTGTCCAATTCTACACAAACAATTCCATGGAATTGAAGAGTTGGACTATTTCCCAACTCACTCTGTAAGGTGAGTTTTGTCCAGATCCTAAAACCTGAAACAGACATTAAAAGAAAACTAAAAAACAATATCCCTCATGAGCGTAAGTGCAAAAATTCTAAACACAGTTTTTAGCAAAGCAAGTCCAACATGTAAAAAGAACATGGGACTAAATGGTATTTATCCCAAGAATCAGGACTAAATGGTATTTATCCCAAGAATGCAGGGTTTTTAATATTTGAAAGTCAGTGAAATTCACTATTAACAACTGTAAAAGAAAAGTTACATAATTAATTGATTGGAAAGAAACTTCTTTACCTGATTAAGAGCATCTACTAAGAGTATAGGTAACATGATAATGGTGAAAATCTGTTTCCTTCCTAAGATTGGGAACAGACTGATGTCTGCTCTCATTACTTGTATTTAGTGTTATGCTGGAGGTTCATAGGGCAAGAAAATAATGAAAATCAGACTGAAAAGATATGTAACTTAATTTGCAGACAACATGATCACCTATTTAGAAAGTCAATGTAATCTATTAAAAATGCTACTAGAAGTAATATATTTGCCAAAGTTACAGAATATAACATTGATATACAAAAGTAAATTACATTTCTATATCTAGCAACAAATGAAACAAGTAAAATACCATTTACAAATGCTTTTTTTCTTTTTTAATTTATTGGGGTGACACTGGTTAACAATTGCAGGTTTCAGGTATACAGTTCTACACTTCAGCCATGCACTGTATTGTATATTCATCCCAAGTCGAGTCTCCATCACCATTTAAAAATATGGAGTACTTATAGATAAATCTAACAAAAAACATGGAAGACTTGTACACTGAAAAGTTTAGAACATTGCTAAAAGAATTAAATAGGGGTACTGTGCTCATAGTAAGATACTAAGATACTAGTTCTCCCCAGATCTATAGATTTGACATAATCCCAGTCAATATCAAAAGCCAATTTTTGATAGGTCCTTTGCACTTTCATATGAATTTAAAGTTTGTAGAAACAGACAAATTTTAAATTCAAATGAAAGTGCAAAGGGCCTAAAATTGCTAAACATGGTTTTGAAAGAATAAAGTTGGAACACATTATCTGATCTCAAGGCTTGTAAATAAAGCTACAGAAATCAAGACTGGTAGTGACATACGGTTAGACAAATAGTTCAGTGAGACACAGTTTATAGCTATACTCACACATGGACAAGTGAATTTTTACAAAGGCAACTATAGAAAAAAAAACTTCAATAAATTATGCTGTAATTGAATACCATATACAATAAAAATTCACTTTATACCTCATGCTATACAAGCATATCAGATCTAAATACAAAACTTTTAAGACTATATTTCATCAAAAATAATAATGTGCTTCAAAGGATACCATAAAAAAAAGTAAAACAACCTTCAAACGAGAAAAATCTTCGCGAACCACATATGTACTGACTAAGGATTTGTGTCTTGAAAGTATAAATTACTCTTAAAACTCAACAATAAGACAAAACAACCCAAATGAAAGGGAGGGGGGAGCAAAAGATTTGAACAGCCAATTCATCAAAAAGATAAATAGATGGCATATAAGCACAAGAGAAGTCCATCATCACGTCATTAGGAAAATGAGAAAAACAATGAGATATCACTACACATGATTAAAATTATAAAGACTTGACTATGCCAAGTATTGGTAACATCTGGAACTTTCATGTTGATGGCAATATAAAATGGTAAAAAGTTTTATGATTTATCTAAAACTAGAAAATGCAAACTAATGTGACACAAAGATCAGTGACTGGGTGGGGATGGGAGGAGCAGGGAAGAATGAATGAGGGATAACAAAATCGGATGGGGGTGGTAATGGGTATGTTTACCGTCCTATATAATAGAAGGCTATATACTAATGGGGGGTGGTGGTGGTAATGGATATGTTTACCATCCTATATAATAATATGCAAATTATCCCCTTGACAAGGAGTTTGACCAGGGGACGGGGCCATGGCTGGCCAACTGCCCATGGCACCTCCCCCCAGCTGGCCTGGCCTGATCACCCTATCAGGGTGGGCCGGCCAGACCCCACCCATGCATGAATTCATGCACCCGGCCTCTAGTGTATACATAAAAATGTATGAAGTTGTACTCTTGAAGTATGTGCAATTTACTAGTATTACATGTGAAATATACCTCAATGCTGTTTATTAAAAATAAAGTTGGTTGTATTTGTACACTAGTGTTCATAGCAGCATTATTCACAATAGCTAAAACAATTGAAGCAACCCAGTGTCCATCAATTTGTGAATGGATAAGCAAAATGTGGAACATTCGCCTCTAAAAGGAAGGAAATTCTGACATGCTATAACATGGATGAACCTTGAAACAAACCTGTCACAAAAAGACAAACTGTATGATTCCTCTTATGTGAAATACTTAAGAGTTGTCAAAATCATAGAGGCAGAAAGTAGAATGGTGGTTGCCAAGGGTTGGGAGGGAATGGGGAGTTACAGTTTATTGGGTTTAAAGTTGCAATTTTACAAGATGAAAAGAGTTCTGGATATGGATGGTGGTTGTGTTGAGAAAGCAGCTATTTTGAGTTGCTTCCCAGGCATTTTATAGTATGACTAGGGGCCCGGTGCACGAAATTCGTGCACTGGGTGTGTGTGGGGAGGGGAGTGTCCCTCAGCCCAGCCTGCCTCCTCTCACATACTGGGAGCCCTCAGGCGTTGACCCCCATCACCCTCCAATCGCAGGATCGGCCCCTTGCCCAGGCCTGACGCCTCCGCCAGAGGTGTCAGGCTTGGACAGGGGACTCCCATCTCCCCCTGATCACTGGCTCTGGCCCCCGCCCAGGCCTGAGGCCTCTGGCCCAGGAATCATGCCTGGGCAGGGGACCCCCATCTCCCTCTGATCGCTTGCTCCACCCCCCGCCCAAGCCTGACGCCTCTGACCCAGGCTTCAGGCCTGGGCAAGGGGACCATCATATCCCCCCAATCCCCGGCTCCGCCCCCCACCCAGGCCTGATGCCTCGGCCAGAGGAGTTGACCCTCATCACCCTCCGATCACCAATCACCGGATCGGCCCCTTGACCAGGCCTGAGGCCTCCGGCAGAGGTGTCAGGCCTGGGCAGGGGACCCCCAGCTCCCCGCGGTTGCAGGCTCCGCCCCTGCCCAGGCCTAATGCCTCTGGCTGAGGCGTCCGGCTCGGGCAGCGGGGACCCGCAGCTGCAGCGGCCCCGTGATCATGGGCTCCGCTTTAGGCCCAGGCAAGGGACCCCTAGCTCCCGGGACTGCCAGCTTCGACCGTGCCCAGCTCCCATCGCTGGCTCCACCCCTACTTCCTGCTATCACTGGCCAGGGCGGCAAAGGCGCCTGATTCTCCGATCATGGCTGGGGGGCAGGGCAAAGGCGAGGGCCGCCTTTGCTCTGCCCCCCAGCTCTTAGCTCCCCCCTGGGTTTCCGATCACTGTCAGTGGCAGGGGGCTTCTTCCTGCTTTCCCTTTCGCCTCCCTGCATTGTGCCTACATGTGCAAATTAACCGCCATCTTGTTGGCAGTTAACTGCCAATCATAGTCGGCAGTTAACTGCCAATCATAGTCGGCAGTTAACTGCCAATCATAGTCGGCAGTTAACTGCCAATCATAGTTGGCAGTTAATTTGCATATAGCCCTGATTAGCCAATGAAAAGGGTATCGTCGTACGCCAATTACCATTTTTCTCTTTTATTAGATAGGACAACCAGAGCTTAGGATCCCTACCTCAAGTTCCTTCTTTATTTTTCCTGGAGTAAAATATTCACTTAGAGAGCTGAGCCCATGAAAAGTCAGTGACCTCTGTCCCAACCACCTTATAGTAAGAGGTGTTTGCTACCATGTTCTCTATCCCCTGGCTTATGACCTGGGATGGAAGACTGCCCCTCCCCTGGCTCATTGTGCCCCTCCACCCCCCTCATTCTAGGATCTGTAAGTAATAAATCTTGTGACTTCTTTTGTATGAGTTTATTGAAACGGCCTTTAATCAAAATGACCCCTGGAATTTTCATTTCCCCAAAATGGAGCTCTGATGCTGAGGAAGCTACCTGCCAACCTCTTGTGGTGGCTTGTGCCTACTCATTCAGTAGTTCATAATCTGCATATTCCTGATTTAATACACCAGCTATGAGCTCCCCAACACAGTAGAGGTGATGTACAACATTATAAATGTATTTAAAACCACTGAACTTACCACTTAAAATGTTAAGAGTATAATATAATTTTATGTTATGTGCAATTTACCATAATAAAAATTTGAAATATATAAATAAATGTAGAATCTGAAGTCAAATGAATTTTTTGCCCTGGTATATTGAAATCAATTGGTCTATTTTGTTCCTTTAATGGATCTTTTACTCACGTGTAAATATCATCATTCAATGGTTGTTTGGAACATATAGGTTCAGTGAGTTATGCACAGCTCCCAAATGCTGACACATCACTATACAATCACCTTTCTTTACTATTACCAGTAATATCAAAAATATCTTCCACGTGTTAAAAAGCTATCAAACTCCTGGTAGCTGTTACAAGTTTTCCAATATTCTAAGTTTTACTTGAAAGCTTGGATTTTATCATTGACCAAAAAAATGTTTGTTGTTTTCCTCAAAATAACAGGCAAATGTTCTTTTTGAAATAATGTGTGCCAAATACCTACGTCTGAAGAATCATACTTTGTCATTCTTTCAAGAAAATGGTATTCCATGTGAAATACCAACTAACTACACTTGTACCATTTGTTGAAGCAATGTCACACACTAATATGCAACAAAAGGAAGTTTTTTTTGTGTTGACTTCTCATATGATTTCTGAATATTAAAAAGATATATACTCAGGAATTGAAATCTGATAAAATTAATTATTGCTTCACCATAGGCAATAAGTGAAATGCCTTTTTTTTTGTTCACATCCACACCAACACTTGCTGTTTATTTATTGACAATAACAATTCTGACAAGTATGAGGTGCTATCTCATTGTGATTTTAATTTGCATTTCTCAGATGATTAGTGACAGTAAGCATTTTTTCATACGTATATTGGCCATCTGTATGTCTTCTTTGGAGAGGTATCTATTCAGGTCCTTTGTCCATTTTCATTGGGTTGTTTTTGATATCGAGTTATATAAGTTTTTTTTTTATAAATTTTGGATATTAACCCCTTAACTATGTTATCCCATTCAGTTAGTTGTCTTTTCATTTGGTTAATGGTTTCCTTTGCTGTACAAAAAATTTATAGTTTGATGTAGTCTCATTTGTTTATTTTTCTTTTGTTCCCCTTGTCTGAGAAATCACTAATGTAAATGCACAAATAGTGAAAAAGGAAGTAATGTCTTAGTAGTATTATGAAAACAATTTTGACTTCACAGGCTCTCTAAAAAGGTCTTTTGGGGGCCCCAAAGGATGTGAAGACTACAATAATAGCTCTCTGCCATAGGGTGTACTCTAAAACACTGGAAGCAACAGTCAGAATTACATTTGGCAATATGAATAAACATAATGGTTCTAGGAAGTGGGAGGAGAAGATAGAGATTATTGTATGATACTATATGGAGACATTCAAAATATATGCACATAATACATTTTTTTATTATTTTTAAAAGTTTTATTCTTTACAGTTTACATTCAATATTGTTTTGTATTGGTTTAAGGTGTACAGCATGGTGGCTAGACATTCACACACTTTACAAAGTATTTTCCCGGATAACTCCAGTATCCACCAGGTACCGTACATAGTTATTACAATACTAGAGACCCTCTCGCAATCTGGGACCCCTCGGGGGATGTTGGAGGCCCGGTGCACGGATTCATGCACAGGTGGGGTTCCTTGGCCTGGCCTGTGCTCTCTCGCAACCAGGACCCCTGGAGGGATGTCAGAGAGCTGGTTTTGGCCCAATCCCCACGGGCCAGGCTGAGGGACCCCACTGGTGCCCAAATCCATGCACTGGGATGCATATAAGATCTTGGATTAATCTCTTGCCACCCTCTCCCTTTCCCCCTTCCCTCTGAGATTCATCAGTCTGTTGCATGTTTCCATGCCTATGTGTTGAGCGTCTTGCCCACTGGTGGTCAGTGTGCATCATAGCTACCAGTCAAATGGTCAAACGGTCAGACAGTCGCTTAGGCTTTTATCTATATAGATTATTGAATGTATTCTTTGTGCTGCACTTCACATCCTCATGACTTTTTTTTAATTACCAATTTGTACTTCTTAATCCCTTCACCTTTTCACCAAGTCTCCCAACCCTATTCCCCTCTGGCAACTATCAGTCTGTTCTCTGTATCAGTCTGTTTCAATTTTGTTTTTCATTATTTTGTTCTTTATATTCCACATATAAGTGAAATAACACATAATACATTTTTAAAACAACAAAGAATGCATATCATGTTGAGAGACATTGCTTCTCTTTAAGAAAGGCAATTACTAGGTCATTTTTTAAAATGTTTTTTAAATATATCAGGCCAATTCTAGGTTTTTTGCATCACTGTCTAAGGAGTATTGACCTGTAGTAGTTCCTAAATATTGACAAAAATCTGGCAATGGAAAGGAACACTTAAGAACAACAACAATAACAAACAACAACAAATTTAAGAAGAAGCAAAAAATAAGCCATCGGCCCGAATCAATATGCTCAATTAATATTTGACAAAGGAGGCAAGAACATACAATGGAGCCAAGATAGTCTCTTCAATAAATGGTGTTGGGAAAATTGGACAGATATATGCAAGAAAATGAAACTAGACCACCAACTTACACCATACACAAAAATAAACTCAAAATGGATAAAGGACTTAAATGTATGATGGGAAACCATAGAAATTCTAGAAGAATCCAAAGGCAACAAAATCTCAGACATATGCCGAAGCAATTTCTTCACTGATACAGCTTCTAGGGCACTTGAAACTAAAGAGAAAATGAACAAATGGGACTATATCAAAATAAAGAGTTTCTGCACAGCAAAAGAAACCATCAACAAAACAACAAGAAAACCCACTGCGTGGGAAAACATATTTGCCAATGTCATATCTGATAAGGGCCTAATCTCCAAAATTTATAGGGAACTCATACAACTTAACAAAAGGAAGATAAACAATCCAATCAAAAAATGGGCAAAGGACCTAAATAGACACCTTTCAAAAGAGGACATTCAGAAAGCCAAGAGACATATGAAAACATGCTCAAAGTCACTAATCATCCAAGAGATGCAAATCAAAACAACAATGAGGTACCATCTCACACCTGTCAGACTGGCTATCATCAACAAATCAACAAACAACAAGTGCTGGAGAGGATATGGAGAAAAAGGAACACTCGTGCACTGCTGTTGGGAATGCAGACTGGTGCAGCCACTATGGAAGACAGTATGGAGTTTCCTCAAAAAACTAAAAATGGAACTCCCATTTGACCCTGTGATCCTACTTCTAGGACTATATCCCAAGAAACCAGAAACACCAATCAGAAAAGATATATGCACCCATATTTCATAGCAGCACAATTCACCATAGCTAGGATCTGGAAACAGCCTAAGTGCCCATCAGTAGATGAATGGATTAGAAAACAGTGGTACATCTACACGATGGAATACTATGCTGCTGTAAAAAAGAAGGAACTCTTACCATTTGCAACGGCATGGATGGAACTGGAGAGCATTATGCTAAGTGAAATAAGCCAGTCAATGAAGGAAAAATACCACATGATCTCACTCACTCATGGATAATAAAGACCATTATAAACTTTTGAACAATAATAGATACAGAGGCAGAGCTGCCTCAAACAGATTGTCAAACTGCAGCAGGAAGGCCGGGGAGGTTTGGGGGGCAGGAGGGAGGAGGGTAAGAGATCAACCGAAGGACTTGTATGCATGCATATAAGCATAACCAATGGACATAAGACACTGGGGGGTAGGGGAGGCTAGGGGATTGTCAAGGGCGGGGGGATAAAATGGATACATATGTAATACCCTTTGTAATACTTTAAGCAATAAAAAAAAAAATAAGCCATGAGAATATGAGTCAATATGAAAATCCTTCTGGCATACTTACTTTCTTACACTTGTCTTGGGTACTAGTAATAAAATTTAATGGCTTTTATTCTTGTTTGTTGTTACTGTTTTCAAATGTGGGAGACCTTTATCCTCAGTTCATTCTTTTTTAGTACAGCCCTAGAGCAGCAATTGCCAACCGGTGTGCTGCAAGAATTTTTAAAACATGCAATACCTGATTATTTAGTCAGGGACACTGACCTGTTTTCCCTTAGATTGTCAAATAAAAAAAAAAAAATGACAATAGCCAACACAATAATAGCTGTCTGGTGTAAATAAATAAATAAAAACTTTTTTTTTGTCAGGTTGACAAATTTTTTTTTGCATGTTGCAGAATTTTAGTAATTAATTTCTGTGTGCCATGAGACAAAATAGGTTGAAAACCACAGCCCTCAAGTATATGGCTTCACAGCACCCACTTAAATTTCCTTTCTGGGGAGACCTTTGTCTAGGGCCAGCTTATCTGAACTGTCATTGTTTCTTACATAATGCGAGTCTGAGTGGGAGAACTCAAGAACACCCTTCCTTACTTGATACCATAGTTTATATTTGGACCAACTGTCCTGCTGGATGGTGGGTGATGGGTTAGTTCTTTTTCTGATTACTGTCTTTAATATACATGTAGAGTACGAGAGCACTCAGAGATTCTAGAGGTTCCTAACAGCTAATACAAACCTTTCAAAGGGCATGCCCTTTATAACTGCCTAATGATCGAATAAGTCCTTACCTCTAATCCCTTGTTTAGTAAGAAGTCTTACTCCATAATTTTTCCCCGGATAGATGGTTACATTTTCTAGTATATTTACATCTTTTGTACTTCCCTGAACCCTACTGCAGTGTTAAGTCCTTCCAGATGGACCATCCCAGGTGGAGCTTCCATCAGTCATAAATGTTAGTGTACTAAGGCCAGGAGGCAGACTATTACATTGGCAGGAGTGGGAAACATTTCAGTAACTATTTGTCAGATATTTTGCTATGTGTTTTGCATGTTTTGTGTCACTTTATTGTTACAACTGCCTAATGACATTATTCCCAGGTCACAGATGAGGAGATGGGCTCAGAATTACTGTTCTGAGCTATACTCAATTTTAAGACCAGTGCAGGGCTGCCTCCAAATCTCATGCTCTTTCCACTGTACTTATGTACTACTTGATATGTTCCACGGTCACCATGTATATTCTTTTTAAAAATTTTTTTTAATACTTTTATTGATTTTTGTTAAAGGGAGAGGGAGAGATAGAGATAAATATTGATGTGAGAGCAGAACATTGATTGACTGCCTCCTGCACTCCCCTACCAGGGATCGAGCCCGAAACTCGGCATGTGCCCTGACCAGGAATTAAACCAGCAACCTTTCAGTGCACAGGGCAACCCCCAAACAACTGAGCCAGACCATCGAACCTGTGTATATTTTTTTAAAAGGCATTCATTCTTTTGCCATGACTGGTTTATGGAGTTGTACAGGGCTTCTTTTCTTTTCCAGTACAACTAGACTGTTATGTCAAAAGGATGAGTATTTTAAATGCTTAGGAGAAAGCAGTCTTTGATACGAAAATTTTAGTAGTGTCTTCTAAGTGCAAATATAGACAATATAATTTAAGTGCCAAAGATATCCTGGGCCATTTTTATATCTCCAAGTCTGGGAGAGCTTTCTGTAAGGCAGAGCAAATCAGATGCCGAAAACCTGTTGACGCTATTTGGTAACCTCAGATTTCTTTGTGGTTTCATGCAATTTCATCTGTGCAATCTCTGGAAAGACATGCAAGAAGTAGAAAATACTAAGGGAGGAACAATAAAAATTATCTTTAAAGCAAGGGGTGTTATATGACAACATATTCAAGAATCTTTAAAAATAAAATTTAGTTTTAAAGACACCAACTAATTCCTCGCCTGACTGCTTAGCATTGTAACTATTTTTGTTTTTATCAAGCAGTGTTTAAAATAAATGCAGGGAAAGGAAGCAAGGGACCTAGTAAAATTGGTGAAATACTTGAGTAAAGTATATTAAATTTAGAGGAAAAATATATATTTCAATATGCACTTTATAGCTTTAAGATATGAGACATGCAAATCATTGTCTCTATATCCCAATATACAGAGAGGAAATTTAAGCTATGGGGACACTAGTTCTTTAAACACCTGGGAAAGAAAGCTCCACATCTCTAAGCTGTAATATCATCCAGACTATTGAGCTGGCATTTTCAGAACTCAGAAAGAGACCCACAGTTCTAGGCTCTCCAGACTGCCTCAGCACTTGTGACTATGTCCTTTTTTGATAAGTTCATTCAAATAATCCACCAAACTAACCTGGCTGCTGTGGCTCGGTGGTTGAGCATCAACCTATGAACCAGGAGGTCACGGTTCGATTCTGGGTCAGGGCACATGCCTGGGTTTCGGGCTCGATCCCCAGTAGGGGATGTGCAGGAGGCAGCCAATCAATGATTCTCTCTCATCATTTATGTTTCTCTCTTTCTCCCCCTCCCCCTTCCTCTCTGAAATCAACTAAAAAAAATACATTTTAAAGATAATAATTCATGCTCTTCATTGGATTTCAGTTGACAGTGATATTTTCCTGTAGGGAGCAGCTCTAGAGTTAAGCCTCGGATTGACCTGTGGCAGAGCCACAAACAAGTCCCAGCTTGGAGGGAAGAGCCCTCTTAGCATAATTAAGCTTGACCTTATGGCCGCCCCCTAGATCCTTCCTGGGTAGCTAAGGGGCTGTGGGAAGTGCAGCAAGTGCTGCCAAAACAAGTGAAGCTCACAAGAACATTGTAACTATGTTGACCACTACCTCGTGTTTCTCTGACTATAAAATAAAGCCTCAGCTTGCTGGCTGGATCCCTCTCTGTGGCCTCATCCAGGCACAGGAGATCTACCGAGCCCCAGCTATATTCTCTTTGTCTTTACTCCTTCACTGCCCCTCCTCAGGCTCACCGAACCCGTGGCTGTGCTGGCACAGCACATTTTCCCACAATGTGTAGCAGTGCATTTAGAGACTCAAAGATTTATGTTAATTAGTTTAATTCTTTAGTGGGTTGTGCCTGTGCACTTTTTATGACTTTGAAAGTGGTATCAGTGATACAAAAAAAAGAGAGAGACAATTTGGAGGGGCAGAAGTTGAGGAAGTATAGCTTACTTTCATTTATAACGAAATATTTATAGAGAAAAAAATGACCAGGTGAACACATTCAAGTAGTCATTTGGATACTTCCAAGTATTTTAAAAATATAAATAGATAAATATTAACTGATTTTAAGATCTTAACTTTTATTTTTGTAAATTGTCACCTATACATAAAACATAATCTAATTTGTTACTTCTGCTCTCATCATAGATTTACTCTCTTTTCTTAGGCAAACCCTTACTATTTTTCTGCCTCAGAATTCTAATATGCACAAAAGGAATTATATTTTATTATCCACTTAATTAGTACTTTCATTTGTACCCCACATTTCAGGGTCATTTTAAAAAACAGCTAATTGCTAACACTGGACACTGGCATCAGCATTTAACATGCATTATGTCATTTAATTCAATGCTCCTCTGAAGAGGGTATTACCCCATTTTGTAGACAGGAAAACACATAAACCTAGGGAAACATAAAGTGGTTAATGTGTTCAAGATCACATGGCTAATAAATGATAGAGCCAGAATTCAGACCAATCTGGCACAAGTGTGCACTCCCCTAGCCATTACTCTCATATTTATCATGGAAAATGTGACATCTACATCTTGCATATGAAGAAATTGAGACTCTAATGAGGTCAAGTGACTCAATCAAGGCTGCACTAGAACCCAGACCTTCCCAATATTATCCTCTTAAATTTTGCTCTAGGTCATGCTGTAGGTCTGACCCTTTGTTCTGTGTAGGGTTAGGAAATTTAAAAATTGCTTCTATACCTATAAGGTTCTCAAATCTTCACCAGCTAAAGAGTCTATTTTTAAATATATTTGATTAAAACATATAATGAATAATATAAATGAATATCAAATAATATTTATAGTATTCGATGGGTGACTATCATTTATAGGAATAGTTTGGACTATTCTTTTGTAAAGATCACTTTTGTTAAAATAATAATTTCCTAATTTAATTTTTGTACATATGTATATTCCCATAAAAAGACTGATTAGAAGTACATGTTCTATGTTAAAAATAATAGAAATAATTTTATAACTTATTGCCATAATTTGAGGTAGCAATAACTTTTAAGCTTTGTTGTATAGGATTATTGGGTTTTGCCAATAGATAATTTTTATTGAATAAAGTACCTGCATTATTTAAATTTATATATATATACATATATATATATGAATTTAAGAATTTCAAAGCTTAACATTTTCAGTTGTTTGCTCAGCTAAAAAGAAGTTATACAAACATTGCTAATCATTTAAAATACATTTTAAATTAAATTATGACTTGTTTCATTATTGCTTAATTTATTACTATTTGCCTTTATTTTCAATTCTATGCTGGTATTGCAATTCTTTATGTGAGCAGAAGAGTAACTGATTTACTTCAATATAATGCGATTCCTCTTTATACAAATTCAGTCCATTCAATATGTTGATTTTGAATATCTTGCAATGGAAGCTTTTGGCATTATTCTTGTAACTCTCAACTACTCCAATATGTTATCAAATTTGGCTTTTTAGAAAAATGAGTAAATAAAAAGTCCTTTTGATATCAAGGTACATTTAGCAGGGTATGGTAGTTGTTAAAAATTTTTGTATGTGTCTGTCTAATTGATTTTCTATATATACTCTTGTTTTGGTTGTATACATTGTTTCAACACCATGTCCAATTAGTCCCTTAATTTTTTCCTCATAAAGTATCTAGGAAATATATGTGAAGTTATACTACTAAAAATTTAACAGTCAACTTTAAAAAGGTTTTGTTTCCAAACTTTAAAATTATGTAAACCCACTAATTTGGCAGATTCATTATTCAGTTTTCCATTCAATTTTGCAAATTATGGGTAAATATATTAAAGTATTCTAATATCTGCACAAACACCATTGCAAAAGAATGGTAATACTGAAAAACAGAGTTCTAGACTTTCATGAGGTATGCAAGTATGATTTTAATGAGTGTGGCATGCAAAAAGTGATATAAGGACTACTAATGTGTGGTATTTACATTTTTAGGTTGAATGCTATATCCTGAAAATAGGTTTGTATCCTAAATAGTTGAAAATAGCTTAATAAGGGGAGAACCAAGATGGCGGCATAGGTTAACGCCAGAGTTTGCTGCCTCGAACAACCACTTCAAAAGTGAAACTAAACGACGGAACGGACAACACCCAGAACCACAGGAAGTCTGGCTGAGTGGAAGTCCTACAACTAGGAGGAAAGAGAAACGCATACCAACCCTCAGAGGAGGCGCAGTGCTGAAGTCAAATTCTGAGGTGTGGAGTGCGCGCGGAGCGGGCTGGTGGCTGAGGGCGCGGTTGGCGTTTTCAATCGGGAGGGAGTCACAGACTCTGAGCTCCAGATCCGGGCGAGTCTTTAGGGACCCTGACTCAAACGGGAGAAGCGGGACTGTCTGGCTTTGGTCGGAGCGAGTGCAGCTTTCTCTCTGAGGTTTGCAGCGGTTGCGGGGACTCAGAGAGGCAGAGCCCCTGGGGACAGGACTGAGAGCAGCCATAACTGCTCTCTCCGGCCCACCCTGTTGATCCCGAGCGACCCACCCGCCCTGCCCAAGCCCTGCACAGAGACATTTACCAGATAGCCTCAGTCAAACACCAGATTAGCACCTCCCTAGAGGACAGAAGTTCTCGAACTGCAGACACAGCTGATTCTCACAGCCAGTTGGCCTGGAGGTCAAATCCCCCTAGTATTAGCTACAACAATCAAGGCTTAACTACAAGACTGCGCACAAAGACCACTAAGGGGTGCACCAAGAAAACATAACAAAATGTGGAGACAAAGAAACAGGACAAAATTGTCAATGGAAGATATAGAGTTCAGAACCACACTTTTAAGGTCTCTCAAGAACTGTCTAGAAGCCGCCGATAAACTTAATGAGATCTACAAGAAATCTAATGAGACCCTCGATGTTGTGATAAAGAACCAACTAGAAATTAAGCATACACCGACTGAAATAAAGAATACTATAGAGACTCCCAACAGCAGACCAGAGGAGCGCAAGAATCAAGTCAAAGATTTGAAATGCAAAGAAGCAAAAAACACCCAACTGGAAAAGCAAAATGAAAAAAGAATCCAAAAATACGAAGATAGTGTAAGGAGCCTCTGGGACAGCTTCAAGTGTACCAACATCAGAATTATAGGGGTGCCAGAAGATGAGAGAGAGCAAGATATTGAAAACCTATTTGAAGAAATAATGACAGAAAACTTCCCCCACCTGGTGAAAGAAATAGACTTACAGGTCCAGGAAGCACAGAGAACCCCAAACAAAAGGAATCCAAAGAGGACCACACCAAGACACATTATAATTAAAATGCCAAGAGCAAAAGATAAAGAGAGAATCTTAAAAGCAGCAAGAGAAAGAAACTCAGTTACCTACAAGGGAATACCCATATGACTGTCAGCTGATTTCTCAACAGAAACTTTGCAGGCCAGAAGGGAGTGGCAAGAAATATTCAAAGTGATGAATACCAAGAACCTACAACCAAGGTTACTTTATCCAGCAAAGCTATCATTCAGAATTGAAGGTCAGATAAAGAGCTTCACAGATAAGGAAAAGCTAAAGGAGTTCATCACCACCAAACCAGGATTATATGAAATGCTGAAAGGTATCCTTTAAGAAGAGGAAGAGGAAGAAAAAGGTAAAGATACAAATTATGAACAACAAATATGCATCTATCAACAAGTGAATCTAAGAATCAAGTGAACAAATAATCTGATGAACAGAATGAACTGTTGATTATAATAGAATCAGGGACATAGAAAGGGAATGGACTGACTATTCTTGGGGGGAAAGGGGTGTGGGAGATGTAGGAAGAGACTGGACAAAAATCGTGCACCTATGGATGAGGACAGTGGGTGGGGAGTGAGGGCGGAGGGTGGGGCGGGAACTGGGAGGAGGGGAGTTATGGGGGGGGAAAGAGGAGCAAATGTAATAATCTGAACAATAAAGATTTAATAATAAAAAAAAGAAAATAGCTTAATAAAATGAAACAGTTTACCCTATTATTTAAATAAATTATAATCCATGCTTTAAGTATGGTTTGATCCAATCGCTCAAATGATACCTTGGGGGTCTGTCTGTCACACTCTCACACCTTTGTGTCCCTCTTTGTTGGCTTCATCTTCAGCCACATTCTCTCCAAACAGTGAGAAAAGTGGATCATTACATTTCCATGTTTACATGGTTTTTAATATCAACCTCTGCAAGGAGTCAGCTGTCCCCCTCTCCCCCAGTTTCCATCCCCATCACTGAATGAGAGTCTGATTATCCTGGCTTACCCACATGCAACCTTTGGGGCAGGGAAGTGGCTCCTTAATTGCCATCCCTATCAGAATCATGTGATATACAAGAGGGGCAGTTTATACAAGGAGGACATGTGGGGTAGACAAAAATGTATCTCTTTTTTTCTTGATTTGGACCTTGTCCCCCCACCAAAAAATGATGATCATTATTCTAGACTTAACTGTCTTTTGTTTTCTGAGATAGCAAGAAATAATATAGTTCCTTTCAACACCAGACAACTGTATAATTTGTCTCTTTTTAAACCGTTGGATGTAGTCTTAATATTTGAGAGAAGACAGAATACTGCTGATGAAAGGGGCGGATTACCTTAGGAAAGTATTATTGAAATCTCACATAACTCTCATATTTTTGGTTCCAAGTTGAATATATTCCACATCAAAGTGAGCCAAATACTTTAAGCAAGTTATGGGATAAAACATAGAAATAGTTCTATGTGTCTGGAAAAAAGCTCTAAAATTGATGAATTAAGCTTAAAATAACAACAAACAATCAACTTAAATGGTGTCCTGTGTCAGCCAGAAAATATATAAGTGCGCCCAGAAACTTCTCAATGAAGGTTCACATATAGAACATCAACATTTTTCTTGTCATGTCAACCTTGGTTATCCATCTGTATTTCCATTTGTCTGATGCTGGGCTCTTGATCAAGCTTCTGCGTCTGCTCTGTGTCTGGAGCTACAGAGGTATGAGTCATAATGCTACTTTGTGAACCAAGTTGAAAAAGTTAGTCTGAAAACATAACCACAAAAATCTTGGGTTTAAATCATATCCATCATTTAGTTAAAAGAGAGCAAATCAAATACTGTCCTACTTTTCTTCTTTAGGTAACCTTGTTAAAGAGGGATTATATGAGCAAAAATCTCCAAAGATAAAATCTAGCCAGTATTGAAAATATTTCTCCAAATAGTAAAAAACGTATCTACTATTAGAATCTTATATCAAAATTATTTATTACGAGATTTAAAATATAAACTTTTAATTTCTCTAGAGAGTAAAAGAATTGCCTAATTAACTCATGTAATCATGAGAGATAATATATGTTGTTACTTTAAGTCCATAATTTTTAGCTATGAGTTGTATGGAATGCATTAATAGATAACCAAAACAACTGATAAGTTCTTTTTATCCTTATAAATTTTATTTCTCTTATTAACATGTTTTTATTTGTAATGGCTAGTACCTACAAGAAAGTTGTTGAAAAATTGTGATCATTGTGGGTATCCTATTGTACTCCTGATTTTAATGAGGATGCTTCTAGTATATTTTATTAACTACACTTCAGGCTTTTAGAATGCGATATATATCTTATTAATAGTTGTTCTTATACTTATTTTATTATTAACTCATTTTTAAAAAGATCAAAGATTTCTATTTTTATTAAATTTTTTACTTTCATCATTAATGCAGATGACTATGGCAGATGTTATTTGATATCCCCTAATATCTATTTGCCCTTTCTTCATTTATTAATGTATTTCTCTAATTTCAATTGGGTCTACTAGCTCTCCAACACTAGGGCACCACTATATCACTTCTGAACTGCTTATGCTCAATATATTTCAGGAGAGAGAAATAACCTTTTATTTTGTTTAAGCTACTGTTATTTGGAGCATTTTTTTGCAGCAAGGGAACTTTTTGCATAATTAATAAAATGACTGTGAGTTTTCTCTCTTGGTTTGGTTTTCTGCTTTCAATTTTATATTTATTTTAGGTGTCCTAATAGTAAGTCATCCTGGTAGTAGTATTTTACCTCTTTATTTAAATTTTATTTTTTTACTTTTCAAATATCTCTCTTCTGTGTATTTTATCACATTATCTGCAATCTTCTCCATTGTGGTTCTTCCTATTTTGCCTCTATCTTTGTGCGGATTTTATTATTTTTCTTTCACTTTATAGTTGAACTTATATTTCATCTCTTCCTATTGTCTCATGCTCTCTTTCCTGAGCTCTAAAATATCTCTTTTGTGTTTTCTTCATAGATGGTACTGCTTCGTTGAGCTTCTTAAACTTTCTAGTGAAAACTTTGGTCCCAATTTATCTACTACAGGAGATCATTTTTCTGCCTGTTTATTTGGAAGATATTCTTATTTGTTTCCTCTGTTCCCTTCTTCACCACCTTATAGTATCTGTGTGGCTCTGGTGATTCTTTTTTTCATTGCGCATCTTTACAGCAGAGGAGTTTTTCCAGGATCAAGTCTTTTCGTAGTTTTGTGTGTAGAAGAGTTTGTGGCTATTCCAGGTTATCTGGAATTATATTGAGGACCCATAATTGTGGATATGAGTGTGTCTAGTCTTCAATTTTCCTAAGCCAATGAAGATAGGCACCGTGGAGGTTTTTCACAGTCCTAAATCTCTGCTCTCCCTTTCTGCAAGGTAGACTTCTTCCTGCTAATAGAGCTAATCGGCATGATTCCTTGTTTGTGCCATCATTTTGATTCTCAGAAGAAAGCCAGGTCCCAAGGAGTTTCGGCCCCCAGCACAAGCATCCTAGTTCCATTGTTGTCACAAGGCATTTGGATTTTGCATCTCAGAGAGTGCCCCTCATGTTTAAGAAGAGGGTTTTGCTGATTCCTTCTGAAATCTGAAGCTACAGTGTTCTTTCTCCTGTGTCTGTCCACCCATCCCTGTTTGACCTCCACTTTTATGGGAAATTGTTTTGAAAACAAGGAGTTTGTGTTATTATATCTCCTTCTCTGCGTTGCTTTGTGTAGTTTCCAGGGTGAAAAAGTGGGAGAAATACTGGCTTTAGAGCACCACCTTCCTTTTTGATGCCCGTTCATTTGAGGTTATCTCCATTGGCTTGTTCCAATTTACAGAGTTTATTTATTAAAACATGTTTCAGGAAATGCAGCTTTCAAACACAACGCTGTTTTTGCCTGTTCAAGAAACTCCCAGTTACCCCTTGGATTCCTCACTACTTAAGTCACAGTTGCTTCCTCTTAATTTTCTTATCCAGTCAAATGTTTAGACCTAAAATATGTAATAAATGAATTTAGGTAACATGATAGCTATGTTTAATGGTAGCCAGTTTTATTTCAATTGTTAGAGGGGGAAAAACATCTCAGCAGAGTGCAGATTTAAAATCTATACTTTCATATATTTTCCATCAATACTTCGAGAGCTCTATTGCCTGGCTCAGATTTTCATTCATCAGTTGAATGGACAATTAAAGCATTTGCTTTCTGGACCCGTCTTCAGGCTGCAGTTTTATTGTGACTGCATTGGCATGCGGTTTAGCAATGTTGGGACAATAATGTAAACATTTTATTGCATTTTGTTCCATCTTATAAAATTCAGTAGGAAAAGAAAGAATAAAATTTCTAAACTATGATTTTAGAGGAAATGTATAAACTCACCTTTAAAAAATTAAGCTCTCCATAACTTGCAGTAAAAAAAGAAAAATCTGGTCTAATATGAGAGGAAATGGAGACAGAATTTGACCTGAAGCCAGGATTAAGGTTAGCATACAGAATGTATGTTAAGTTCTGTTCATTTTCAGCCATGGTGTAAAATTTAGCTTTTAAGTTTTTTAGCGTGAGGGGGTGGGGAATTCTGGATTTCTTTATTAGTGATGCTAGGGGAGAAGGTTCTGGGTCAGTTCTGTTTTGGCCTACTATTAAGCATTGTTACAAGCCCTCTATGATTCTGTATTCTTTCATCAATTAGTCAGGAACACCAACGATAACCAGAATTTCTGTTTTGTCTTCAAGTGTTTCAACTTTCCCTTTCCTTAGTTTACTTTTTAAAAAATTATTATTATTTTATTTATTGTTATTATTATTTTAATCCTCACCTGAGGATATATTTTTGATTTTTAGGAAGAGTAGAAGGGGGAGAGAAAGAGATTGAGATTGGGAGAGAGAGAAACATCTATGTGAGAGAGAAACATCAATCAATCGTCTCCTGTACATGCCCCAACCTAGTTTCAAACCCACAACCTAAGTCTATGCCCTGACCGGGAATCGAACTGCAACCTTTTTGGTGTACAAAATGATGCTCCAACCATCTGAGCCACCTGGCCAGGGCTCCTCAGTTTACTTTTATGGATTTCAGCGAGGAAGGGGGGGGGGGCGGGGGGGGTGGAGGCAGTGGGAGAGAGAAACATCAATGATGAGAGAGAGCCATTGATCAGCTACCTCCTGCATGCCCCACACCGGGGATTGAGCCCACAACCCGGCCATGTGCCCTGATCGGGAATTGAACCCTGATCGGCTGCTTCCTAGGTCGATGCTCCACCACGGAGCCATGCCGCCGGGCCTCAGTTTACTTTTATGGTCATATATTCTTGATTTGTTAGTTTGGCCTCTTTATTCTGGACATTGAGAAGGATTCCAGAAATACTCTAAAATGCCAAGATGCTGAGCAAAGCTTAGTTCTTTCATGATTTCTTTCAGTGCCCCCTACATGAAAATTTTATGTTGCAATGTGCTGATTAGGTCTGGTGTAGATCCCAGATAAGCACTTCACACACACACACAAAAGTAAAGGTTGTGTCCTGTATTTGAGAATCATTGTCCTAAACTTTAGCCTCTGACTTCAATTAGTTAACGCTTTCAAAGAGCCTCGGCTACCATAGATACCATAGAAGCATCTTATTCTTAAGAGGTAAATGAGCTCACTACTTATTTCTTTTAATTAGACAATGGGAATTAGAGTGGCAAAAGAACTAAGGCTAACGCCATTAAATTAGCAATTGAAAACAGCTGATTTTTCTAATCAGTCAGCAAAGAATCTCTTCTATGTGACATCTCAAGCCACAGAAGCCATGTCTTTGAAAAAAGTCTTTTGTAGCAGAAGGTTCCCTTTTTACTCCATTCTTTTCGGGGTTGTGGACTGTGGTTGGGGCAGAGGGGGAGGGTAGTGGGGAAGAGTTGGAAGGAGAATTGGTAGGGAATGAAAAAACCCATGAACAATGTAAAAGAGGGGAAGAGATTTAAGGGCTACAAGGGAAATAGACACTTCCTCTCCTGACAGATCTTAAATGACTGGATTGAAAGCAATCTTCAAAGTATGCAACTTAATTTTTCTATTGGGAATAATTTCATGACCTTCAGTTGTAGCCATTTTCCAGTTGCTTTTCTTAACTCTGGGGCAATTTTTTTATTAGTTATATTTAATGATTTAATTTTTCTATTAGATGACATGATAATTACACATTTTGGGAAAGTAATTAGGCGAATTTTTTCTGACAAAGTATGAAGTAAAAACTATATATGTGAATAAAACTAGAATCACTAATGGGGTTGTGGATATTTAATCAGTGTCCCAATTCCTTTCAGTAAGAGAGCTGTATCAAAAATAGCAAATGCTTTATTTGGCAAAACTGTAAGATAATGGGTGAAAAAACCATAGTTTGAAATGGGTTCCTCTTAATCTTATGATGGAGGCAGGAAGTATTCTAGCCACTGTTTGCCCATTGGAGTCACGTGGGAAGCATTCCAATGAACAGGAGTGTCCATCTGGGGCTGTCACCTGGGCATCGGTATTTTTTAAAAGCTTCTCAGACAATTTTAATTGGCATCCAGTATTCAGAACCACTGATCTAGGCTATCCTCAAGTACATTCATCTCAAATATTAACTAAGCCCATTATTAATAAAATTGAGATAGGAATTATGAAATATAATGAGTCTTAATTACTGCACTTAAGGAGCTTATATTACACTGGGAAGAATTATTTAAAATGAAAGAAACAAATTTAGAAATGGCAATATTAAGAGTGAAATATAGTATAGAATTGGTTCTAAAGGTGTTCTTAGAAGCAGGAAATCATGGTTGGAGAAAGCTTCTAGGAGATGTCTGAGCTTGTTAAGTGTGGAGGCTCTGGTAGCCAGCCTCCAAGGTGACATCCCACTGCTGGTATTCACATCCTGTGGCTTTCATCGTGTTCTCCCTCTCTCTTGTTAGTAACTCTGGAGAAAGCCAGTTGTGAGGATATTCAGGCATCTTAGAGAGAGACCCATGTGGGGAGTAATGGAGGACTTGGCTAACAGACAACAACCATTTGAACCAGCTTATAAGTGGATTCTTTAATGCCAGAACAATTCAGGGCAAGAGTAGAAGACAAGGCATTGGGAAGAACACAATGAGCGAAGGAATGGAGTGGGACTGAAATGGTGTATCTGGTATTCTGGCTGGACACACAGATATGTTGCCTAGGATGTGTGTGTGTTGGGGGCAACATAGATAATTCAGGATATTCAAAGATTTATTAAATACTTAATGTGAAAAGGAATAAGAAACCATGAAGCTTTTGTTTTATTTTTCCTCCTGACATTTTGGAAACTTATTTTTTTTTAAACATAATAATTCCAATTTAGAGAGGAAAATATTTTGTTGTTTATAAATTAGCAAGAGAAAAATCAGACCAGTTTTGTATAAAGATGAACACCACTCTTGTGAAAAAATGTTCAAATAGACAAAGGGTTTGAGTAGAATAGGGTACTTGGAGTATGAGGTGAAATTCACCAATCACTAGTGAACACTAAAATGAACAACTGCTGGGGTCCAACCCCAGCAGGTCCAGGGGTCCCCAAAGGTGTGGACAGAGCCGGTGAAGAAGGAATGACACGGAGGCAGCATTCAGTCGATCAGCATGACTGGGTTCTCTCGTCTGGTTCTATCCAGGATCTCCAGCCAAGTTCAGTAACCAGGTTCTGTCCAGGATCTTTTGCTAGGTTCTCTCGCTAGGTTCTGTGTCCTGTTGTCTTGTTACATCTGTATTTATACCAGTTGATTCCAATCCTATCAATCTCTATTCCAAAGGTTAGGGCGTTTCTTATCTCCATTCCAGGGAGTAAAGATTATGTAGCTTAAGCATGATTGTTTGTAGTTAAAGTGATTAACTACCCACCTGGCACTTAGTTGAGGGGTTTTATTCCCTCCCTAACTTCAGGAGAAAATCCCTACCTGCGGAAACAACCTTTCTCAGAGAGGTGACCTTGGTTAAAACACATAGCACCAAGAAGGTTAGCAAACATATTAAGAACAGTATGCCATATACACCAGGTCCCTTGAAACATATGCTGTGCAGATGTTTCTTTCCTGCAGCGACTGTGTCAAGAAGCAAGGATGGACCGGCTTCCGGCAAACAACCAACTTATAAGCCATAGACAACTAAGTATGTGTTGGAGAGACAACAAAATCCCTTTCTTTACTAAGATTTGATTTCCAAATTGATTCCAATTGAGCTCAAATATATTTACTGAAAGTTATCACATTAACAAACATTTTTCAGACAGACACTTGTTTTCTAAAAAGCATATAAATACTAAGTTGAAAACCAAAGGGCAGTTTTTAATTTTTCATGATGTTGTAATAAGAGCTGGACGGAATTTTATGAATGAAAATTCACATGGTTTAAGCACAAGCTCACAACCTTCTTTTAAGGGGTTGGAATGTTTTCCTAAAGAATTTTGCCTTAGGCAAGTCTCTGCTTTCAAATAAATCAGATCAAGTTCAATTTTATCAGTGTTTTACTTCTGGCTTGCTGTTTATTTTGCAAGTAAAACTCAAAATCAACAGTTGGGTTTAGGGTGAACATTAAGGAAATTTTGCCCACCCTGCTGGGTCTGCAATGAACTACCTTTGGGGAGCAATTTATTTGCTATTTTCCACATTTCTCCAGAAAAGCAGATAAAGCATCTTGCATTCTATCTTAAAACATTTTTTTTGCATTTTAAAACAGCACACATTTTTAGTATGTAAATTTCTGAATATCATAAAAATAGAAGGAATTGCTTTTAACTGTAGATTGTAATATTGCTAAGCAAAACATATGACTATTATATATTTTTTTCTTCTGACATTTGTTCTTTGTATATATATTTGGATGGTGTTATAAAGTTACGATTATTCAATATCTACAATTTTTATCCTGTGTCTCTTCCTACTTAGGATTCATTTCATTCATTCAACAAGTACTCATTGAGCAGTTTGCATACTTTCTCATTTTATTTTAGTTTTATGCATATAATTTTAATGGCTGCATAAAAACTCATAAACTACATTTACCATAGTTTATTTAACCAATTTTCTATTATTGGATATTTAGTTTCCTTTTATCATTTGATCTGTGCAATTTTTTCTTTTAGCTCTTAGTTTCTTTTCATTGGAAAAGTTATACATCGTAAATCCAAACAGTAAAATGGGGTTTATATGAAAAATTTCTCTCACTTCTCAAACTTCCAGATTCCTAGTCTTCCCCTTATTATCTGTTTCACATCTCCTCCATTGGAAAAAGTCTGTGTATACAGACTTTCTTTTTTATTATACAACTAGAAGCATGCTATACACAACTTTTTCAATGCTCTATGTAGCCTGTCCACCATTAACACTGTTTTGTTATAACATTGATGAGAAAAAATGAAATCGATTCTGAGCTGGAGCCACTGTCTGTGTGGGGTTTGCACATTCTCCAGTGTCTATGTGGGTTTTCTCCAGGGACTCCAGCTTCCTTCCACATCCCATAGATGTGCACGTGAGGTAAACCGGTGAGTCTAATTGTCCCCGTCTGAGTGAGTGTGGGTGTGAGTGTGAGCGCCCTGAGATGGAAAAGTGTCCTGTCCAGGGTGGGCTCCTGCCTGGTGTGCTGAGCTGTGGGGACAGGCTGCTGCCACCTGCAACCCTGAACTGGAATAAGTGGATTGGAAAATCAATCTCTTACTTGTTTTTATTCATCTTCATTAAGTGTCTGTATAGCTCACATTTATTTCAATGCTTAACATTAGAAATGTTTTGGGTCTTTATTTAGAAGTTTGGTGATGCCTTTGTGACCAGAAATATGCAGTAGGAACCTGACTCTTATTTGTATCAATTAGCTTATAGTAAAATTGATTTTGTTATATGCAGGTTTTTTTTAAAGTTACAGTTTCCAGGAAACAATGGAGGACATTGAGGACTTACTGTACCTTGTTTTTCATTTTTATGTTAACAATATGGAATTAGTTCTTTATTTGCAAGTGCCTCCTGGTATTCTGCTGTTCTAGCATTTACTTAATCAGTTCTCTATTGACATTTACCTAGGTTGTTAGGATTTTTTTTGCTGGCTTTCTAGTCTATTGCATTGGCTAGTTAGTATAGCTTAAACAGTGTTAAATCGTTCCTGACTTTAATAGAATATATCTAGTTTTCCAACATTAAGCAAGATGCTATCTTTTGGCTTTAGATAGAAAATAATGTTAAGGAATTATCCATCTATAATTATGTTAAGAGATAAAAATCAAGAGTGGATGTTATATTTTAGTATCTATGGTAAGAAATGCATTTTCTCCTTTGATCTATTAATTGGTGGAAGTAAATTAGTCAGGTTCTTCAAATCAAGTCATTTCTGTATTCCTGGGATGAATTTAGGTAAAGGAGTTCTATTTATACTGTATATACAATTTGCATCATTTATTTTCATCTTAAACAACAAAATCTTTTATAATTTTATTTTAAATCTTTTGTAAATATTATTTTGCTGGAGATTATTTTACTAGCAGATACATTATTTTTCTCTTAATCATCTTTCTATTGTTGGGTATTTAATTTGTTTCTATTTCAAGCTATTCTGAACAATGGGAAACAGATTAAGCTTTTTTTTTTTTTAATGTATGCAATATAAGGCAGATATCCCGGTAAGCCTCAGTCTTCCAGCCTTAAGGGTTTTAACATTTAAATTCTAATAATCCAAGTCTCCATATCACTATGGTGGAAAACCCAGTGTGTCTTTGACGATCCTCTGGGATCCTCTGTAGTTACATCTAGTTTGGAGTTTTAGCTTTTGCTGAAATTTGATCTCATCTATATCTGATCTCTCATGGAAACTCCCTTTTCTTCCTTGTGTTGACTCAACAGAGATAAGAACCCTTTTTTAATACTCCAAAACACAGTCCAAACTATCAAAGATAGTTATGTATAATAGACTTTATTTGTTGATTGGTGAGCATTTACACTGAGTTATAGCACAACAGAAAAGATTAATATTAGACATTCATGTTCTTAAAAGTCCTGAGAATTTCTCATTTTGTGACATTTTCTTGAACATTATCTTCCTCCTTTTCTTTTCATCCCTGGACTTTCCAGGGGTGAGATGTCCCTCTCTCATGTCTGTCTTTGAAAATTAAAAAATCTTTCCCATTTTATTATGCAGAGCAAGTCAATGCTCTCTTTCTTTACCCTTATCTCACAACTGCCAAATCTCAGGCCTGTCTTTCACCAACTGAAATGACCCTTCAAATTTTTCTGTTTTTAATCAAAAAACAGGTTTCTCCTAAGGACTGCCCTGCTGGATTTTAAACTACTGCCCATATCCGCACCCCAACCCTCTCCAGGGCTGCTGATCAGTGTAGAACACAATCCTCTGTCTTTCACAGGATGAGTCAGATAATGCAGCATCAATACTTGTGTGGCCTGCCCTCCTGTATGTTTGAAGACTTCTGATGATGTGGTAATTCCCTGCCTTTTCTGCCAATGGAAGAATTAGATCGTTGGGATCCTAACATGATGTGTCTGTCAGCAGCATTGATTCGTCATCGCTGAATGCCAAGGTTTTCTCTGATTTGAAAAACGGGAGGATTAATTGATCAGTGTCTTTCACCTCCTCTCTCTCGCGATTTTAATTCCCTCCGTATTCCTGCTTTATGTTGCTGCTGCATACTTTATTCTCTGAGGGAGACATCATGGTGCAGAGGGTGGGAGCTGGGAGGGTTGGACATGGTGTAAAGGATGTGTTCATCCTTTCCTTTAGGCACCAATCTAAGCTCTATTTTGCTTAGAAATCCTTTGATCAGTGCCAAATGGCTTAAGACCTCTTCCCCCGCTCTGGTCTTACAAAGCTTCCAGCCAAGCATCCATCGCGCTGTGGCTTCCACTGGCCTCACAGGACTGTCGCTGGTCAGGTTATGTTTGTCCTCTTTATATACAAGGGATGGCACTTATGTAGAGAGTTTTAGAGATAGGCATGGCAGTCCCTGTGTAATGCGTGTTTAATTACAAATATTAAATTGAGCACAAAACAGTGAATGCTCTCTATCTACAAACAGCAACAGTTTGATGTTCAGACTCTGAAAGTTGATTTGTCTCCAAGCTCATGAATCATGCAGATAAGATTTTCCTTAAATGTCTTAAATAGGACTCTGGAGCTGTCTTGCCTCCATTATGGCTAGTAATCATCATCATTGTCCTTCTCATCTCCCACCACGCTCCTCTCTTGCCTTTCTAACATTCACCCTCCCTCCTGCCTGGAGTTAGTGGACGGGAAATGCTAAGCTGAGCTCTGAGAGAGGTCAAGGGCAGAGAGGGTGTCAGGACTGGCCACGTGGTGAGAATTGAAGTCACAGAAGCAGATGATAATCAGGAGTAAGTGTGAAGAAAAGAGGGTTATAAGTCAAGGTTGTGTGCATTGTTGAATGGGGAGAGGAGAAAACCCTAGAAGTATCAGAAAAGGAATAATCTAATTATGTAGGAGTAATATTATACTTAATAATATTCTCTGATTCATGCTAACAGTGTGTGCTCCCAACCCTGATATGTAATGAGAGGAAAAAAACTGCCCTCTACGCACTCATCTCTGAAATTATTAATTTGATATAAATACAACATATATGAATGAAGCTCTTATTTATATTAATTGGAGACAGAGATGTATGAAATCCAAATATAAGCCTCAAACTTCATTTTCATTTATAATTTCAATCCACCTGCACTATGTTTTTCTCCAGTATATACAGAAAAGTAAGTTGTCAGTATTTCTCTTGTTCTTCCATGTCTTGGGTAAATATATGAATTGCAGTAAACTGATCACCATTTGAGTTGACTTGAGGACACAAGAGGAGCTAGTAATCAAGATCTTAGCAATTCAGATGTGGAGTGATAGTTTCCTGAAGTGTGATTACTCAATGTCTCACTGAATTGGCTCTGGGTTCCAAGTTCTTGCATTTAAATTTGGGTGTCATCACTTACATACAAGTCCTTGGAACCAAGGAAGTTAACCTCACTGATCCTTACTTCACTCTTCTCTGAGACAGAGATAATAACAGGGCCTGTCACATAGAGACGCTATAAGGAATGCATGAGATGATCCATGCAAAGTGCGTACTTGGCACACATAAGCACTGGGTAAATATAAGCCATTGCTATGACACAGATGGTGATTAAATAAAGACTGGCTATAATCACAGATGCTCAAGCTAAACACCCGATGCATCCTTAACCCTGCCCTCGCTCATCACTTAATCAAATCTTTGACAGTGTCCTGTCTTTCTTACTTTCAATGAAAGTTCCAAATCCATACACATGCACTTCACACTCCTAGAAGCACAGCTCGTTTATTTGTATTTTACTGAACAAATAAATGAGTTGGGACCCACACTGTGCCCAACCACCGTCATCTCTCTCTTGGCCCAATGCACCTGCCTCTTCGCAGGTTCCTTGCTTCCTGCTTCCACCTTTGTCCTCTTCAGTCCATTCCCCAAACTGTAGCCAGAGTGGGCTTTGAAACTATAAATCCTGTCAAGTGTGGGCACTTATAAACTGTTTACTATTTCTCTCTGTTCTTAAAATAAATCCAAACTCAGCCCCATGTCCTACAAGGCCTGGCTTAAATGGACTCTTTCTCTCTTCCTAGCTTCATCTTTTCCCACTATCCTCCTTGCTCAATAAAATGCAACCACATGACCACATTTTGGTTCCTTGTCTACCTCAAGCTCTTTCTCCAGGCATTTGCTCTTCTCTCAGCTGGCATTGTTCTTTATCCCCTTCTCTGAATAGTTGGCTCATTATAATCATCAGGCCTCCGTTCAAGTGTTGCCTTGCAGAGAATTCTCCTCCATCTGTTCTATGCAAGCTAGCTGCTCCCAGGAACTGTTATCTCATGACCTGGCTTATTTTCTCTGTGGCATTCATTTCATCACAACCCTGTACTATAATAGGCATTTTTTGTTGTTGTTTTATTGAACTCTGTACCTCCCACTAGTGCAGTGGTTCTCAACCTTCCTAATGCCGCGACCCTTTAATACAGTTCCTCATGTTGTGGTGACCCCCAATTTCATTGTTACAAATTGAACATAATTAAAGCATAGTGATTAATCACAAAAACAATATGTAATTATATATGTGTTTTCTGATGGTCTTAGGCGACCCCTGTGAAAGGGTCGTTTGACCCCCAAAGGGGTTGCGACCTACAAGTTGAGAACCGCTGCACTAGAGTGTCAGCCTCATGAGGGCAGAGAGGACTCCTGTTATTTTGTTGGATCCCCAGTTGGGGGCATTGCAGGAGGCAGCCAATCAATGATGTTTCTCTCTCATCAGTGTTTCTATCTCTATCCCTCTCCCTTCCTCTCTCTCTAAAAAATAAATAAATAAAACATATTTGAGAGACAGAGAGAGAGAAGAAGCAGACACCTGAGGGACCTCACACAAGTCTAATCTTCACCAATATTTTGGGGCTGATTCTGAGAGTCATAAATTGTGACTTGTAATAACTGAAATGCGGTGTCTGAATAGCAGTTGTAACAAACAAATTAGGTTTCGTTGTTTCTTGTAATATTTTAATCCTAAGAATAAACAAAGTCGGGGGTTGTGGGGGGGGGGGGACTTGCCTGATATTAAAACTTACTTGGAGATAAAGTCTATTAGAGCTCCCAGTTCCAGACAATATAGGGGTGCCGTTTTTCTCCTTGAGTATTTATGCAAGGTCAGCAAAATTCAGATAAAGCAACATTTTATTTTATTTTATTTATTTATTTTTTTTAGGCGAGCAAATCCTTATTTATTTTTAATCCTCACTGGAGGATATTTTTCCTTTGATTTTTAGACAGAGTGGAAGAGAGAGGGAAAGACAAAAATATCTATGTGAGAGAAGCACATCTGTCAGTTGCCTCCTGCATGAGCCCCAACCAAGGCCCGGGCCGGGAGGAGCCTGCAACTATGGTACGTGCCCTTGACTGGAATCAAATCGGAATCAAACCTGGGACCCTTCGGTCCGCATGCCAACGAGATAAAGCAACACTTTAAAAGACGTGTATTTATAACAGTTTATTTTTCTCCCACTGAATTCTTAATCAAGTCTATATTTGGACTGCTGCATTCATCTTAATCACTTGTCAGAACCCTTGTTTTCCAATATTAACTACTATCAGAGGATGGAGAAGAGATATCAATTAAACTTTGCTCATGCTTGCCTCTCTTGGGGATTTTATGCTTCCCTTCTCAGATGTCATAAATGCAGATCCCTTCAGGGGATCCCGCCTGGTAACACCTGTCATCCTTGCTTCCCTCAATGAGGTTGTCACAGGCGCACCTAGTTTTTGAGCTTTTCCTCTATAATTAATTTCCTTGAGTCACTGAATAACTTTATCTACCTCCTGCCACAAACTTCTCATTTTCTCTGATATCTTTATTTACAATAAGTCAACCAGAATTGAGCACCTCATGGCTTTTCCCTTCACTGGTGCTGACATAATTTCTTCTGATTCACGTTCGCTGCACTGCGTGCTGGTCGAGGCAGTCTGTGATGGCTTGTTTAAACGCTTATAGCTAGATTATTTAACTGCTGGGTTAATTGTACTTCACTTGATGTTTCAAACATTTTTTCATCATTGGAGTGTTATTCTCTAAATATATCTTTCTCTTAATCTAAGTGACTCAAATATTTACCTTATTTCCTTGATTTTAAGATGCACTACCCCTCCCTCCCTCCACACACACATTTTCACATTTTTTGCAATCAGACTGTCGTAGGTTCATCATGCACATTTAATGTAGTGTTTTCGTGACAGTCACTAAATTGTTCCTTTGTCTTACAGTGAATGGCTTCTGAGACTCCTAGAGGTATGGTGAGTCAAAGTGCTAGTACATTAAACTTTGTTGTGGGTTTGAGACACTAATGAATTACTGTAATTTCTTTTCTTTACTTGACTCCTTGGATATCAGGCTGCTTCTCAGGGGAGAGGGGACGGGAGAACGGGTTTTGCCTTTTGTTTAGGCCTGAGCTCTTATAGTTTGGTACTTTTGACTCTATTTCCCTTTTGTGGTTGCCTTCAACTGGGTGAGTATTAGAAAGTAACGAATCCTGGAGACCCTCTCTGCTTTGCCCACATCTATCAGCTTCTTTCCGCTTTCATACACACATGCTGTCCTTTAAACTTTTGGCCATTTGGGTTTTTTCTTAAATTCTTTGCCTTGAGTCTATGGACAAGTCTTTTATGTTGCACTTTATCAAGAGCTTTGTGGAGGTCAAGGGAGGATCATGTATAAGCGCTATTTTTTTGTCTTGGCTCTTATACATTTTCATAGAATTTTAACTGAGAAATCCCTTTAGCTCCAGGGTCCTCTGTGTGTTCACCTTTCAAAAATCTAAAGGCATCTTTATTAGATAATTTAAAATTTTTTAAAAAAATCAAAACATGTACTGATACAAACATATCTCCAGATAAAAAATGAAAGTTTGATAGGTATATTGAAAAGTAGGTATATGTATACTTTTATCTATAAAGATATGTGAGCAATTTTATTTAAAATCTAAATAATCGCTAGTATATTCATTTTTATAGATATATACAATTAGATATGTGATTATGGATTATATAAAATTGACCTATGTGATTGCATTTAAATTTAGGCGTATGTTTATAAACACACAAACTCCATTTAGTGGGGTACAATAAAAATGGGGTTCAAATTCTAGCTCTGCCATTTTCTTACTTTGTGATAGTAGGTAATTTAAATATTGTGATCCTCAGTTTCCACATCTATAAAATGAATATAAAGCAATAATGTCTGCCTTACATACCACAGAGAGCTATATAGAGAATAATTAAAAAACTTTTTAGAACTACAAAAACCTTTATAAATATTGATAATATTTTATGATACTTATACAAACACTCCTTATGAAAAATTCTCATCTTCTTCAAACAGTGTATTTGGTCAATTATTTAGCGTCATTTTAAAAAAATATGTAACACAAAAGAATTAAAACTTTCTCTTTTAAAAATTAGCAAATTGTTTTTATTTTTAAAAAATATATTTTATTGATTTTAGAGAGTAAGGGAGAGGGGGAAAGAGATAGAAACATCAATGATGAGAGAGAATCATTGATTGGCTGCCTCCTGCATGCCCCCAACTAGGGTTCAGGCCCACAACCCAAGCATGTGCCCTTGGCCAGAATCAAACCTGGGACCCTTCAGTCCGCTGGCCAATGCTCTATTCATTGAGCCAAACCAGCTAGGGCTAGCAAATTGTTTTTAGATATATTGCATATTGATATATTACATATGCATATAATAACTCATTATATATGTTTATTGTATTGCATATAGTTATATATGGTTTTAGAGACCATAAATATATAGAAAACACTTACAACAGATATAAACTTATGTTCAATACTTTAGTTCAGAAAACTCACAAGAAAAGAAAAATATCTACTTTAAAAGTTTTATTTCCCAGTTACTTGAGTTTAGCATATCCAAAATGTGATTTGTTGAAATAATGGCATGTATAAATAAATATTAAAAAATAAAATAATAAGAGAAATCCCGCCAAAGCCGGTTTGGCTCAGCGGATAGAGTGTCGGCCTGCGGACTGAAGGGTCCTGGGTTCGATTCCGGTCAGGGGCATGTACCTGGGTTGCAGGCACTTCCCCAGTGGGAGATGTGCAGGAGGCAGCTGATCGATGTTTCTCTCTCATCGATGTTTCTAACTCTCTATCTCTCTCCCTTCCTCTCTGTAAAAAATCAATAAAATATATTTTTTTTTTTTAAAAAAAGAGAGAAATCCCATAGAAATATCTGTGGTGAAAATTAAATTGAATAATCATGTAACTGCAAAGACCTGAAATATCTGATAGGCTTTTTAAAAATTAATTCACAGCCAGCCTGGTCTGTGAGGCATTGTTATACTGGAGTTTCCTGATACCAAAACCTTTATTTTGGCTTTGAAATGCAAGGAAGCTTTCATGGCAACCATGCCCAAGAATATTCAGGGACTTAACCTCAACATCAATTAGGTGGAGTCAATTTGGACAAACTCTTTATCCCTGAGGTTCCAGACTTCCTTCCTTCCTTCCTTCCTTCCTTCCTTCCTTCCTTCCTTCCTTCCTTCCTTCCTTCCTTCCTTCCTTCTTGTAAGGCAGAGTCTTCTATTTGGTATCAGGTGCTCTCAAGTAGAATGAGTACACAGGGACAAACAACAGCCAGTGACTTACAACTAGGTTTACATTTCCCAAGGAACTGCAAGAAAGTAAATTACTGCTTCTCTCTTCTTCCCACTCCTACACTCATAAATGTGCTTGTACCCATCTCCTAAATGTATCACTCCCCCAGTAAGCCGTGGAATGTCATTCCCCTCTCCTTGAATCTGGGGAAGACTTGAGAATTGGTTCATAACCAATAGAATGTGTCAGAAGTGACACCGCATGACTTCTGAGACATAGCTTACGCCCTGTATACTGGCCACCAGCCTCCAGAGCTCTGAGCTGCCCTGGAAGAAATCTAATTGTTTTGTTATTCTCTGAGAAAGCCTAACCCACAAGGGGAAGCTATGTGCAGTGGTCCAGCCAACAGCTCCACCTACAGTCCTGGTGGACAACCGACATCACTGTCAAGCACAAGTAAAGATGCCTCCAGATGATTCCAGCCCCTAACCTTCGCATCTTACCATCTTACACTGCAGACAGCATGGAGGAGAGGCAAGCAAACCGCACTGTGCCCTGTAAAGAAATGATAAGGATAACAACATGGTGATTTTATGTCACTAAATTTTGGGGTTGTTTGATTCTCAACAATAGTAACTGGAACACCTCCCCTTGGAATCTAGCTGGCCTCTTGACTTGCTTCAGTCTATAGAATAAAGAGAAAGTGACAGTGTGCCTGTTAAACCTAGGGCTCAAGAGGACGTGCCTGTTTCCATTTACGTGTTCTGTCTCAGCCATCACGATGAGAATATGCTTATTGGCCTGCTGGAGGATGAGAGACATGTGAGTCATCCCAGCTGAGACCAGCCTAGATCAGCCAACAACCAGCCAAAATCTAGACATGAAGCAAAACCATCTAGCTAACCTCTCCAGAGAGAGGAGCAAAACAATGTGTGTTGTCAAATGCCACTAAGGTTTTACGGTTGTTGTGCTAAAAATATATTTTTATTGATTTCAGAGAGGAAGGGAGAGGGATAGAGAAATAGAAATATCAATGATGAGAGAAAATCATTGATTGGCTGCCTCCTGCATGCCCCACACCAGGGATTGAGCCAGCAACTTGGGCTTATGCCCTGACCGGGAATTGAACCTTGACCTCCTGGTTCATAGGTTGATGCTCAACCACTGAGCCACGCCAGCTGGGCTGGCTGTTTGTTAATTAGCATTATTGTCACTGGAGATAACCAATACACCACTTTAAAAATCCAAAAATTAATATGCTACCTCTTTTTATCTGATATTCCTCTGTATTAACTGCCTTATATCAATACCTTTGTTTGCTGCAAAACTTCTCAAATTAGTTATCTACTGACTCTTTTTCCACTTCTTCACCTCCTACTCTTTTCTCAACTTAATTTTTCTGACTCCTGTCCCCATCACTACACTGAAGCTGCTTTTTTCAAAATCAACAATTACTCACATGATGCCAAATCTGGTGCACTTTTTTTGCTTTCTCATCTTTTGGGATCCTTCAGCAACATTCAATATTTGACCATACTGCATTTTCAAACACTTTCTTCTTTTATCTTCAGAGGTACCTCAAGCTCTCCTCCTACTTCTTTGGATGATTCCTCTTATCTCCTCTGTGGTTAGTTTATTTATTCATTCATTTTAAAAAATCTATTGAGCAACTAGTTTGTGTCAAGCATTTGGGGGGATGAAACAAAACAAAATTCTTGCCTTTGTAGGTCTTATGTCCTAGCGAAAGGAGAAAATAAGCAAGTAAACAAGGAAATATACAGATCACAAGGTAATAAGTTCTATGGAGAAAAATAAAGCAGAGGAAGGGGGACAGGTAGTGACAGGGATGGGATTAGCGTTACTATTTTAATTAAGGTGGCCAGTGAGGTGCTCACTGAATGAGTGTCATTTGCTTAGACACCAGAAGCACATGAGGGAGTGACCCAAAGAGGGTGGAGGTCCCAGGCCAAAGGAGCAACACCTGCAAACGTCCTGACTCAGGGCTGTGCTTAGCATGCCCCTCAGCCTCTTGCTTGTTTGTTTGTTCTTATCCTTTTATGTTCACTTTCAAATCAATTGCTTTTTACATTGAAAGTTTAATTAAAAACCCAAGAACAACGAAGTAATCCTTTGAAAACAAACATCTCATCTTGGCACAGTTTATCAGGTTATAAGGAAAGGAATGCCTTTCACATCGTACCTTCTGGAGCATGGCGGCGGACTCCCGCACAAAGGCTACTTGCTACCTATCTTTTCAATGTTGATTCTGCAGGGCTCAGTTTCAGTCCCTTTCTCTCTGCACGCATGCCTTGGGTGAGCTTTTTCATTTCCAGTTTTATTTATTTATTTTTAAAATATTTATTGTTGAAAGTATTACACATGTCCCCTTTCTTCCCCCATTGACCCCTTCTAGCCTTCACCTCAGGCCTTCACCACCCTATTGTCTGTGTCCATGGGTTATATACATGTGTGTGTGTATGTATATGTGTGTGTATATATATATAGATATAGATATCTATATATATCACATATATGTGTGTAAACACATATATATGTTATATAACCCATGCATACATAACCATGCATGCATATATAACCCGTGCATTTATAACCACTAGAGGCCTGGTGCACAAAATTCACGGGTAGGGTCCCCAGGCCTGGCCAGTGATCAGGGCTGATCAGGCCCTTCTAGCTGCCAGCCGGTGCCTTCCTTTGTTCCGCGCTGCCCCCTCGTGGTCAGCACACATCATAGCGAGCGATTGAACTCCCAGTCTCCCAGTCGAACTCCCGAGGGAACACTTTGTATATAGCCTTTCATATATAGAGATACGCATACAATTTTTTTTGGTTGATCACTTCCCAATCACCCGCCCTTCCCCTGTCTGAGATTCTGCAGTCTGTTCTATGCTTCTATGTCTCTGGATCTATTTTGTTCATCAGTTTATTTTCATTTCCAGTTTTAAATACTGTCTATATGTTGACAATACTTAAGTTGACATGTTTAATCAACGTCTTCTGTGCTTCAGATACAAATATTCAACTGTACCCTTGATATCTCCACTTGAGCATTTCAAACTTACCACATTCAAAAATAACTATTATTTTAATTAAAAAATTTTATTGTTGGAGGAGAACCAAGATGGCGGCATAGGTTAACGCAGGAGTTTGCTGCTTTGAACAACTACTTCAAAAGTGAAACCAAAAAACGGAGGGGACATCACCCAGAACCACAGGAACGCTGGCTGAGTGGAAGTCCTACAACTAGGAGGAAAGAGAAACGCATACGGACACTCAGAGGAGGCGCAGTGCTGAAGTCAAATTCTGAGGTGCGGAGTGCGCGGAGCGGGCTGGCGGCGGAGGGCGCGGTTGTTGTTTTCAATTGGGAGGGAGTCGCAGACTCTGAGCACCAGATCCGGGTGAGCCTTTAGGGACCCAGACTCAAACGGGAGAAGCGGGACTGTCTGGCTTCGGTCAGAGCGAGTGCAGCTTTCTCTCCGAGCTTTGCAGCGGGTGCTGGGACTCAGAGAGGCAGAGCCCCTTGGGACAGGACTGAGAGCCGCCATAACTGCTCTCTCCGGGCCACCCTGTTGATCCTGTGCGACCCGCCCCGCCCAAGCCCTGCACAGAGGCATTTGCCGGATAGCCTCAGGCAAAGGCTAGATTAGCACCTCCCTAGAGGACAGAAGTTCTCTCACTGCTGACACAGCTGATTCTCATAGCCACTTGGCCTGGAGGTCAAACCCTCCCTGGAATTAGCTACAACAATCAAGATTTATCTATAAGACTGCGAACAAAGACCACTAGGGGGTGCACCAAGGAAGCATAACAAAATGCGGAGACAAAGAAACAGGACACAATTGTCAATGGAAGAAATAGAGTTCAGAACCACACTTTTAAGGTCTCTCAAGAACTGTTTAGAAGCTGCCGATAAACTTAATGAGATCTACACGAAAACTAATAAGACCCTCGATCTTATATTGGGGAACCAAGTAGAAATTAAGCACACACGGACTGAAATAACGAATATTATACAGACGCCCGACAGCAGACCAGAGGAGCGCAAGAATCAAGTCAATGATTTGAAATGCGAGGAAGCAAAAAACATCCAACCGGAAAAGCAAATTGAAAAAAGAATCCAAAAATGCGAGGATAGTGTAAGGAGCCTCTGGGACAGCTTCAAGTGTACCAACATCAGAATTATAGGGGTGCCAGAAGATGAGAGAGAGCAAGATATTGAAAACCTATTTGAAGAAATAATGACAGAAAACTTCCCCCACCTGGTGAAAGAAATGGACTTACAGGTCCAAGAAGCGCGGAGAACCCCAAACAAAAGGAATCCAAAGAGGACCACACCAAGACACATCATAATTAAAATGCCAAGAGCAAAAGATAAAGAGAGAATCTTAAAAACAGCAAGAGAAAGAAACTCAGTTACCTACAAGGGAATACCCATACGACTGTCAGCTGATTTCTCAACAGAAACTTTGCAGGCCAGAAGGGAGTGGCAAGAAATTTTCAAAGTGATGAATACCAAGAACCTACAACCAAGATTACTTTATCCAGCAAAGCTATCATTCAGAATTGAAGGTCAGATAAAGAGCTTCACAGATAAGGAAAAGCTAAAGGAGTTCATCACCACCAAACCAGGATTATATGAAATGCTGAAAGGTATCCTTTAAGAAGAGGAAGAGGAAGAAAAAGGTAAAGATACAAATTATGAACAACAAATATGCATCTATCAACAAGTGAATCTAAGAATCAAGTGAATAAATAATCTGATGAACAGAATGAACTGTTGATTATAATAGAATCAGGGACATAGAAAGGGAATGGACTGACTATTCTTGGGGGGGAAAGGGGTGTGGGAGATGCGGGAAGAGACTGGACAAAAATCGTGCACCTATGGATGAGGACAGTGGGTGGGGAGTGAGGGCGGAGGGTGGGGCGGGAACTGGGAGGAGGGGAGTTATGGGGGGGGGAAAAAAAGGAACAAATGTAATAATCTGAACAATAAAGATTTCATTAAAAAAAAAATTTTATTGTTGACACTATTGCTGATGTCCCCCATTTCCTCTACCTTTGCCCACCTCCACTCAGCCCCTACCTTCCCCCCTTCCTTGGCCCTCACCACACTATTGTCTGTGTCCATGGGCTATGCACATATGTTCTTTAGCTAATCTCTTCACCTTCCTTTATCCGGTCCCCTACCTCCTCCCTTCTGACATTTGCCAGCCTGGAGAATTCCTTTTTATACCAATATCCCCCAAACTCAACCCCATCTTCCCAACATTTTCTATCTTTGGAAAGAGTCATCTACTCAATTTCTCAAGCTCTAAGTCTAGTGTCCTCCTTGATTCCACCACTTTACATATATCCCAAGTTCAACTCATTAGTCTTTTAGATTTCTCACCCAAAACATATCTTAAATCCATCCATCTCTATCTTTACTTCTCCCAACCTATGTGAAGCCACCAATATTAAGTGCCATATTCATGATATTCATAGCAGCTACATAATATAAAATAGTAGAGGTGGATCTACACTGTATCATCACACAAACCTATATAACTGAATTTAATTTAAGATAAAGCAAACCTCCTAAAAGGCTCATTATACATAAATAAATATGATGGCAAGTTTGACGTTTATAACTACTAGCTTACAGAACTGTATTTTATCTATGATACTGGATGTATTCCTATATCAACTTAAAATTTAAAAAGAGGCATACTTTAGGTTAAGAAAATATTCACAAAAGTGGAAACAACTCAGTGCTTTTACCAAAGTCACTTTAATGTTTATGATTTTAACATTTTTATGTGTTCTAAGATGAGGTTGACAATCCTGGACCATTCTCACTCTAGACTAGTTTATTAAATTATTAGATTCCTGGCTTTTACAGTGTAGATAGAGACTTTTCATGAATAACTATTATTTTCATAATGATTCATTGTGCTAAAATTTGGCATTTAAATTTATAAATAAGATCACAGCTGCCGACCTCTTTCAGTGAAGAAAAGAACAAAAGGAGTTAGGAACTCATTCTGAGAGTCCACCTAAATCAATTAGGATGTTAAATCCATGCATAAAATAATGTTTAATAAAAGTGCTTTAAAGGGGAAATTGTCTCACTTTAAATTGCATGAATACATAGGATGACATGAGGTTCCCGGATTACTGCTATGAGGCTCTAAGACACCAGGCTCAGGCATTGCTAATAGTTCAACAGTAATTGGAATATTAATAGGATGTGTCATTCTGATTATATAGAATATGCATCAGAGTATTTTACCCAACTCTTCTGGATTGATTGGAGAGTGGCTGAGAATAATCTGATTGTTGCTTCTCTCAGTTTGAGAGCCCCATTTCAGAATGCTTACTTGCAGATTCTATTTAAGGACATATTCAAAATAAAATTGATGCATTTATAACCCAATTAGCTGGTCTCTATTGATTCATATTCCAGATATTCAGATTGCATAGCATTACTGTTTTCACTAACTCTGTAAATATTTTCTGGATGGCATACTGTTAATCCTCTGGTCTTTCTCCCCCAGTGAACTAAACTAGCAACTACTGTAAGTCATCGCTGAAGTACTATGCATTCCAGTTTTCTCCTGGTCAATACATGTTAATGAGACTTCAAACTTCTATTTATCACTGAATATCAGCCACATCCTGGGCTCCATACATTCTTCCATAATGGGTTTATTGTCTAAAAAGAAAGAGAACCTTGACCTTTGAACCTTTGGCTGTCTACACTGCAGGGTATAAGTCAGAGGTCAGGGGTTCATTGGAGCCGCTGTAGAAGTGTAACCCCTTCAGGCATGTGGACCCAGTCAGCTGTTCTCAGTATGCCCAGCTTGAGAAAGGGCAGGTGGCCTCTCACTTTGCCACAAATTTACCCACCAGTTGTCTTATAAAAAGAAAAAAGGCCATATGTTCTTTCAGCATTTTCCTGACTTAGAAAAATATTTGGAGTACATGTTATGCGTTTGAGAACGGTCATACTTCTCTAATTACGTCAAGCAAATTGGCTAACTTGGCTCTCGAAACAGTGAAATATTCCTTAAACCGTGGAGACATGGCAAAGCTCAACTCTGAGGCTCTGAGGCAAACATTGGCTTAAGGATGTTCGAGGCTTTCAGACTGAGGCTCTGGCCCTCTGGGCTTGCTTGGGAAGTCACTGATTTCCTTCTTCCACAGAGGTGGAGCGAGAGGACCGGGGAGATGGGTTTAATTAATCTTAAATATCTCTGCAATTTAAGAATTGTAAGCCTGGAACAGTTCCTGTACTAACATGATTAGCAAATATTGACTTTTGAATACAATAATAATGTGTCATCTGAAACCCTTGATAAGTAACTTAAGTACTTCCTTAGCTTGCATCTTATTAAATTAGATGAGGTATGGTTGGGGCGCATTACACAAAGACATTGAAATGAAAAATCAGACCTAAGGGTTTTAACATTGATTTTAAGAGAGCTAAAAGTCGCAAAGAAAACACATGCGCTTCAGTTCTGTAACCTAGGAATGTGAGCTGTCTATTTTCTCTAGATGGATTTTTTAAAAGTATGTAATAATTTTCATGGTGCAACTGTAGTAAACATTCACAATTGGTGACCTTTTTGACAGCTGTAATCAATCATCAGATTATGTATGATGACCATATAATTTTAGTTTTATGGAAGGTTAACTTACACAGATTACGAACGTTTGATGTTAAAACACAGAAGAAAGAGCCGTGTCACACTAGTGTGCCTGGGAATACGGTCAGGGTAATCCACCCAACTCCCTTCATAAGGTTTAACTTAAAAATGTGTACAACAAGTCAGCTAGGAAAAGAGTTTAAAGATGTGATACCAGTCAGCTGCAACCTGACAAATCTCACTGTATTGATTGGTTTTCAAAGGCTGAATGGCATATGGACCCTACTTACAATAGAATTGGAATGAGGGGAGGAAAGCCTCCAAGTGTCATCAAAGCAAATGGTCTGTGAATGTTGCTTCAAAGCTCGTCATCAGTTGCCAGGGTATTTGGCCACACAGTTTCTCGGGAGGGGAAGGACTGACAAAATGCACGGCTTGGCAAGAAGATACCAGCTCAAATAGCAGGACACATTCATTCTTGCTTGATACATGGAATTAATTAGAGGATTAACATCTCATGAAATTTTGCCGGCTTTTTATCCTCCTTTAAAACAAAAACAAAACAGAAAACAGAACTAGGTCCCAGGCTTTTCTGTTCTCTAGTGAAATTGAAAATTGACTTGTCTTTAAATGGTGCTCGAGTAAAAAGAACAATTAGAAATATATGGCTAACAATGAGATGTATCGGTGATCTCTTTAAGGATTAATTAGTTCAGGGAACAATCTTTCTCATACAACTTACCAGGGAGAATAGTGCCACGGTAGGCAGATCAGAAGGTGTCAAAGAATAGGCTTTGAACACATGTACATGCACATGTTTGTGCATATCTCTGCACATACATGTAGTACAAACATACAGGTGTACATGTCAGCATCTTTACAGGTGTAGACTGTAGAAATTTGCTCCTGCTTCCTTGGAGATATTTATTCCCCCTTAGCCAGAATGATTCAACTACTGCTGATTAGCGATCCATTAGTTAGCTCGAAGGCAGCCAACAGATTTTACTGATCGTAATTTATCATTAAAGCAGAGAAATGCTTTCGGTATTTAAATAATGTATGCAGATAAATTCACTCGTACTTTTTTAATTACCCACCTGTACCAACCTTGCAAGAATCTGCTCCCTACTCAAAGTTTGCTGTCGGGGGAAAATGTCAGAGTTAACCAAAAACTTCTTCCTGGTTGCATTGACCTCCACAAACTATCTGATATGTTTCTGGTTATATGCATAGTCCTTAAAAACCCTGAAATTATTTCCTCATTGGCCATTGACGATGGAGGTCTTATCTTGCAAAATATGACACCTCTGTAATTTCTTTAGCAAAGATTTCAGACTCAAGTAGGGATCAACTGGAGTCCTCAGAGCTCACTGCAAAACTGCAGGGGAAAATGAACATAGTCTTCTTCTTCAAGACATGTTTAAATAGACAACGTTCTAGAAAAATGTCATTTTTCTTAGGCTGCCCTAAAGTCAGATCTTCTCGCTGCTGCCATGGTGCTGAGTCAGCCTAAAAGGGCACTTAGCATTGAGGCATTTGGTAAATGCTGCTTTATTGTGCTTCGTCCTCCCCCAGGGCATTCTGAAGAGATGAATAATGAGTGTGAACAGGAACAACGAGTTTCCAGTCCTGTCCAATTAATTAGACTAGTGTAGACTGAAGTGAGTTTTACCATTAGGTAAGTTGAAAACAGGTAAAGAAAACCATCCAAGCAATCTGAAAGGATTTGAAGAGAGCAAAATATCCCCATGGATTTCTGTGTATTTGTGTGAGAGGTAATATATATGTGAATAATTGTGTTGGGTATCAGTGCACATCACATCTGCATTGGCATACTAGTCCATGTGTGTATGCAACACATGCATGGCAGGCCAGTTGAAAAGGGAAGCCACAATTCAAATAACACCCATTTAATTTAAAAAAATAAACAGGAAGAGATCTGACTCTTTTACATACAGGTATATGCCTGGTTCTGTACTAAAAATTGTATCAGGTGAGCTTATTAAGAGATTCATGAGAGCAGAGGGAGCAATGCAATTTGGTTGTTGTTTTACCAAGTTCCAGTTGGGTTCTTTGAGCCACAGGCCTCATATAAGTGAAGACACAGGAGAGAGAGAGAGAGAGAGAGAGAGAGAGTTCCATGGGCAGCAAGGTGCTCTTCTAAATGGAGGAACTCCTGGGTCGTTTTGGGCTAATTTTAAATGACCTTTTGAGATACATTTTCTTATATTTCATTCTATTCTGGAAAATTGATTTTGGTAATTGAAGTAATCAATTTGTATATCTATAGAGCATCGACTGCTGTGTACCACTTCTACAAAGCAGGCTGGCCATGATGCAAATTAATGTTTTCATAGCCAGTTCCAAAGGGGCTGGCTGCAGCTGCCCTCTTCGTCCTGGTCAAGAGAGGTAGTTTACACGCACGAGCATGTGACTGAGGTCCATTGCATTATTTTAAACCTTGCTAAACCAAAGTATGTCCTGAAGCACATAAAGATTGCTAAATGATTTTCTTTTTGCAAAAAACACGAGGGCCTGAATCTGTGTTTCCTTTATCCAGCTTTTCCCTGTCCTTCTCTCCCTTTTTTAAAAAACCATTCCTGTTTCCATGCATCTCACTCTCTTTAACTCTACTTTTCTTTACTTTTCACTAGTTCCTTTCCCTTCTACCTAGCACTAACCAGTGTTGATGGACCACTATCCAGGCTCTCTTCTGTCAAAAGGATGAGAATCTATAATTATCAGGGGTCTTTCTTTGCTGCTTAATATCCCACCCTGCTGCATCTTGGGTAGAACTCCACAGCCAATTCCAAACAGAATGCTTCCCCACCATCAATTGATGCTCCCATGTCTCTTTTTTTTTCTTCTTCTTTTCTTCTTTTTTTTTCATTCACAGGAGAGAGGAAGGCAGACTGCCCTGCCTCTGAGCCAGAATGCTGGGTTTGATTTCTCACGTAACCCATGAAAATGCCTTCTGCAGCATGACTACTGTAAAAAGCATCCGGCTACTTGCTTTGGCAGGTGGTACCACGGTAACTCAAAGGTCTCTCTACCTTTGGATGTCCCAAGGTCTGTTTTAACTACCCACTTCTCTTTTTCAGGGAGACTCAACTGTTCTTCAGCCATAGAAGCGGGGCATGTCATCTTCCAATGAAAGAAATCCATGCCCATGATGAGTAACTTTCCAATTAAAATTCATCACCAACAGCAGGCTTTATATCATTCCTGGACAACGTGAATCATCTTTGGTGCTGGGAAATGCGCATCATAAACCTCCACTGCTGTAGAATGTCTACTTCCACGAGAACTTGTTTTATATTAGTAAATAAAACATCATCTGACATTTTTGTCACTTCTTATGTCTGGGTGCTGACGAAAATAATGGGAATGCTCAGAGGTTATGGGACATTGTTTATCAAGGAATGTAGGTGACGCCACAAAGTATAAGTAACACCACACAGCGGGATGATTGATCCTTGCTGCATATTTTAAAGCCCCTTTCATTGCTTATCGAAACCTTTTAGGTAATGCACTCCTCTCAGATATCATTTTACGTTTGAAGAGCTTTATAATTCATAATGAAAAGTTGCTTAGTTACCCCAAGTGAGTCCACAGCTTCAATTATTCTCTGTGCAAATGGCCCGACTCCATTTTGACCAATGTTTATGGTGTTTGGCAATTTTTCAGTAGCTACTTTGCTCTGATATGATTAATTTCGTGCATAATACTCTGCTTTGCGTGTGCGGAGCTGAAATAATCTTAGTAGACAGAAAGGAAATGAGAGACCTTGTGTGTTTCAGTTTGGAAAACATTTGAAACAGCACTTCACAATGTTAAGAGTGCCAAAAACAACACCAGCGAGGCTTGATAAAGACAAGCACAGGAGACATGGATGTGCCGATGGAACCCATCCGGAGACAGCCAGCCTCGCATTGTTCCATAGCCAGCTCGCTCTGCCTTAAGACATTGAGGCAGGCGGGAGAGGACAAACCCCCAGATTTATCAAATGGGACTCAACTGCCAGGGAAATCCTGACATCTCCTCATTGATGTCTTTTCTTAGGGTTATTGTGGACCTCTTTCTTTGACAAAATTGCATAAAACACATTCTCTTATTAAGAGGCTACACGTAAGGAAGATGAGGGACATACATCTCTTTGAATAAATGAATGAACTCATTCATTCTGGAGCAGTATGTGTGGGATTAACTGGACCTCTGACCTTGGGAAAAGGCTTATCCTCCCCTGTCCTTAGATGATTTCTGTTGCCCTGACACTCTGGAATTCTTGTTTTCTCAGAAGTTTCTGAGATAGTCTCTATTTTCTTTAACACCTTGCCTTCTCTCTAAGCATTCGATGTGCAAATACGTAGCTGCTCTTACCATACCCATTTTACAGAGGACGCAAGCTGAAGCCCAGAAGGGTTGAGTAATTTGACCAGGGTCACACAGCTGATAAGTGACAAAACCAAGATTAAAACCTATCAGGCAGTTTTGTATAGATCTGTGCTCTCTCAACTACTATACAAAGCTGCTTTCTGTAATGGTAGCTGGCATTACTATTTATTATTATTATTATTATCACTGCCATCATCACTATTATTATCATTATTACTACAACCAGAGGCACATGGAGGACCTGATTTCAAGTGAAGATCAATGACCCTTATGGTGCTAGTTGGATAGCATTACTGAGGAAGGCCAGCCCTTCCCTTCATCCCAAAGCCTGTGACAGACATGGTCCCAAATGAGCAGCCCAAAGCTGATGCCACAGAGATCGACCTCAGTTCTGTTAAGTGAAAAATGTTCACAGATCCCAAGGGCTCAAGGCTGCTGTAGGCCATCGAATTTTCTTTTCTTCATTTCAAACACACATGTATTCTTGCTATAGTGTTAAAATATGTACTCTTGTGAAGATCTTCACTCAATATGTTAGTAGGGCAGCTCTTATTGTAAAATTAATTTACAGAGGAGAAGCATCTTTTAAACTAAGAGTTAGCTCTCTCAGGTAGCCCTTCTTTACGTAGATGGCAGTAACTGAAGGGACAGAACGGATAACAAATTTTCTTCCCCTTTTAAAATGGCAATTGGCAGAGCTTTTCTGAGATAGGATGGCAACTTTTTCCTGTCTCAGAAGAAAATAATGTAAAATTATCAGCATGGAGAGAGAGAGAGAGAGAGAGAGAGAGAGAGAGAGAGAGAGAGAGAGATTGAGAGTCACCTGCTGGAGCCATCAGCTATGTTTATTTGAAAGCCTGGCTTTGTCAACTTTGCTCTACCCAACAGATGTCCCTGAAATCAATGGGGAATCAGGGATTTCAAAGAATGTGGGAGTAAGTGTAGCTCAGCCAGATGAACAGAAGGAAAAGAAGGGGAGTGGAAGTTTCAGATCAAAGTCTGTTGCTGAATTCAGAAAACAAAGGTCAATACAATCACAAAAGATTTTGATCTAATTCTTGGTGAAACAATATAAAACCAAACATCACATGTCTTCATTTTCTAAATACTTAATCAGAAAAAATAATTAAGTTAAAATTTCCATGATTGGCACTATAATTAATTTCTTATAAAGAGCTGGCCATAGCTATAAAACAATTGGAAAATCAGTCTAAAATGGTGAAAAATTCCTGAAAGGTGTATATGAATATTTCTACCCCCCCCCCCCACTGCCTGTTTATAGTATTTATAGATGAACACACACACACACACACACACACACAATATCTATAATCTTCCAAGAGTGGCTGGATGTTCTTATCCTCTTATCTGGAACTATGGGAACTATCTGGAACGTAAAGGCATCATATAAACTCCCCATAGGAATTCATGGACTTACACTGAGACTAAATAAAATGTCCCTGGCTAATTTCATGACATTCTTCAAACACAAGGCACACTTTTGCTTGATTCCCAAAGAAAGGGATGGAATGAAATTACATGATCAAATTTTTTAATATCTAATTTTTTACTTTTTAAAATATTTTTAAAATTGATTTCAGAGAGGAAAGGAGAGGGGGAGAGAGATAGAAACCTCAATGATGAGAGGGGATCATTGATCGGCTGCCTCCTGCATGCTCCCTATTGGGGATTGAGCCCACAGCCCGGCATGTGCCCTTGAACGAAATCGAACCTTGGACCCTTAGGTCCGCAGGCTGATACTCTATCTGCTGAGCAAAATCTGCTATGGCTCAATATCTAATTTTAATTGTACTGGGGAAAAAATTAAGAAACAAAGGTAGAAAAAAATACTTTTTAAAAGTTGAAATCCCGAAAGGAGACTGCCATGTAGAGTTAGCATCAGGGAAGACTTTTCACATCTGAAATTTCAGCTCCTTTCCCAGTTACAAGAAAGAAGTTTATGTGCATATCTTAATAATTCAGTTCACTAAATTTTCTGTTTCTCCTTCCTCTCTTTCTAAAATAAGCTATTTTCAAAAGCCTAATGTTGCACAAAATAGGAAAAGGGAAAGACACATGTATTGATAATCTGAGATTGATGAATTTTTTTTTTTTAAATTGGTATGTCAAAAGCATATGTTATGCCTCATGGCCAGTATGGAAATGTCAGGGGTTTAATTGGCAGCTGTGAATAGCAGCACCTGCAAACAGCTCAGGGCTTGTTCCTGTGGTCTGGCAACATTCTTACTTTATGCTTTAAATAAAGGCTTACTCACTGGGACAGAAATAACTGACAATGGATGATTGATGATTGCCCATCACGCAATGGCTGACATCTACCATTCACCAGGTCCGTTTACGAGTACACATCCAGACTTCATTAGCGGGGGCATGACATCCCCGAGACGGCCTGCTACAGATGGCTAGTCAGTAACCCCGTTCGGAACACCTAGAAGAGACCGAGTTTTGTTAACTTAAAAAAATAGAGCACTGGGGATTCAGTACGCCCTCGGAAGATGATTTTCATAAATTCCCTTTTCTTTTTTCTGCTTGCTCTGTTGCCTTTGTTTCCTGAGAGTTTGCTTGGCCTCATGTTCAGGATCAGGTTGCCTTTTCTAATTTCTCTGGTTCTTATTCCAAACTGGCTTTACGTGTGAAAGATGTGATATGAGGATATATTTCTAATTATTAATTTATAACACCCCGATGTCTGGGGACTATTTAAGTTTGAGTGCAGTAATGTTTACTATTTCAATTAGAAAGGGCAAGGAAAGTGCAAAGAAATAAATCAACAGTGCAAACAAATGACTAACGTGCTTTCCACACCTGGACATCCGTCAGCCCACTGTGGGCCTCCAAGTACCGCCAAAAACACACCAGCAAGTGTGGTGTATTGGAAAGAGCACTGGTGTAACAAACCTTTCAAAATAAGCACTGCTAAATTAGAGCAGCCTTGCAGTGTTCACTAAAACCCCAAGTATCTCCGGGCTGGGGTATGGTAGCATGAGGCTAGCACTCAGCTTTCATTTCCCCCCTTTCTTCTCCTCAAGGCTTCCCCACTCCCCCATATATAATCTTTTGCAGCACATAGCTCTCTTGACTCTTTTTTTCTCTTCAATTGAAGTTTGATCTTCTCTGAGGTACTTATAAATAAATCTAATTTTTAGTGATTAGATCATGGGTTTTTATTCTTCTTCTTTTTCTTTTTTTAGGTCTACCTTTTGGATAGTGATAGTCGCCTCCCTGCAGTTTTAAGGAAGTGATGAGTCATTGCCCTAAGTAATTGGATCTTCCCCTAGCATTTTGCCTAGGGGCTAACGCTCTGCAACCACTTAGGAACTTAGTTCTACACATAGTGGTATTCTAGGTGATTCATTAGCCAAACTTCAATAAAACAGCCCGTTTGTTTGTAGCCCTCTGTGAGCCACACCGTGTTGTCCTGGAGGAAACAGGGTGGGCATCGGCACTAGCATTTCTGGATCAAGGGGAGCAGAGCAACTGGAGCCATGTGGCACCCTTAGCCAGCACAGTCCTGTCTATGAGCACTCAGCACTCACACCCGGCACTCTGGTGGCCTGTCCACTGGGCTGTTTGGCAAAGAAGGGTCAGGGACTGCTTGGGACAGAACTCCTGCTTATTGTGGTCCTTGAGCGATGTGCAACCACAGCTAGAGAAAATCCTAATTCAACCCAAACCATTTTGTGAGCACCAGTGAATAAAGATGGAGTTCCAAGCATGTGCAAAAGGCTATGTTAGTTGCCGTTCAGTACATTACTGCACAATAAGGGAGGTCTGCTTTGCCTCTGAAATTACCACCTTTGAATATGCATCCATCTAGTTGGCTTTCCAAATCACTTTTTTTTGCTACAAAATCTGCTGTCTCTCTTTCTGTTTAATTGCATTTAGTTTTACAGTCTCTCCCAGGAAGAAAAGCTAATTATCATATATTTCAGCAGAGAGAGAGGCAGGTGTTAGCTAAGATGTAAGTCCTAGTTTTAGCGTTGACAATGCATGCCATTTAACTGGAACTTAATGTAAAGTTGCCAGACCAGGAAAAGATGATTTCGTGACCCTGTGTTTGCAGGGGATCACATGACAACAGATTTGAACTTTGAGGTTGTGAAATGATAATAATAACTGGCAATAATGAGTGAAATGGTTGAGTTGTAGTCTTGTGTACAAGAAAACCTGGTTCATTGGTAAATCCAAATGAATCAGACATGGAAAGTGGCTAAGATCATTTGGATAAACAATCAGACTCCTCAAGGTTGAACCTTGTCTATACATTTGCTAGCTATGTGACCTTGGGCAAGTCATTTAATGTCTCTACTTCTGTTTCTTTATCTGAAAATTGGGGAAATACCAGTATTAACCTGTAGGTTTTTGTGAGGGTTAGATGAGGGTAAGGTAAATAAAACACACCATAATGCCTGGGACATAGCTAGGTATACATAGTCTTATTTTTTAGATAATAGTTATATTGCAAAAAGCTAAAATCTCTGGCGAAACAGCTGAGATAGTGAGGGCGGAGATGTGAGAATTATCCAGAAGCAAATTCTCTGTTAACAAATGCTCTCATTGCAGAACATATCTGAAACAAGTGCTTGCTCTTGGGATGAGTGGCATCTTCTTAGTTTCTATAAACGGCACCTACAGTCAAAATATCCAGTCATTTCTGTGAAAATACTGAAATTGTTCTGGTGTGTTTGTGTGTACGTATGAGTTCCTGGTAGGTTTGGCGATAGTAGGGGATGGTATCATATAGACTGAAAAGCAGAGTGATTTACTAAAATTTCCCCTTTCCAGCTGGTTGTTTTGGCCTGGGCCAGTTCTGGCCCAACTCTGTTGACTGTAATTTCTGGGCTGTTCTCATGAAGCCTGCAGGTAGTTACCACTTTTGCCCAGGAATCTGCCAAGTGCACTGGTGCATGATAAACCATGCCTCTTCTCATCTCTGGAATGAAGTAGAACATGCAGGCAGAACCTGATTATTAGTTGGAAATTGTCATTTTTAGTGATAAGCAATTGAAAACAATTTTAAGACTACCTTTAATACATCCATGTATACCAGCTTTCCTTAAATGCTACATTGTGGTTCTTTGCTAAGGGTCAAAGTCATCCATGACTCACTCTTCCATGTTCCGGTACATATTATTCCCATGTACAGATCATCTCCATCTTGTGACCCTGGCATGCTACTATTCATATTTTAAGATCCTGCTTAGGTTTACCTCTTCCTTGACTTTTCCAGAAAAAGAAAAAAAAATCAGTCATTCCTCCGGGTGATTTTTGTGCATATACAAATGAGATTTGTATGCATTGCACTGTATGGCATTTCATTGTTTTATATCTGTTTCCTTTTCTAGATAGTAAGTCTTTGAGAGCGGGGCCATTTCATTCATTTTTGAATCTCCAATCATTTCGTGGCCTTTAGATACACGATATTTTGTGAACAGAGTTCTTAGTGGTTTTATACTTACTCAAGAATTCATTTAGACAAGTATATGTGATCAATAAAATCACACAGAAATAACAGTTCTAGCTTAGGCAAAGGAAGCACTTAATTGAGAAGCATGCCTTAGATTTAAACAATTTATCTGATGCCTTTGACAAAGCAACGCAAACAATATTTGCTTACCATCCTTACAAATTCACAACTCATCAAACCTTAATGAAATAGCTAGAATTGTGGCCATTTAACTGATGCTCACACTTGCAAACTTAAAAAATAATATCGATAATGACAGAGAATGATAAGCTTTGAGCTTTTCAGTTCTAACTGGCTCAGTCCGTAAGATTGGAAGATTTCTATGATCCTATCCTTTGGCAACATAGTATATTTTATGCGAAATTGACTTTCTTCATATTTTGGGGAGGGGGGAAACATCCAAAACAATTAATATAAATAAAATAGCTAAAATAATTAAGGAGCAAACTTTGAGGACTAGAGAACAAGCATATGTCATCGCCGCTCAGATGAGTGTTGTTATTGCTGCATGGGGCCCCCATGCCCTCTATACCCAACCCCCTCCAGGCTTTCAGAGCAGAACAGTCCTCACCATTTTCATTAAGAACCATTATGTCCAGAGAACCATCTTTCAGCTACTCCAGATTGTTCTGGGGCATAATATTTTTCAACATGAGAGCCAATGTTTCTTCAATCATTGTTTAAAAGGGAGAAAGTAGTTACTTTGAATGCACGTAGAATGCAAATAAAGTGACTTTGGACGTTTGGGGAGCTCACACATACTAAGTCCAAAGCAGCTTTCATTTAAAAATTGAAAATTGGCAAGTGATCAATCAACACTGGCTTCTAATTGCTTTTAGTGTCTTGACAAAATAAAAATGCTATTTTAATGGCAGAGATGTTTTCCTTTGAAAAGTGGCTGTGGAGCATGCTCAATAACTACAGGGGTGCTTTCCTCTGAATACACAATCCACATGCTCAGCTGCATATGCATCTTCAGTGCTGGGCGGCATGCCTGTGATTGACAGAAGGCATTTTAATTTAAAAAATGTTTTCCAAAGTGCCTAAACATATGTTTATGCATTCTAGTTATTTCATGGTATTAGATGGAAAACACGCAAACTAATATATATATATATATATATATATATATATATATATATATATATATATATATATACATATATATATATAGACTGTGCATGGCCATACAATAGAATATAATGGAAACCAGAAAAGGAGAGGACTTGTGTCATTTCCTAGGCAAGGCAAAAAAAAAAAAAAAAAAAAGAAAAGAAAAGAAAAAAATCCCCCGAAAACGCTTTGACAATTCAGTCATGTTAGAGTTAGTAGACAATCCTGACATAAGAAAACACACTCCACATTAAGGCAGCAGAGTCCTTCTTAATCACAGCAGGTCTAGACAGCCCCACAGCTGTGTCTGCTCTCTCTCAGAGTGATGTGTGGCCCTCGCTGGAGGGCGGCGTGAGCTCAGAAGGAATGTCAGCCCAGGGTCTTAATTGATTTCCTTCTGCCGGGGTGTCTGTGTGACAGTGTGGTTTTGCATTTGCTGGGAGGGAGGCAGCTTAGTGGGAGAGCCTTAGGTGTACAGCATCTTGACTCACCAAATCACAGGGAAAAACCAGCCGTCACTCTACTGGCAGAGCAACCTGCCTTCCTCTGGGGCCAGCATTCAGCCTTGTGACCTGCCCTTTCTCACCCAGGAGGGGCTTCCCTGCCTTCTTGATGCAGAGTGCTTGGCCGAGATTGCTTCTTGTGGAATGCCTTGATGCAGCCCAAGACGGGGCCTGACGCTAAAAGGCTACAGATCAACGACTTTCAACCGGTGCCCCAAGCAGTTTCAAAACATGCAATACCTGACTATTTAGTCAGGGCATTGACCTCTTTTCCCTGTCAAAAAAAATAAAAATAAAAAAATGACAACAGCCAACACAGCAATAGCTGTCCAGTGAGAACGAATCAAAAGTATGCTTATTTGCCATAACCGGTTTGGCTCAGTGGATAGAGCGTCGGCCTGCAGACTGAAAGGTCCCAGGTTCGATTCTGGTCAAGGGCATGTACCTTGGTTGTGGGCACATCTCTAGTGGGAGGTGTGCAGGAGGCAGCTGATCGATGTTTCTCTCTCATCGATGTTTCTAGCTCTCTATCTCTCTCCCTTCCTCTCTGTAAAAAAATCAATAAAATATATATTTTAAAAATTTTTTAAAAAGTATATTTTTTTTTGTCAGATGAGCCAAAAAATACAGTATGTGTGTGTGTGTGTATATATATATTTGGTGGACCACAGAATTTTAGAAATTAATTATGTGTGCCATGAGATGAAAAAGGTAGAAAATGGCTGCTATAGACCATATCTTTACGCCTGTTGGCTCTAGGTATTCTTTAACTGCCAGGATCAGCCCCTTTCCCCACTTTCTGTGGGAATGGACGTGACAGACATCGGATGGCTCTAAATGCAGCCATCCAAATGCCTAAAAAGAACATCACTAATAAGATGCATAGGCCATAACCCATCAAGGGGGGCTGCAGCTCTTCACCCAGGGAGTCTGTACCCCAATTATCTATGGTAACTGATGAAGCTAGATCTGATCTAGAATGCCCTCTTATTCTGAACGACTGTGACACCAATGATTTGTCTACACCGGTGGTTCCCAATTCAACAGAAAAGAGCCTGGCATGGTGATGGCCTTGGGGGAGAACGACCAACCTGCAGGAAAATTCTTGCAACCCTGCTATCAGATGTTAGTCAGATGGGAGATTATTTTGCTGAAAGCTTGAACTATTAATGGCAGCGACAGCCTCTGAGAAACACCTTGGGGTTTGGGGTAGTAAAGTTAAAAAATGACCCTTGGGTAGTAAACTTGCTTAGGGCAGGAGCAACATTTTACCCCACCTCCACTGAGCATCCAAGCAAAATTGTCCTCCAATTGGTTGACAAAATGGAACTTTTTAAAATCAAGCCTCCCATCCTTTCTAACGTAGCCCTCTGGCCTGGCAGTCTTGAAAGCCAGGCTCTTGTTCCAACATTGGGCAGCTAAGGAGTTTCCAAAACTTGGTATTTCCTCCTGAAGCTGCCCCAGCGTCCCTCACCCCATTACACTGCAAGACGAGTGGGGGCAGATTTTTTACAATCATGAAAACCACCTCTACAGGCCCCCTTTCCTCCTCTGTGAAATGATGTCACCAATGTGACAAGACGACTTCTAAGGCTCCTTCTGTTCTAACACAGACCATGCTATGATTCTGATTATTGTCTGTGAGGCTTTCTCTTATTGTTCGGAGATATTTGAAAGAATATATATCATATTATTTAGAAGCTGAGCATTACAATTCTCTTCAGACACATGTTTCTTTCATGTGGTGCACCATTTGCAAATGCCATTTGGGGCCAATTCTTTTCCTTGTTGGATCTGAGGTGTGTCAGAGGGGTTTGCCTCCAAATCCCCAGCGTGCACACAATCAAACCAAGGTCAGAGAGATTTATAACTTACCTCAATGCATCATTATTATCGTCATCATCATCTTCATTTCGTCTTCATTTTTTTCCCCTTCAGATTTAATCTAGTAGGCCACACTGACCTGGGTTAAGAATTTTTCAAATACAAATGGTCTAAATGTTACTTTACTTGGCAAAACAAAGGCAGAGTAAGTAATTTTTAAAAAATGTCTTTTCAGACATGCCTTATAAGGAAGATTTTCTTTCTAAGGGGATTTGGACTCTCATTAATCTATTCAACAATAAAATGAAGAATGGAATGAGATGATCGGAATGGGTAGTCCAGTGTAAACCTGATAACATGCTTTTGAAAAGTGGTTTACATTTGACATCAGTTAAGCTCGCTGAGCCAGTGCTTCTCAGGACTGCTACGTGGGGCCTGGACTCCCCAGCTTGGACACAGGCATGGTTTACTGGTTTCAAACGCCTCTCAAACCAGTAGGAAGGATGGAGGAATTCTTAGTGCAGTAAGTATTAAGTCATGTGCAGAACTATAAATATCCCTCCCCCTATCTTATTCAGCATTTACACAAAGACATTTTTGTGTAGTCTGCTTTTTCCTGAATCTAGATATATATATTTATTTTAAAATTTTATTCCTTTTATATTATATATCTATTTTATACATGGTGCAAAAGTATAAAGTAAGCAATTTAGATATTTAAAATTTGACTTATCATCCTTTGTGCCCTTTAGCACACATAATTATGGAGTCCAATTGCTTCTTTTTTTAAAAAAAAAATATTTTATTGATTTTTTACAGAGAGGAAGGGAGAGAGATAGAGAGTTAGAAACATCGATGAGAGAGAAACATCGATCAGCTGCCTCCTGCACATCTCCCACTGGGGATATGCCCGCAACCCAGGTACATGCCCTTGACCGGAATCGAACCTGGGACCTTTCAGTCCGCAGGCCGACGCTCTATCCACTGAGCCAAAACGGTTTCGGCCCAATTGCTTCTTATGTGAGGATTTTAATGACCTTAAGAAGAAAGTGTGTGTCCCTAGTAATCACAAGAACAATGACAGTTAAAACAGTTAACTTACTACTTAAAAATAATCCTTCCAAAATAATAATTCAGAAGGTAGAGAGTAGCTTAAAGAAAAACAAGCTGACAACAACCTACCTTAGTCACATTGCTTCACTGGTTGTGACGATGTGCTTCCAATTAAATGTGTGATTAGCAGAAGCGAATGAATCTACGCTATGGCAGATGTGGCTGAGAGATGAATGTCATTCTTGTGTCTCAGTTGTATAAAATTTCTCAATATCCCTAACACTCTTTACCCCACTCTCTCAAAACCATATTTGTCAAGTAAATCATGAACGAAACAGCTCTCTTCTGATTCCTTTAATAGACGTGGAACCTGGTACTGCTCAATCCATAAGCCATTGATTATCAAAGGGTCTATATGAAGCTAAGAGCTTAGCCCTTATTAAGACTAAAAGCTGGTGATGAGCTGGTGACATTTCTTACACAATCATGTGCAAAGAGAAAATGTAATCAGGGAGCCAGCTACAATGTAGATGCTTCGGCCTCATGACCAAAGATGCTGACTCAGTTGGTAGATGCGGCCTCATGACAATGTAGATGCTTCGGCCTCATGACCAAAGATGCTGACTCAGTTGGTCCTGGGTAGGACCCAGGGCCCTGTACCTTTAAGAACAGGCTCCAGGGTGATTCTAATGACAGTAGCAGTGCCCTAACCTGTGAGAAGCAGCAGAGAAGGGCTTGCCATGGACCCTTAGGTGAAAGCCTCTCCCGTGGACCTGCATCATTGTGCTGGAGGTCCAGGAACTCAATTCCTCATCTCAAGACCAAGAGGACATTTGAATCAATTGTCCTCGTTGCACTGAAAAGTTCGCAGGTCTGGAGAGAAGTGACTGCTTGAACTGATGAAGCAGAGAGGCAGAACCAACTGAGGCATCTGGGTCTCTGGACAAAACACAGCCACCTCCCTCTGGCAGGAGGTCTTTTCGCACTAAATTAGAGTGGAAGCACACAATAGCTTAGTGAGCAAGGCAAAAGGAGGCAATGGGTGTCAACTTGTCAAGCCTTTCTTATTCCCTGTCTGCTCACTGCTGCTCAGCCCCTGGCCCAGTTACAGAGCTCTCTGCACATTGCCTCTGGCTCGCCATACCTTCACCATTCAGTGTCTTCTTCAGCAGGGTTGCCTGAGAGCTGTGACATTCTATTTATCCTTCAAGTCAAACTGTGGTGTTAAGAGTCCCTAATGTGGCAACATGGCACCAACAAAGGGAAAAAAAACAAGTACCAGCTGCCACTTCGAGTAGGTCCTCTCCCTAGTTCCTCAGCTAAGGTTGTACAACTTCCACCTTTCGTGTGAGGCAAGCACAACCCCACTGGCTCCCCCACAGCACTCAATAGATAACCCACAGCCAGACAACTGCGCGCTGGCCCGCAAAGCAGATTCGCTGAGAGAGGGGATTTATTTTTGTCCGTTTGGAAGCATTTGGGGAAGGATCCTGGGATTTTTTTCTGTAGGTGGTAGACATCTTGCTGTATTTCTGCCCAAACCCTATTTTGCTGACCCAGAATGTTAATAAAATAAAGGCAACTCAGAAATGATGTTCCAGGGTGGGGCAGACAACAAGGCCTTTAAAAATGGCTTTGAATCTCGTCTAAAAGGCAGTTCCAGGACTTCTATTACAGGAAGAGCAGAGATGAAAGTATGATGTTTTCCACTCCTGGAACATTTGTCAGCTGAAATGCTCTTAGCTCTTTATAGATTCTCACTGTACCCCCAAATAAAGAGGAAACTCTTCATTTCCCTACCCCAGCAGTCCTTCTTAAGTAAGACTACACTGAAGACTTAGCAATTACTTGGTTAGTTAGAAAATTTGGTAATAATTATTCATCAATTTGATCAAATATTCATTATTCAAAACAACCATAGTGTTGCCAAATCTCCATTCCACTTTTTGCTTGACACAGCTTTCTGCGCGCATACGTACAAGACCGAACCACTGAAGAGATTTGCCTGAGGTCACATCATAGTTCCCTGCCATTTTCTTTATTGTCTGCCCTCAAATCCTCTTTTTGTAGTGAGCAAAGGAAGGGAAATGACGCTGGCTTCCAAATTTCATTAGAAAAGCTTCCATTTAAAACAAAATGTATTTCATATTCTAATTGCAACCAGAACCAGCGAGGGCAGTGGTTTTCAACCTTGTGAGAACTGCGGAGCTGCTCTTGAGTGCAGCTGACATCAATGAACCCCCCTCCTCCATCCAGCTTGTGGCTTAGAGGGCATTTTCAAAAAATAGTTACACTGTGCAAAACACAAACACATTGAATGTCTATTTTTCTTTTTTTGGCTAACAAAATATACATACTTCTCTTAACCAAAAAAAACACAACAACACCCCACAATATAGTAATAGTTCCATGTTATAGTAAAGTGTTTTGTTTTCCTTAAAGTCCAAGTTTGAGTCTGTATACACAAAACTGTTTGAAAAACAAAAACACAACTGTTAATTGAAACCTGTTTTTTTTTCTTCCGCCAAAACAAGGAGCTGTTGAATTCCACTCTTATTTTGTTATGCTGTTGTTGACTCAACCCTGCTTGCGGATGTAAACACAGCTTCTGTCCCCGCTGGGTAGGTGCAAAGGCGTTCAATGAACCCCCAAGATGACAACGATGACAACTAACACTGATCGAATGCTTACCCCATACCCAGCCCTGTGCCTAGCACTTTACAATTATTAATTTAGGTAATTCTGCCAGGAGAGCAGAAATTATGACCTCCTTATAGCAAGTGAAAAAATAGGCTTAGAAAGGTCAAGAGCGTGCTCAAGTCCACTTCGGCCGGGCAGTGGAGGGAGCCGTGCACCCAGGGCCCATGGCTTTCTCCTCCATACTGCAGAGCACATGGCAAGATACCTACTTTTTTCCCCAAAAACATTTTGATAGTTATTATTTTCCATCATCATTTATCCCCTCATACCCTCCTCCACTTCTACACCCTCCCCCCCTCCCCCTACACACACACACACACACACACACACACACACACACACACACACACCACACTGGTGTCTGTGAGTTCTTTCTCTTTTTTATTTTTGGTCAGTCCCTTACTTTCAATTCACACTAAGGTTGTGTGGCTCCAAATCTTCTCTCTCACTACCACCACTAGTTTAAAAGGCGAAAGATTTATGCGATCTGAAGAGAAACCAGAGTCACCACTAGTTTAATAAAGGATACTTGGAAAATACTATTAAACTCATGGAATTCTCTATTAAAATACTTCAATTAAATTCAAAATCTATTTACTCACACCCATGAAACTTGTAGAAAGCGCCCAGTTAGTGAGAAGTTATTATCAAGGTCTTTGAACGTTAATTGCTCCCAGGACTCTGAGCCACACAGGCTGAGCAAATAACACAATGGAGAGTGAAGGAGAGGTGGAGCAGAGACATTGCAGCTTTCTCCCCACTTCGTCCTTTTCCCCTGTTTGTGGGCCTTGCCTTATCGAACAGGGCCAGAGGTCTGTTTCATAGGCGAAGAACAGAAAGCAAGGGAGCTGGGGTGGGCATCTTTCTGAAAATCTTGTCTCAAGGCCTAGAATTGAATATACCCACAGGCCTCTAGGTCGATGCTTCTATTACCAGTACACACAGGGAAAACCGACACTCCAAGAAGAATACTGAATCCCTTCCTTGGCAGCAATAAGGCAGGCACTCTTGTTGGGATAGACCATTGAGCCTTTCCCTTTCCTGTTAATGCACTCAGACACTAGGTGGGTTTGGGTCTCTGGGGTGCACCAGCCCTCCTCTCTATCAACAACATGCACTTACTGAGCACCAAAAAATCTTGGTGGGAGCCAGACAGATCCCAAATCTCCTCCAGGAGCTGCAAATAAGGGAGTTCTTCTGATTAGACTGATTGCATTTACAATGGCCCACCTGGGACACTGGTTGTTTTTCTAAATGATTTCATTTTATTAATATAGAATTGGAACTTTTTACCAACAATTCCCATGGCCTGTTCTCAGATTTTTCACAGACTTTTTCTCTGTACAGTTTCAAAAAATGGAACTACATATTTATCTATATATATAAAAGCCAAGCAACCAGAACAACAGAACAACCAAATGACCAGTCGCTATGATGTGCACTGGGGAGGCCAACCGGCCAGATCAGGGCCCCAATCAGCCCCTTCCAATCACCTGCGGCCCCTCCCCCTGGCCAGCCCTGCCCCTGATCAGCCCCTCCCACCCCAATTGGGGGCGGAGCCAGCAGACAACCTCCTGCGGGGCCCTTCTCCCCACTGGCTGGCCTGATCAGCCCCAGTCAGGGCAGGCTGGCTGGAGCCCACCCGTGCATGAATTCCTATACTGGGCCTCTAGTATTGTCCATAGTTAATGATCTTACATTTTTGCATAGTGGCAAGAGACAGAATCATTTTCCTTTAACAAACAGGCATACTAACCAGAAGTCTTCAGTTACTTTTACTTTTAGATCTAAGTGAAAGAATAGTTGAAAGGTGCTTTTCAAAATGCACAAAGTAGGTGCAAGATTTTTTTTATTAGAGAAGTATTTGATATGATCATAAAGGAAAACCTCAAAATTAAGATTTCTATTTTAATTTCACCTTTAGATATCCAACTGTCCATACAGCCAGGGGGAGGGGGAAATACTGTGATGTTGTGTTTTGTGGGTTTTTTTTAATTTAATAAAGGCAAGAGATCTTTTTAGACATTTTCTGATATGCACACAGACTACCTATATAGTTTATGTATGTATAAATGTATTTGGATACATCTTCAGCTGAAGTAGCAACAGTGACCTCTAGTGTGTCTTTTTAATTTTCCCACTCTGTAACTTTAACTCATTGTTTTTTTAACCTCTAGGGCATTATTTAAGCAAAATTTTCCAGTTCGCATTTGGTTTAATTTCTGTATTGACGCTATATACTGAGAACTGATTTTTAAGAGACTTTCTTTGATCCTGGTAATGTATGATAAAGTAATTGTGCCTTCATTAATGACTGTAATTATAGTACATAAAGCTGTCATTTACATGAATAATCACCCATCCTCTTTCTCCCCCCCCCCCCCAAAAAGGCCGGTGTTATTTGCAAGATGAATTTCACTTTGACTGAATAACTCTTTGAGTTCTCAGCCAAGAGCATCCACACCACACGAAGTCATGTATTGTTTGCAAAAGCGCTCATTTCTCTTTGATGAGACCCCCTAGTTCTTTTCATTAAAATTAATTTGAAAGAAAAATCAAAGAATCTATCTGAGGGACAAAACTTGATTTTGGTATTTCAGTATTTTGGGTTTTGTCCTAAATGTATGCTGATGTCAGGGCAGAACCCACAAGAATTCAGATCTGCGGCTCTGGCAGCTTGTGTCAGCACTTCTAGTCCAAATTCCTCTTTTCAGGAGTTTATAACATTGCAATAAAATTTGTTATGGGCTGGAACTTGCATACGGGAGCCTGGGCTAACACTGTAAAGTAGTTTGGAGGACTTCTTTCTTCCTTTCTCTCTCTCTCTCCCCCCTCTCTCTCCTTTCTTCCTTTTTCCAAGCAAGTGTCAGATGGTCTTAGCTTTCCCTTGGTCTCCGTGTTAGAGGCAATTGAAAAGGGGCCCTACCTACTCCATGGTAAACTCTTTTAGGATGAGTTGGAAAGGAAAAAAGAAAAAGCTATAAAGGAGTAAATGTTTCCTGCAAATGAAGGAGGCCCTTAAAATTGCAATTGTTGGAAAACATCCTCGAGGGTAGGAGAGGGAGAAATGAAAAGGTTTTCAAGATTGTTTTCTATAATTGGGTGATCTTTGGTGCCCCGCAACAGCTGGGCTTGTTGGCAAACAAGAAGCTGCATGTGGAAAACACGCTCCAATCTGTGTAAACGAAGCGAGGCATAAAAATGAGCATCGTCCCCAGGTTCAAAACAAAATGAAACCAGCAGAACTCAGACCCCTGGAGAATCAGGCAGGAGAGTGTGAGTGTGGATGAGTAAATCTGTTTGGTAATGTAGCATATTTAAAATATCTAAGATATGCTAATATTGATATGTAATACATACATTATCATGCATGCCTCCCTTGCTATTGTCTTTTCTTGTTATTGCCCAGAAGAGTCTGTGTCTCAATGACAATTCTGGGGCGGCACTTGTCCAAAAGAAGAACAAGTGAATCAGAGAATTGATGAATCCCATGGGAGGAAATTAATTAGAGCTGATACAGCTCAATCAAGAATTTCAGAATTGGAAGGAGCTATAGAGCTCCACTTGACCAACCTTCCTGACTTGCAAGTGAATAAAGCCCAAGATGTCAACTGACCCGTGGTCAGAGCTGCTGTCCAGCTGGAACACACAGCCTGTTCTCACAGGTGGTTTGCGGCCAGCGTGGGTTCTAATCAGATAGTGGGTAGTCTGTGCTGACCGATGGTTCCTGGACATTTTTGAATATCACCCATGCCTGTGGTCACATAGTGAGTTTGTGAGCTTAGTCATGCGTTTCTCTCTGCCAGTTATCCAAAATGGCCCAGACTCTGAATTGTATAGCGTGGCAGATCTACAGCGGCCTCCATTTAACTGCTTTGCTAGATTAGACCTACCCCACTAGCCACTGCTCTCTACTCACTGCATAAAACTAGACTTTGGGTGGTGAGGATGCAATAGCATATACAGACATCCACTTCTGATGTTATACACCCGAAATTCATATCATGTTATTAACCAATGTTAGCTCCGTAAGTGTGATGGGGAAGAAACAAAAATGGCTGCAGGATGAGTGCTGATGGCTCCTCGCAGTGGAACCACGTGCCCACCAAGAACCAATGGCCTCTGGAGTTTGTTTCCAAACCTGCCTGTGCCCCTGTACTTTTTAATATGCTATCATCAGACAAAATAAGAATGGAGAAAGGGTTATATCTATGAAAAATTAAACTAAGTACTTTGGAAATACTTGCTAAAGGTGAATTTTTAATAAAATAGGCTGCTGAACTGGGAGTGGGTAAGACAACTGTAAAAGATTAGACAAAGTTGTAAGAAAACATGGACAGCTTCTTGGCAGTTGAATTGCTTTGTAAGTATCATTACATTTTCTCAGAGAAACCCCAAACTGGAAATTGTAGAAATGCATTCTGAATCTGGTTTAGACAAGAAAGATGGCCTGGGCCTGGCTGGTGTGGCTCAGGGGTTGAGTGCCAATCTATGAACCAGGAGGTCACGGTTTGATTCCTGGTCAGGGCATGTGCCCTGGTTGTGGGCTCAATCCCCAGTCGGGGTGTGCAGGAGGCAGCTGATCAATGATTCTCTCTCATCATTGATGTTTCTCTCTCTCTCCCTCTCCCTTCCTCTCTGAAATCAATAAAAATATATATATAAAAAAATAAATAAGAAAAGAAAGAGAAAGATGCCCTGGGACTCCAAAGAGGATCCCAACGTGAGCAGGCAGCCTCACACCTGCATCCACAGAGGTGAAGTGCGTGTGCATTAAAATAGATATTTCAGTATAGCATTATTTAAAATCATTCCCCACTTGAACAAACTTTGAGTTAGTTGATTAACAAGTGGTCTTATCATGTCTGATAAGAGGGCTCTTCCACTGCTTTTAAAGCTGCCACCTCAGGAAATTCGCAGACAGAACCTCCTGGTCTTCAATCTGGGTGCAGGAGGCAGGTTAGGGGTGAAGGACCAAAGCCATGCAAGTGGTGACGCTCTGAGGAGGAAACGATGATATATCTGGGTAGGTCCCTGACAAATGATGTAGATTTAGAAGGCAACCGGCAAACATTGGTCAATGCACGATAAGAGGAAATTCACATATGAATGACTTAGACCTCACTTGGAGAACAAATGTGCTGCTCTTAGCAGGAGTGCATATACACACATACACAGGTTCCTTCTAGGCAGCCTGTGCCCTGCTCCATCTTCCCACTTCCGGAGTATTTACGGACAGGAAAAGGCAGACGTGTCTGGGCAGGTTATTTGCAAGGTTGTTTTATGTCTCCCTTTTATCTGCCTCTGCAGCTGCAGGATGGTTCCCTGGGTCAGATGTGCCAGGATCTTATTCTCCCAGCCATTAATCGGCGCGGTCTCTCCCATTATCCTCCTTTAGCGTGTTCATAAAAATGTTTTGAGTCCCTGCAATTGGAGGCATGCAATGCTAGATATGGCTTTGACTGTCCTAACAGAGTCACTACTGTATCTGCTAAAGATATAATTTGATTGACTGGAGCACAGTTCTTCTGTTAAAACCATTTGGGCTTTAAAAAGCTTGAGTTCAGGATAGAAGGGATAGTGTTCAGTTTGCATCCTCTGGCTTTTGTCAATTTGTATCAGACTTTAATGTAATCTTTCCTTTTCAGTATAAATAACATGGAAGTTCTCCCTTTTAAAACAACGAAGGAAATGGAGTTTTATTTTTAAATCCAAGAAACTAATCTACGAGGAAGGAGAGCTTTTCCTTAATTTCCCTTTTGAATTCATGGTTTCAGTGCTTCCCTTACTTAAAGGGGATAGAAAAATATATTTTTTTTAGATATTTTTGATTTTTTTCTGATATTTTGACATATCCTTATTTAAATGTTATTATTTTGAGGAAGAAGTGCCGGGGTCGTTCTCAGCATCTAGAAGGGTTCAGGAATCTGGAAAGGGGGCTGTGCATAAATGAATGAAGAGGCTAGAGAAGAAATATGAATTTGGAAGGCATTTTGGAGGGCCAGACAGAAACTTAGTTCTAGTGGGCAGGGCCCAACTGTGACAGACTCCAGCTTGGGAGCCTGGAAGCTGTGTGTTCTGGCACAGGCGGCATGAGCCCAGGGGAGGAGTGCCTTTGGGCAATGGGTCTGTCCAGAGGGCCATTGTGTTGCAGATGGTCTATCACCACAGGGCACCTTCCAGTTCCACCAAGGCTGGTCCTGGAGCAGAAAGTAGCTGAAGGTGGCATTGCCTGGTGGAGAGTTTGGGGAGTGTTTGCAGCTGTTGTGGGGTCTTGCAGGCCACGCTTGGAAGTTTGGGTTTTATGTTGAGTGTGACAGAAAGCCACTGAAATCTTTGAGGCAGGGACATAGTATGACCTGATGTTTATTTTATAGAGACCACTCTGGTGTCTGCATGGAGAACTGACTGCAGGTCAGGGAGAGTGAAGGTGGGAGATCCATCAGGAGACTCTTGTGGTGGGCCTGGTGAGAGAGCGATTTAATTGAAGGAAGCTCAGAATTTAGGAGGAGAGATAAAGTGTATGTAAGTTCCTATGGTGGGAACTAAAAAGTGACATGCGTCATAAAACAATCCCATAAAAGAGTCACATAAAATGCTGTTGAAGTTTAGAGGTGGAAGGGATTGTTTTCAGCAATGATCAGTAGAGGCCTCATGATTAAAGATTGTAGATGTGATACGAAATTTTTTTGGACTGGAACCCGGATTCTTTGTCCGCTCGAGTCAAAGAATGAATCCATGGACAGAAGATGGAATAGCAAAGGTGGAAATTTATTAAAGAACAAGTACACACGCCCAGGTGAGGAGGGAGAAAGGGTCCCACGGAGTTCCTTTTCCCTACGGCTTATAAAGGCTACAGATCCTTGTGCCTTGATATCCCCTCTGATTGGTGACTATTCCCTTAGACTGGTTACTATAGTAACTCCTGGGCTCAAAGGTCGAACATCACAGAGGACATATGAGGTTCTCTCCTCCCCCCACCCCCCCACCTTCTCTATTGTTTTCCTATTCCCTTTGGGCTTTCTTCTTCTCCTTCTGGATGAAGGGCTTCCTTCTCTTTATTTTGTTCCCAGCTCCCTCATTCTATGGAAATGTGCCTGTTGCAGCTTTTCAGCTCCCCCATTCTATGGAAATATACCTTCTGCTGCTCTGCAGCCTTGTGTTTCTTCCATGGTCCCCTTAATTTCTAAAATTTCCCCAAACCTGTCTTTTTCACCCCTATAAATTCCTGTTTTAGTTGGGCCCTGTAGAATGGGTAGAAAAGGACTTCTGAAAGTAGGAAAAAATGACGGGGGGGTGGTGGTGGTGGTAGGTAGATAGAGGCACTCAGGAGGGAAGCACTTCTTATAACCTATAATATTTACTGCTCACTCCTTAGGTACTGGCCACTAAGCAAGGCCATTGGAAGTGAGAAGATCCAGCCTCAAACTGGGCCTCTAGTTTCTGAAAAAGTGGATTTCTAGTCTGGTTAGTGCCCCAGACTTCAGGTCACTGTCTTCCAAGTGAGGCATTCCATTAGGTCATGAGAGTGGGCTGAATGGTGGCCACGGATATGCAGACATGCCTCGTTTGATTGCACTTCCCTGTATTGTGCTTTACAGATGTTGCATCTTTTACAAATTAAAGACAAGACTGTCCACCAGCAAAAAGATTATGACTTTGTTGTGATACTCGATTTTTCTCGATGGTCTGCCAGGGGACACGCAATATATCTAAGGTATGCCTGTATTCGTTCCCTAATTACCAGAACCTGTGATTATTATCTCACACAGCACAAGCTTGAATATCACCTTATATGACAAAATACATGATTAAGGATCTTGAGAGGAGGAATTTTTCCTGGATTATCTGGGTGGCCCCTAAATGCAATCATATGTATCCTTCTAAGGGAGATGCAGAGATGTGAGGCAGACTCAAAGAGGCACAGGAGAGGAGAAGGCGATGTGAAGACGGAGGCAGACATCAGAACACAAGCCCAGGAACGCTGGCAGCCACCAGAAGTTGGACGAAGTGAGGACCAGAGTCTCCTCTACAGCCGCAGAGGAAATGCGGCTCTGCTGATTTCAGTTCAGCCACACCGATCTCTAATTTCTGGCCTTCAGAGCTGTGCGATAATACAATTGTTTTAAGCTACCAAGTTTGTGGTTATTTGATGCAACAGCCACAAGAACGTAATACAGTCAAATACATGGGATAGGTGCATGCGCTCCATGGAGAAGTTTGAGATGCACTGGCTTGTTATGCCACCCATATCAGGGGAAATAGTTGCATATTTTACAAAGACCCTTTAGGTTAGAATACAATGCCTTAACTCTGGGAAGCATTGCAGGGCCATGTCAGGAGGGAAGGAATCTATTTGAGTTTGGAGCAGGAAGCTAATTTGATGCCAGTACAATGATAACCTTAAAGACACCACTGCCTTTTCCATCCAAAGCCATTGGAGACTTTTGATGAATTTGAGGCCCATCTTAAGTGTGTCACCTTGAACAAGTCATTTGAGACTCTCTGTCTCAAACATTCATCTCTAAAATGGAGAAACTGGTTTTCACTTCAAAAGTTGGAATTGAATATTAAAGAAGATAATGTATGTCAATGCATTATGTAAATTGTAACAGATTATGAATTCAGCAGCATTATTATTATTTTCTGTGCATGAGACCTTGAAGATTTCAGGCTGAGGAGACAGATGACATCCTAGGTTGGATGCCTGTTACCTCACTGGCTTTTTGTGAAGATGAAACAAGGGCAAAGTAGTTCCTGCCAATTATGAGGGCAGATCAGGGGACAAATATTGTGTGAAACAACTCACTTCATCCTTAGAACCACTTTGGGGGTAGATATTATAACCCCCATTTTAGTGAAAAATGACTATATTTTGGAGGGCTTGTACTGTCGTGGCACACAGTAGGCACCCAGTAAATGGTAGCTGATACTAAATTTGGTTGCCTTTGGATCCTGCAATTTCTGCCCCAGTTTTACACCAAGTCTATTCCATTGCTCAAAGCAAATTATAAAGAACCATGATTTGAATCAAATGATAATCTTTCTATTTTTTTTTCTGTAAAGTTCATTTAAAACAATAAGTACCTGCAACCAGGCACAAGCTTCTACTGCTGACTGCCTAGTTCTTGAGGTGGGTAAATTAACAGAACCAAGGAACTCTGTATTGTAGTTTCTTGAACTTCTGTGAAGGTTCTAGAGAAGGAGAATTATGCCTGTCTTCTTAGCCTCTAGTCTAGAAGCATTCCTCAAACTTTCCTTTCTCTAAGCACGTAAGAGGAAAGGCCGGGAGCAAATACACCCATCGCCCACACTTTGTAAGTTAATTACCATCTTAAGTAGTTGGGGATCCTTGGATTTATTTCAGGGCCTCTCTAGACAGTGTCTTGGAACTGCATCAATTATCTCAGTAATCCCTTTTATTATTCATGTTCAAAATACCCACTTAATGGAAATTAAACTCCAACTTCATGTCATGTCAAATGACCTGTGTATAGGAGAGAGGTTTGGATTTCCTGGTTTGGAATAAACAATGGGCTATAGTTTGGTGCTCCATGATTCATAGGAGACCAGGGAAGTACATTTTGGCACCATGGGTGGTTTTCTTTACAGATAGAACACAGAAGGGGTCTTTAGTAAAATGCACTATCAATTGATAAGGAAAAATATGCCTTGTCAATGCACTTCAAGAAAAATACTTTAATTATGTCATTAACAATAATACTAAGAAGGAGCTCAGATTCTAACACTGGGGGATGCTAGGTGTCTGTTTATTTGTGAAAGGTAGGAGGAGGTAAGAGAAAGAAAGAGCACTAACAAGAGGGATGGCAAATAAAGGCATCTGATATTGGGGGGAGTAGCAGCAATGACCAAAAACAATGATACCCCAAGGGATAAGAGGTTGGGGACAAAAGATCCAATGAGTAGGGAGACCTTGGGTATCAACAGGTAAAATCTTGGCAGGCTTTATGAAGGGCTCACTCAAAAGCATTTGTGTTGCCTTTGAAAGAGGGGGAAGGTATTTAGTGGAAGCTAGAGAGCACATAATAAAGAAAATCTTATATGTGAAAGTAGGAGAACATGTAGGAAAATACAAAGCCACTCAAGGGTTTTTTCAATCGTATGATTCAGGGATGAATATACAGATCATTATATATGGGTAATTATTCATTTAATTCAGGGATAGGCAGGCAGACCAGAACTTGCCCATGGAAAAGGCTTTAAAAATTCCAATGTAGAGACACATGTGCATCAGGGATTCACTGAATAAAAAGGAAATTGTCTGTGAGATTAAACTCAAATTTAAAGGTGGAGCCAGTTGGCACAATCCCCACAGGGGCATATATAAAGTGAGTTATAACTCAGGCAAAATCCCCATTTCTCTGTTTATTACATTCTCCCCAGCCAGCTATCACTGCAAAAATATCTGATAGGCTTAGCCATTCTAAGGAACCAATAGCCAATAATTACCTAATGTATTATTCTCCAAAGTTATGTGAATTTTTAACAATATTTTTGAGGGTTTTCAAGAATAAATATAAGAATCACTATAATGGTAGGGTTGAATCAAATATTTTTTAGTTGGGGGTTGGAAAAACAGCTGCAGTCTCAGGATGTCCTAATGTTTAAATTAGGTGGCTGTCCAGTTCCTGAAGGGTCACTGTATAGCCAGTTCTAGAAAATTCAGACTGAAAACCAATAGTCAGAGCAGGGTCTCCTAATTGGTTGCATACACCAAAGAAGGTTCATATGGTTGTCCACTGGGAAGGGAGATTATGAGTGTTAATGTCATTTTTAAAAATTTCTAGTTTTGTATCCTATACAATAAAAAGGTAATATGCAAATTGACTGTCACAACCTCACACAAAGATGGACACCTTCATGTGGTCACAAGATAGCTGCCACAAGATGGCTGGCAGGGGAGGGCAGTTGTGGGCGATTGGTCCAGCAGGGGAGGGCAGTTGTGGGGGACCAGGCCTGCAGGGGAGGGCAGTTGTGGGGGACCAGGCCTGCAGGGGAGGGCAGTTGGGGGCAATTGGGCCGGCAGGGGAGCAGTTAGGCATCGATCAGGCTGGCAGGGGAGTGGTTAGGGGGTGATCAGACTGGCAGGCAAAAGCAGTTAGGGGCAATTAGGCAGGCAGGCAGGTGAGCAGTTAGGAGCCAGCAGTCCCAGACTGTGAGAGGGATGTCCCAGATTGGAGACGGTGCAGGCTGGGCTGAGGGGACCCCTCCTCCCCCAGCTCACCCCCCAATGCATGAATTTGTGCACTGGGCCTCTAGTATATTTAATATGTAACTTGCATATGTATGTAACATAAATAATATGAGGCCCTTTCCAGGATAGAAGGAGACCTGGGTAGAGCCATGAAGGGCCCAGCAGAGTCAGATTTAAGCTTGTGGGGCCTAAAGCTTATAGAATTTTGGGGGTCTGTCTTTAAGAAAAGCAGTGTGAACTTGTGACTTGTAAAATTCAGTATGAATAAAATGTATATTTAGGATGAGAACAGAAATCACAACACATTACTAGAGATTTGGTGTGTGTGTTTTCCTTCTGAGATTTCTTATGTAATTTATCAGAAACATAACACAGAAAGGATTCTTAGTTGCTGCCTGCCTTCTCCTTCCCACCTATAACTCCCAGCAACACCTATCTGTCACAGGGGCACAAACGAATAAGAGATTCAAATCCATGTGTGGCCACTAGCTACTTAGGGATTGGAGAAGAGAATGGGGGTGGCAGGGAGGCCTTTGTCTTGCTTTGAGATGAAGGGAGAAAGGGCTTACAGACATATCAGCCAAGAACCTTAGAAATGGTAGATGCCCATACTTATTTTGCATACATTGAATTGTTTCACCCATTTGGGTTAAAAGGAAAATGGTATGGGCAGCACCATAAAAAGGTTGGAGTCAGGCAGAACGAGTTCCAATTCCAGTGTGGCCATTGGTCCCAATGTGACTGGGCCTATCTCAGTTTTAGCACCACATTTCATTGGTGGTCACCCCGTTCCCATCCAGCTGTACTGCTTGGTGACTGTAAGACTGTGTGTGGACAAATTCCCTCTCTTGCAAATGCCACATTTCCTCATCTATGAAACAGAGATAGCAGGAGGACCTATCTCACTCTCACAGTTCTTCAGAGAGGCAGGGAAGGACAGAGCAGGGCACTGAAGGTCAGGAGACGCTGTATGCTTAGTGTAGAGCACCTGTACCAGTTTCTGTTCAATCCTTCCCAGGGCGTCAAAACCCCACTCCTTCCCTTGATTCTCCCAGTGTTTGTTGATTAGTTGAGACTGCTTGCATTTGTGCCCCTGAATTTTCGCATCACCTTGTGTTTATGGGTAGAGAACGCTTCTCCCAAGTGCGCCTCACTTTCAGGAAAGCCTGCTCACTGAATCCGCCTACTGTCTCTTTGGGTGAGGACACAGGGGACACCACGTGACCTCCTCCTGACCTTTCCAACATCCACCCATCCCTGAGGTTAAGTGCTTTTCACGTATGTTGCAGGCCAAGGGAGTAGAGTGTGTTTGTTTGTTTCAAAGAAAAAGGGAAAAGTGTCCAGTTCAGAAATTGATATAAGAGTAAAAGCAAATTATCCATTAGGGAGGATGTATGGAGTAATAGAAAGAGTATGGCTTTCATTTTTAGTTACTTATTTTTTGTATCAGGACTGCAGAATTGTAATTCTGCTTTCCCAATGTGAGCTGTGCAACTTTGAGCAACTTAAACTTTCTGAGTTCTTGCTTCCTTATTCGTAATGTGGAAAAAATCCCATCACATCTATAGAGTTATTGGGGGAATTAAATACATTAGGTGATGTAAATAAAGTACTTAGCACAGGGCCTGCCTTAGATAAACTGCCTTTTTTAAAAAGAAAAGTAAAATACAACTACAGGAAATCCTCAAGACTTCTTGAGTGAGCACTGAGTTAAAAACAAAAGGATTGAAACCTGTCTTTTCTATGTAAATGAACACATAATAAAGCATGCATACCACTTTCCAAAATATGAGCTAAAAATTAAACTGAAGAAGAAAACACTCATGTACATTAAATTTCACTTATTAAAGGGATTCCTAAAAAAAGGAGACTGTGCTAAATATGGGTAGGAAACAGCTAGAATTATCCCCAAAGGGCATGTGTTGTGTCCTGGGGCTCCTGGAGGCTGGGATAGAAGCTGAGGTCTCCAACTGGAGAACATTGGGAAATACCCACTCAAAACTCCCTGTGCAGTGTAGTATGTATGTTGTCTGTAATAGGGCCACAAGAAATGACACAAGGATAATAGAAGGCTTTAAGTGTGAAGATTTCATGTTTGAAGAACCATTTATGGATCAGAGTCCACTCTTTTTAAAAATATATATTTTTAATTGATTTCAGGGAAAGGGAGAGGGAGAGATATAAACATTTATGATGAGAGAGAATCATTGATTGGCTGACTCCTGCATGCCCCACACTGGGGATCAAGCCCATAAGCAGGGCATATGCCCTGACTGGGAATCGAAAGTGACTTCCTGGTTCAACCACTGAGCCACACAGGCTGGGCATAGTCCACTCTTATTAGCATTTTAAATCATTGGGTCAAGGGAGAAACATAGTTAGCAGAGATTTTACAGCTAGTTTTTTCACTTTCCTTGAGTTTTATGCCAATTTGGCAACCAGAAAACACTGGAATATGCATGCCGACCTGGAGGCTATAAAATACATCCTCCCAAAGATTGGCAGAAGATGCAAAAACACTGGTAAAAAAGGCTCAGTAAACGTGAAGAGTTTATAGTCATATTAATTGTATCCAAATGTAGCTTAGTCATTGTAGGGGCTAAGGATTTTATGGAAGATAGTAAAAGTAAAAAAAAAATCATTTTTTTTTACATCCAAGTAATCTGATTTTCAAGGATTTAGATGGAATCAGGAGGTAAGGAAACATTAGGTGGCAAACTTAGGAATGTGAAAATTGTCTGATCTGAAGATTCCTATGGGTAGAGAGCAAGTTGCAACCTTTCTGTTCAGTGATTCTATACCAAAATGCTAACAATTAATCCCCCAAATAAAAAATAATAATAATGGGGCTTATTCTCTCTCTTCTGATTAGTTGATATTTATTACATTGTGAGCTGGAGTACATAAAGGGGTGGGGTAGGAATGAGTGGAGAAAACAATAGAATGAAAAGAGGTGAGGCAGATGAAAGGGAATGAGAGAAGTGAGCTTAGTAAGAAAGTGGAATAGGAAGAATATGGATTTCAGGTGTTCTGTTTTGGATATTCAAGTATACAAACTAGTTAGTATTTTTTAGCTTCTATTGGCATCCTAGGATATACATAAATAGTCTTAATTCTAAAATAACTATGCACATGGAGTAAACAATAGATAATTTAGGTCTATGTACATAAAAGATTGCTGACGTGGGTGGCAAATACCACATGAGACCTGGGCACGCTGAATTTGTTTAATATCTGCCAGATTTATAGGCAGGCATAACACTTTCTCCAAGTGTTATCCATGCAATTGTGATGCCTTAATTCCTTATGCATGGGGCCAGAATAAAAAACTTCCAAGCACTTTTAAGGATGAAATAACTCAAACCCTTTGATTACCTAAGGTTATATATTCTTGGATGTCCATCAGCTAGTTTCTAAAATACCATGCTACAACACTTTGGCTTCATTTAGTTATTGGCAATAAAATAAAATAACCTTTCCTTTAAAGTAAAGATCTTTATGGGGATGACTGAAGTATAGAGCAAGGTAAGTATTTGGTTAATTGTCTATATGACTCTGATATACAAAGAACACTACTTTAGAGTCCTTTCAGCTCTGTTAGACCATAAGAAATCACTCTTTCATAGAATACTTTACAATTAGAGTTTTTCTTTACATGACCCACTCCTTAATGGACATTTAATTGTACTAGAAAATTAAAATAGAAAATAAAATCAATAATATCCAACTCTTTTCCTTTTGAGATTTCTACCCAAGTCTCCAAATAAATTTACTTGTCTTTAAGTGTAAAGATTCAAATATTCCATCTACCTTGTGGAGTAATACAGGGTGGAGCAACAGTAGGTTTACAGTTGTGAGTAGGCAAAACACAGAATTTATGCCTGTTTATTATTTATTAATTATCGCATTCTTTTTCATACAAACAACTTTTGCCCCACCCTGTTTTTGAAACAGGGGCCAATGTCCAAAATTGGGGTAAAAAATTATAAACATTGCATGTTATTAACCAATGCAATCTTGACATGCCTTAGTAAGAGGTGACACCTTGGACTTTGGATAAAATTCTAAGTCCTTACCCTGAAATATAGGGTACCCATGACCTTGCTCTCACCTATGCCTCCATCTATTGTAAACAATCCTGCAACATGCATATATCATCTACTCCAGACAATCTATCTCTCCAGACAATCTTGTTCAGGTAAGGTTCCCATTGCCCAGCCCATCTTGGGCACTCCTCTCCTGTTCACTTGCTCAGGCTCATATTCACTTAGCTTGCCCTTCTGTTTCCTTCTCTACCTTCAAAAGTCAGCTCCTTCAGAACCAGTGCCAATATCACATTCTACAATTTCCCTGATAGATTCCATGTGAAGTTATCTCTCCTTCCCTCCCAGTTATTATATTTCTCATCAGTATAATTCACTTGGAAGGAGAAAAAGAAGAAACCACTTCCTTTCTTGCCATATCTCTCTCTACATCGTTCTCTGTCTCACCAGGCTACTTTAAGCATTTCATTATGAAGAAGCATGTTCTTCACTGATCAACTCAATTACTAGCTGTGTCTACACAGAGAAAGAGTCCAAGATATGTTCATGTGTGATCTGGAGAGTACTCTGTCATAGGCTTACATCCTAGCTATGTCAGGAAATACTCACAATCGTCAGCCCATAGGACTGTAACTCACCAGACAGGAAGCACAATCAATTAGATAGAAATGATCTACTAAACAAGCAGATACAGAGTTTCATAATTCTTTAATAATGTTTTTAGATCGATAAAAACCTTCTGGAAATACATAAAATCCATTGTAGTTTGTAAACTTACAGCTTACTGTAAGCCACTTATTGGAACTATATAGATACGTTGCTGTTTCATGTTGCCCTAAGAATTTTAAACCAAAGATATGATTGCAATGACTAGCTTGTGTTTGTGAAAGCAGAAACATAATAGTAATAGTACTTCTGCTTTGGGCATTTCTTTGAAGGATCCAACACTTGCTTACCATATGCCACTCTAATTAATTCAGCTTATTTCTGTTGACTAAGGTTTTAATTTGTTTGTTTTCTAAGTTTCTGGATTTGTTTCAGTGGACTAATAAGAAAGGAGATTTAAAAATAAGCCATGACCACACTGGACAGCAAGGGGCTTCATGAATGCACGTAGGCACCAGCCTTGTTTCATCACTCACTTCCTTTTCCAAACCACCATTCCCTCCACTCCTCGGCCTCCATGGATTTACCTCACTTTCTTGACTCTGCAAGGGAACTTGGTGCCCATCACTTTCCAAGTCAAAAGATACGGCCTTGGCCACAAAGTTCTCAATATATCATCAGGTCGTTGTTGGACTCTGGTTTCAGCTTTTCTTAACGGTGCACTTTGCCAGGCAGCTTTTTCATACATCATTAAACAGCAACTATAACACTTGTGCCCTCTTTCTGATTTACAGTAGATAGTAATGTTTAAGATCACATTTAACGCCACATGCTCTTCGCCACTTGAGCAATCTTGTAGGAATGAATTGTCAATAGTACCTCTAAATTAAGGCCCCATGGGGCTCAAAAGGTAAGTCTGGTCTTTTCAGAGGAGGTACAATAATAATGCTAGATAATGAATTTATTTATGAATCTGAATTTGGGGTCTCCTTTTCTTTCTCTTAGTGACTTCAGCATCTAAACTTTAAGAATTGTATAAAAAGCAAGTTAAGAAAGTGACTGCATTTTTAATGATGGATGTAAAATCATTTCAGTCAGCATTTATTGAGAACGTCATCTAGGAGAGAAGTAGGGAAGTAGCAAACACATGGACACTGCCTTCACGGAGTTTGAAAACAGAGGAGAGATAGGGATGGGGAGAAACATGTACAAGAAAGTGTATAACAACACCTACCCTTTGGCAGATGCTTGTACCTGCATACTAGAGAAACCACCCCAGGTTCATACTTCAAAGTACTTACTTACTATGTTGAAATCATTTGGAAATATAGCTGTCACCCCTGGTAGACTGGAAGTTACCAGTGGATAGAGGTTGTTTTACTCATTTTTGTTTTGTCATGCCGAGAATAGTCTCTGAAACTGAAAAATCTATGTTGAACTAATTCGATCATTCTGAATTTTTACTCTCTATGTCTGTTGGTTGGGCTAAAATGAGAGTAACTGAAGATGGAAACATTAGAAGGCTTAGACAATTTTGGTGATCTAGGGGAAGGAAGATGTTTCCAAAAGATCCATGGATTCTTTTGGAATAGACACCTTTCCTGGGTTTCCAGTAAACTCTCGTTAAAAGCACTCTGAAAGCAAAAGTTGGGGGTTTATAGGCAAGTAAAGTTTCCCTGAAGTCTCATGTTTTATTTTCTCATGAATTTTGCATTTTGTCCACATTATATTCACATGCATTCCAATATGTCTTCCCCACTCCCCTCTGATTTTTTTTTAAATCATATGGTGATTTAATGCTCCTGTGATGTCTTATCCTTGCTCAGTTTGAGCAACAGGGCTTTAAAACATAAGTTATGATAGCAGACATTTCACTTTCCCATAGTATTTAGTTGCTAAAGACCTATGGCTTTCTCTCCTGAGGCTAGATAGTCAATAATCATGCCCAACAATTGTGCATGTTTATAAACTTCACATTTCTACTTTTTCAATTAAGTGGCTGCCACTTATTAGTGAGTACAGCCAATATTTATTGAGCATCTACAGTATGCAAAGTATTTAGCTGGGCCTCTGTTACATGAAGGTATGAACCACAGTATCAAAACAGACAGTCATAGGTTTCTCCCACAGGCTCAGAGAATATCCTGGACTAAAGTAATAGGGTCCCACTATCAGCTGGGGACTTTTGAAGTCACATAGCCTTGGTGGTAGAACTACTAAATCCCACTCTCGGCTGTGCTCAGAAAAATCTAAAAATATAGACCTAATTCTCAAAGAATGGGGCAGAGCTCATAGACTTTTTTTTTGTACATGTAATACCTTCATTCAAGCACAATTTCATTAATTTTCCCAGGTGATTATTTTTATAGAGTTGTGGTTAGTGACATATTTTTTTCCTCTGGCACTCCTGGGAATATCTGAAATATAATCTGCTACCATAAATTTATTATAGGAAGTTTGATGAACAGAAAATATATATGGCAAATGTCCCCAGCAGAGTTCCATGGGGGAAGAATGCTCATATATTGCTTTTACCCCAGTGCCTTTGTGGCTTCATAAATATTTATCTATAGTATATAGCAAACTCCTGAAACATCTTGGCCTACCTCAGTTGATAAAACTACTTACTTAATGTACTTGAAAAATCTGGGAGTGTGCTGCTTAATTCATGCTTTGCAGTTCCCTTCCATGAGAAACTAATAGTGACCTCTTGGGTCCTTTTTATGATTGGCAACTGAACAAGCATGGAGTGTGTGCAACATGCCAGGTCCTGCGGTAGGAAGAGTGGAAGACACAAGGGTAGGTAAAGCTACTGTGGAACCTTCTTTTTTGGAGCTGCCTGCTTAGCAGGAGAAGACAACCATGCATATCAGTAGCTTCAGCCTACCATGCCAGGATAACATAAGTGCTACCACAGGCTTGGTGTCACCAAAAACCAGGGATTATGACCATCTGCAAGGTTGTTTTACAAATTAAATATTTGGAATAGAGGCCAGGTGTAGGAAATTTGTGCACAGGTAGGCTCCCTAGGCCTGGCCAATTGAGCCTTCTGGCTGCTGGCCGGGGCCTTTTTTCATTCTGCGCCGCCCCCTGGTGGTCAGAGCACATCATAGTGAGCGGTCGAACTCCTGGTCAGTCGAACTCCTAAGGGGACAATTTGCACATTAGCCTTTTATTACATAGGATAATATAATCATTACGTTGTCCTCCTAGAACTAATACAATGTTACATGTCAATTACTTCTCAAGTAAGAAAAAAAGATAATATTTCAGCTCAATAGTGGATCAAAATTTGACTAGCAAAAGTGGTGGGAGGGGTAATGTTTAGAGAATAGCATTCCAGCAGAAAGGACGTGGTGGACAGAGACATTTGGGCAAGAGAACTCAGGATGCATTTTGGAAATGACAAGCCATTCCTTGGACTATCTGGGAGGGTAAGTGAGAGCTAACAGAGCACCTGCATGGCTAAACAAGGGATTAAGAAGACTATTGAGCTGTGTTGCAGAGAGAAAGTCCCACTAGCCTGATGTGCATTGTGGAAGTCAACTTCACATGATTGGTCTGCTAAAGTATATCCAGATGGCCCAAGGAGCATAGTGATTCCGCCCTCTCCTTCGAATAGCTTAGCTAGCAGTGGCTGTCGATTTATGAAGAGATTCCCCAAAACGTGAAGGACTCAATGAGCAGTAAGATTGGCCAGGGAACTAGGGAACTGTACTGGAGCTTCACATTCCAACTGTGAATTCTCTCCCCAGGTGCACAGAGCTGGAAGCGATTGAGAATTATTGTCTGTCTGGAAGGGGTGGCTTCAAAATGAAGACCTTTTAGGATTTTCAGAATGGTATTTATTCTTCCTCCATGTAATAAAATATCAGTGATAAATAAAAAATCCAATCCATCTCTCTGCCCAGATTTTTATCTCTTGTCTTCCTCTTGGCTTTTTAACTTTTTCTCCACCAAAACAACAACAACAACAACAACAACAACAACAACAACAACAACACACACACACACACACACACACACACACACAAACAAAAAACACATCGTTGAACAAGGCAATATGTGGATAAAACCTAGAACTGGGGAGAATAGTGAGAAGATGCGGCACTGACACAGAGGAGAAAGTGGGATGGGTTCTGAAAACCTCCAGAAAATGTAAACATGCGGTGGATGGTGAAAAGTGGCCCCTACACAAGATGCAGAAGAATCCCACAGAAGCAAGTTTCTGGGTTTAGAACTGGGTGTGATACTTTTGAACCTCTGCACCTTCCACTTGGCCCTGGCAATCACGAGTTCTGGGCTGCTGTACACTGTGTCATCTTACTCCCCTGGTTATCCTAGAAGCAGAGAAAGAATCACTTTCAAACAAGAATTTTTATTGTTTTCATCACACTAGCTTCCGTCAAGCTATTAAAAAAAGACTTTCTTTTATGAAATTTCTCCTAGAAAAGAATGGATTATAAGATAAGAGGAAATGACCTCAGGCAAGTGGAAAAAAATACCGGCACAGCTGTAAAAAACTTTCCAGAAGTTTCTTAGGAATTTTGTGTTCTGTCAAACTTCAACCACATTCATTCTTCTCTCCGGGTTGTTTCTTATCTAACGTTCTCATCCTGAATGAGAGCAGGTCCGTTCCTCCCTCACCTAGACAACTGTCATAACAGGATTGGGACCCAGTCTTCTGTAAACAACTCCCTCCCCCTATGCAAAACAACAGCAGCAGCAGCCACTTAACCTTGAGAAGAGACCAATATGATGTTTTCTGCCATTTGAAAAACATAAAGCAGTATCTCTGCCCCAACTGCTTTCTAAACCATAAGCAAATTTGCAGTTTTTTTGGGGGGAGGGTGGGGAGAAGAGGGTGAACCAGAGAGTTTGGCCGAAGGCGGTATAGAGATGGAGAGAGATCCTAAATCATTGCCTGAACTTTGTCCTCAGTTAGCTCCTCTCCACCCTCTTTTTCTCTGGAAAAGGAGCTAGCAGGTGGCATGCTATGCAGCAAACCAGCAGCAGGCCAGTTACAGCTGTGCATGTTTGGCAAACAAATGTTTCATTTTGGAATTGGTCGCGAGCCAGCTCCATGGAGTGGAGGCGGGAGAATAACCTGCTATTGAGAGCACTGAGGAAGCAGAACACATCCATGGGCGCCAGTCCCCCCCCCCCCCCCCCCTCCATGGAGAAGCACAGGGTCAGGCCCGATGCCACTCCTGGAGGCCTCCCACGCCCCATCCCAGGCCTCGGCAGAGGAAGAGGCCCAGGAGAGAAGATGCCCTTGTGAGGAGCCGTAGCCGCGAACAGAGGGAAGTGCCTCACCAGGTTTCCCACGTTCACTGCCTCTTTTGCAGAGAACTGGAATTCTGTCCCGAGATGCAATCTGCAGGCGTCTCATCACACCTTCAGGGAAGTTCAAGTTCTCCGGGAGCTCGCTCCTCCAGCCCAGCTCCCAGGAGACCACCTGATCCTGTGGAAGGAGCTCTAAGTTAATGTCACGGACTGCAGGGTGGGTCTCATTCCTCTAATTTTGGGCTGCTAGTGTATTGGCACCTCCATTGCTCCCTCTATATGACTGAGCAGCTTCCCGCCCTTTAGATTTCTCTAATAATATCTATAAAAGATACAAAATAAAAGTTTACTCCCCCCCCCTTTTTTTTATCATCTAAAGTGGAGTCAACTGAAGAAGGTCTAATAGCAATATCACTTGGAATTAGCGCAAACAACTTTGGCTAATTAAGGTGGGAAACCCCGGGCATTTAAATCTACACAACTGGAAAGCACACATAATGGACTGGCTCAGTGGGATCCTATGATCTGAATGTTTGTGGCCCCCAAAGATGGGGATGGGGTCTTGGGAGGTACTTAAGTCTAAGAGTGTAGTGTCTTATAAAAGAGGCTCCAGCGAGATCCCTAGCTCCTTCTAACCACGTGAGGACACAGCAAGAAGGTGCTAACTATGAACCAGAAAGTTGGTCCTCACTAGGCACAGAATCTGTTGGCGCCATGAACTTGGACTTTCCAGCCTCCAGAACCGTGAGAAATACATTTCCATGGTTTATAAGCTACTGAGTTTGTGGTACTACCTCAGCCTGGAGGGACTAAGACATGGTTGAGGGAGGCAAGAGACTCTTTCTTCCATTTCTCTCTGATGAGAGACATAAGCATATAAGTTGCTGTGAGGATGCATAAAGAAGGCCACCTTCTGCACATGTCATGTGATATGTGATGGAGAGGAAGAGGGAGGAGCTGCTTCCAAATGGATCCAATCTTCTCCTTTTACATCCATTTCACAGTCTGATGATAATTGATGTCCATAATGAGGACAGAATTTCAATAGAGATCTAAAGTCATTTCTGTGGCATCAAATAATGTATTTCTTTCAGGAGAGTTTCAGCACTTGGCATAAATCTAAGCTTCCATTGGGATGTATTTTGCCACCTTTAGAAGTGACCAACATATCTCAACTAACCAGAGAAGTCCTCAGTTATTTTAGAGAAATGAAAATAGATGTTTTTGCATACCAGTAGGAAAATCACAGGTAGCAATCTTAGGATACTACTACATTGTATCACACATCTACAAGAAACTTGAAAAAGGTAATCCAGTAACCAATTATAGTTAGTATAGTTAGTAATTATAGTTAGTACCAAGATATTTGATGATGAAAGTTAGGATTTTTGAATATGTATAAATGTGCACAGAAGTTTTTATTTTTTAAATCCAGATACCTAGTTTAAATGACTGGTCTATGGATTTCTACTGGTTACAGTCTAATCCTCTCTCTCCAGTTGCTGGTTTTGTAAAATGTCTGTATGATATAATCACAACAGTGAGTACTGATGAGAAGCAGCTGTCAATGTCAGATCCCAGCCTCTTGGTAGACATTCCACAAAATATCATAACTGGAGTGAATTTCTTGGGGCTTCTCTTATCTATAGCGTTTGCTAAGCAAGACAAGAAACTTTGAGTCACCTAATTACAAAGTAGAGTCAGCATGTTTGTGAATTTTGTGTCAACTCCCATGTTTTGAAGATATGTTCTGTGGGGTAAATTGTTGAGTTTAACTAGATGGTTAGCCAGATGAATGCAAAAGTGAAAAAGTGGTTTCTTTCTTTTTGATTCTTCCTCCTTGGTAATTCTTTATGACCATCTAATTTCAATTAGCCAGCACCCCTTTTCTGCTGGTCAATATTAAACATTCATGATCTGAAACTATCTGGTTTCTCTCCTGCTTCCTACCATGAGAATGTTAGCTTTCCAAATGAGCTTGGTTTTGCTCTCCACTGTATCCCCACTACCTGAACTGAATGCTAAAAAAAAAAAAAATCCTAGAAAAGAACACTGCCATGCATGCAAATAAGAGAACAGCAAATGAAGGTTTACACATATTTGCCTGAATATGCATAAGGTATCTCCGAGAGCATCATGCACACCTGATAACATCAGTTGCTTCTGGTGACAGAACGGAGGGACATTTTTCACTTTATACCCTTTGCATCTCTTGAATTTTGAATCATGTGATGATTTAAACCAAAGGAATAATGGTTTAAAAAATGGAATGCTCTATTCTTGCAAACAGAGATTAGATGCCTCTGAGGAAACAATTATTTTTCCATTCTTGTCAGTCCTATGAGCCTTTACACTCTTTGGTTGTCTAGGGTAGTCCAAATCATTCCATACTCTTACATATTTAGTCTTATCATCTTCAAATATTAGTCAAATAAAACAACATTAAAAGACTCTGCCCCCTAATTCAGATTATTTTATACCATGAAAGAAAAAGAAATCAAATGAGGCAATTACACTGGAGGGATAGAATTGCATAATTAAGAACATTCACAATGGTTTTACTGAACAGCATTAAAGCAGTCCATTTTCCAATCATTCATTGCTTTTATTGGACACCATCCTGACTTAATAGAATGGTTCTTCTTAATGCTGTTAATTTCTGGAAGGGCTCCAAGGCAAATGAAATCTTGATACTCATGTTCTGGGAATATAAGTTGTGAAGTGGTGGAGGTGGGGAATATGGAGAAGGCCTTACTGAAGATGAATTTCACTTTAAAATCTAATAAGACATTTCATATCTTATCAGGACCTATACAGTTTACCTCAATGCTTCTTCCCAGACTCTAGAATGATCTTCTGTCACACAGAACAAGATTCAGGCAGCTAACTTGGAGAAGTTAAGTAGAAAAACTAAAAACATACTACAGATAAATTATTTCATGCTTTTTACTGTCTGCTCCTCCCACACAAGGGAGTTATGCATGAGTTTTTTAGGCCATATAATTATTTTAAATAATTATCATTGCATCACAGATAAGAATATTAATAGCAATACATTATACTAGGTTGATCCAATATCTTACTTCAAGAGACACCAAGGTTTTCTCAAGATTTGGTTGAGGTCACCCTTGTCATAGACTGGTGTGGTAGGTAGGCTGGGTTGCAGCTCTTGATGTTCCTACTTCTTGAATGTCCAACAGAAATCCTAATATGTCCTTAGCACCTCCATCTCTCAACTACCATCCAGTTCCCTGCACTCAGCTACTTCTTGGGAGTTTAGGTATTATCTGGCTAAAGGAAGATGACTACAAATATTCAACAAGTTCATAAAAAACGAATCATTAAAGTGTGAGTCAGGAAACTTTGGACTGAGTAGATGCATGTTAATTAGTCTAGAAGAATTGCAATAACTTTTACCAAAACACATTCAGGTTAACCGTAATATATCTCTGAGTTCACAACTGTAAATTACACATACTCTGGACATTTTAAAATATATAACAACACTTTGATTCAGACAATGCTAATTCAAATACCATGTGGGTTTTTTCAGGTAAGGTAAAAGTTCCCCTTTTTATTCTCTATGAGAAAAAATATTGCTTCTCTAAATAGAGGAGTAAAAATAATTCCAAAATCAACATTTAGTCTAAGTAAATAAACTCCTTTTAAATATTTCCAAAATGCCTATTTATTTATAAACAACAAATATGTTTGCTTAGAAAATGTTCATAAAACAGAAAACATTTTACCCTAGCCCCTTGAAATAAGCAGTACTATATTATTTTAAAGGACTTTATAATTAAAATGTTCCTAAATTGTTACAAATTATTTTCAGCCAAGTACATTTTCAAGCTCCATTCCAAGATTTCCTTCCTACAGTGACCACACTGAATTCCCAATAAAGATGAGACAAAATTTCATGGTTTTGCTGAACACAACACATACCAAAAGTTCACATTATAATGAAGAAGAAATTATGGTCAGTAGATGTTTGATTTACTTAACTCAAGAATCTGGTGTCCAAAAATTCTGGATAGTGGACCCTGTCTTCAGAGGTATCACTCAAGATATTTAGCAATCACTAAAGTCCAGGGAACATTGACAATAGATGCTGGCTGGCTTGTAGCTAAATTGACGCCTACTTGAGAAACATGAGTTCTGTGTATCTGTAAGTATGATTGTGCAAAAACTTGGCCTAGTTTCCAGACCTTGGCAGAGGACCACAGCAGTGGTATGGCACCCTGGGAATCCCAGAGGGCAAAACAATCCACTGCTTCTCTTTATGTCCCCAAGGTTAACAAATCACAGACAGGAAAACTGACAAGACACATACATATGTATTTATTAAAATGTGCACAGTAGCCATTTCACTTACGTGTGCAGGTTAATTAAATGGTAGATGCATGTTCTAAGAATAAGATCATTTTCAAAGTGCTTCATGGCTGTATACACACACATAGACTACTTTGAAAAGCCATTCTTTTGAATTTAGTCAATCAATTAATGACCAGTTATTTTCATATTCCTTTTCTCTTCACTCCGGCTGTAATTTTAAATATTTGGAATATAAAAAATCTCACCTCATTGTACTAGTACAATAATTTTTGAATTATTAAAATTATTCAGACGTTTATCAAGGAATCTCAGATTTGGAAGAGACACCTGACAGAGGTCCTCAAACTTTTTAAACAGCGGGCCAGTTCACTGTCCCTCAGACTGTTGGAGGGCCGGACTATAGTTTAAAAAAAAACTATGAGCAAATTCCTATGCACACTGCACATATATTATTTTGAAGTAAAAAAACAAAACGGGCACAAATATAATATTTGTATTTGCATGTGGCCCGCGGGCCGTAGTTTGAGGAACCCTGCACCACAATAATTGAACCCAACCTCCTCTCCTTTATAGAATGCCTCTCTCCCAGATTCTTGAGTTAGTTTCTGTTTATAACTTCCAGCTGTGAGGAGTTTACTATCTCTCATGAATACTTTTCTAATTAACAAATTATTTTATTCATTCCAGCTGCATCTTGCTTTTAATTTGGGAGATTTTGTTTGTTGGTTGGGTGTATTGTTACATTTTGCTCACATTATTTGTAGCTTGTGAAATGACGTCTAGATGTGAAAAATTAAATTAAGTAAGGGCTACTTTCTAGCACGCTCTGAGTGGGAGGAATAGGAATAAAAGTTTCTTTAGAACACATTTTTTTCATGTCCTCTGGGGAAGTCCAAGTCTGAAGTATGTGACAAAGTGGTGAAAAGAAGGAGAAGGAGGTTGAAAGGTCAACATCAATTATCAATGGGTATTTATTAAACAAATATTAATATATTCAGAATCTATTTGCTTTTCAGTGGGTAACTTGGCCCTCAGCATTTAGTGATGGGCCTAGAATGGTTTCATAGGATCGTTTGGGTACCCGGAACTCTGAACTGCATCTTAACAGAGTCTAAGGTTTGGAGAAAATAATTTTATTTTCTCCAGGAGGAAAATAATTTTATTCTGGAGTCATGTGACTCAAGGGTGTGAGAAATTGAATATAGAACATGTGGCAAACAGAGAGGAAACTGACTTGCTGGAATGGAGACTGGGTTGAAGAGAGGAGGGACAAGCTGTACTGCCCAGGATTATGAAAGCTTTGGGGAGAGAGTTAGCCAAGGTCACTGAGCCTTCCAAAAGATGGAAGGAAGATGTCTTTCATGAATCAGCATTCTGACATCACTTGTTTTAGAAATGGGATCAATAAAGTAAGAGATGACTCACCCTTCTTGGTAAATTTATGAAATTAAACACAGACGGACATTGTCTTTTACATGCCCACTCTAGTCCTTATGAAGACAAAGAGGATGATTCTCCACGTGGCCACTGCCAAATGCTGCAGGGACTCTGCAGATGCATCCCAATCAGCCTTGCCTCAAAGGAACGAGCTGCACAAGTCATACACACATCTGTGTCCCCAAACTAACATCTTTTCAGTAACACTTCTAGTGTCAACTTCATTGTTTTCAATGTGAGAGTTCCGTGGGAGGATTCAGGGAATAGATAGCACAGCTGTGAAAAAAGTACATTGATTGAAACACTGGGAAACCTGGTCATTGGCCATGTAATGTGCTTTATACATTAATCCGATAGTATGAGCTAACACCTCAAGTTTGTTTCCCAGTTGTATCACCGTGTCTAGCCAGGTTCTCATTAGTCAAGATAATTCACTTTTAGTGTGAAACCTAACCTGTTTTGAACCTGTAGGTGGGTGCATGTTACCTGTGTCTTACAGTCACTGAGACCACGTCAGCAGAAGAATGGGATGGTGAAGACACATTTATCAGCTGTGACAATTCTTCTATTGTTACCACGCTTTGTCAAATGTGGCCACCCACAGGCACTTAGCAAAACATAAAGATTTATCACCCGATTCCCCTATTCACGGTCACTTGGATATTTTGATTTTCGGTGTGATGCCAAGACGTCTTCCTTCATTATGTACCACGGATAAGGCATTCGTGCAACGCCTCCTACACATGAGTTTGTTAGGTTTTAGGCCCTCTCGCCACCATAAAATATGAACTGTCATGGGCAGTGTTCGGTCTATTTATCTCTGAATTACTGCCCCTCACATTAGAGTTTCCATCCGGTGAATAGAGGGGGAGAGATGGCTGCTTGTTTGCCCTCAGGAAACAAATATTTGAAGCTGAAATGCTCTTAACAATAAGCGCTAACGCAGTGCAAGGAAACGGAGCAGTGATGGTAACTAAGTGAGCTGTAGTGTGGAGCTGTGTAGGTGATAGGCTCAGGCACCCTGCTCCTTCTTAGCTCACCCGTGGCCTTGTGCCACAGACTCATGTCTCCAAATAAACACAGGGTCAGGAGAAGCTGGCATGGGAGCTGATTCACAGATTCCAGCCAGCCCAAGGCCCATTTAGACAAAGGTTGCCATTTTATAGTTTCACAAAAAAGAGACATTTACATGGAAAAATGTTGGGTAAAGTATAATCAAGCACTCATGGATGGACTCTGAATGCATTCTGTCCCATTGGGAATTTTAATCAACGTGTCTCCCCAATGATTGTTTTAAGTCGAATTTTTAATGGTTGGATTAACTGGTCCGGTGAAGTTTATATACTGGCTAGGGGAATATTTTGTCCCTGCTGTTAATGCCTCACCCTAAATTGAAGTAAACCTGGCTATAGAGAGGGTACAATTTATGCTGTCTGCCACATTCCCTGGTTGGGTAAGATTTTCAGTTAAAGTCACCCCTCCCTCACTTCCGTTTTGCCCCAGGGAAGGAAGATAGATACATACGCATTCAGCCCTGACAGGTAAGTGCTTGCCACTTATAAAATCCAATAAATAAATTCTAAATAAATATATCTGCAAATCGAAACCATTTTGAGCTACTTAACTGAGTGCATATCTAGTCCTTTGTACACATATTTGTACAAAGTGTTGCCTGTAATTTTAAAGATGCTTGCCTCCGGGAGGTTTCGTTTTTCCATTGAAGTCCCCTTGATTTACTGTACGCAATATGTTACAGCTTCCTTATTTGCTCCTTTGGGACAGTTACTGACAGTAAATCTCTATTAAAATATTATTCCATATGGTTGCATGAAAATTTTATTGCAGTGAGCCTGGGGCTGAAGGTCACAGCTGAGTAGCTGCAGTTAAGTATTGCTGTCTATGGACTCGGAGGTACATCTGTTCTGGGAGCTGGAGTAAAATTAGAATTTTACTGTCAATAGCATTTCTCCAAAACTAGTTACATTTGTTTACTGTGGCTGGCTGGGCTTTTTTCTCCACAGTCCCTCCAATGCTTGCGCCTGGCCCAGCACCCATATTTTTCAGGGTGGAAGTTTTCATACAGAATTTTTTGAACCTGAAGGACATTGGAGAAGTCCCTAATGGATATTTCATGTATGATACATGAGAATTTAATTTGATCTCTTCTAATTTGAGTCTATTTGCTCACTCACATCGGTTTTAGCTACCACTCATTGTTTGTTCTAAATCATCCACCAAAGGATGATTTTTAATCGGCATCTCTGGAGCTAATGAGAGAGGATCAAGTTTTCATTGCTTTGTATCACTGATTGAAAAGCATGGGGTGGATTGGATGCCATTTGCCTGGGAATGGAATGCCACTAGTTCAAGTGTTGGTAGATAGTACTCACTTCTGAAAAGAGTGGGAAAACCAAGGGATTTTTGAATCCCACTTCATGTCTGTGGCTACATCAGAGTGTTTTATGGCCCTAAACACCACATTTAACACTTAGGAGCCGGGTCAACCAGTGTCAATGTTGAGCTTGTATTTGCTTTTTTTTTTTTTTTTTTTTTAAAAAAAGGAACATTCAGCTATATTTCTAAGCCCATCTTTCTCAGCAGTGTATGTCTAATCTAATTCAAGTCTACCCTAGCCTCTCCCAGGTCAGAGCACTGGAAGTTGTAAGGAGAAAGCCAGGCCAAGAAGTTCCAGGTCTATGGCAAAGCTCACCAGCATCTTGACTGGAGCTTCATCCAAATAATGATTTGAACAGTAGTTCAGACATTTGAGTGACTCTGTATCAGGTTTCTTCTTTGGTACTAATTAATTTCCAAACTTATTTCCAAGACTATTGATTATCTTCTATTATATCCAGAAGTTTAGGGAAATGTTCTAGCATAAGTCACCATATTGAACTTTTAGGGAAAAGAAGTGAGAAAGGAGGTTGGTAGGCATTAGAAAATAAGAGTTACATAAGCTGAGTGCCAACTATGGGCAAGTCCTGGTGCTTCTCAAAGTACTAATTCTCATACTCACAAGACCCGTGTGAGTTAGGCACAACTGTCCCCATTTTACAGATAGAAAAACTACAGTAAATTGAGATTAAGTTGTTCAGTTATATTGATCATAAACAGATCTGTATTTAAAGCAATATGGCCCCAATGACTCTTATTAACCATTGTACTCTACTTGTCTTGTATGAGTAGCACCATGGGAAAGGCATGAAGCGTCCCACTTGATTTCCCAATGGCAAATCCGGTTTGAGATAAAGGCATAGACCATGCTGTTTGGCCTCAGGATGTAGTCTGAGTAAGTTCATTATCTGTCTGTCATTTATGAGAAAAAGGATCACGCTCTTGACCCTCAGTAGCGGGAACGGATATGGACCACGTTTAACTTTGAAGGCTCTAGTAGTAATTTCATGAAATGTATAGTGAAACACAAGAGTTCAAATTGATGGATCTATAGAGTCTCTCCTAAGAAAAAAAGAATTGTTGATTATAACAAGAAATATATTTCAGAGATGTAGTTTACTATAGACTAAGTCTCAGTCTCAACCCTCATTATTTCCACTTTGGACACCTCCCTCCCCAAAACACACATCTAAATAGCTGGGCATAGGGGAAACTGAGTGCTGAGACCAACGAGAAAAGGGGTAAATTTGGGAGGTAAGCCTGAGCCAAAATTCCTCCTGGAGGGCTAAGAGAAAACTTTGGGGAAGATCAAATATAAGGAACAATCCAGAAGATCAGAGGCAGAACCAGAATCTGGGCAATGGGCTCTAAGTGGGGTAGATGTGTATTAGGAGCAAGACAAAGGGTGCCTGAGATCAACAGAAGCAGCCCAGAGGCATCAGTGTCTCAAATGCATAGCACACTTAGTAGGCTTAAAGGATTGGAGATTCGGTCTCTTTTCAACAAATATTTCTGAAAACATTTTAGACTTACCTAGAACTTGCAAAAAGAAAACAGATAATTCCCATATATCTTTCTTCCACTTTCACCCAGCAATAACATTTCAAGTAGTACCCTGATAAAAACCAGGAAATTTACATTGGATGATACTTTTAACTAAGCTATATTTGCATTTCATCAGAACAAATATTTTCCGGAGTGCTCTTTTGTGGCTTAAAAGATTGTGGTAGGGGTTGAGATGTGTCCCTTGGTTTAGTGTGTTTTCAATTTTTTTGATAAAAGCTTTTCAGGCCAGCCACATGCTACTTGGCTGTACAGTTCTGTGGCTAGTTTTTGGAAATACTGTCATTTCATTGAGTTGTCGTGACACAGGGGAAGCACTAATTATATCTCTCTGAGCATCTTTCATTCTACATAAACACAGAAAGACGGAAACTCAGTTCTTTATGTCTCCAAATTACAGAGAGTGTACAAGAGTGAAGAATTTCTGGGGAGGTTTTTAGTGGAAGAGAAGGTGAAAAATAATTCAAGAGCTGGGGAGTTTCCCTTTTTGGCCTCAAAGAATGCAATTGGAATCTTTGAAAGCTGGGAACTTTGGAAATACTATTAAGAGTTCACCAGGTGTTTGTGTGTGTTGACAATTCAAATAGAATGTCTCAATAACTTTGAGGTTTTAGTTATTCTTTTATTGGTAACTAGAGGCCCAGTGCACAAAATTTGTGCACTCAGGGGGGTAGGGGTTCCCTCAGTCCAGTCTGCACCCTCTTGCAGTTCGGGAGCCCTCAGGGGGTGTCTGACTGATGGCTTAGGCCTGCTCCCCACAGCAGTTGGACATTCTTAGCACTGCCATGGAGGCGGGAGAGGCTCCCATCACCACTGCTGCACTTGCCAGGCGTGAGCCTGGCTCAGGGCTTCTGGCTGAGTGGTGCTCCCCCTGTGGGGGTGCACTGACCACCAGGGGGAAGCTCCTGCATTGGGCGTCTGCCCTTTGGTGGTCAGTGTGCATCATAGTGACTGGTCGTTCTGCCATTCGGTTGATTTGCATATTAGCCTTTTATTATATAGGATTACAGATACTTTTTATTTTTGATATTAAGTAGCAATCAAACTATTAGAAACAGGACTAATTTTGACATGATTAGGTTTTGCCTGTTCTAAGAAAGTTGGAATGTATATCTTCCTACATATATAAGGTCAGGATTTAGACAATAATATAAATGGATTCATGGTAGAGAAAATATCTTTTTTTAATTGGTTTTACTGTGTCATTATATAATATCCACCTCCTTTAAAAATATATCATTGATTTCAGAGAGGAATGGAGAGGGAGAGAGAGATAGAAACATCAATGATGAGAGAGAGTCATTGATCGGCTGCCTCTTGCACTGGACCCTACACTGGGAATTGAGCCCGCAACCAAGCATGTGCCCTGGCCAGGAATCAAACCCTGACCTCCTGGTTCATAGGTTGATGCTCAACCACTGAGCCACGCTGGCTGTACTCCCCCAACTCTTTTATTTGGTAAGCTGGAAATCATTTCAAATTACTTTATATATCACATAAATACTTTAAAAGGAATGTGTAAAATTATTATAGCTATGTCCTGGAGAGTGAAAGTTAGACTCTCTATGTGTGTCCACCCTAAATTCTATTATTTAGAAATAGATGCAGTAATGCTAAGTAAATACATATTTACCCATCTTACCCACCTGGATACACACATGGGCACCTATGATAGAGACCCAAACGGAGCAGCAGGCAGACTCCCTTTCCTCTCAACCTGGGCTGAAAGCTCCTTGTATTTGCTCATGTGATAAGGGGGAAAAGATCACTGTAAAGTTAACTCGCCTAGTGAACCCATCTATCATTTGCAAAAAAGTAATGAGCTGGAGCCGGAAGCTGAAGTCTCTGCTTTCTCCCCTTTTTCATGGCCAAGATGTGAGCCATAAAAAGCCATTTTTCTTGTCTGTGATCAAACGATGGATTAAGACTTGGAAGGAGCCAGTGATCAATTGCCTGATAATATGCGACAGATCTTGTCAGATGGACCAAAATGTGCCCCCACCCAAAGAGAGAGAAGGCTCTGAGCTGTGAAGGTGCTTTCTGAAGCCACTGCCTGAGCAGCAGAGACTTCTGAGATGTCAATTATCTTCCACATCAACACCACACAGGGCTTCTGCCGTGGAAGCTGCCATCACGGTCTGATGTGTGTGAGTTAATAAGTAATTAGATGCATTTCAATGATCGCTTAGAGTTAATTGGTTTTGTATCTTATTTTTCCAAGGAGGAAAGTATAGACTTGCCCTAATATTTTACCATAATAATGTTCCACAACACATGAAATGAGTTCCCCTCCACTCTCCCCCACATTCTGACAGGCTAATAAAAATAGTATTAGGTGATGAAATAAAGAAAATATTTTAAAGAAGCAGACATAATGGTAAACGGTAATAAAGTCAAGCAGCTGGTGGGCTGGCTCCTTGGTGGATCTTGCCACCCGATGGTTTGCCCCAGGATCCGGGCGAAGCCCCCTACAGCCTCTCCTTGGTTGGCAGGGTCCATACTGAGCATGAGCTCCTCTTCAGGGGAGAGGAGGGAAGGGGAACAATGAAGAGACGGATTGTTTACACCTTTCACAGCAGTTTCAAACTGGCACATAATATCTACTCATCTCTGACTGTCCCCAGTTGAAGGCAATGAGGGGAAAAATACATTTCAAAATCACCTGAACTTATTTTGGGAGCTCAGGGATCAATTTTTTTACTTAGCCCCAAGCTTGGGAAGAAAAGTTTTATTTTTACAGGAGGCCAAAGAAAGGACTGAAATAGGTTTTAAATTCTTTCCTAATGCAAAGGCAAGGAATCTGACGAATCAGCACTTTCTTCCAGCGTTGCCGTAAAAGAGGACACTGTGCTGAAGCAATTATTTCTGTATAAACAAGCTGTCTCCCATTGGGGAGGCGTTTACATTTGGTGCTTTAGATACAACCCCTGGGAAGCTGAGGCTGAGCTTTTATATGTGTCCAGAGAAAAGTTGGGGAAGGTATAGGGCAGATGGTAGGAAGGGGAGGTTAATACTGAAAATCCAAACTCTACTGGTCACCTGGAACGATAATCTGAAATAGACAGAGACATCTCATACATCTAAAAATATTGTATTTATCCATTAATTGTGTGTGTGTGTGTCTGCCAAAACCATTCTAGGTCCCCGAGGATTTGTGGATGATCAAGGCAACACCTAGCCTTCACTGAGTTTGAAACAGAGGTGCATTTGAAATATTCTAGCCCCAAATCTTTGTGTTTTCCAAATTGAATTCCAGGGAACTAATTGAAGGTGTTTATGTGGGTGGAATAATGAGGGAAAGCTAAGCAGATCTGCTCTAGCCCAGCTCCATCACCCACCCTCAGTTTCATTCAAAAGACTTCCACTTTGGTCTTTTATATCCTATCTAATAAAGAGGGAATATGCTAATTGACCATGATGCCCTCACAAGATGGCAGCACCCACAGCCAATAAAGAGGAAATATGCTAATTGCCACACCCTCACAAGATGGCAGCACCAACAGCCACAAGATGGCGGCACCCAGTCCCCTCAGCCCCGCTGGGGGGCACCTCATCCAGCCTTAGTCCCCCACTCCCCTCAGCCCTGCAGGGGAAGGCAGTTGGGGGCGATTGGGATGGCAGGGGAGGGCAGTTGGGGATGATCGTGCCAGCAGGGGAGCAGTTAGGCATCAATCAGGCCAACAGGGGAGCAGTTAGGGGCAATCAGGCAGGCAGGCAGACAGGCGAATGGTTAGGAGTCAGCAGCCCTGGATTGTGAGAGAGATGTCCGGCTGCCGGTTTAGGCCCGATCCCCTATGGCATCCCCTGAGGGATCCCAGATTAGAGAGGGTGTAGGCTGGACTGAGGGATATATATATATATATATATATATATATATATATTTCCTATATGATTTTTTAAAAAGAGTTATGAGAAAGAATGAGAGAATCAGACACCAACTCTATTTTATGCAAAGAAAACCAAATTCTTGAGGCTGAGTATTCAATGACACATTTGGTGACAGTCTGGAGAGTCCAGTGGCTCTGCAGGGAGGCTACCATATCAGGTTACCCAGGAGGTCTGCAACTGCCACCCCCATGCCCGGTGCTGCTTGGGATGGCAGGAGCTTTCTACCTGAGGAGAAACAAAGGCAGAGGCAGGTGCTGCCCAGCACAGAACTCCCACAGACAGATGAGGGGCTGCACTCTTGCTGTGCTTCCTGATGGAGTTTAGGAGCACCTTGCCAGTTGATTTCTGTTTTCCGCTTTAGGTTTTCGGTGTGTAGGAGGACGTATTTCCCTGATCCTAAGAAATGTTGGGGAGCTTTTGTGTGCACTCTCATAGCATTTGCTGGCATTCTGAAGGAGTATATTCATTACAATGAGAGTCTGTTAATTTCCCCCATTGGGTCTAATTTTTTCTTGAAACTCCTGGGATCCCAATGATGACCATGGCTAATATGAGAGTAGGGAAAATTATGGCAAAATGATAATTCAATAGACTAGGGGTGAGCGGTCAAGATCTAAGATGAAGAGAACAAGCAAATCAGTGGGTATAGAATTTCAGTTATGCAAAATTAATAAGTTCTAGAGCTCTTCTGTACAACAGTATGCCTATCCTATCTAATAAAAGAGAAACATGGTAATTAGCCATACCTCCGCTATCCTTCCCATTGGCTAATCAAGGCGATATGCAAATTAACTGTCAGCCAAGATGGCAGCCGACAGCCAGGCACTTGAAGCGAATATGAGGCTTGCTTGCTTCAGTGATGGAGTAAGCCAACGTTTCCCGCCTGCCGCTGCTGACCTCTGAGCTTGCAGTTTGAAACATTGTTACAAATATAGAAGCTAAACAAAACCTCAGAAACCTGCTTTTAGCCTCCGGGATCTCAGAGCTGGAGTTGAAATAGTGTTTCGATTATAGAACCCAAACAAACCAGATACCTGCTTTCAGCAGCTGAGGCCTCAGAGCTGGAGCCAAGACTCAGAGCTAAAGCTGGCCCAGAATAAAAAGAAAAAGAAAAAAAGGACAGGTTGGGAGCTTCAGTCACCCACCAGCCTGAAAACAGCCCTCAGCCCCTCACGCAGACTGGCCAGGCACCCCAGTGGGGACCCCCACCCTGAAGGGTGTGTGACCAGCTGCAAATGGCCATCATCCCCTCATCCAGGCTGGCCAGGCACCCAAGTGGGACCCCCACCCTGATCCAGGACACCCTTCAGGGCAAACCAGCTGGCCCTGACCCATGCACCAGGCCTCTATCCTATATAGTAAAAGGGTAATATGCCTTTCAGCACCGGGATCAGCGGAGCTGCGAGGCCTCCCAGCACCAGGATCAGCATGACAGGGGGCAGTGCCCAAACCCCCTGATCGGCCCTGCTCTGTGTGTGACAGGCTAGAGCCATAACCTCCCCATCGGCCCTGCCCTGAGTGTGACAGTGGCAGCGCCCCAAACTCCTGATTGACCCTTCTCTGTGGGTGATAGAGGGCGGTGCCCCAACCGCCCCCCACGGGCCCTGCTCTGTGTGTGACAGGGTAGAGCCATAACCTCCCCATCGGCCCTGCCCTGAGTGTGACAGGGTGTGGCGCCCCAACCCCCTGATCCGTCCTGCTCTGTGTGTGACAGGGGGCGGTGCTCCAACTCCCCTATCGGCCCTGCTCTGTGTGTGGCAGGGGGGAGCTCCCCAACCAACCCCCTGATGGGACCTGCTCTGTGCCTGACAGGGGTGAGCTCCCCAACCCCCTGATCGACCCTGCTCTGTGCGTGACAGGGTACGGAGCCCCAACCCCCCTGATGGGCCCTGCTCTGTGCGTGACAGGAGGTGGTGCTGCAACCTCCCCATAGACCCTGCCTTGAGTGTGACAGGGGGCAATGCCTCAACCCCCCAATCGGCCCTACCCTGAGCGTGACTGAGGGTGGCATCGCAACCTCCCGATCTGCCCTGCTCTGTGCATGACAGGGGGCAGCGCCCCAACTCCCCAATCAGCCCTACTCTGAGTCCGACCAGGGGCTGCACCTAGGGATTGTGCCTGCCCTCTGCCAACTTGGAGGGGTCCCAGACTGCGAGAGGGCACAGGCCAGGCTGAGGGACCCCATCCCCCGCCCCGAGTGCACAATTTTTTGTGCACCGGGCATCTAGTAGATAATAATACTGTATTATACACTTAAAATTAAAAATATGCTAGGTGGGTAGATCTTATGTTAAATGTTCTTTCAAAATAACAACCTCCAAGGGCATGTAAGGGCACTTTCCTCTCCCTCTGCTGTAGAGGGTGGGCATGAAGTTTTTTATAATTGAGAACTTCAGAGCCAGAGAGTGGCAAGTCGTGGTTTTCTGGTGAGAACAGAAATCACCATGATCCTTGGGCGTTCTCTGTAGACAAGTGTAAGCTTCTACAACAGCCAAGGCGGCTGGGCCATTTTGTCATGCCCATTCCCTATCTGCCTGGTCTAGTGCCAACACCCGGCCCCTTTTGTCCATTCCTAACATAAACTATTCTTGCCTTAATAAACCTGGAAATGTGGTGCCCATTCTTATGTCTACCCTAGAGTCAAAACGCATAATTTTGCAGACAAAATCCCCAAGGTAAGATTCTACTTTAGTGGGAATTTGGGGAAAAGAAGAGGAGCCTAAGATACTAAAGCAAACATAAGAGATTAAACATGGGTGGGGGAGTACTTTATACAGGGCCAAAGACATTGTACTCATTCTATAAACATTGGTTGAATGAATGACCTTGTATCTGAGCATCTCAGAAAGTTTTCCTGCTGAAGATAGTGACGCCAGCATATGTCCAGTGTCAGAGGTGTGGGTGAGGAGATATGTAGGAATCCAATTTATCCTGTATCTATTCTCCCTCCTGGGTATAGCCCATCAGGGGCACCAGAATCTGGCAGAAATGAACATGTAAACAGCTTTTTAAATTAAAAAAAAATCACAGAAAAGGACAAACACCTGAGAAGCAGATCACAATGAGAGAAACAGGCACTTGCCAAAATTTAATACAAATGGCCATGGAAAAGATAGAGAATTTGGTATTGAGCATTTGCCATCTTCCCAAGACACAGTTCACATGGATTTGATTTATACTTATAAGAAGACAGCCTAATTGCAACCTTGCAATAGGCAAGATCACGTAAGAGACTAAGTTTAACAAAAAAGTGTGTCTGATTTGTATTCAATCACTCTCTTGAGAGCTAATATGAGAATTCACACAGGGTCAAAGGTGAGCTCTTTCCCCGGCTTCTGCGAGGCTATAGCTAAAGTGGAAAAGAGGAGGAATTGGTAATTGTCTTTAATTTGGCAGGAAAAGGCAGATTTCCATATTTGGTAAATAAGGATGAAAAACTGTCACATCCAGATGTTAATATTCTCTGCAAGAAGTACAGGGCTAGAAGGTTCACAGACATTTCTTTGGGAACAAGCTATTTCTACTTCTTCAGCAAGAAGTGACCTACTTGGAGATTTCCAGAGAAAGTCACCAGGCTTTATGTAAGTTCAGTATAAGACACATTTTCAGGGGTCCTCTAGCCAGTTGACCCAACCATGCTTTACAAACAAGAAAACATAGGCTTTGAGTGACACGTTAACATCTTCAAAATCAGTGTCATAACAGTGACAAGCACCCATAACCCATGATACCACCTCCTTAGGTCCTTTCTTTTTGTGAGACTTGGGAATATTTTACTGCATCTATTACTCATGTTAACCCAGTTTGGGTTCTGTGGGTTGTCAAGAGACACATGATATTACACTTGCTCACAGGATGATGTGAAACTTATGAGGAAGAAAAGACACATGATGCCACTAGAACTAGATGGCCTTGCACTGTGATTCATGTGCCGAGATTAGAGCAGGCAGGACTCCCACCATACAGTAACTAAAATGTGATCTTCATCATAGCCATGTAAGCTAAAGAGCCCAACTTAACAGAAATTGAGGCATAGGTTGAATGACTTGCCCATAGTCAAATAGATAGTCTGTTACAGAAATGGCATTTGAAGTTGTCATTAAAAACTGAGGTCTTTCCCACTATACTTTGCAAGGCTTTAATGCTGCAAAACTCTCTCTTTCTCTCTCTCTCTCTCTCTCTCTCTCTTTAAGAGGCATGAGAGGCACAACACCTAGTCATCTCTAGGATATAGCTGTTGTCATAAAATTAGTAAGGTGAAATAATTATTCTTTAAGCATTTGAATTCAACAAAACCATCATTTTAGGTGTGAAATATTGATTTGAAAAGTATTGCTGGTTTCACTGACTTTGACAGGTGTCAAAATATCACAGAGATGGTGCCTCGATCACTGTTGAATTCCTGCAGAATCAGAATATTCTGAGAGCTGTTGCCAGTCAGTATGAAGCCACAACATTATTGCAGAATTCATGGAAAACCAGTCATGAATAGTGAATGTCCATTAATGAAGACTTTTTTTAGGTTTCCAGACGTGTTTTCTAAAACAGGGATCACTGTACAAAGGGGAGCTATGCTATAAAAATGAGCAGAACCCACAAACATAAATGATAATAAAGGAAATGGTTACATTAAATCACAGAAGCTCTACAACTCTAAAACTACAATATTAAAAACCAGCCATGCACAGTTACCTACAATGAACACCGTAGGCTAAAATCTAACCCCATGCATGTAAAACTACTGTAGTCATAGAAGGAAATTTATAGGAATACATTCTTATTGTAAATAATACTGAGATTTTACATTTGAAAAATTAGGGCTAAAATGCCTAAACATACTGGAAAGATCATGGTAAAAAGAATAGTTGCATATAAAATGCAATCCTTAATCACTTAGAAATTCATTACTTTTTAATTTGTTTTCCAGAATTACCCAAGAGATTTCTTCAGTGAGAACAAAATGCATGGTTAAATGATAGCATCTACCCACCAATTTATTATTGTTTTTGTTTGTGGGTTGTTGAATTATTTCTTGGCCTCACGAAAAGCTAAAGCTAGTTGAACAAGCTCTCCAAAAATACTGTGCTGGAGCTGAAACCAAGCGTGGAAAATGTTGGCTTGTAGAATGTGATTATGAATCACTAAAAATGATACTGAAAATCCACATAAAATATTCACTCCAAAAACAAATGGGAAATATGAAATGCATGAGCTGGAAGAGATAAATAGTGCCACAATTATTTAAGAGTTGGCAACACCAGAGAGAAAAGAAACAAGGTTAAAAATTACAGTAGCTTCTGGCTCATGGAACAAAATAAAATGAAGTCCTCCTAGTTAGGAAATCCAAGAATCATATTTATGTGTTCTGGGATTTACCAACTGAAATACTTGAGCTACATTGGATTTTGCCCTAAGACTAGATCCAGGTGCCAATTTATGTTTTCATAGCAATAGTAACCCAAACAAGACATCTCAATGCAGTTTTTTTTGATGTGGGCCATGCAGTTATCACTTTAAAGTGGTTAAGTTAAAATAGTTATGTCCTCAATAGATATCTGTGACCATCATTTCATTCCTCAGCCCATCTATAAGATGACTTTCCAAACTTTTTTTGACACCTTCTTTGTAAACATGTTGTGAAGGCACCTGCTAAAAATTCCATTGGGTAATCTAAAACTCTAAAGTTTAATAACTTGGTTTTTAAGCATTGTCAGATGTCCCCAAATCAAAATGGGGACATCAACTCTTTGAGTCAACAAGTGATAAACTTTTTTAGGAATATAGAAGCCAAATGCTACTTAACAAAATAAGTGTAAGATCTGTTATGAGGAAAACTACCACCCTGATGAGAGATATTAAAGAAGAACTAAATACATGGAGAGATATGGATAAGTTCATAGATGAGAAGACGCAATATCATCAAGATGTTAGTTCTCAACTTGACCTATAAATTCAATGCAATATGCAATTCCAATAAAAAGCCCAGCAAGTTATTTTTGGGGTATTGAGAAACTAATTTTAAAATTTACATGGAGACACAAAAGACTCAGAATAGTCAATTAATTATTGAAGGAAAGGAACAAAGTTGGAAGACTGACACTACTTGCCTTCAGGACTTAATATAAAACTACAGTGATCAAAACAGTGTGGTATTGGCAAAAGAATAGACAAATAGATTAATAAAACAGAATGGAGAAACCAGAAATAGACCAAATAAATATGGTCAGCTAATCTGTGACAAAGGAACAAAGACAAATTAATGACACAAAGATAGTCTCTTCAACAAATGGTGCCTGAACAACTAGACATCCACATGCAAAACAAACAAACATGCAGACTTTTTAGGTACATATCAAAGGCACAATCTGTGAAGGAAATAACTGATAAGCTGGACTTCACTAAAATTTAAAACTGCTCCGTGAAAGACAACGCCGCAGGATGAGAAGACAAGCTATAAACTAGAAGAAAATGTTATACAATACACACAAAACCTCTTAAAATTTAATTAGAAAACAAACGTCTCAGTTTAACAAGGGGGCAAAAAACCCACACCTGAACAGACACCTTACCAAAGAAGATATAGTGATGGCAAGTAAGCATATGAAAAGTTGTTCAACATCGTATGTCATAAGGGAATTTAAAGTTAAACAATGAGGCACTACTACATACCTATTAGAATGGCCACAATCTAAAATACTGACAATACCAAGTGCTGGTAGAAATACACAATGACACAGCCACTTTAGAAAGCAGTTGGAAGTTGTTTTACAAAACCAAGCATTCTCTTACCATATGATTCAACAATCACACTCCTTGGTATTTACCCAAATGAATTGGAAACTTATGTCCACAAAAATCCTGCACAATGATATTTATAGGAGCTTATACATAATTGTCAAGACTTGAAAGCAACCAAGATGTCCTTTGGGTGGTGAAAAGATTGAAAAACTGCTATATTCAGACAATGGATTTTAAGGCTAAAAGGGAATGAGCTATCAAGCCATGAAAAAATATGGAGGAAACGTAAATGTACATTAGTAAGTGGAAGAAGCCAATCTGAAAAGGCTACATTCTATATGGTTCCAGTTCTAGGACATTCTGGGGAAGACAAAATTATAGAGACAGTAAAAGAATCAATGATTGCTAGGGGTTGGAGGACAGGAAGGAGAATGGGGGGGGGCACAGAAGATATTTAGGGCATTGAAACTGCTCCATGTGGTACTACAAAGGTGGATACATGTCATTATACTTTTTTTCAAAACCCACAGAATGTATAACACCAAGATGTAAACTATGGCCTTTGGATTATGATGATGTTAATGTAGATTCATTGACTGTAATATATGTACCTCAGTGGTACTGAATATAAATAGTGAAGGAGGTTGTTTGTGGGGGAGGATATAGAGCAGTGATGGCGAACCTTTTGAGCTCGGCGTGTCAGCATTTTGAAAAACCCTAACTTAACTCTGGTGCCATGTCACATATAGAAATTTTTTGATATTTGCAACCATAGTAAAACAAAGATTTATATTTTTGATATTTAGTTTATATATTTAAATGCCATTTAACAAAGAAAAATCAACCAAAAAAATGAGTTTGCGTGTCACCTCTGACACACGTGTCATAGGTTCGCCATCACTGATATAGGCGGATATATGGAGCATGCTACTTTCTGGTCAATTTTGCTGTGAACCTACAATTTCCCTAAAAATATTGTTTATTCATTAAAAAAAGCCAAATGCTTACATGACTTGGGGAAGGGTAATTATCGATAGTGTTTCAAAAAAAAAAAAAAAAGAGAGAGCAGGGAGCCTCATTTAACAAGCAATCTGTTTCTTATATGATTAGCAAAAGGGATGAAACTGTTATGAAATGTCTATTAGCAGCAAAGGAAAATGACTTGTCTTTTTTAATTATTGGGAAATAGACATTAAATGTGTACATAATATAAATACAACTTAAAGTTCTCAAAGTATAGTCTAGAGTTTCCTGAGGCCCTTTTAGGGGGTCAAACTACTTTCATAACAGCACTGAAACATCATTTGCTTTTGTGACTGTTCTCATATTGGCACCCGTGATGCAAAAACAATGGTGGGGAAAATGCTGGGGTCTAAACCAGGGCGGTGGCACCAAACTGTACTGGTAGTCACTGTGTGCTTCTCCAGGGTGCACTTGCAAATAAAAGAATGCTGGCTTCACTTAGGAATGTCTTTGATAGAACTGTACAAGTGATTGGTTCTATTAAATCTTTACTCAAGGTCACATAACAAACTGGGACATATGCACAAAGCAGTTTTGCTGCCCAAAGAAGTAGGACGTGGTCTCGAGGTGAAGCGCTGTGTGATTGTTGGTGTCGTGAGCTGAACTAGCTGCTTTGTTCAAAGACCATGATGTGTATTTGAAAGAACGACTGACAAGCACTGCGATAATTCAGGCTTGGCCATTGGCAGACATTTCCTTAAGAATGAATGAAGTGAGCCTGTCACTTCAAGGAAAAAACTGACAACAAAATACTTTTGCTGTCAATTGAAAAATTTGAGCTTTCAAACAAATAATTAGAATTTTGGAAAATTTGTATGAGCTTAACAGTTCCCAATAATTAAAGACTTTCCTGATGACACCACTAGTGATACTGATGAATGTTGTTGTTGTTATGTTGTAGAATGGAATGTGTCAACATTTAGAATATCTGCATAATTTAGTGAACTGATAACCAGTGCGTGGGGGCATAAAATCACGCATGGGTAAAAGATTCATTCAAAGTGCAAGAAGACCAATGGATTTCACTATAACAGAGTATTAGAAGTTCAATGACACAGTTTTAGATACTACACTGAAACTAACCTTTAAGAACGGGCCACTTGTCAAGTTTGCATGGAGTATCAAAGAATATCCAGTTAGGTTAAAAAAAAGCTATTACAATATGCCTACATTTTCCAACTACATAGTTATGTGAGGTTAGATTTTCTTCAGATTCTGCAACCAAATCCCATGATTTTATAGACTGAATAGAAGGAAAGACCAGATATGAGAATCTAGCTGTCTTGTATTAAGTCAGACATTAAAGATGTTTGGAAAAGTGAAAAATGATGCCAACTCAGCTCATTCAATTTTGTTTTGCTTTGTGTTGAAAAATAATAATTTTCATAAAAGTAAATCATTTACATTATCAGATAATGAGCTTATTATTGTAATTTTCAAATACAGTCCTAATTTTGCTCAGTTTTAATTTTGAATGCAGTAAATATCTTTAGACAAAATTCACAGAAATAAAACTCCTTTGGAGTCTGCAATAATTTTTAAGAGTGTAAAGGGGTCCTGAGACCAAATGTTGAGAACCAATAATTTAAAGAAATAATGAAACAGAGGCCATATATTCAACACACAACTCAAAGAATAAAACATAACTAGCATCTTTGAAGCCACTGTATTTCCTGCCCAGAATATAGCTTCTTTTCTTCTCCCAGATGTGAGCATATTACATTAATTTTATATCAGCCATTCTCTTGCTTTTCTTCATAGTTTATCTGACATGCCTATCTCCCTATACAATATTTAATCTTGCCTGTTTTTGAACTGCATACAAATGCAACCATACTATAGCCCATAATTTGAGTTTCCTTGAAAGCAATGCCTGAGACAAAGACCTGGATGAAGGTAGTATATTTTGGAGGTGATCCCAGGAAACAGAAATGGAAGGGTAGGAGTAGAGACTAGAGAAGAGAGAAAACAGAAGTACGTTGTGCTGGTTACTGTTGTGGGCAACTGAGGATACTCCTACTGTGTACCCTCTGTGAAAATATGTAAAACACATTTCATAGTTGGCCCACCAGACCAAAGGAAAGCAGACTAGGCATTATTCATACCTTCATTTGGTTAGAGTTTTCTCAGGGACTTAACTCCCTGGTACATTTAGGCTCAATGACTTCCCATGGTTCCAAGGAAGGCTTGAGGCAGAAAAGCAGAGGCCCCTCGTTGTGACCTTGTGGTGACACTGGTCACTGCGTGGAACTGCCCACCACATCTGCCTGAAATAATGTCAGTGAAAGGGATATGGAGTGAGGGACACCACAAGAGCGGGCTACATGGTATATATTCTTGTATGACTTTTTTCTTTCCTTCTAGAGTATGTTGTTAAGATATTTTGGGTTGATATTAGATGTTTTAGCTTTCACTGATGCATAGTACTCCATTGCGTGACTGTTTTATAACTCAATTTCCATTCTATTGTTAGACATTTGTTCATTTCTTGACACGGGGACCTTTGTTAATGCTACTGCAGGAAAACAAAGAAACATTTTCTTGTCCTTACATTTCACCTAAAAATTTTATAGTCCGCAGAAATGAGGTCTCCACCTCAATTTTGCATTTCAAATCTAGCATGAATTTTATTGGCCAATATGTCATATTCTGGCTGCAATGGATTCTGGGAAGTATAGGTTTGAGATTTCTGACCTTTGCAATACAGAAGGCACACTGAAGGAGCACCATGTCCAACACACTAGGCAACCATGCAACAGCTATAAAATTTATAATACATACAACCCTTTGATCCTGTGCTTTTTAATTCTGGTGATCTATTCCATAGAAATAGAAGTACTAATATAGAAGAGCATATACATAATGCCATTTATTTCAGAATTATTCCTAGGGGGCTGAAAGTAAATGTCACTTAAGAGAGGAATAGCTGGATATATTTAAATATAGCAAAAGAATGAATGAAAGCAGTACCAGATGACTTGGAATGATTCCACAATGCATTATTGAGTGAGGAAAGCAAGATGCAAGAATGTACACATGTAATCCCATTTTGGGTAAAACAATGGCCAATAAAAGGTGTATATATACTATATATTTATGTAAGTAGAGAAACTATATAGAAGACCACCCGGTAGGCTGTTAACAGGGTTTATGGTTTAGTTAGGAAAGTGGTATAAAGCTAATATGGGCAAAGAAGAGGAGTATACAGATATAAAAGGATGGTCCTCGCAATGTGATTTTTTTCAGGAGGTTGGAATTTTAAACAACCTTTTTCTTTATATTTGTATGTACTATCAAAGTTATAGTGCATATATATTATTTAAATAATCTGTATAAAACAGTAAATCTACTTTTAGTGTGAAAAAATTCTTTTTTTCTAATGGAACTAGGATAGAGGAGTGGTAGAGATGATTACTGTTTTATATCATCTACTTCTGTATTATTACATTTGATACTATATATTATATATTTAAAGACTTTGATAAATGAATAAGAAAAATTTCTTAAGTTAACAAATAAAATATCTATGGGCTAAGGCTGATTCTTGCACCTGTGCTCTGGAGCTCAACCAGTTCTACCTCCTCACTCCATTAATGAACTTCTCTCCTACAGTATTAAATCCTTCTCTGCTGGCTTCTTCTCTGAGTGTTATAAACACACTCACCTATTCCCCATCTTAGAAAATCCTCCTTTAACATTATAGCCTCTTCTATCTACCACACCATCTCATAGCTTTGCTTTGTGGCTTTGAGAAAGCAACTTGAAAGAGTTACTTACACTCACTGTCTCACATCTCATTTACCCCACATCATCCCACATTATAGCTTTTGTCCTGACAACAGTGCCCATGGAACTCTCCCACCAGGGTCAGTATGGCCTCCTTATTGCCAGTTCTAGTCATCCCAGTGTCTTAGGAGTGCTCATCCCTCTGAACAACCATTTTCTTAAAGTTCTTTCATCCATCTTCTTACACTATCTCCACCCCACTCCCTTGCTTTACACAAGTTTGCTCTGGTCCCTCTACTAGCCCTTTATCTGCCTTAAATGGCAGTGTCTCTCAAGGTCCCACTGCCTTTCCTTCTTATTAAATTCACTTTCCCTAGAGATGACATTCATGCTCCTGGCTTTGGTAGGGATAACTCAAATCTGTAGTCATGGCATAGATAACTCACCTGAGTTTCTGACCCACATTTCAAACAGCCTCCTGGAAATCTCGATGTCTTACTTGTTCACTGAACTGTACACGTGAAAGATAAAATGTATTGTCTTCCCCAGAAAGTATATGCCCACACCGATCATTAGTCTGTGTTCCCCGTCTTCTTGAAAGATATCATCATCTACCAGCCCACATGAAGGGACTTGAACTATGAAGTCATCATGTAACCCTGATTCTTATCATATCTAATAACCAGGTTCTTTTGACTCTAACTCCTAAAAACCTTTCAAGTCCTCTTATTCACTCCCTGGGTTCCACCTCTGCCTTAGTTCACATTGTCATTGCTCAATTAAACTCTTATAATCTTTTATCTCTAATGGCATCACCTTCAACCCATCTTTCATGTTGCCAGCAATGTAAACTTTCTTAAATGTAAAACTGAATGGATCACGCCCATGCTCAAAATTCTTGAATAACGTCCCATGACCTGCATGATCAAGTTTAAACTACTTAGAATAAAATGTAGGACTTGCCCCACCTACCGCTCTGAAATCACCTCTTACCACTTATTCACATAAGAGTGACCTGCTCTTCAACATACTGAATTATCTACATTTCCCAAGTGCAGCTTCAAGCATTAAACTATGCCTTGGGGCTTTGCAAGTACTTCCCTGATATAACATAGCCCGTGCATCATTCCATGTTTCCATCTGCTTTGCCACTAGACTGTAAGTGCCTCCAGGGGGTGGGGCTGTATTCTACTCCCACAGATAGCACATGCACACATGCATATTATTTGCTACATATTGGTTGTATATTAAATGAACTCATATTTTCATGCACAGACACTGAGTTATCTGTCGAAGGAAGTGACTTTCCCAGGTCACACAGTAGGAAATAAAGCCATGTGAAGTAAACCCCACTCTTGCCTGTGATCTGTGTTGGGAGCTCTTCTCACCAAATTCCATGTCCTTCCCTGTTAGTTATATTAATTTAAGCAAGATACATTCATCTTGAATCTCAATTTTCTCATCTCTGGGAGAATTATTTCCAAGAAGTCATTCAGATATTTGCTTTAGCATAGTGAGTTCAAAGCTCCATTCTATCATCAGGGCAAGTAGTCTAGCTTCTCTTTGCTTTCATTTTCTAATCTGTAAAATGGAGCTATCAATAGCAACTTAATTCATAGGGTTCTTATGATGATTAATTGGGAAAATAATTTGAAGGGTTTACAGCCGTGGGCAAACTATGGCCCGCGGGCCGGATCCGGCCCGTTTGAAATGAATAAAACTAAAAAAAAAAAAAAAAAAAGACCATACCTTTTTATGTAATGATGTTTACTTTGAATTTATATTAGTTCACACAAACACTCCATCCGTGCTTTTGTTCCGGTCCTCCGGTCCAGTTTAAGAACCCATTGTGGCCCTCGAGTCAAAAAGTTTGCCCACCCCTGGTTTAGGAGAATGCCTGAGCCATGATGAGCATTTAACATATTTTAGCTATTATTACATTCTACATAGTAAGTAGCCAAAATGCTTGAGCCCCTCATCATATAAGTGGATGGCCCAAGTCCAGATAACTGATTGTTTGAAAACAATATCTTGATTTCAAACTTGATATTTAGCTGGAATTGATATTTAGCTGGAAAGTATAGATCATTATTCTTAGCTTGGCAGTGGGGAGCTTATATTAAAGTTATTATTCCAAATAACCCTTAGGTTAATATAATATAAAGGGAGCCTTCACATCCAAAAATCATATATTAAAGATAATTATCAAAAAATGGTAAATACATTTCATACTTTGGTAGTTTTTTTTTCAACTATTTTGGACAATTTTAAACTCTAAATGTATTGCTAATTTTATCTTATCTCAGTCAAGGCAGTTCTGACTGAAACTTTCTACCAACTTTCACATAACCTCCCAATGACCAAGCCTGCAAGGTGTGTTTCTATGAAAATATTTAGGTAAAATTTAAAAAAGTTATATAGAAACTGAGTTTTATAAACTCTAGACTCATGCTCTTAATTTTTTCTCTTTGTTTAGGTACTGTAACAAAAGACGGTTAAGTGCTCATCTTTGAAAATGTGATGAAAATACACAAAAATTAGCATCCAATGTGAAAACAACAACAACAAAAATCTCATTCAACACAATGACATTAGGCTATATGCCAATGCATCTAGAAATCCCCTTTCTTAAGATGTGGCAATCTGTGTTTCAAATGCTCTGGACAACACTAAATCATGACTATCTTTGTCACTGTTGTCCATATCTGTGTGTATTCTAAAGAAAATCTAATTTGTATGTGTCTCATTGACTTATAAATCATCAAATGTTGATTTAACATAGCTGGTGGATCACCAGGAAACATCTAAGTTGTTTTATGGTTCCTTTAACCAGCTACCACCCCAACACAGAAAGCTATATTTTTTTCCTGCCATAAACAAAACAGAACAATAAATTGTGAATCAGAGTTAGAAACTGCCAGCTCAGTGCGGCTCAGGGTGGCATTCGATTTTGAGGTTCCAGGTTTTCCTTGCTCCTACTGACAACAAAAAGAGGAATAGAGAATCAGGAGCAACAAAATAAAACACCCACAGAGTCCCCCTTGGTTCTCCACTAGCGGTGTTGGACCTGGCTTGTCCAGGGAGTCAGTAGGGCGCAGTCTGTTTTTTCTGCCCCTGGATGTTGGGATATACCTGGTAGGAGGGAAGCAGCAGGAGCTATAGGAAGATGAACGGAGATCCAGGGAACAGCTGCCTCGTTAAGAAGTGGTGGGGATGCTGTCTGTTGACTTCTGATGGGTACTCTGGGCTTAGATGAGCACAAGAGGTGTCAGGTGGCAACCAAAGCAGCATGGGCCTCCTGCCTCCTCTAAGTGCCCGAGGCAGTGCAGGAAGCTAAGAGATGCTGCCAGAAATAATGACTTTTTCCTTGTCGTGGCAATCACAAACATGAAATGCAGCTGAGTAACTGGTTGCAAATGGAAGGCCATGCTCTGCTGGAGTCTGTGAGATGGGACACAAAACAGCCCCGTAGTCTGCCTGTTCATCGCCATGGGAGTGCTGTAACTATCTTGGTTGTACACCCGCTCACTAGCACCTCTCAGGTAGAGCAAACTACAGCTGCTTCTGCTTTTAAACACCAAAGAAAAACACTAAAGACTACAGAAAGCACAAAGCAGAAGAGCCCCCGAACGCCCCTTGGCTGCCTGGGATTGTCATCTTGAAGGATTGTTATTACTGTATTTTGACGCCAGTGGACATATTGAACTTCTTTCCTTAGTGCCATTGGTGTCAGCGGGATCAAAGGTGTGCGTGTGCGTCTGTGTGTCAGCAGAGGCATGGCAGGAGGTGAGATGGATGAAACAGGAAGAGGGGAGAAAAAATGGGCAACTGAAGAAGGAATGAAAGATGAGGGTGGATGGGAGCCCTGGTTTGAGGTTATGGGGCTCATGGAAGATGAATCATTCTATAATGTAGTTCAAAGAGGGGACCAGCGCACATATCTTCTTCAAAGGCATTCTGCCCCTGGTGAGCCACATTCTCTGAGCTTATTGAGGAAACCAAGAATCCCATTTATTGTGGGCAAGACTGATCCCAGGTATAGGAAATGGAGGCATTGGGCACAAGCAGAGCCTGTACGCTAGCTGGAAGAGCAGTAATCACAGCAGAGGCATTTTTACTCCTCTGATGCCATTTGTTTAGTATGTGTTATGTGTCAGGCACTGTGATAAGTGCTGAGGATATAAAGATGAATAACAAGGTATAGGCCAGTCCAACGTGGATGTGGAATTAGCTCCTTTATAATACAATGGGATGGTCTGAAAAAGGTTGAAGAACACACGACTAAGGAAAGGAGCATAAAGGAGCAGTACCCCACCAGGTGGAAAGGGTTACTCTCTGGGGGAGGCAGGAATATAAGCCTTTCCAAAGGATGCTTGAAGTAGATGGGGAAACAGAAGTTAACTAGGTTCGCAAAGACACGGGGAATTTTAAGAAGAGGGGAGTATAATAGCTAATACTTACTATATTCAGTCTGTACCAAGAACTGGCCCAAGCACTTTATGTATATTAACTCCTGTAACTGTACAACAACCATATCAGAGAAGCCACGTCATCATCCACATTCCTGTTCTGCAGACAAGGAAAGTGGGGCAGGAAGAGAGTAATAATTTGATCAACATCAAACGGCGAATAATGGGCAAAACCAGGATGTTAACCCAGGTGGTCTGTGTTTGGAGTACATGCTCTTAACTACCATAATATACTATCTTTTCTTGCTAGAAAAAAAGAAAAAAAAGGTATAAAGATATGGAGTGTTCAAGTACCCTTGTTTCAGTTCAAACAGTTCATCTATTGTGGGTCAGATATTGTACCGAGTGCCGATGTTTGAAATAAGAATATGGCTCAGCTCTTGCTTATAATAAAATAAGGGGAGAGAGCCTTAAACATCTAATTCTAACATAATGTGAAGTCATGTTTAGATATGTTAGCTGATTTTCTTTTTATTCCCTGTAATTCCCTTTGACTCCATGGCACTTCTCCCATCCAAACTAGATATCAGGGTTGTTAAAGCAGAAAAATAAAAGAGAGGCATGGCGCATACCTAGGTTAGAACCATCATCAAAAGCCCCATGGGCAGCAGAGTATAAGGCAACTGATCGATGTTTCTCACATCAATGTCTCTCTCTCTCTCTCTCTCTCTCTCTCTCTCTCTCATCAATAATCAGATCCTGTTTAATAAACATACCCTGTTTATTAAATACTTATTTAAAATTTTTCTTAAATAAAAATAAATCCATCTGTGGCCTCTGTCTTGCTGACACAGTGGAAAAATTGATAACAGCCATTATTGAGGCTCTTCTTTTCAAGAACTGCTGTAGAATTCCACCGGAAAGATGGACAGAGGCCTCTAACTTCAAGTGCAGTGTAGCAGCTTCTGAGTCCCCACTGCCCAGGCCTGCAGTGGCCCTTGAAACATGGGGTGTGGGCTCAAGGTAGACATAATAGTCTTAGGGCATGAAGATAGGAATCCAGACCTGTGTCCAGCACTTACAGCATTCCTTAAAAAAACTCACTCATCCTTTTAAAGGCTCTGTTCTTTCTGCATAACTGAGAGCAGATATATTTGTATTCCAACTGCTTCATCAACAGTCATATACCATACGTGGTTTTCTCTCACTTCCTTACTTTTCCAAACCAGTTCTCATGTATTCCTTCTGGAAGGTAGGCTAGTCAGGAATTCTGGTGCCCATGTGATAGATGAGGTCATTGGGACATTACCATAAAAGATTCATTCAAGCTCGCACACAACAGGTCCTGAGCCAAGTCAGGCTTAGAATGAAAGGTTCAATAATCCAGTGTTATTTACATATATTTTGTATGGAATTCAGAGAGGAAAGGAGAGGGAGAGAGAGATAGGAACATCAGTGTTGAGAGAGAATCATTGATCGGCTGCCTCCTGCACACCCTCGACTGGGGATTGAGCCCACAAACCAGGCATGTTCCCTGACTGGGATTCAAACTGCACTGTGGCTGCCATAATAGTAGTAGCCAATTTTTATACCCCAAGGAAATGTTAAAATGTGAATATAGAAAGAGCCCTGATTATTGATTAAAATATTACTTTAGGTTGATCATCTCAAGCTGGAGAAGGGCTTCCTACGTCCAGGTAAGTAATTGAAACAAACAGGACAACAGAGAGCAGAGGTAGGCGTTTGTGTGTGGTAGATAGGGATGGTTTCAACTGTAGCTTTGTTTTTAATATTGGATCTTTCTCTGCAAATGTATGGATACAGCACAGAGACATCTATTACCTGCTTCTGAAACATCATCAAAAGCCCCATGGGCAGCAGAGTATAATGCAATGTGCCAACATGACAAGTGTGAAGTGTGTCAAGTCAGGGAACACCATAAATCCTCTATTCAATTCTCAAAGAATATGATACACAAATGTCCATTCATCTTGCTCTCTGGCATTCCACCATTTTCAAAGAAGGCGTCTGATAGGCTAGGGAGGGCTCCCTCTGTGCTGAGCTCCTGAGGGCAAGACTCATTAGCCATGTGGTCGTCTCTAAAATTATTACATCCAAACACTCAGGGAAAATAGGAACCTGAGATAGCACACCATGCCCTGCTGCTATCATTTGTCAAAAACTGGCACCAGTTAGAAATGACACAGGATAACAAGTCCAGAAGCATCTAGAACAAACAAGAATGATTCATCACTGAAGACAGGGCAAAAATACACTCCTATCCATTCACATATCAATTATACCAACCATGAAGATAAGTACCGGTTCACATACCCAACACCTGAAAAAAAAATCAGGTAGGCTATAAGAAAATAATAGTTAAAATAGAAACCAGATTTAAGAAAAATAAATAAATGTGCTGTACTCCCTCCATGTTTGTTCATCATTAGGTTTGATTTTTCAAGAAAAAAAAAATAAGTTTGTGAGGAGAAACTCAGTATTCAGCTAGAGAAAAATATCCCCCTTAGATAGGCAACATCAGAAGAGGTGAAGAAAGGTGGCAAGGACATTCAAGAGAGGGGAAGGGGGCCAGTTCAGCAAGAGAAAGGTATCTAAGGCCAGAGAATGGGCAGAATTTGAAAAATAATAGCTTAAATGTATGAAGTGCTCACCAGGTGCCAGAACTTGTTACACTTTTCCTATATATTATTTCAATTTAATCTCACCACTATATATGGTTGGTACTATTATTATCCCATTCATTGGCAAGGAAACAGGCATAAGATTACATGACTTTAAGGTTAAATATTTGAATTTAGGCAATCTGCCCAAAGTTCATACTGCTAATAACTAAACCAGTAGTTTGTAAACTTAATCTTGCATCAGAATTCCCTGGAGGGCTTGTTAAAACCCAGATTGCTGGTCCCAGCCCCAGAGTACCTGGTTTAATAGGTGAGACCTGGGAATTTGCCTTTCTAACAAGTTCTCAGATAATACTGTTGCTGCTGGTCCAGGGACCACACTTTGAGAACCACTGCATTAAGCTATGTTGCCCTTTTACAAGGTAGCATTCTAGTTTGAGGGAGATAACATCACCAAATGTATACAATGAATAAACACACCAACTACAGCAAACCACTTTAACGTCACAGCCGAGATTTGGAAACCCTGGAGTGAATACCTGCAGTATATAAACAGAGATGCTCTCCTTATCTACACTAATAAAAGAGAAAAATGGTAATTGGCGTACGATGATACCCTTTTCATTGGCTAATCAGGGCTATATGCAAATTAACTGCCAACTAAGATTGGCAGTTAACTGCCAACTAAGATTGGCAGTTAACTGCCAACAAGATGGCGGTTAATTTGCATATGTAGGCACAATGCAGGGAGGCGAAAGGGAAAGCAGGAAGAAGCCCCCTCCCTGCCACTGACAGTGATCGGAAACCCAGGGGGGAGCTAAGAGCTGGGGGGCAGGGCAAAGGCAGCCCTGGGGCCGCCTTTGCCCTGCCCCCCAGCCATGATCAGAGAATCAGGTGCCTTTTCCGCCCTGGCCAGTGATAGCAGGAAGTAGGGGTGGAGCCAGTGATGGGAGCTGGGCACGGTCGAAGCTGGCAGTCCTAGGAGCTAGGGGTCCCTTGCCTGGGCCTAAAGCGGAGCCCACGATCGCGGGGCCGCTGCAGCTGCGGGTCCCCGCTGCCCGAGCCAGACCCCTCAGCCAGAGGCGTTAGGCCTGGGCAGGGGCGGAGCCTGCAACCGCAGGGAGCTGGGGGTCTCCTGCCCAGGCGTGACACCTCTGCCGGAGGCCTCAGGCCTGGTCAAGAGGCCGATCCGGTGATTGGTGATGGGACGGTGATGAGGGTCAACTCCTCTGGCCGAGGCATCAGGCCTGGGTGGGGGGTGGAGCCGGGGATTGGGGGGATATGATGGTCCCCTTGCCCAGGCCTGAAGCCTGGGTCAGAGGCGTCAGGCTTGGGCGGGGGGTGGAGCAAGCGATCAGAGGGAGATGGGGGTCCCCTGCCCAGGCATGATTCCTGGGCTAGAGGCCTCAGGCCTGGGCGGGGGCCAGAGCCAGTGATCAGGGGGAGATGGGGGTCCCCTGTCCAAGCCTCACACCACTGGCGGAGGCGTCAGGCCTGAGCAAGGGGCCGATCCTGCGATTGGAGGGTGATGGGGGTCTACGCCTCTGGCCGAGGCATCAGGCCTGGGCAAGTGGCAGAGCCAGCAATCGGAGGGGTCTGGGGGTCCCCTGCCCAGGCCTGATGTCTGGGCCAGAGGCATCAGGCCTGGCCTGGGGGCAGAACCAGTGATGGGGGGAAATGAGGGTCCCCTGCCCAGGCATGACACCTCTGTCAGAGGCGTCAGGCCTGGGCAAGGGGCCGATCCTGCGATTGGAGGGTGATGGGGGTCAACGCCTGAGGGCTCCCAGTATGTGAGAGGGGGCAGGCTGGGCTGAGGGACACTCCCCCCACACACACACCCAGTGCACGAATTTCGTGCACCGGGCCCCTAGTTATATATGAAGAGTAAAATTTTGCATACTATGAGGCAAGAACATAGAAACTTTTACAGGTGAAGCAAGGCATACAGCTACACCAGTGAAAGCTCTTGGCATACATTTATCCTGAGTAGGCTTAAGCCAACAGGAAAAAGACAAGAAGAATACTTTGATGTAGGCATAAAACCATACACTACATATATGTCCCAGACAGAGCATAACAGCATATATATATATATTAGAGGCCCAGTACATGAATTAGTGCACCAGTGGGGTTCCTCATCCTGGCCTGCGGGATCAGGCTGAAACTAGCTCTTTGACATCCCCCGAGGGTTCCTGGATTGAGAGAGGGTGCAGGCCAGGCCGAGGGACCCCACTGGTGCACAATCGGGGCCAGGGAGGGATGCAGGAGGTTGGCCAGCCAGGGAGGGACCACAGGAGGGCTCTAGGGTGTGTCCAGCCCTTCTCGCTCAGTCCCAATCAGCCAGACCCCAGCAGCAAGGTAACCTACCCGTTGGAGCATCTGCCCCCTGGTTGTCAGTGCATGTCATAGCAACTGGTCAACTGGTCGACTGCTCTCTGGTGGTCAGTGCATGTCATAGTGAGCGGTTGAGCAGCCTTAGCATATCATTAACATGTTACGCTTTTAGTGGTTGAACAGACAACCAGATGACAAGACACTTAGCATATTAGGCTTTTATTATATAGGATACACACACACACACACACATACACACACACACACAGGAACATGGACAATCTTTGCCAACTCCATGTTGAAATCTGAGAATTTCATTTAAGTTTAGGAATCCAGCAAAATCCATTGTCTTTGAAATATATGAGTCAACTGAGACCCTCAATAAAACTTTTATGTTTGGATCACAAGAAAACTTTTATTCTTGGGTCAAAAGATGCATATTTAACAGAGTCATTTAACAAAACATTTCCTGTAGTAACCAAAAAGTCTCCCATCTTTTCACATGTCTATCGGCCATTGGAGAAGTATCTATTCAAGTCCTTTGCCCATTTTTTAATTGGATTGTTTGTGGGGTTTTTTTTTGGTGTTGAATTTATCAGATGTATCATTGTCAAATATGTTCTCCCATTCAGTGAGTTGTCTTTTCATTTTGTTGATATTTCCCTTTGCTGTGCAAAAACTTTTTGGTTTGATGTAGTCCCATTTATTTTTTCCTTTGTTTCCCTTGCCCACAGAGACATAGCAGAAAAAATATCGCGATGCGAAATGTCTGAGATTTTACTGGCTATGTTTTCTTCTAAGATTTTTTATGGTTTCAAGTCTAACATTTAAGTCTTTAATCCATTTTAAGTTTATCCTTGTGTATGGTGTAAGAAGGTGGTTTAATTTTATTGTTTTGCATATACCTGTCCAATTTTCCCACCACCATTTATTGAATAGACTATCTTTACCCCATTGTGTGTTCTTGCCTCCTTTGTCAAATATTAATTGGCCATAAATGATTTCACTTATAAGTGGAATCTAATGAACAGAGAAAACTAACCAACAAAATAGAAACAAACTCATAAATACAGAGAACAGACTGACAGCTGTCAGAGGGGAGGGGGTTGGGAGCCTGGGCGAAAGAGGTGAAGGGATAAAGCAAACCAAAAACAAACAAACAAAAATTCCTCATTTACAGACAACAGTATGGTGATTACCAGAGGGAAAGAGGGGTGGAGGGAGGTGGAAGAGGGTAAAGGGGGGATAAATGGTGATGAAATGAGACTTGACTTGAGGTAGGGAGCACACAATACAATATACAGATGATGTATTTAGAATTGCACACCTGAAACCTATATAATTTTATTGACCAATCTTTCCCCAATAAATTCAATTTTAAAAAATGTCTCCCAAGCCTGGATATTATTTTTATTTCCCTACACTGGTAATTTCTGTCATAGAAAAGCATGTGCAAAATAAAATCAGCCATATAATCATTTTTTGGATGCTTTCTATGCCAAAGCTCAGAGGACACAAAGGGTTTGGGTACCATGACTATCATGATGAGGCTTACAGTCTAATTGTATAAAGACTTTATATTTTTATTTATATGTATAAATGTGTCTCTATATCCCATAAGGTCTTAGTTTTAGCCAATCATGAATATGCATTGAATCGATAGAACAGTACAAAACATTTCTTTCCCATGGAGCCTCATGTAGAGCCTACCTCAGTGTGGTAGCTTGTGTCTCTTTCCCTTTGGATAGCTGAGAGGGAGTGAAAGATGTTAATGAAAAGAGAAGAAAATTATATATACATACATGTACAAGGTCAAATGTGGTGTCATATATACTCTGTAAACAATAAATACATATAAACTTAGAGGACAGAGGTATCACTGAAATCTTAGCAAACTCTCTAAGAGACTATGAAACTTCAGATGTGAAAGAAGGTTGAGAGACAACAATGGGGAGGCAACATGTCAGACACAGCAAAGGCTCAGAAGAAAGACTGTTGATCTAGTAAATGCCATTATGAAGAAGACAATCAGAACAGTAACGTGATAGGGACAGTAAAAATCCAAGTAGGGAAACGAGCTGACTAGCATAGAAAAGTATTGCTGAGCAGATCAGAGAGGGGCTTGGATGTCACCCCTAGGATGACTTTTACTGTACAGGTATTGGAAAATTTCAGTAGATTGATGTATCAAAGCAATGGCACGAACAGACAAGATGGTGGCATTTGATGGGGTATGTCTGAGGGAAGAACATCAGTTAGGAAACTACTGCAACAGCTCAGATGTGAAGTAACGATGGCCCAAATTCAAGACAGGCCAATACAAATGTTACAAAAAAGGATGACCATGAACACAGAAACTAAGGAAAAATCCTTGTCTTGGCTGTGACTATGGCTGAAGGAGAAGGAATAGTCAAGGAATGATATCAAGCTTTTCAGTCTCAATGTCTGGCCACAAAAAGCAACAGAGACCCAGGTGGGTTAAATCACTTAACCAGGCTCATGGCTAGCTGATGGCAGGGGAGCACTGAGATATTTGGGATCTCAGCTCAGCCTTTCTTCCAGCACATAAGTTACCTTAGCCATGTCTCATACAAAGCTTTTGAGTCTTGACTTTACTGCACACCATGATGACTCTAAAACCATGTGGCACTTCTCATAACAACAAAATAGCTATTTTTTCTAGATCGCAAGTTTTTGTTTTGTTTTGTTTTGTTAAAATATAATTTTATTGATTTCAGAGAGGAAGGGAAAGGGAGAGAGAGATAGAAACATCAATGATGAGAGAGAATCATTGACCAGCTGCATGCCTTCTACTGGGGATCAAGCCCACAACCTGCATGTGCCTTTGATCAGAATCCAACCCAGGACCCTTTGGTCTGTAGGCTGATGCTCTCTCCACTGAGCCAAACCAGCTAGGGCTAGATCCCAAGTTTTAATTGAAATGAGTGGCTTTATATGAAACCTTTTGTTTTGCAAATCCAAACATGATTATTTATTTGTAATATCATGATTATTGTTTGTTTTTCTAAACAGAAACTGGGGGTGTTGCCTCATTCCCTAGATAATCTCTCCCAAGTCCTCATTCTTCATTGACTCTAAATGTTCCTCAAACTTGGCACTTGACATTTAAGGCCGGATAATTCCTTGTTGGTGGTACTGCTCTGTGCGTTGTAGAATGTTCAGCAGCGTCTCTGATCTCTACTCACTAGATGCCAGTAGCACCTCCCACCCCAGTTGTTACAATAAAAAAAAAGTCTCTAGACATTGCCAAATGTCCCCTGGGGAACAAAATTACTCCTTTTCAAGAACCAGTACTTTAGAGGAATTAAAAAAAAAAACTTGTATTAGTGAAGACATCATTTCTATTTAATAGTCTTCCTATTGGGAAAATGGAGTTCTGTCTTAGGATGGTGCTGTTTTGGTGTGTGTGTGGTGGGGTGGGGGTGGGATTGGAGGAGAGTTTGAAAAGACAAGACTCCATCACCAGGCACCAAGTATTACCTCAAAGTTCTCCTTAAGGGGATATCGCTAATCTGGAGACAAATGGAAGCTGATTTGCTTCCAAATAGAAACCAAAGGTCTTTTGTGGTCTTTAAAAAACTTATGACAATGAACTACTTTCCTTGAACCCACTCTTCATTTAACCTCAATTAAATTCTTTTTTGCTTTTTAACAGAGATTTTTGTCTCTCTGAATAAACAAAATTACAAATTTAAGGTCAGAATTATAAAACCTCCAAAAAAGGGGGACTCACAGTGGAGAACAGAGCTGAGCTCCCTGTCACTAATGGCCCGTGGTCTATTAGGCAAGACCAAGGAAATGGTCCTTTATCCAAGAAGGATGTGGCTATTACTACACGCCGTTCATCTACTCCAAACAGGCAGGCCTGGGAGGGAATAAAATAACTGATGAGACATAATGTTCCATCAACATCAAATTCTATAACTTGGTCTTTCAGATTCATCAAGAGTTGAGTAAAGAAAAAGGGACCTGTTACATTTAATCAAAAACTGACAAGACATTTGTATTTATGTGGCAAGAAGTTACATCTGCCAACCAGGCTCCTCTCTTCCTTAAGTAAAAGCTTCGTGTCAGCTCTTCTGTTTATTCAATCGAAGGCTGCTTTCTGGTCTCACTTGCTTTCCTATATATTTATATTGAAAGAATACATTCTCAGCAGCTTTTAGGCCCTTAAATGCATTTCACGAGGAGACCAAGCCCAATCACTGTTACTTAATTAACACAATTGTGAAGACTTCAATCTAGCTACACAATAGCTTTCCTGACCTTGCAGAAGGAGGCATGACTTCATTATTGAGTATATTGTTTCCTATAAACATATAAAACCCCTACAATAACAATCCCATCAGCCGAAATGAAGTTATCTGAGAACAGAATTAAACTCTAAATGACCTTTAGCTCTACTCCGTAGCCCCCTATTAATAATTTCTAATCTAATCAGCGTGGATAAATGTACTAAGACTGGTCATGCTAGGCACAGGGCCAGCCCGGCCAATTGCCGTCCATCTGATTCATTCCAGTCCAGAGCTTGTCTGGAAAAGACGCATCCCTCGCTGAGAGGCCACTGCCTGATTTCCTCTTTTGTTATCTTTTAGCGGCAAAGTCATGTCCTTGTAACTGATAGACGCGTTTCTTTGTAAATAACCCTGGAGTGACTGATAGAGCTTTTGCCAGACAAAGGCAGCAAATAGCAAGGCATTACTCATGCCAAGCCGGAGAACACTGTGTCACGGCTGACAAATTTATGGGAGATATGAGCTCACCTCTTGCACAAATATATACTTTCCTGGCAAATTCATCACATGCTTTAATGGCCCCATACTGCATTTGTCAGCTGTCTGTCCCTGTGCCTTGTTGCCTTTGGTTTCCTGTCAAGGATTGTTTGTTGAAATCATCTAGCAGCCCCATTCTTCAGCAGCGAGGCCCAAGAAAGATCAATGATGACACCTGTATTGATAATATTTTACACTCAACTATTTGGCGGATAAATCATTTTAACAATGCTGATATGTTTATTGAGTGTCTGCCGGCATCACAATTATATGGAAAGTGATGCCAACTTAAATCTTTGCTTTGTTGGTCTGGATTTTATTTCTTTCTATTCATTTTTCCCATAATTAAATGTGCCACAGAACAGGTTTGACTTTCCCATCTCAATAGAGGCAAGTGCAGACAGGAGAAGAGGTGACCTTCCACACATTGTTTTGTTTTAAAAAATAAAAATAAAAGAAGAAGAAAAGAAATGGCAACCTATTGGTTGTCCTTGGTCAGGGGAGTAGTCCTTAGAAGGGAGAACAAGGGGACTCTTAGAGTCCTGATACTGTTCTGTTTCTTGACCTGGGTTTTAGAACAAAGATGTGCTAGTTTGTGACGATTATTTGAGCTCTTCTAACTAATATGCACACTTTTCTGTATGTACATGATACTTCAATAAAAAGTTACACAAAAATTAGCAAACATATCACACATGCACACATACAATGCTCAGATTCAGTGCTTATTACCTTGACACTTTATATTAGCCATAATCCCTTTGGTTTCTCCCTATAAATATCATATGTCTAACATGGCAATTATGTTCCACAAGCATTTTAGAGGGAATCATATCAACCTCCTTCCACACCTGGAATTTCAAAGAAAACCTTAGGGGTTCCAATTTTCTTAGTCTTTACCTTCTCTGTAGGACACTTTTGCCATAAGCCGAAGTCTCTTCAAGGAAACAGATATGCATTAAGGAGAAAAGACCAAATTCTCCCTTTATTTCCCTTGTAAATTACCCTTGATTCAAATTCAAGTCATGTGCTCAATCTATGTCTATAGAAACATTCAAATAAACATAAAACATTCAGGTTAAAAGTAAAAACAAACTTTTTTCAGGCTGCAACCCCATTGTAAGTCAAGGAGCATCTGTATAGAGAAAGTTCAGATAGAATTCTTTAAATGAGTGGTTTCAACCTTGGATGTACAAGGTAATCACTCGGATATCACCCACAGAGATTCTGATTTAATTGGTCTTGGGTGCGGCCCTAGCATCAGGTTCTTTAAAAGCTCCCTTAAGTGATTCTAATGCTCAGCTAAGATTAAGAGCTTCTGGCTTAAACAGTTAAGTATAAAGACTTTATGAATGCCCAAAGAAAACAGCAAAAGTATTAGATGTCTCACCAGCCATTATTTTTGTGGATTTGAAATTGCAGGTTAAACAAAGGTTTAAACAAGAGCTTATAGTTAGAAGAAGAGTAAGAGTCTTGAAAAATAATTCCATGGTTTTGCAAACACTTGAGTGATGCATTAGACAGAACATGACCAAATTTATTTTTAAAAGTAGTATGTTGACTACTCAACATACTCAATTTAATACTTGGATCTATTAGCATAAAAGGTAGGCAATCTTATCTCTACCATTAATTGGAAAAGGGTGGCACTATTACAGATTCATATCCTAGCTCCATCACTTCCTAGTTGTGGTCTCATGCAAAGTATAGCCTTCTCTGAAAGCGTCAGTTTCCCCATTTATGAATGGGGAAAATGATGAATCTACCTCAGAGGTAGAGATGATCTAGATAAAACATTTAGTTCAATGTCTAGCACATAGTAATCGTTCAATACCATCATTCTTGGCATCCCATTCAGCATGCTCATTTATAAGCACTAGTGTTACCAAGAAAAAATGAGGAGGAATTAGATCTGAAAAACACTGAGGTGACAAATAACTGTTATCACATGATGCTTGCAATCAACTACTATTCAACTATCCAGGGGCAAAATATGTATTGTTAAATAGATTTAAAATGCTGCTGAAGGGACATAGGTTAAGTATTATTTTAAAAAAACAAAACCCGTTAACTACGAAGGCAACAGAACATAACAATATATTATTACAAAGAGCAATGGCCTCTCCTTCTCAGAAGGTCTGCTTTAATTAGGTTTGTTTTTTAGAACAGTATGAGCTAGTAGTGTGCTGAGTAAATTAACTTTCAACATCCGTTTTAGGTTTATGACTCAACAGTTGCTCTTCAAAGATATAAACTCATATACCAGTCTAAAAGTGATGCTTTTTCATTTCCACGGAGACTATTGACTTGTTTGGGAAATGTCACAGCAAAATCTGCAATTCCCCCCAAACGTGAAAGGAATTGGCCCGAACACGCCAAAGCAGGAAACTCACCCTTAAAAGCGGCGCTCTCAAGTCGTGGGCAGAATGGGTGCCACAGTGTTCAGGTGGCTGGGCCTGTCCCCAGAACCCTGGCTCTTCCTCTCCATCAGGTCCAAGTGCACAGGTAGGTCCACACCGTCCCAGGTGATTGGGGCTTTGCTTCCTCACCTCATTCTAAATAAGAGACCTTGCCGATCTCTATTATGTCTGGCAGAGAGTAGGCGCTCAATAAATATTTGTTGAATAAGCCCGATCATTCTGATGAAAAGAGACCCCTTTGTTTTTCTGGGCCATTGGATCTGCCATTTACTAAACGGCCTGTGGCTTCCTGGTCTGACAAATTTATAGCACCTGTTTATGTCTTTCTCACCCACAGGTTTCAACTGAATACCTGTGGCTGTGCTTACAAGAGGTGGCCAGAAGGACCCATCCATTTTGGCAAGGACCTCTGGTCTGAAAGGTACAAATCAGAACTTTCACCACATTCCATCTGGCACTCACTGGTGGCGCCAACACCTCGAAAGCCCTGCGTGGCTCATTTGTCACCATGTGGACACACAGACCACTGACGGAAAATGGAATTTTTGAACCAGCTTGAAAGACCCGCCTCTATGTGTAGACAGCTCTAGTCACTTTTTTCTCCATAGTATTGGATGTGCTGATCCCAATGTGGTTCCTATTATGCTGGTATTTTCCTTTAAAAGCAAATTTTTTTTTTCAGAAAGCTGGAAATTTCTAAAATGATTTCACTTCCATTCTTTCCTTTTGCCTTCCATGAGAGCGGCTCATAATCTGAATATTAGTCAGCACATAGCAAAAAAAAAATTATTATTAGTAGTAGTAGTAGTTTTTCTTCAAATTTAAGAATTTTTAAATGAATTTAGAGTAAGCATGAGAAGGAAACCATTATTTTCAGTGTGACTCTTCCTGTGCAGGTATGGGTTGAGAGATATTGCTTTAAGAACAATGAATTTTCCTCAAACCACATGAAATTATCATTCTGGTCATTAATCAGTAGTAGGAGCAAATCTGTTACACTATTATATTTTTTTTGCTATATTTTCCAGGTTCTCACCAGCAAAGTTGGGGTTATTAACCATTTTCAGCAGTTCTTTTCTTTCTTTCTAGCATTAATGAGGAGAAATTATTGAGTTTTCTGGTGGCTTTCCCAAATGACAAATGTGCAACCAACAATTCACACTCTATAGAAGGAAGAACCAGAAAATAAATGTTCCATAGGAACTCTTGCCTCAAAAACAACTGGTACTTAACATGGCAAACATTACAACATGTCTGTTATCTTTCTCCTGTCTGAATCTTATCTCTATATATGACAAGTTCCATGAGGGGAAGGAGATCACCATTTATTGAGAACAAACCAACAGCCCTGTGAGGTCCTTACACATGAAGAAAGTGTGGGAGGTTTGAGTCATTCTTCCAAAAGCACACAGTGACTGTGTCAAGTTGTCCTCACCCTCAGCCCTAGCTTGTCTAGACACTCAGTGAAGCTTTGCTAAGCAATATGGACCAGCGTCAATAATCATGGTCAAGAGATTAGTATTGAGTCTGGGATTACTAGAATGTCTTTTCCCTGAGTATTCCCAAAACGTCTGGAGTCAGCCTTAGTTTTAAACATCAACTTTGGCTCAAACTTCTATCCTCCGTGTTTTGCAAAACCCAGCGCCCTTCACCCCACCCCCCTATTCATTACTCATTTTTAACTCAGTGTTCATTGAGTGCCTCTGTGTGCCAGGCATCACTCCACCTGCTTGGGAGAGAATGCCAACAAAACAGGGAAGAGAGTCCTTTCCCCCATGGAGCTTACCTTCCAGCGGAGATGTTTATTATCAATTGCCCTGTAACAAATGATCTCCAAACTTAGCCACTTCAAACAACACATATTTATTATCTCAGAGTTTCTGGGGGTTAGCTGGAGGCCTCTGAGTCAAGGTCACAAGGGCACAGAGTGTCATCTGGGGCTGCAGGCATCTCCAGGAGAGAGCCTGGCTCACTCATGGAGCTGTTTTTGGTCTCAGGTCTTGCTGGCTGCGGCCAGAGACATTAGTTCCTTGGCACATGGGCTTCTCCATAGGCTACTCGCCACATGACAATCTGCTGCCTACAGAGCAATGACTCCTTGGGGGGGGGGGGGGGGGAGAAAGAGAGGAAGAGGGAGAAAGAGAGAGAGAAGGCAAGATAGAAATCACAGTCTTTTTCTAACCATATCCCATTACTTTTGCTGAGTTCTGTTCATTAGAAAGAAATTACTAGGTCCAGTTGACACTCAGGATGATTGGAATCTGCGCAAGGGTGTAAATAAATGCCAGAAGGCAGGGATCTTTGGGAGCCATTTTAGAGGCTGACAACCACAGAGTCAGAGCTAGACAGTAAACAAACAAAAAAATAAAAAAATAAAATGGGAGGTGATGAAAAATGCTCTGAAGAAAAATGAAGCAGGGTAAAGAATAGAAGGAAGGGGTTGATTGACAAGGTGTGTGTGTGTGTGTGTGTGTGTGTGTGTGTGTGTAAATACTCGTCTATTATTATTTTCCCAAATGGCAAGATTTCATTTCTTCTTATGGCTGAGTAATATTCCATTGTATATATAAATTTTATCTTGTTTCTTCATCTATTGATACAGACCAAGGTTGTTTTCATGTCTTGGCTATTATAAATAATGCAGCAATTAACATAGGGGTTCATATATCTTTTCAAATGTGTGTTTTTTTTTCATGTAAATACCCAGAAGTGAAATTGCTGGATCACATGACAGATCTATTTTTAATTTTTTGAGGACATTTCATAGTGTTTTCCATAGTGTTTGCACCAATTTATGATTCCGCCCACTGCGCATGACAGTTCCCTCATGTCCACGTCCTTGCCAACACTTGTTATCTGTTGTCTTTTTTATGATAGGCAACCTAACAGGTGTGGTGGACATCTGATAGTTTGATTTCCGTTTCCCTGATGATTAGTAATGTGGAGCACCTTTTCATATACATGAACATCTTCGGAAAAATATCTATGCAAGCTTCTTTCCCATTTCTTAAATTGATCCATTGTTTTTGCTATTGTATGAATTTCTTATATATTTTTGGATATTAATACCTTTTTAGATAAATCGTTTTCAAATATTTTGTCCTTTTCCTGAAAGTTACTTTTTCATTTTACTGATGGTTTTCTTTTCCATGCAGACACTTCTTAGTCTGATGTCGTCCCACTTATTTATTTTTGATTTTGTTGCCTGTGTTTTTGGTGTCAAATGCAAAAATTGTTGCCAAGACTAATGTCAAGAAGCTTTCCCCTTTGCTTTCTTTTGGGAGTTTTACCGTTTCAGGCCTTATGTTTAAGTCTTTAGTGCATTTTGAGTTGATTTTTGTATATGGTGTAAGGTAAGAGTCCAATTGCATTCTTTTGCACGTGGCCATCCAGTTTCCCAACACCATTTGTTAAAGAAACTATCCTCTCCCCATTATGTATTCTTAGTGCTTTTGTTGAAGATTAGTTGCTACTGATTTTTCTGGGTCCCTCGTTCCCTCTCTCTTGCTGCTCACACAAAAACGTTCCCACATTTTTTTTTTCATGTAAGAGTAATTCAGTTTCCCCTTTATTTGGCTTCCTTTCTTTAGATCCTGACTTCGGACTTAGCTTTTCACAACCAAAACATCCTACCAAGGTGCTTTGCCAAACAACATCGGTAGGAAATATATTTTCCTAAGCAGGAACTTGAATATTTTCACACTTTTCTGATGTTTGATTGGAAGGCTAGCAGACAAGGGGAGGGATGGGATGGAAACAATTCCGGAAGCAGATTCAAAACATGCACCACTCCTGGGAGATGGAAAAAGTCATGAAAGAAGCTGAATGTAAAACAGTCCCAGGGACCATGTCTCCTTGCCAATATGTGCTTTCAGTGTGTGGTGCTTGCTATCACCCAGGGAACACAGCCCCTGTGGACCTGAAAGTCATAATAATTCCACCTCTCCCATTCCCTAGCCCCCACACCCTTTGGCAACCTCATGCATTCTAGTTAATGCAAACTCAATTCTCTAGAAAATTTCCACAAAACTAATTTGCTCTCCTCTTCACCCATTTATATTCATTTTGGCTCATTATATTAACAGCCCAGGTACCTGTGGAGTGTTCAGACTCTGTCAACGATGTCATAGTTCAGAAATATAAGAATGATTGAGGAAAAATTAATGTCTGATTTGTGTAACAATAAATTGAGGCATGTTGACTTGAGCCAAGAACTTTTGCTGCCAGATTTTATTTACAGAATGTCATCATTTTTCCAAAACACTATTGTTTTCTCTTTCATATCATGTCTTCTGACTAGAGCAGGTTATTTGGGGGAGGCCTTCGTTTCTAAAATTGCATAGGACTTGGCTCATTAATGGCTGTTGAAAATGCTAGTCTAGTAAAATTATAAGAAGAGTGTTTATATGGTGAATTTAATTGCTAAAATCAAGTTGGACCCATCCACACACATTATCTTGAGACTGAAAATCAATCCTGAAGCAGGGTGTTCCTCAGGCAGGTGTTGGGAAGGCACTGCCCTGATGGGAAAAGTGAATGTCCCTGCTCAGGGTTCTACCTCGCACACTGGACTTGGAGCAATCACCTACCTGTTAATGAACCCCACTTAGAGAGTTGAGAAATTCCCTTGATGGCATTGACAAGGTTCCAAAAGGCAATGGCATGTATATAATATAACCCTGGTTTAAAGGATTTAAGCATCTGTCAATGCCCCAGCGATGACACTGGGCTTTCATTATTAAGCACATAGTAAAGTTGTGAATGAAAGTGGGAGATTAAAGGAATGCCAGAGAAACGCTTCTCCACAATGAGAGATCTTAATTGCCATCCTTGTGTTTTGCTCTCCCACCTCAGGCCGTGGGATGAGACCTGTAGAAGAAATACTCCGTATTGTATAGGCGTAGGCAGAAATACAGCTGCTGATTTACCTGAAATCTACTCTTAAAGTTGGAGGAAGGGCAGAGTCCGATGTTAGGGGATCAGGATAGAATGTTATGGCCCAGATTGGACCTCAAATTCCTCTTGATAATTGTGCATTCATGTGTGTGTGTGTGTGTGTGTGTGTGTGTGTGTGTGTGTGTGTGTGAAGAGTTCACAAATTATTATTATTATTATTATTATTATTATTAGTTTTGAGAGAGAGAGAGGAAGGGGAAAGGATGGGTAGAGAGAAAAACATCGATATGAGAGTGAAACATTGATTTGCTCTCTCCTGCATACCTCCTATCGGGGAACAAGCCTGCAACCCAGGCATGTGCCCTAACTGGGAACCAAACCGAAGACATTTTGGTGCATGGGATGGATGCCCAACTGAGCCACATAGGCCAGGGCACAATTTATTTTCAATAACTAAGTTGATCATCAGAATCACTTGAGGAACTTTTAAAAATACAGACGCCTAGACTAACCAATCTTGAGGCCCAGGAACCTGTGGTTTTGAAATAGGCACCTATTCAGGTGACTCGTATTATTAACCAGGTTAAAAACCATTGTGATAATATTCATTACTTACCTCATCCTTACTATTTTTCTGCTGGCAGTCTTCCAGTGATTTCATTTCCCAAAGTTTCTATTTTCCTTTATATTTTGACCTGCAATTAATCTTGAGCTTACAAAGGTGTGTATCTTTCCATGTGGAACTATTATTTTTTTGATTTGTAAAAATTTGCAATAACTATGTAAATGCATAGCCAGGTAAATGAAAGGTCTCTAGCTCTTGGAGAAACTTCAATTGCAAACTGGTCAAGCACATCCCCAGGATTCAATGACATGCTCACAAATCCTTACCTAAACTGATTCCGAGGCAAACGTAGAGATTGACAGGGCAATGCCCTCAGTACTGTCAAGGGCTCAGCATCTTAAACTAACTTTTAACTTTTTGGGTAAAGTTTTTTAAAATATATTTTTATTGATTTCAGAGAGGAAGGGAGAGAGAGAGAGATAGAAACATCAATGACGAGAGAGAATCATGATCGGCTGCCTCCTGCACGCCCCCTGCTGGGGATCAAGCCCACCAACCCTGGCACCTGCCTTGACTGGGAATTGAACCGTGATCTCCTTGTTCATAGGTCGCCGCTCAACCACTGAGCAACACTAGCCAGGCTGCAGGTAAAGTTTGAAAAATAATTGATTCTTTGTTCAAGGAAGAAAAAGGGCTTAAATGAATCACAAAGAACTTTAAAGTACATGTCCTTACACAACAATAGCTTCATGAGCTAACTCTAAATGTTAGTTATAAATGAATCAGAAACATATGGTTGCAACTTTTCTCTAAACACAAAGGAGACTTAATATTCAGGGGAAAGGAGCTAGAGACAAACATAAAGTAGATTTTCGAAAGGCCTAGACTCTGAGCAATGGTTTAAAACACGTTCTGAAAACTCAAAAATGTCAGGTTTAATCAACTCTATTTTTTTATTTAGATATCAGAATATACAGATATCTAAAAAAAAATCAGTGTTAAATAAAAGTTTCTAATAAACTCTATCCGAAAGTGGTTTTCAAATTACAATCTAATTATAGAAACTTGCTAAAGGCATGATGTAAAATAGATGGAGACAGACTCAAAGAAACCCAAAGCTGGGCATCCAACAACTTTCAAATATTTTTTAATAAAAAGAGAGGACTTCAAATTGAATGATAGTTGAACAAATCAATTCTTGTTGAAGAATTTTTCCCCTAATTAAATACTGATGGCTTTACAATGCAGAAAAGAATGTTCTGGGCTTTTGACAACTCCTCCATTCCCAGTGAAGAGGGAAGCCAGCCCAGAAAAATCACTTAGGAAGACCAGGACAACAGATGGTACACCAAAACTGAACAATGATCTCAGTGAGGCCTCAGAGCCATGATGATACATTCCGCAGCTGGATATCATAAAACTTGGGGATCCGTGGTGCATTGGTCTGGCCATTAAAATTATGTTCTTCTTGAGCCACAGGCCATTGTATGACTGGTCAAGGCCCAATCACAAGCTGAACAAAGTTGTGGGAAGCATCTGAGGCCTTGGAGGAAGAAAACCTCCCTGGGCTTGCTGCAGTATGATTGTTACCATAGCAAGTCAAAATCCCTCTATCTCAATTCCCTATAGAGCAGCGGTTCTCAACCTGTGGGTCGCGACCCCTTTGGCGGTTGAACGACCCTTTCACAGGGGTCGCCCAAGACCATCCTGCTTATCAGATATTTACATTATGATTCATAACAGTAGCAACATTACAGTTATGCAGTAGCAACGAAAATAATTTTATGGTTGGGTCACCACATGAGGAACTGTATTTAAAGGGCCAGAAGGTTGAGAACCACTGCATAGAGTGACAGTAACACTACCTATTCTATCTATCTCGCACAAGAATACCAAATGAAAAAAGAAATTGCTTTCACATGTAAATATTCTGTCGTTAAAAAGCTGTTGTTGTTTTTTGTTGTTGTTTTTTTAAGAATGGACACATTTTAGAGCTTGAAATTTTAACCCACTGTTCTAGATTAAATATGGCTGCAAATTCACTCTCCTCCCATTTGAAAAGGGGTCTATAGCCTCTCCTTTTGAAACTGGGCTGGCTCTGTGACTGTTTGACCAATAGAACATGGTGGAAGTGATGGTGCTGGTTTCTAGCTCCAGATTACTAAGGGTAGCTTCCTCTTTCTGTTACTTGAAATATTTGCTCTGGAGGGCATCTTGTGATCCTTCAGCAAGACCTTGATCCACTTCTTCATGCCCAGGTGTTCAACTTCCTCCAACCACTACCTCAGCTCCTACATATCATCCCCTGCCATTGCCACCCGACTCAATACCAACACAGGCAAACTAGAGATGAGCTATTCCAAGTTCAAATCAAGAGCCTCTCTTTCTTGGGCACCTTTATTCTAAAGGTAGCAAAGGGACAAGGAGGGAGTAGAGAGCCTCCAGCTAGTGTCAGTGCACCTGAGTAAGAATGAGGCCCCTCATCAACTTGCTATGTGTAGACTTCGGGTCCAGGCCCCAAGGAAACCTCACACTCCCCCTGCTGCTGCTACAGATCATGGGCAGCGCTGTAACCTTCCCCATTCAGACCAGCCTGTCCGACTCCTCTATAATGTCTGAGTCCCCTGATCATTGCCCTTCACTTCACAGTCTCCAGGGTTACTGACTCAGACCAGCCTCATTCTGGACCAAGACTGCCTCTCAGCTCAGGTCTCTCTCCCCCTTCACTCTCCTCTAGACTTTGTCCTATGGTCACTGATGCCCAAGCTAGCGCAATTACTAAGAGTGAAGCTGATGTGAAAAATAAATATTTTAAGCCTTGTAAGATAAATAATAAGTTGGGGTAAACAATAGAACAAAAAAAATTGACCTTCTAATAGTGGACATTCAGACTGTACTGAGAGTGGCCACATTGCCTGGCAGCCCATGTGTCCTTAGGTTTTGGGCACTCAGAGGCTAACTGTACAGAGGAAAGCAGCACAGATGCTGATTTTGGAGGAAAGCATATTACATCTTGAAGCTGCCATCCTCCAGCTCAAGTCACTGACTGATGTGGTCAAGGATCATGTGGTCACAGGTCCATCTGGCAGATGTAACGTGCAGCACCAGTGACAGGCGGGACCCCACCCAATCCACACCCTCACACAGAGCCCTGAAGGGCAACCCTAGGAGCCCTGCTGCTCTAGATATTTTGCCAAAAGAAACACTCAGCTGTTAACACCGTTGGGAAACACGAATGAGCAAAATAAAACAGGCAAAGGCAGCTTGCGGTAGAGGAAAGCCATAAGACTCAAGAAAAATCACCATTGTGTCCAAGCAGGACAAGGTAATAAATGCTCCACTGAGGACTGGGTTACAACAGAAAGACTAGCAACTAGTTTATGTTGGAGGCATATTTCCCTGGGTGACCTCCTGATAAACGTTAAAAGAGGCAGCTAAAGAGAAGCTGTGTGTACAATGTATGTCAATTTCCATTATTTTCATAAACCCACATTGTGCAACTGGCAGATCATAAATCTCTGGCTTACATTGGGCTATTATTTAATTAGGCCGGCCCTTAATGACTCATGGTATTTTGTCATTTTAACGATTCTTCATTTTTCTCACATCTAATTGGTAAATCTCTGCTTATCAGAGTTTATGGGCTCTTTCTTTATTGTACCATCTTCTAGCCGCTGTCCAAGGTGATGTGAACTCCAGGCTACTGACTTGCCTCAATCCTCAAAGGAGGTTGTCCTGGAAAATTAAGTTTTTGACAAATCAACAGCCTGTGTGCAATGCTTCTTCCTGGTTGTAACTGTAAGGGATTTGGGAACTGTCTCTAATTTTGGCCTGGAGTCATACTTGCAGCTTGAGACCCTATCATTTACATCAAGCTCGAAAATATACATTTTAATACACTGCAGCATTTCTTGAACTTTGATGGTATCTATGAGCATGATGAAAAGGGTTTTCACCATCAGATGTGAAATGTTTGGCATTTTTAAAAAAAATCACAGACTTCTTTTGTCTAAAACAAGTTCAGGCAGAAGGAAGGAGAGAAGAGAGTTCAGATTTATTCACATGGTATTTTCTCAGAAGTCTCCCTTTTTAAGAAGCAATTATTAAGCCATCCCCATTAGGCCCATGCAAATGAAAAGATCAGAGGTAATTAATCTTGTCCCGAGTAAGAGACATGATGAAGAGCAATTAACTATGTTGTGTACCTCAAGGAATCTGCTTGCTTACCTCCTTCTTATTTCTTAAGGGAGGGAGTTATTCTCATAATATGGAAAATGCTTGGTGGAAAGGGCTAGGGCTGGTGACTCAGATATCCTGATCATCTTTCTTGGGCATGGCACAGGAAAAATAATGGGAATTTGCAGAGTCACATTGACCTAGTTTATCCTTTTAGTTCTACCATTTGTTAGCAATGAGTACTTGGCTAATTTATATAAACTCCTCAACCATAAAACAGAGTTTAGAGAGCCAACCTTCTCCATAACGATCTCAAGGCAGCCACCTGTTTCTCTGCAGGCTAGAGCCAGAAGAAAAGGCTCCTCTGAGAGTGCAATTTAAACCCAAAGCTGTTTATTTAAAAACAATAGCAAACCTATATTTCTAATATGATACCACCTTTCACTTTATTTTACAGAATGCTTTGAGGCTATGTCTATACCCCAGAATGTTTGAATTTATTCACATAAACAAAATTGGATCAAATAATAATAAATAATGACAATAACAATAATTGATGTTATTTTGATGGAGGAGAGAAGCAAGAAAGTACTTTTTGGGTTAAATGACATCAAGTCATTGGCTGGTTGCCTTTCTCATTATTTGGTTTATCTTTGAGGCACCATTAGACTTAATAACAAATGTCTTTATCAAGGAAAATAATCAACAAGTATATTAATGAGGCATTGCTTACACTTTTACTGCAAGTCTAATGATTTGTTGATTTTAAGTTAGATGTCTGTCTTTATTAAAGTCATTAATGCTCTAAATGAATTTGTGTTTAAAATTCCTTAAGTATTTAGGAATTACACACATTTTGCTTTTTACTGTGGGACCCTTAGGCTATGAACACTCTTCTATTGTAAACATCTAAAACTACAAACACGGCTCTTTAGGCATTTGTTAATAAATGCCTTGCCTTCAGAATTGAAAATGAAACGCAGAAGTGTAAGGGATGGAACCATCAACAAAACCCTATGCTATCAGCTTCTCCTTTTTGTTGATATATATAAATTTTTCTGCAGCTGGCCATCAACCAGCACAGTCAGTATCCAAGACATTATTGGCATGACATTCACTATTCAGTCTTCACCAGAATAGCCAGAGGACATGGAACCTATCCCTTCCCAGCCCTCACTGTTGAGTGAGTACAACTATGCCTTTATAACAATTGTGTATATCTCGAACCTCTGATCCCCGTGTATGTCATCCCCCTCTCTTCCAAGTGGTTTACTTAGGGGTCCTGGTGGTGATGTAGTGATGATGATTGCAGGTTTGTACTTATGTTCACTGCTCTTGTGATCTTTGGCCCCATGGACCACTGCTGGAGCCAGGGTTACTATCTATAAAGCTACTGGTCCTCCCTTGGATCTCTGAGCTCTAGGCAGTTTCTTCCACTATATCCAACAAGAAAGTTCCTTTAGCTCCTTGTGATCAGCTTTATTACAGAACTTTCTCATAGCAGAATTCTCCAGATGTTGTGGAGGAAGGAAAAGAGAAGAGGAAGTGGCAGGACCTGATGATATACCACTTCACCCTATGCCTAGGGCCCATGTTCCTTCTTCCTCAACCTAGTTTATGTTCATAACCATGGCCTCTTCAGCACCTAGTGCCTTCCTTTGGTGGAGGGAATGTGCCATTGTTTTATCTCCTAGTCAGACCTTCTGCAGCAACTACTAGAACATTGAACAATTCAAATTATTTCTAACAGTTATCACATACAAGTTAAGGATCTACTGGGCATACATCTCAGTGCTTCATACCATTTCCTGAAAGTTCAGAAACTCCCAGAATATCTAGAGACAAATCCTAATTCTAAGAGTTAGAGTTCAGCCCCAAAGTTATATTGACCCATTTCAACATGTTTAGTCCCTGTGGGCTTTTGTTACTACTATATTCAAGAAGGTGGGGGCAGCACAAATATGTTATATGCACCTCTCAAGGTCTGTCACAATCAGGTTACACCTCACCTACCTACTCCAATCACCAATTCTTTCTTCTACAATTCACCACACAACACTCCAGTAACCCTGCTTGAGATATCTCCTCTCCTTAGAATCTTCTCTTTCATCAATTTTTATGTCATCCCCCTCCTTCTTTAAGGATCGATTTAAAGTTCACTTCTTCCATGAAACCTTCAATTTCTCCATCCCACAGCCATCTCTCTCTTCTCCGTCCATGTATTTGGCATAAACATCACAGCAGCTCATTGTTCTGTAACTTCAATGCATTCGTGTTGGCTTTAGTTTTCCAACTAAATTGGAAATCCACTAAGGGGAGGTTTTCATGTTCGTTATGCATTCTTGTATCCACACAGTTTTTAATATGATATATTCTGTTGGTCACAGGGGCACAACAATCATATTAAATAAAAAGAAACATAATATTGTCTGTTCTTTGGGGTATTCATTTGCTATGTCTAAAGCTATAGTAGGCAATTCCGTCTCATTGAAAAGGCAAGAGATACCATGTGAAATATTCTGATTATAAACAAATAATAAAATGCTTGGTTCAGACAGGTATTGCTTTGGCATCCAGGAAGGAGACAGAACAAGTTAACTGAAGTAAACCAGAAAGATTTTTATGGATCCAATAGAGTTTGTGATTGGCCTACAAAATCATAAAAGTTGTAAAGGCTGATAGAAAATATCTGCATAATAAAATTCACACAAAAATTTGCATGTGAATGTCCATAAAAGCTTAATAAATAATAGCCCCAAACTGGAAACAGCCCAGATGTCCTTTGGTAAGTGAATGGTTAATTGAACTGTGGTATATTAGACCATGCAATACTACTCAGTAATAAAAGCAACACAGCTATTGATACATACAACAACTTGGATGACTCTCCAGGGAATTAGGCTAAGTGAAAAGAAACCAATCCCAAAAGATAACATACTGTATAATTTCATTTATATAACACTTTTGAAATGACAAACACTTAAAAGTAGAGAAAAGATTAGTGGCTGTCAAGGGTTTAGAGATGGGACAGGAGAGAGATGGGTGTGGCTATAAAAGGGAAACCCAAGGATCTGTCATAGGGAAGTGTTCAGTATCTTGACTGTATGGTAGATAGTCAAACCTACACATGTGATAAAAGTATATGGTGCACACACACACACACATGCACACAAATGAGTACAAGTAAAATTGTGGAAATGGGAATAAAACCTGTGCATTGTATCAATGTCAATATTCTGGTTATAATATTATACTAGAACTAGTTTTGCAAAATGTTCCCTATTGGGAGAAACTACATAAAGGATGCAAAGGATCTCTCTGTATTATTTCTTACAAATGCATGTGAATCTATTATTACCTCAATAAAAATTTGAATAAAAAAAGCAGAATATCATTTCAGATGATAGAGTACAGCATCATCCAAGCAATGCAAACTTAGAGCAGGTACCAGATCAAATTTCAGAAGTCTTGGTTCCATAAATATTTCTTGATCTACTAAACTACTTTGCATCGATTTACAAGCCAAAAACATATGAATAGAAAATAGTAGAATGTGGTCAGGAAAAATTATGTAAGGCATTCAAACAGTCAAATAAAATTATTTCCTTTAATCAGCTTAAATGATTCTGACTTGAGGAGACCACAGCCATTTCATTGAAAGGATCAGAGGTTGAGACACTGTCCTGCAACAGAGACCAGTATAACCCAGCCCTCAAATTAAAAGTCCCACCCCCAGTGTCCAACTAGCCCAAGAGTTCTTAACAAAAGCTATATATAAGATTCATCTCAAGATGTGAAAAATACAGATTCCTGGACCCACACCTAGAGATTCACATTTAATCAGCTTGAATAGGGTTCTGGAATTTCCATTACTAATAAGCAACTCAGGTGATTCTAATCTACGTGGAATCAGAAATCAGAGCCTACTGGAGTGCTGATTTAAATGCCAATTTTTTGAGATCCACGATACTATATACTATAGTGTACTATATACTTTGGTCACTCTAGTATGTTTTAATTTTATTCTGATGACTCAATGGAATTTCTTGAAAGAGATCAGGATACTTAAAAAGTCTGGGTCATATTCTTATATGGTTGGGAGTGGAGAGAGAGGAGGAAGTTGTCAAAGTATAAAACCTTTCCAGCCCTCCTCTTCCAATCACAACTCATCAGAGAGCATTTTGCACAGGGAGATCAAAGGCCCTCGCCGAGGAAAAGTTGAAAGACTTTGCTGTTGTAATTCTGGGGCAGAGGTGCTTGGATATAAATGATTCCTAACTGTGGGTTTGGGGGACCCACTACGTAGAAATGTAAACACAGATGTCAGGCCTTTCATCCCCACTATGTAAACATACCAGCTGCCAGGGGAAGAAGGAGAAACCCTTTGGAATTAGCTGCAATTTTTTGCCATCTAGAGCATAAAAATTGGCTTCACGCTTGAATTTCCATCGGCAACGCAAAGCACTGTGCACTGGAGTAGGGCTGAACAGTGAACGAGATGTCCACTTGCTGATGGTCTCTTCTCTCGGGGAGACCTTCAGTTCTTGCCATCCCCCAACATGTGAGTGGCTGTCCCAGAGGAGGATGATGAGAAGAGCTGGTAGCACCCTATCACAGAATCACTGGATTCAGAAGGGGGATCCCTTAAAAAATATGTGGCCATTGTATTCCCAGAGTTGTATAAACCAAGAGCCCGGTCGACACATACACTCCTGGTTGACCCAGAGTTATAGAAAATGGAAGAAACAAATGGGCGAGAGTTTTTTGTGAGTCAAACAAAATGGTTTCCAGTAAAAGAGGATATGGTTATTCTAACCCATGACTATTTGAGGGGCCACAACTGGTGTAGCGGCACCCAAACCACAACAGACCTCCTCTCACACTATTCAATACATTTTTGAAGGAAACCATGAAAGGAAACGTTTCTGGGGGAAAAATGTGCAAAAAGTATAATGGGAAATGTATTTCTAAACAAAACACTTCAATCCATGGAGAAATGTGTCTTTAATTACATCTCGAGCTAGTGTGCCAACTTGCATATGCGTGTAAGTCTCGGCTTTTCTACGGAGCCTCAGTTCTGAAAGACTGGAAGAGCTGCAGCGAAAGCTTATAAAGAGTGTCTTTACACTGGAAGACACTCTTTTCTTGTTTTTGGTGTTTTTGTTTTCCTGAAAATGTCAGGAGAGTCCAACAGACCCTTTGACAATGGATAAGCTAGTGGTTACATTATTAAAATATACACACAGTCCACGATGATAGAAATGGATCTGAAATTACCAAGCATCCCACATGTGTGAACTTATTGGGCAGAGGCCATTGAGGTTTAGGATACATTAGTTCCAACAAAACGGATTCCTTTACAAATGGTCCATCAGAGGATTGTAAAAGGATTATCACAGTGAGCTTTTAAAATAGTCCTCTTGCTTAGAATGTGCCAGCCAAATGGCTGTATGTGATAGAAGAACCAATCAATTCAGGAAAAAAGGCCTCGCAGGTAACTGAAAATTCTGTCCTGCCAATGCTTAGCTTATAAGATACTATTTTCCACAGGCAGGTTATAAGCTACAACTAAATAAAAAATCTGTGTAGACAATATCTTCTATATACAAGTAGGTTAGTTCAGGAAGGCTGTTCATAAATCCATTTGTTTCTGAGTTCCAACGATCACAAACAATCCATTCGTTCACCTTTCTGCTGTGACAAGGGAGTTCTAGATGTTGATCGCATTGCATCTGTTTCTTCTCGCTTATTTAAAAACTCGTGTGTATATGTATGTGGCAAATATATGTGTGTGTACATGTGTATATGTATATATGTGTGTGCATGTGTGGTATCTATTTATATTTATGTGTGCATGTATTCAAGACAGTACTTTAAACACAACACCCACACTGGAATATCTTAAAAATTCAGACTTAAAATGCCTGTGCATGACAGCCAGCATCCCCTGTGGGTGCAGACCGAGCTGACTTTCCTTTATTAGGAGCATGAACATTTGTTAAATTGAGAAGTGTAGCTTATGTAATTCTTATTTCATGTTAATAAGGCAAAAATATGCGTTATGATTTGGTTCCAGCAAAACTCTGCAAGGCTGGTCGCTTACCCATTTTGTGTTGCATTCAAACTGTTTTTTAAAAAAATTCCCTCAAAGCACCACTCTTTTTTCTTTTCAGTCATTAAATTAGTATTGATCACGTGTTATGTGGTAGGCATGAAACTCAGTTCACCGGGAGATAGCAGTGACTCAAGCAGACAAAACTCTCTGCCTTCTTGGAGCTATGTTCTAGCTGGGGAAGACAATCGACAAACGCAGGGTGTGGCAAAAGAAGGTTTACAGTTGTGAGTATGCCAAGCACAGAGTTTATTCTTGGATTATCATTTACTATTTATTGTATTATTTTCCATACGGACAAATGTAAACTTACTTTTGCCCCACCCTGTATGTAAACTATGTAATTTGTCAAAAACTAGTAACTACTCTGCAACACCAACAGGGAAGGTGGAGGAGTAGGAGGAGTGGATAGGGAAGGCCAAACAGTGGATGGGTCTTTGGAGCAAAAAACTGAAGGGACTGAGGAAGTGAGCCAAGTGGGGTGTCATTGGAAAGAACGTTCCAGGCAGAGGGAACAGCTAGTGTCAAGTCCCTGAGAAAGCAGCATGCTTGACTTGTTCAAGAGTAAGCAGGTCAAGGTGATGGAAGGAGAGGGTGGTGGAGATGTGGTCAGGAGGCAAGGGGTTGTGTGGATCATGGAAAGCCCTGGACACATTTAGCTTTTACTCTGAGTGATGTGGAAAGCCATACAAAGGAGAGGTGGGGGAAGGTGAAGGGGTGTATGTTTGCTTTTGCCTGAGCAACTGGTAAGATGAAATGGCTATTCACTGAGAAGGGGCAGGCTATGGGGGAAGCAGGGCTTGGGGGTAGGGGTGGGGTGCCACTGCAGGTATCAGGAGTTTGGGTGTTGCAGAGAAGTTACTAGTTTTTGACAGTGGGGGGGGGGCTAAGGGCAGAGGGTGGGGTGGGAACCTGGTGGAGAGGAGCTATGGGGGGGGGGGGAAAGAGGAACAACTGTAATAATCTGAACAATAAAGATTTAATTTTAAAAAAATCCAAAAAACAAAAAACTTTGTGCCATCTACACAATGGAATACTATGCTGCTATAAAAAAGAAAGAACTTTTACCATTTGCAACAGCATACATGGAACTGGAGAGCCTTATGCTAAGCAAAAGAAGCCAGTTGGAGAAAGATAAATATCACATGATCTCACTCATATTTGGGATATAATTATCAACATGAACTGAGGAACAAAAATAGATCCAGAGACAAATGATAGGCAATGTTGGGAGGGTTAGAGAACAACCAAAGGATTTGTGTGCATGTATATTAGCATAATCAATGGACACAGTGGGGGCTTGCCCTCAGGGTTGGGAAAGGCTGGGGGTGCTCAATCGGGGAAAAGAGAGACATATGTAAAACTTTAGATAATAAAAAGTAAATTAAAAAAATAATTCTTATTATTTTTATGTTAAAATTTCCTTTTTGTTAATACATTCACATGGATATTAAAATAAACATATGACTATAACATAGATATGTAACAGATAAAGCAATAATAATATGAATATCTGTGCACTTATCACTCAGCTTAAAAAATATGATATTACTAGTACATCAGAATTCCCCCTACACATTTCTCTTTTTAAATGCTTCTCCCTCACCCTCTACAGTAATCACTATCCTAGATATTTCTATAGGGTTTTAGAATCTAAGAGTATTCCTAAACCATTTATTTAGATTTCACTCTCCTTAAAATTATATATATATATATATATATATATATATATATATATATATATATATACATGCGTACATACTGTAATTACTCTTCTAAGACTCCCTTTCCCCCCTCATTTTCAAGATCCATTTAGATTGAGGTATGTAGCTATGGTTCATCTGTTTTCACTGCTATATATTATTTCATTGTGGGTCAAAAACTGTTGAATGTTGGCAATTATGTGGTAAAATTTAATGAAGTCTAATTTCATTATGATTTGTTCATTTACCCACAGTTCATCTTGAGTGTTTCTTAATTTCTAAATATATGAGTTTTTTTCCAGTCAGCTTTGCTAATGATCTCTGAGAATTTCACTGTGGTCAAATTAGGTGGTCAGCAGGAACTTCATCTGAAACTTTTATTAACTAGCTTTATGATCCATTACATGTGTTTCTATTTTAGTAATTGTTCTGTTTGTGCTTGAAAAGAATAATTATTCTGTGTTTGTTGCTTACATTGTTCTATATAAGCCCAGTTGATAAAGCTGCTAATTACATTGTTCAAATTTTCTGTACCCACACTGATTATTATCTGCTTGCTCTAAATATCTCCCACTATGTTGATTATTAAATTTCTCCCTCTACTGCTGTTATTTATTTTCACTATATATATTCTGAGGTTGTATTTTTATTTGTTATTAGGGTGGAATTGTTATATATGCCGAGGTAACTAAACCTTTCATTATTATATAATGATCTTAATCCCTACTAAAGCATATTTCTTTAAATCATTATTTAATATATGAAGAAAATATATTTTGTCATTACTACATATTGATGTATATACCTTTTCAGTTAAAATTTACCTTGGCATATCTTTTTACATATGGTTGTTTTGAACCATTCGGTTACCTTATAGGTTTACTGTATCTCTTATAAACAGGATACAATGATATTTTAGATAGTTATCTGGGCTAACAATCTTTTTTTATAAACTGGAACTCTTAGTTTATTTACACTTACTGTAGCTGCCAATATATTTGAATTATTTTAAGCATCTAATTATGGGCTATTTCTCCTACATTTTCTTAAATAAATAACTTTAACTTTTAATTGTATAATATTTATACAAACCAAAGAGTATGCAAAATGTATCACTATATACAAGCATGAAAAACAAACATCTGCATATGTCACTTTTAACAAGTATCTCAGAGAATCCTATGTATCTCTTTCCAATGTCCTTCTTTTCTCTTCTCCGCAATAGTAACTACTTTATGAATTTGGTGTTATTCATTCCTTGTCTTTTTGCTATTCATGTCTATATTCCTAAACAATATATTTCTGTGAAATTACTAAGTCTTTTGCCCAATTTTCTATTGGACTGTAAGTCTTTTACTTAGTGATTTGTAGGAGGTGTTTTTTGTTTGTTTGTTTTTTTAATTTTTTTATTGTTTTTTTTTTATTGCTTAAAGTATTACAAAGAGTATTATATATGTCTCTTTTTTTCCCCCCGCCCTTGACAATCCCCTGGCCTCCCCTACCCCCCAGTGTCTTATGTCCATTGGTTATGCTTATATGCATGCATACAAGTCCTTCGGTTGATCTCTTACCCCCCTCCCTCCTGCCTCCCACCCTCCCTGGCCTTCCTGCTGTAGTTTGACAGTCTGTTCAAGGCAGCTCTGCCTCTGTATCTATTTTTGTTCATAAGTTTATAACGGTCTTTATTATCCAGAAATGAGTGAGATCATGTGATATTTTTCCTTCATTGACTGGCTTATTTCACTTAGCATAATGCTCTCCAGTTCCATCCATGCCGTTGCAAATGGTAAGAGTTCCTTCTTTTTTACAGCACCATAGTATTCCATCGTGTAGATGTACCACAGTTTTCTAATCCATTCATCTATCTACAGATGGGCACTTAGGCTGTTTCCAGATCTTAGCTATGGTGAATTGTGCTGCTATGAACACAGGGGTGCATATATCCTTTCTGACTGGTGTTTCTGGTTTCTTGGGATGTATTCCTAGAAGTGGGATCACAGGGTCAAATGGGAGTTCCATTTTTAGTTTTTTGAGGAAACTCCATACTGTCTTCCATAGTGGCTGCACCAGTCTGCATTCCCACCAGCAGTGCACAAGTGTTCCTTTTTCTCCCCATCCTCTCCAGCACTTGTCGTTTGTTGAAATGTTGATGATAGCCATTCTGACAGGTGTGAGATGGTACCTCATTGTTGTTTTGATTTGCATCTTTCGGATGATTAGTGACTTTGAACATGTTTTCATATGTCTTTTGGCTTTCTGAATGTCTTCTATTAAAAGGTGTCTATTTAGGTCCTTTGCCCATTTTTTGATTGGATTGTTTAACTTCCTTTTGTTGAGTTGTATGAGTTCCCTATAAATGTTGGAGGTTAAACCCTTATCAGTGATAGCATTGGCAAATATGTTCTCCCATGTAGTGGGCTTTCTTGTTGTTTTGCTGATGGTTTCTTTTGCTGTGCAGAAACTCTTTATTTTGATGTAGTCCCATTTGTTTATTTTCTCTTTACTTTCCAATGCCCTAGGATCTGTATCGGTGAAGAAATTGCTTCGGCATATGTCTGAGATTTTGTTGCCTTTGGATTCTTCTAGTATTTTTATGGTTTCCCGTCATATATTTAAGTCCTTTATCCATTTTGAGTTTATTTTGTGTATGGTGTAAGTTGGTGGTCTAGTTTCATTTTCTTGCATGTATCTGTCCAATTTTCCGAACACCATTTATTGAAGAGACTATCTTGACTCCATTGTATGTTCTTTACTCCTTTGTCAAATATTAATTGAGCATATTGGTTGGGGCTGATTTCTGGGCTCTCTATTCTATTCCATTGATCTATATGTCTGTTCTTGTGCCAGTACCAGGCAGTTTTGAGAACCGTGGCTTTGTAATACAGCTTGAGATCCCATCTACTTTGTTCTTTCTCAGGATCGCTGCAGCTATTTGGGGTCATTTTTTATTCCAGATGAATTTTTGGAGAGTTCATTCTAGGTCTGTGAAATATGCCATTGGTATTTTAATAGGAAGTGCGTTGAATTTATAGATTGCTTTGGGCAGTATGGACATTTTAATGATGTTGATTCTACCAATCCAAGAACATGGTATCTTCTTCCATCTCTTTATGTCTTCCTCTATCTCTTTTTTCAACATCCTGTAGTTTTCTGAGTAGAGGTCTTTTACCTCTTTAGTTAAGTTTATTCCTATATAGCTTAATTTTTTTGGTGCGATGGTAAATGGGATTGCTTTTTTAGTCTCTCTTTCTGCAAATTCACTATTGGTGCATAGAAATGCCATAGATTTCTTGGCGTTAATTTTGTATCCTGCTACATTGCTGAATTCTTTTATTAAGTCTAATAGTTTATTGATGGAGTCTTTATGGTTTTTTAAGTATAATATCATGTCATCTGCAAATAAGGACAGTTTTACTTCTTCTTTTCCAATTTGGATGCCTTTTATTTCTTTTTCTTGTCTAATTGTAATGGCTAATACTTCCAGTACTATGTTGAACAGGAGTGGTGAGAGTCTTGTTCCTGTTCTTAGGGCAAATGGTGTTAGTTTTTGTCCATTGAGTATGATGTTGGCTGTGGGTTTGTCATATATGGCTTTTATTATGTTGAGGTATGATCCTTCAATTCCCACCTTGCTGAGAGTTTTTATCAAAAATGGGTGTTGAATTTTGTCAAACGCTTTTTCTGCATCAATTGATATGACTATGTGGTTTTTTTCTTTCAATTTGTTTATGTGATGTATCACGTTTATTGATTTGCGGATATTGTACCATCCTTGCATCCCTGGGATAAATCCTACTTGGTCATGGTGTATGATCTTTCTGATGTACTGCTGGGTCCAATTTGTTAAGATTTTGTTGAGGATTTTGGCATCTATGTTCATGAGGGATATTGGCCTGTAATTCTCTTTCATTGTGTTGTCTTTACCTGGTTTTGGTATTAGGGTGATGCTGGCTTCATAGAATGAGCTTGGAAGTGTTCCTTCCTCTTGAATTTTTTGTAATAGTCTGAGGAGGATAGGTTTTAGTTCTTCCTTGAATGTTTGGTAAAACTCCCCTGTGAATCCGTCTGGTCCTGGGTTTTTGTTTGCTGGAAGCTTTTTGATGACTGCTTCAATTTCTTCCATAGTTATTGGCCTGTTGAGATTTTTAGATTCTTCCTGATTAAGTTTTGGAATGTTGTATTTTTCTAGGAATATGTCCATTTCCTCCAGGTTGTCTAGTTTGTTGGAGTAGAGTTGTCCATAGTATTTTTTAACAATCATTTGTATTTCTGTGGGATCTGTTGTTATTTCGCCTCTATCATTTCTGATTCTGTTGATTTGGGTCCTTTCTCTTTGCTTCTTGGTGAGCCTGGCTAGAGGTTTGTCAATCTTGTTTATCCTTTCAAAAAACCAGCTCTTTGCTTCATTGATTTTCTGTATTTTTTTGGTCTTTATGTCATTTATTTCTGCTCTAATCTTTATTATCTCCTTCCTTCTGCTCACTCTGGGCTTTTCTTGTTGCTCTCTTTCTAATTCTTTGAGCTGTAGATTTAGATGATTTACTACCATTTTTTCTTGTTTGTTGAGATAGGCCTGTAGAGCTATAAACTTCCCTCTCAGGACTGCTTTCATTGTGTCCCAAAGGTTTTGGATTGTTGTGTTTTCATTGTCATTAGTTTCCAGGATGTTTTTAATTTCTTCTTTGATCTCATTGGTAACCCAATCAATATTTAATAACATGCTATTCAGCTTCCAAGTGTTTGAGTATTTTGAGTTGTTTTTATTGTAGTTTATTTCTAATATTATGCCATCGTGGTCTGAGAAGATGCTTGGTATGATTTCAATCTTCTTGAATTTGGGGAGACTTTGTTTGTGACCCAATATGTGGTCTATTTTTGAAGATGTCCCATGAGCACTTGAGAAGAACGTATATTTTGTGGCTTTGGGGTGAAGTGTTCTGAAGATGTCAATTAAGTCCATCTGATCTTGTGAGTCATTTAGGATTGCTGTTTCTTTGCTGAGTTTTTGTCTAGCGGATTTATCCAGTGATGTCAGTGGTGTATTAAAGTCCTCTACTATGATTGTATTGTTGTCGATCTCCCCCCTGATATCTTCCAGGAGTTTTCTTATGTATGTGGGTGCTCCTGCATTGGGTGCATATATGTTTATCAGGGTTATATCCTCTTGTTGTATTGATCCCTTTAGTATTATGAAGCGGCCTCCCTTATCTCTTTTTAAGGCCTTCACTTTGAGGTCTATTTTGTCAGATATAAGTATTGCTACCCCAGCTTTTTTTCATTTCCATTTGCCTGAAAGATATTTTTCCATCCCTTCACTTTTAGTCTGTGTGAGTCCCTTCTAATGAGGTGGGTCTCTTGTAGACAGCAAATATATGGGTCATGTTTTTTTATTCATTCAGCCACTCGATGTCTTTTGATTGGACCATTTAGTCCATTTACGTTTAAAGTTATTATTGAAAGGTACTTGTTTGTAGCCATTTCTATTTTTTTGTGGCTGTTTTCTTTCTGGGCTTTTTAGTTCTTCTTTTACACCAGTCCCTTTAGCATTTCTTGCCTTGCTGGCTTGGTGGTGATAAACTCCCTTAGCCTTTTTTTGTCTGTGAAGCTTCTTATTTCCTCTTCAGTTTTGAATGATAGCCTTGCTGGATAGAGTATTCTTGGATTCAGCCCTTTGCTTTGCATCACTTTGTAAATTTCTGTCCATTCTTTTCTGGCCTGATGTGTTTCTGTTGAGAAATCATTTGATAATCTGATGGGGGATCCTTTGTAGGTAACTCTCTGTTTCTCTCTTGCAGCCTTTAAGATTCTGTCTTTGTCTTGTACATTTGCCATTGTTATTATGACATGTCTTGGTGTGGGTCTTTTGGGGTTCATCTTGCCTGGGACTCTCTGTACTTGTGTAACTTTTTTCTTCCCCATATCTGGGAAGTTTTCTGACATTATTTCTTCAAATAGATTTTCTAATCCTTGTTGCTCTTCTTGTCCTTCTTGCAGCCCTATTATGCGTATGTTACTTCGTTTCATGTTGTCCTGAAGCTCCCTTAGGCTTTCCTCCTGCTTTTTAATTTTTTTCTCCAGTTGCTGTTCAGCTTGAGCTTGTTTCTCTGCCTTATCTTCTAATTCACTAATTCGGTCCTCTGCTTCTTCTAGTCTTCTGTTGAAACTTTCCATGGTGTTTTTGATTGTAGCTATATCACTTTTCATTTCTTCCTGATTCTTGCATAGGTTGTTGATTTTCTCATCCATCGGTGAATGAATTGTGCAACCATTATTCTGAATTATTTTTCTGTCATGTTGCGTGCTTCAACTTCATTAATTTCCTTTCTTGGTGACTCCTCATTGTCTTTCCTCTGTCTGTTGTGTCGTCTCTTCATTCTGATTATCTCCCAATGGTTCAAACGTCGAGTTGCGTGGGCCTGGGCCGTGTGCAGTGGGAGCCTCCCACCACCCTAGTGTCACTGAAGAGCTCTGACACTAAGATGTGTGGTTGTTTTGGGTTGGTGGGAACCAGGCTCACTCAGAGTCAGTGTTGTCAGCACTCAATGTGGCCTTGTACGTGCCCTTAGAATCAGGGACCCTGCCTGCACTGTGCTGGAACAGAGACCCCCCTGAAGTGTGTTGAAAACCAGAGCCCCCTAGCGTGCGCCAGGAGTCAGAGTTCCCCAAGAATCCAGTATCAGAGTCTCTGTTGCTTCGCACGACCTTGCCTTGAGAATCAGGGTCCCTGTGTGCCCTTGCACCAGGAATTGGAGTCACTGGCTCTTAGTATGAATGCACAGGGAGTCAGGATCTCAGGCGCAGGTGATAAGAAACACAGTCAAGTCACTAGTGCTTGGTGCTGCCTCCTGCCCAGAGAATCGGGGTCCCTGGGCCTGTGCTACATGGAACAAATTCCCGGTGTTCGCACGATTGCTCCCAGCCCAGGGCTCCGAAGCCTGCAGTGCGCGTAGGATCAGTTCCTGGAGTTCGCACGTTTGCTCCCAGCCCAGGGCTCCTGAACCCGGCCCTATGGGGGATCAGTTCCAAGTTGCTCCTGCACTTCCAGGCTAAAGTTCCTGGAGCGCTGAGGCCCCAGCTAGGGGTGGGCCTATCAGTTAGTTACTCTGGCGCTGCCCACAAGCCTGTGGGAAAGGGGGATTGGCTCTGTTACTCACGGATCTGCCGCGGGGATTTCTGAACTTTTGGTGTCCGCAGGTCTGTAGTTGTGGTCACAGGTCTCTGTCCCCAGTGGCTGCAGGGTCCTGGTATACGTCTGAGATCAGACTGGGTGGTGCTGAGGCCAGGATCCTAGTCTCAAGCAGCTCTGTTTCCCAAGATGGTGTGGTCGCCATGCCTGTGCTGGCCGCCCAGGAGTGTCCGCGCAGGGAGCGGGACTCCGCCGCCTAAGACTGCCGGGTTTAGCAGCCCCTTAGAAGACCTGCAGAATCTAACTGTCCCTAGCTCATACACACACACCACAGGCGTCCACACACTCCTCTATCACTTCCTTGTGCTCTCACACTCTCTCCCTCCCTACCTTCCTGGTGGTCGCCATTTTCAAAGTCTCAGGAGCTATTTCTCCTACATTTAAAAATATTTCTTTTTCTTCTTTCTTTCTGCCTTTTTCATAATTTGACTATTTTTTTATCAGTACTTTATCCCCCTCCTATTTTAGAGTAGTAAAGTTTGATTCTAGATATTTATTGTGCCTGCTTATCTCATCAAAGTTTAATTTTTTCAATACCTTTACTCTTTTCTCCAAAACAAGGGACTGATCATTTTAACTGCAACCTCCAGCTCTTGATTTAATTCTACTGTTTCAATGTATTATAGTTTTATTATTTTTACCAGTGAAGATGTTATAATAGTCATTTCACACAGTCAATGCTGAAATTGACCCATTTCTACTTTTGTTCTCATCATTCATTTTCAAATCTCCCATCTGGAATCATTTTCTCTCCTTGAAGTATGTTTGTAAGTCTTCCCTTTATGAGGCTCTTTTGGTAATAAGCCCATAGTATTCTTCTGAAACCTTTTTATATTGGCCTTATTTTTTAAAAATATTTTTTAAATTGATTTCAGAGAGGAAGGGAGAGGCATGAGAGATAGAAACATCAATGATGAGAGAGAATTATTTATCGGCTGCCTCCAGCACACCCCATATTGGGGATCAAGCCCACAATTGGGCATGTGCCCCCATGGGCATCTAACCAGTGACCTCTTGGTTCCTGGGTTGACACTCAACCACTGAGCCATGCCAGCTAGCAGCCTTATTCTTAAAAGATATTTTTGTAGGCATGCAATTATAAAATAATATTATCTCTCTGAATATCTCTTCAAGATACTAATTTACTATCTTGTGACTTGTTACTGTTGAGAAGTCAGTTTTCAGTTGAAATATGGCATTTCCCCCACTTAATTCCACTGCTGAATCAGTTCATCATCTTCAGGGGCTACTGCCATTAGACTTGTTGCCACTTCCTGTCTCTTCTGTGACCTGTGACTTGTTCCCGTTCACCTGCCCCTTTGGGCTCCAACTTCCTCTCTAGTCCTCTGAGTACAAGGGGTTTTTAGTAAAGTTCCACCCAGCCATTTCATTCATACCCTTGTGAATGCTGCTTTCAGAGGATTAAAGACCAGAATGTCCTGATTAAACATTTAATTAGACATAATAAAAAATATTGCCAGTTTTAAATAATTGATTCACTCATTAGTTTAATATGCTAATGACGGAGCCTTGAGAAAAGGAAATGGAATAAAATGTACCCTCTGAGAAAATGGGTTGAAATTAGATTTTTACACTAAGATTATTCAGAGTAAATTACCAGCTCCCAATAAATGGGAGCTGACTGACTAGTATTTCATTCACTACGTGGACTTCTAATGGCTAAACCTTTTTCAAACGATAGCACTCAGGACTGGCTTTTCAGTTAATTACTGTTAAAAACTGCCATAGATGCCCTAACCGGTTTGGCTCAGGGGATAGAGCGTCAGCCTGCGGACTCAAGGGTCCCAGGTTCGATTCCAGTCAAGGACATGTACCTTGGTTGTGGGCACATCCCCAGTAGGGAGTGTGCAGGAGGCAGCTGATTGATGTTTCTCTCTCAATGATGTTTCTAACTCTCTATCCCTCTCCCTTCCTCTCTGTGAAAAATCAAGAAAATATATTTTTTTAAAAAAACTGCCATAGTGCAGGAGACACAATGAAAAGAACATTGCACTCAGGTGGTCTGTGTTCAAATCTCATCTGTCACTTCCCTAGTGTGTCCTGGAAAAGCCTCCCAATTTCTTAGAGTTTTCCCTTGTCCTCTGTTCAGATGAATACGAGATTGTGTCCTAGACAACTTTTTGTTTCGAAGATATTTTTATGGTGCCCACTGAGTACTAGACACTCAGTATATATTTACTAAGTTAATAAGGCAAAACAATTAGTTTAGATGGTATTTTAAGTAACTTGTAATTTTCAAATGTGTATGTTTGAATTAGGATAAAAATGAAATTCACATATTGCAATTCATTGATAAGTATTTGAAATATATTTTGATCTCTGGGTTTCATCTCATTTTTTTTTTTTGTCTTTCTTATAATCTGTTTGTTAAGAAATCGGGTACTATGCTCTGAAGACTTTTCCACAGTGTAAATGTAACTGATTGCATCTCCCAGTAGAATTTAACACTTTCCTCCTGTAAATGGGTAGCTAGAGGGAGAAACTTCATCTGATTCAAGTACAGTCAACGAAATGTATTCACATATCAACCAATATATATATCCGAAAGTGCCTGGGGAATTCTGAGTTTCAGTGAGGTGCCATTTTATTCATGACAAAGAACCTAAAACAAAGGGAGTTCGCATTTCAAATAGCAGGGTGTTATTTTGAAACTCACACAGCCGCAATTTCTAAGGTGAAGGAAAATAAATGGCATCAGTGTGGGTCTGCAAGCACAGACACTGAACTCTCATTCGTAAGGCTGCGAACATGTGTTTGGATGTTACATTGATGAACCTACTTCATCCTACACTCCTAAAAGTCCACATAAACAAAGCAAGCCAGACTGTGGCTCTCCTTCCCTGCCTGTCTTCTCGTGCCCTGGGCATCTTTCTCATCATTGTCACATGTGGCATAACTTCCCTGCAGGGAAGCCAACTACAAACAATCTCAAAAGAAACATCCCTAGGACAAAATATGATGCAAATTAATACATATTACAAAATGCAGGTATTGGATAAGACGGCCTCTGATTCTAGGAGTTCTGTGCAGCCTCTCTGGGCTGACTCCACCGAAGCAATACTCTCCAACAACACCACACTCTCAAGTCTTGAGTGATGGTGTGCTGGAATTCAGTGTAGAGCACAGGGTATGAAAGCTTGCTTAGGAGTTATTTGGTCTGTTCCTCTTGTTTTTCAAACAAATTAGTGACTTGCAATACAAGACATGAACCATATTTAGCTATCTATAATAATAAAAGCATAATATGCTAATTAGACCTGATGATGAAGCTGGGTGCGGGTGCAAACTGGGCCGGTGCTGGCAGCGGGTGAGAGCACTGGGTCCGGTGCCAGCAGTGGGTGTGAGAGGTGGCTACCGGCCCCGATTGCCTCTCAGGAGCAGGGGGAGGTGGAGAAGCTCTGAGGGGTGATTGGGGCCAGCAGCCACGGCTCAAACCCGCTAATGGTGCCGAGTGGTTGGGGCCGGCGCCAGGCGCTGGCTGTGGGTGCAAGCGATGGCTCCAGTGCTGGCAGTGGTCGTGAGCAGGGCCGGTGCCACAGCAGGAGTGAGTGCCGGGCGGGACCATGGCACAGGAGCATAGAATTTTCAGTAACCACCAGAGGCTTGCCCTGATGATAGTGACCGGCACCCCGCACTGGTCTGGTGCCCCTGCTCACCTGCTCCACCATCCTGCTGCAGCCAATGCCCACCATGTTCTGTGTGTGACCCCTGGTGGTCAGTGCATGTCATAGCGACTAGTTGTTTGGTTGTTCAGTTGTTCCACCGTTTGGTCTATTTGCATATTAGGGTTTTATATATATATATATATATATATATATATATATATATATATATATATATAGACTAGAGGCCCCATGCACAAAAATTTGTGCACTCGGGGGGCAGGGGGGTCCCTCAGCCCGGCCTGTGCCCTCTCGCAGTCTGGGACCCCTCGGGAGATAACGACCTGCTGGCTTAGGCCTGCTCCCGGGTGGCAGAGGGTAGGCCCAATCCCTAGGTGCAGCCCCTGGTTGGGCTCAGAGCAGGGCCGATTGGGGAGTTGGGGTGCCGCCCCCTGTCATGCACAGAGCAGGGCGATCGGGAGGTTGTGATGCCACCTTCAGTCACGCTCAGGGTAGGGCCAATTGGGGGGTTGGGGCACCGTCCACAGTCACACTCAAGGCAGGGTCGATGGGAAGGTTGCAGTGCCACCCCCTGTCACGCACAGAGCAGGGCCCATCAGGGGGGTTGGGGCGCCGCCCTCTATCACCCACAGAGCAGGGCCGATCACGGGGTTGGGGCGCTGCCCCGTCATGCTGATCCCAGTGGGAGGCCTTGCGGCTCTGCTGATCCCGGTGCTGGGAGGCATATTACCCTTTTACTATATAGGGCAGAGGCCTGGTGCATGGGTGGGGGCCGGCTGGTTTGCCCTGGAGGGTGTCCTGGATCAGGGTGGGGGTCCCTACTGGGGTGCCTGGCCAGCCTGGGTGAGGGGATGATGGCTGTTTGCAGCTGGTCACACAGCCTTCAGGGTGGGAGTCCCCACTGGGGTGCCTGGCCAGTCTGGGTGAGGGGCTGAGGGCTATTTTCAGGCTGGGGGTGACTGAAGCGCCCAACCGCTCCTTTTTTTCTTTTTTTTTTCTTTTTTATTCTGGGCCAGCTTTAGCTTTGAGGCTTGGCTCCAGCTCTTAGGCCTCCGCTGCTGAAAGTAGGTTTCTGGCCTTTGCTTACAATGTTGCGATCCTGCTGGCTGAAGCCCAGCAGACTAAAGCAGGTTTCTGGGGTTTTGTTTAGCTTCTATATTTGTTACATAGTTGCTTAGAGTTGCAGCTCAGAGGCCTGCAGCGGCAGACGGGGAACGTTGGAGTCCTCCATCACTGAAGCAAGCAAGCCTCATGTTAGTTTCAAGCTGCCTGGCTGCCGGCCGCCATCTTGGCTGGCAGTTAATTTGCATATTGCCCTGATTAGCCAATGGGAAGGGTAGCGGTCGTATGCTAATTACCATGTTTCTCTTTTATTAGATAGGATGATTATACAGTTTCACTGCTCACCCTTCCTACCACACCCACTGCTGGCACCAGAGCCAGCACTCTCACCCGCTGCCAGCGCCAGCCCAGCTTGCACCCACAGCCGGCTTCATCATCTGGTCTAATTAGCATATTATGCTTTTATTATTATAGATGATTATACAGTTTCACTGCTCACCCTTCTTACTTGGGATAGGGCAAAGACAAATTCTTTCTTTTCCCCGGAGACTCCAGCATTATTGACAGTGGCTCCCTCTTAGCCCCCTACAACACACACACACACACACACACACACACACACACACACACTGCTTTTGCTCTTTTACAGATCAGGTCGCAAATCCAAGTAGTTCCCTCTGAATGTCACTCATTCATTCCCCTTCCCTCAAGCTCTTGCTTGGGTCCAGATTATTCATTCTATGAGTTATGGCCATCGCTTCTCCTTGCTCACTTATTGCCATGAAAGCAATCCTTTACATGTGCTGTATGGATGACATACTTCAGTTACTCAGAATCTTCTAAGGACAGTTGCCATCTGTCCAGTCTAAATGCAAACTCTTCACCCTGCTTTTCCACACTGTTCACTGGTCTGCTCTCCCTCACTAATCTCATTCACGCTTTGTGCTGCTGGTTGAACTCTCTGATTTCACATTTAAATCCACCTTAGAGCATTTTCTGCCACTCTCTCAACAGACTTTGCCAAACTTACATGTCATATGCAGAAATTATTTTAAAAACCAAGCCACGTCCTCTTTCTTCTGAGATATCTTCTCTACTTAATTCAAATTCCAAACTTCTTGACCTCTCTGGCTCTCATGATATCTCTGACCATAGGTCCATATGGTTTAGTCTCCATATACAGACTTATCTGGCTAAATTAACATCACTTACAGAAACTTTTGACTTTGAACAAATTTTGCAACTTTCCTATAAAATTGCAACCTATTGACAAATATTTGTTGAATATTTATTAAATGCCACATAGTACTACATATACGACACTAATCTAAATAATATGGTATTTACATCAACGCACAAAACACATTGTTGCCTTCAAGACCCTTATATTCTAGTTGAACCAACAAAATATGCATATTTGAAAAGATGGTTAACAATCACAAAAGATAATTACAAACAAACAATTATTAATAGCCAGACAGTGGCTACTATGAGGAACTCAGAAGGGAGGTCCTGGAAGGAGAAAAAGAATTTAGACCTTGGGCTTAGAGTTGTAGGTAGAGTATTTTGTTATTTTTGTTGTTGTTGTTGATTTCAGAGAGGAAGGGAGAGGGAGAGAGAGATAGAAACATCAATGATGAGAGAAAATCATTGATTGGCTGCTTCCTACACGCCCCCCCCCCCCCCCCCAGTGGGGATAAAGCCCACAACTCAGGCATGTGCCCTGACCAGGAATCAAACTGTGACCTCCTGGTTCATAGGTCGATGCTCAACCACTGAGTCACGCCAGTTGTAGGTAGAGTTTTTAATGGCAAAGAGTACATTAGAATTAGCTAGGGCATGAACATAGAGTATGAGCAGATATGAACCTATTTAGCTATCTACACTAATAAAGAGAAAGATGCAAATTGACCATACCTTTGCGACATCCACCAGCCAATCAGGAGCGAATATGCAAATTAACCTACAAAGATGGCAGGTTAATTTGCATACACAGGCGCTGAGCGGCCGGGGGTTGGTTGGGATGCTTGAGTCGTCACTGACGCAGGTGTTCCGCACTGCCCCAGCCACTCTGGGCCTCTGGGCAGCATGGGAAGGCTGAAAGGTGGCTCTGGCCAGAGTGAAGGCGGTGCTGTCAGCCAGGGGAAGGAAGGCCCATTCTTGCATGAATCTTCATGCATCAGGCCTCTACTGTCGTTATAAATGTCACTGCTGCTGCCCGGCCAGAAGTGATGTTTCTCATCATTGATGTTTCTCTCTCTCTCCCTCTCCCTGCCTCTAAAATTAATACAAATATTTTTTAAAAAGCCACTGCTGCTGACTATAAACATGATGAAGATGATGTTAACAATGGTGCTCATGAAAGTGATGTGAGGAAGGTGAAGCTATGGGCAATGAAGGGTGAAATATGCTTTACAATAGAAGCTATTCTGTTTTTGCCAGCCTGGTCTTAATTTGTATTAGTTAGTGTGAAATCGTTTTTTGTTTCAGTTTACCATTCCAATGCTAATTCTGATAGCAGTGCTGTGATTGAGTATTTTATTCTTGCTTTATAGTAGCGGTTTAATGAATTCTCTCCCCCCGCCCTCCTCCCCCCACTCAACCCCGCCACCACCACCACTCCACATCCCCAGTGGAACAGCAGCAAAGCTTGTAGGTTGATGCTAATTTTTCTAGTTAGAGTCTTGTTAATGCACTTTGGCTTGGTAAAGCATGATATAAGGAGTGCCCAGGGAAAAGTGCTTTCTCCTGAGATTGTTTTCCTTTAGTAGCTGTTGCCCCAATTTTACTCCTAAAAGCTTGGCTTCTGGACTGATGATAATAAAGCCTAACCTTCCTACTTAGGATGGGGCAAAGGCAAATCCTTTCATTTCCCCTGAGGTTCCAGTATCACTGACAATGTCATTTCCCCACGCCTTTGCCATTTATACAGAGCAAGTTGCAGGTCCAATGCATGTCACTCATTTCTTCCCCCTCCAATTGAAAAAGGAATGTGAATATATATATATATAAAACCAATGTTGAGATTATCTTGACAATGCAATTATACTAAACTTACAATAGTGCACATACATGCACCCTTCCCCTCCCCCACACACAACACACACACACACACACACACACACACTTCACTTTATGTGAAAGATCCTGCCATTTTCCTCTTAAGCTTGGGAAAATTGAAGGCACAAAGGCAAGCATGTGCTCAGTTCCACTCAGTAGAGACCTGAGCTAAAATGACGCCTGCAAAGCAAATGCGGTGACCTTTAAAGGAATCGAGAAGAAGCTATTTCCAGCACATGACTAAATGCTATATTTTAAAGGTTCTAACCTTATTTGCTACAAGTGTATAATATCAGGGAGTCCTGGTGAGGGAAGGGTCTGCATTCATCACATGGCACAAGTCACTTACAAAAGAGATGGGGAAAGTTATTACTTCCCAACTTACAGACACCAAAGTTCAACCCAGCTCCTTTTGTGGTTTGCTGCATTAAATAAGGTGCAGGGGTCACTTGGAGAATTACAGGCTTCTTGACCTAACAAAAATATAAAGTTTCCTGCAAATAGCAATGGCTTTCTCATCATGCAGAGCAATTTATGACACAAACACACACACACTTTCACAGTTCATGCCATTTTGCAAGACTGACCCTTGGTGTGTCTATGTCTACGGTACTAACTTTATTTACTCTCCCAGTTGGTTAATAGCAGTAATTAATCTACAAGACCCACTATCAAAATAAAGAGTGGGTAGGCAAAATAAATTACTCATTTTTTAAACAGTATTTACTCTTTCTATTGGTGAATAGTAGTAATTGATTGATAAGACCCAGTTTGTGGAATCTAATGCACAAAATAAACTGATGACCAAAATAGGTCCAGAGGCATGGATGCGTGGAGCACACAGACAGAGGGGGGGGGATTGGGGGTATGGGAAGAGTTTAACTGAAGAATTTATATGCATAGCTCATGGAGACAGACGATAGTGTGGTGAAGGCCCAGGGTGGAAAGGGTCTGGGTGGAGGTGGGGGAAGGGGGGAAAGGAGGAACATCTGTAATACTGTTGGATATAAAAAAAAGGTAACAAAAAAAGAATGAGTAAACAAAAGAAATTACTCATTAAAAAAATCCTAATATACCATCTTTGAAACTAAAGTTTGACTACTATGAAGACATGGAGGGCTGTTTGCAAACAATAAAAATATGGGGTTGTAATACTACTTACGTTAACATATACCAGAATCCTCTGGACTAGATGCCTTAGCATAGATGATAGATAGATAGATAGATAGATAGATAGATAGATAGATAGATAGATGATAGATAGAATTGACAATATCATCTTACATTTGTATACTGCTTACAAAAATACTAGTATTTGGCCACAGTTTCTTATTCTTAACCTCATTATGTTTTATAGATTAAAAGTACAGATTTCCAGCAGATCAGCGTCAGGGAATCATTTCCCCACCCCGATTACATAACCCACATCTGTGAAGGAGTGAGTTGGCAATTATCTCATGGCGATAGGATTTACAAATCAGCCAAGCCAATAAAACATGTGGGGGCTTATGTGGTCAGAGCTGTCTCCAGTTCACTTTTATGCTAAGTGCAGGTGTCCGAACATTAGGAAATAACCTAGTTACCTAAGGACGTGCTGGCCTCTATGTGATTGACTGACTAATTTTTGATTTGTAATGGTGAACTAGAGAACCCCTTTCCACCTAGTTAGCATAAAAACATTTGTTGCTGTTTATTGGTTTTCCATACTTAGCATTGAAAGACTGAGCGCACAAGCAGAACGCAACTCGATGGGGCCTGTGCCATGAGGTTTCAGGTGAGGGGGAGTTCTCTTGTTAGGATTCTATCCCAGTCAGAAAACAATTGCATGAGGGTTTTGAAATCTGTTATTTAGCCATAGCTCAGATTTAAAAAACAAACAAACACCAACAAAACATACTAGTGAGGCCATTGCTCTCCAAAGCAGCAATAAGCGAAGTCAGAGAAGGAAAAGAAATCAAAGTTCAGACATATCTGGGAGATTTTTGTGGGTTTGGGTTCAGTTCCAGACCATTGCAATAAAGTGAATATCACAAGAAAGCGAGTCACAACTTTTTTGGTTTCATAGTGCATATAAAAGTTATTTTTACACTATACCGTCGTCTATTAAGTGTGCAATAGCATTATGTCTAACAAAACAGTGAACACACTTAGCTAAAAATACTTTATTGCTAAAAAATGCCAACCATCCCCTGAGCCTTCAGCAAGTCGTAATTTCTGTGGTGCCTGTAGACTTGCTCAAGGCAGGGTTGCCACAAACCTGCAATTTGTAAAAAAGGCAATATTTGGGAAACACCATTAAGCAAAGTGCGATAAAACAAGGTATCACTGTAGTTAAGGGCGGTATGCAAACTACATTCGGAAATTAGTTCAGTTTCACAGTAAGGGTAGCAAACGGTGGGAAACTCAACAATGAGATGTTAAATCAAGAAGTCACTTAAACCTAAAGATCTTACCAATGGTTCCCTGGTGATTTGGGTCATCACTTGCTCCAAAATGCACTTGACTGAATTACAGGAAATCTAAGGTCTATCGGCAGCAGCTGACTTTTAATGGCCCAACGAGTATACTATAGAGTGATTCGGGCTACTGTTGTTGAGACTTTCTAGAATGAAACAAAATACACATCAATTTTCAGTACAGAGATCTCAGTATTACTGGAATCAAAATAGGTCCCAGGAACTGTTAGTCAAAAAGGGTTTCCACAAGGTAATTCCTGCAGCCGGAGACATGATGAAATAAGCCCAGGGAACTTCAGGCCTGTGAGTCCCTTGTTTATGCTGCCCAGCTCTTTTCTTCTGCATAGAAATTCAAATTCAGTTAATTTATTTCAAACTCATTAAAGGTAACCCAAAGCGATGGTATTGAGGAACACGCATGACAAGTGGCAGGCTTCCCCTAATATTACCTTTGGCAAAATTGGTTATGGGTTTGCCGAGGACGATTAGAATGGGGAGTTTTCAGTTGAACTTCAGGGTCATAAGACTTCAGTGGAAGGGTATGCTCATTTATCCACTTATAAAAATGCTAGATAGTAGTATGCAGGGATACCCAGCAAGCATATCCAGTCTGCATTTCAGATGGATGTGGCCATACCCCTACCATCTTGAGTGACCATCTCTCTGTTCTATCATCGTGCACAATAATAATAGCTAACTTTTATTGAGTGCTTCTGATATTCTAGGCACTATTCTAAATACTTGGTATGGGATCATTCATTTAATCTTCCAAATAATCTTTGGCAATGTGATGCTATTACTATTCCCATTTGTCCTATTAAAGAAACTGAAGTACAGAGAGACTAAAGGACTTGCCAAGATCACATAGCCAATTAGTGGCAGAACTGGGATTTGCAACCATTTTCTCAATTCCAGGGTATTTGCTACTTCACAGAGTTTCATGAGGATTCAAACATTCCTGACATATAGCTAGTATCAAATAAATATTAGATGTTATTTTTAAAAATCATTTAGACTCATATCCTGCTGCTGGCATACTATTTTTTAAACTGGGCTTTTATGACCTATCATAATGATTCTGACTTATATGGTCACTCTTTCCGTAGCTTATCTTCTCAAAATCCTATGGAATTCGACATGATGCAAATGTATAAGATTTAGTCTTACTAGTTGATAAGTAACCTGTGCTGGTTCTGTTTCTATGGAGAACCCTGACCAATACACCCATGAACTGAAAGGTCAACAACTAGGGCTGGCCCACAGGCATTTTTAGCAGCCCACACAAATTTCATCATTTTCCCCAATCATTCCTGGAACCATGAGACATAACATCCCAGAATTTCTCTCAGGAGAGTGGACCTTCAAAATCTCACTCGTCTGCTCTTATTCCTTGAGGGGTTCAGTTTGCCTGCAAAGAAGAACTTCAGGCTTTAGGATAAGCAAACACGGAAACTGCCAGCAGCACGACCAGATTGCTGGAGTCTGTGGCTCGTCCTGGGACACTCCAGGTCATCCTGAGAACAAGCCCACACAGCTGGTGAAGAGGGCAGCTTGGCCCATCCCCTCACTGCGTCTGCCTTTCCCACAGCTGACTGCAGCCCTTGCATGGGCTGAAAACCAAGATGTGATTGATTCAATATCATGCCAGAGATGTTATGCCTGATTATTTAAATCCCCTAAGGTGAATCTTTAAGAAAACAGTGGGAAAATAATATCAATAGCTTGTAAAAGATAACTCACACACCATCAAAAGCCAAGTGTAGCATTTCACCCAGTTCGGCTTGTTAATCCCCCAGCAAGGACCTCCTTTTCATATGGTAAAGACTTCTTAGAGTGCAGAATGAAGTGTTAATGTCTGAACAGCTGGTGGGTGGTTTAATCTAGTCACAGGTGAGTGGATTTTGCCCATTGCATTTTCTCACTGTTGTCACTTCAAAAATAAGAGAGTTACACCCTCCAGAAAGCACAAGATATAAAACCAATATGTGTGCCTTTCAATTAAAGACCTAAGGCTCTGTGTCTGAGTTGGAGCAACACCCCAACATCAACGAAATGTTTCTGAGAAATGCAGGACTGGGTTTGTGAGTGTTTCTGTACAAGAATCCCACTAATGAGCTGTTATGTCCCTGACAGCTCAGATTGCTCTGGGCTGAAGCTTGTTCTACACGTTGTCACCTAGGGTGTGTCTTTTTTCCCGAAATCTTACTGTACTACACATATTTGAGGGTCTTTTTTAACTTTATTGATTGATTTTCTTTTGGGAGGGGGCGACGAAGAGAAAAAGAGAGAAACATAAACTGGTTGTTCCGCTTATTTATGCATTCATTGGTTGATTTTTATATGTACCCTGACCAGCGTCGAACCCACAACCTTGGTGTATTGACCCAGCCAGGGCAAGACATACTTATTGTTTAACAATCAAAATGTTCACATGGATTCAAATGTTTCCTTTTTTAGCTATGGCCAATGATGTCACAAGTATAGTCCAAACAGCTCTCTCTCTCTCTCTCTCTCTCTCTCTCTCTCTCTCTCTCTCTCTCTCTCTCTTCTGTCTCTCTCTTTTTAAAAAGCAGCTTTAGGTTCACAGTAAAATTGAGCAGAAGGCACAGAGATTTCCCCCGTATATGCACACCCTCCCCCGTTATCAATATCATCCGCCAGAATGGTACATTTGTTATAACTGACGTACCTACATTGACACCTCATTATCACTCAAAGTCCATAGCTTATACTAGGGTTCACTCTTGGTATTGGACATTCTGGGGATTTGGACAAACATATAATGACCTGTATCTACCATGGCACTATCACAGAGAGTAGTGTTATAGGACTAAAAGTCCTCTGTGCTCTGCCTATTCATCCCTCCCTCCCCCTCTAACCCCGGCAACCACTCATCCTTTTACTATGTCCATTTGTTGCCTTTCCAAGAATGTTATACAATTGGAACATACAGTATGTAGCCTTTTTAGATTGTCTTCTTTCACTTAGTAATATGCATTTAGGTTTCCTCTAAGTCTTTTCATGGCTTGATAGGTCATTTCTTTATAGCACTGAATGATATCCTATGGTCTGGATGTATCATAGTTTGCTTATCTAGTCACCTACTGAAGCACATCTTTATTGCCCAAACTTATAAAATTCTCTTTGGGAATACCTCTTTGAAACATAAAAGGGTTAGTAATTCACTTCAGGGAAAAAGAAAATTTTAATTGTTTATTAAAATGCATTTGTGGAGCGAAGGCTACACATTTCCTGGGTGAGGTGGGCAGACTGGAGTCAGCGGGAAGCCTTGAGTGAAGAACTCTAGTGAGTTTTAAAATACCATATTCATTGATATGATTTCCTCTGGTTTAATCACTCAGTGTTAAATATTGCATAAAATTAAGAATTTTGAGCATATGTATAAACCTGCTGAGATTTATACATTACTTGGCAATTTCAGATTTTACCTAGCTAGTAACATCCTTCATTTAAGGCCTCTGATTCCATTGACTGACCCATTACATTAAGAGAGAATAACAGTGCCCTTTATCTTCAGAAAAAAATGAAGTAAATACTGTTAAGAGCAAACATTTCCTGTCATGGTGTATTCTCAGATGTAAGTTCTACTTACATTGTGCAATGCACACACATTAAAACAATTAGCTTGTTATTTGCATCACATAATTCAAATTGTTTTCATTGAACCAACCTGTTGTTTCTGAACTGTTTATGCATCTCCATGATAATGTAAGCTGCTGGAAGACATCCACACTTTTCCAGTTTAGTTCCTGGATCATGGTGCTGGGGCTTTGAGACCTTAACCAAAGGCTTGGCCTGGTGCCAGCACTGATAACTGGGGAAGGTTTAATGGCCTCTCTGAAATGGGAGTAGTCTTATTTTCCTTATTATTTAAGCAAGCCAGCATTTACAGAAGCCAAAATAGCAGGGTTAAAATTTCAAACAGCAGTTTTTATATAAAGATGGATGCTTCAATAAATTGTTCTTTTTTAATTTTTAATTTTTAATTTACTTCAGAGAGGAAGGGAGAGGGAGAGAGGTAGAAACATCCATGATGAGAGAGAACGTTGATTTGCTGTCTCCTGCACGCCCCCTACTGGGATGAGCTCGCAACTTGGGCATGTGCCTGTCCACGAAAGGAGAGGTGTTATTCCAAGGCGTCCCTTAACTGTGCAAGTATTCGGTCATTTTAAGTAGTTGCTAGCGAAGAGACTACTCTAAGCCAAAAGGACAGAGGGTAGGCTTAACACTTAGGATCATTAAGAGTTATCCGGAGGAAATACGCCACACAAGATTTATGCAGTTGCTAAATCACACAGCACACTTTATTTTACTCACATATACGGTCCTGGTGCGTGGGTACGAGCTTAAAAGGGACCCAAGGTCTGGTGGCTTCCTCTGAGCAACATTGTCACTGTGGGCTGTCGTGTTGGGCCCAGCAGGGTCAGGAGAGGGGCAGCGTCCCACAACGGGATCCGGGCATCCGGGGGAGAGAGCATCCCTTGGAGGCAGATCGAATCAGAGGCTCAGCTGTTCGTCTGCTGTCAGGCGTGGAGCGGAGCGGAGGGGGTGGAGGGTGGGGGTTAGGGGGTGGGGGGGGAGACTGCACCCAGCTTGGGGGCGATCAGCGAAGGCAAGCTTCCAGCGATCGAACCACCAGCACAGCGCAGGGATCAACGTGATCAGCGACGACATGCGTCCAGCGATCAAGCGAGTAATCACCGAATGTCCCTTCGGACCCCTTTTTATAGCTCATCTGTCCACACACGGCAGTCCAGGTTCTTGTAAACAACAGCTAAGGTTTTACATAGGTTTCTTATGGCATTACTAGTAAACAACTCCGCTCTGTGCGGGAGGGGGAATACACTCTCTAGCTTATCTGAGTTTAACACACACAGCTCTTGTAGTAAGAGGTTACAAGTGAAAGTCCAGGGTTTTTTCCCTACACAATTTCAAAACACTTCAAAACAAATACAGAATATTATTCTAATACATTTATACTTCTCTAATACACACTAGGCTATTGTCCTATCCTAATACGGCGCCCTTGACCAGAATTGAACCCGGGACCTTTCAGTTCCTAGTCTGACACTCTATCCACTGAGCAAAACCAGCTAGGTCAAGATGAATTGTTCTTTACATGAGCTTTGGGAATTTCACATGACATCTAATTAACTAACTGGCGGTGCCTGGAGTACCACCAGTCTGAGAACCCCTATTATTGGCTTCTGTCAAATGGGGGTAAAAGTTCTGCCCAGGCTGCTTCACTGGGGTAGAGTGAATCTCTGCCCTGTGTTTGCTCATCTTGAGCCCAGCAGAGGTAAATCCAGAGATCTCTATGGACTCTTGTAGGTATGACATTCAATAAGTCTATAATCTTCAGAATTCAGGCTCATTCTCTAATCATTGCCTTTGGCAGAAAAGGGCAAGTCACATGGTAAACAAAAACTTTGTGTCTTTTATTCAACAGATATTTAGACAACATCTATTGTGTTAGTAGTCATTGCAAGAGAATAGATATGCTCAATCATCTCTACCAATAATAATCGACTACTATGATTTAACAGTAATGTCAGTAAGTACTAACGTTTTCTATGCCCCAGCCATTCTTCTATGATTTTATATAGCTTAGTAATCCTTGCAACAATTCTATATGGTACGTAAGGTAAGGAAATAGAGAGGGTATGCCCACCACCAGTAAGTGAATAAGCTAGGATTTAAATACAGGCATTGTGACTCCAAATTCCTTGTTCCTAATCACTGTACTATAATAAAAGAATTACAAAAGGAAACAAAGAATGTGAAGAGTTACTTATAAAGTTTGAATTTCTTATCTGGATTTAACATAAACTGTAGGAAAGAAATTGCCCACCTCATCTATAGATTTGGTGATGGGATTCAGGATTAAAAACAACAAGGACAAAAGACCAAAGTCTTAATCTCTTTATATATTTCTTTGTGCTAATATTATTACGTTGGTTTAGAAAGAACTGGGAACAGATTGAGGATTTTAATCTTGGGCCAGTGTGAGGTACTCTTGGTGTGAGATCACTCCAATTGTTCTAAATGAAGGCCCAAGTTCTACTGCCATGTATAAGTGGGGAAAGTCCACTGACCCTCACAGCTTTTGTCCTCTTCACAGTATTGACTACATGCTATAGATGTTAGCACTAGAGAGATGCCACAGCATTGATATTAAGTGTTTAAGATGTTGGGCTCTGGAGACCCATCTAGCTGTGAACTCAGAAAGAACTTAGTGTGAATCCTGGCTCTCCTGGAAGTGTGGTCTTGCCAAGTGCCTCAGTCATATCAACTTCAGGTTTTTTATCTGAATAATGGGGAGAAAAATAGAACCTCCCTATGAAAGTTAAATGAGTTAATACGGTTAAAGATAATACTAAGTTTTGGCACACTGTAAGCACTCACAAAATTATTTGCTGTTAACATTATATAATGCCACTTCATAGTCCATAGTCTCTCAACTAGACCCCACATCTAAAGGGTAGGTTTCTAAGACTTTTTTGTTTTTCTGTTTTTACCTTCCTGCTTAGTCCTTACAATGTTCAGTAATACACATTGACAGATTGATTGGCAAGGAAAGCAAAAGCTGAGAGCTAAGTTCTCTACATATAAAGTCCGAGAACAAAAAAAAAGACAGCAAATGAGTGGGTTGCCATTTGGTCTTTTGATCATTCTATTCAGATTTGTGTGATCAGATTTCCTCTCTTTTATAAATCATAGGAATAACTTCAGGAAGCCTCAGACATCTCATATAAGGTTAAATATTTCAAACGGAGCTGTGCATGAGCCTTGAAAATATCCAGACAAACATATGTTGAAAACCTTTTTGCAAAGCCCACCGCAGCACAACGAGCCAAGGTGGCCAGACCATCCCTGCAGCTGTGTGCTCAGGGCACACGCACCCATTTATCAGGGGTCGTCCATCTTGAACACAGCTTGCAGACCTCTTCTCCAGAATGAGGTCACCCCAGAGCCCAGATGGGCAGGCAGGCTGCAGAATAAGATTGTCTGGGTGCAGATGTGGGAAGAATTGAGACTAACAACCATAATGGAAACAGGAAATGAGAGTTAGGTCAGCCCAATTGTACAGTTGCTGAAAAAGCAAAACTTAGCCCTGTGGTATAATTTTCATGCTCCATAATGTTGACCACCAATCAGCCAACTTTACCGATAGGTTAGGTTGTCACTATGGGAAAGAAAATCCTTCAAGGGTGTCCATCAGACCCCTTTCCCACTACAGTCTCCTTAAATTCCTTCCTGCACTCCAAATCAACATTAACACTAGATCTAAAGCAGCGATTCTCAACCTGTGGGTCGCGACCATCAGAAAACTCATATAGCATATCAGATATTTACATTACGATTCATAACAGTAGCAAAATTACAGTTACGAAGTAGCAACGGAAATAATTTTATGGTTGGGGGTCACCGCACATAAGGAACTGTATTAAAGGGTCACGGCATTAGGAAGGTTGAGAACCACTGAAAGGGTCATTCCGTTCAAATGCTTTCAATGGCAGAAACAGACGTTTCCCCTACTTTTTAGGGGCAAGGCCTTTGAAGACTGGAGGGCCTCACTGACATATAAAACAAAAAAGTACAAATACGGATTTAGTGATAATTAAAGAGTGAGCCCCTTCCCTTATGGTGCACATAGACATGTATGTTCATAGTATGCACATATTCACAAGCTCACATATACGTACACAAGCACAAATGCATACACTTAGTGCTTCTGTCCTTTGTAAGGATAGTTATTTTGAGAAAATTGTTGCTAGGTCTCTGCGCTAGGAGAGTAGTGAATGATTAATTTTTCAAGATGGTTAGCTTATGTTTGCTGCTGTGATGTTAGTGACCTCACCCTCCAAGAGTATGTCTGAGGCTGTCTGCCAACCTGCACACTCTGTTTGAATACTCTGCCACTCTGCCCTTGACCTTGCCTGGTCCTTGATGTCTTTTTGGCTGATGATAAAAGCCATGCACAGCTAAGACATGCAGTCTGACAGAATTATCAGCACCAAGGCCTGCTAATTTTTTAAAAACTACAACACTCTGTTTCTAAAAAGCCATGATTTTACTCTATAACATATGCCAGTATGCTCAAAACTTGGGAAACATCTTACCCCAAACCTTTTCTAACTGCAAACCCTCTGTGATCATTCCATTTTCTACAAATCTTAGACTCTTATGTGCCATATCACCTAATCATATAACATCTTATACAATTCTCTCATTGTTTCACTTATATTAGGCCTGCTTTCCCAAATGAAGTGAACCCAGAAAAAAAGCAAAACTTAGGAAAATGCTTAGGAGAAAAGTAATTTTTTTATTTGCTATTTTCCAACAAGATTAGGAAGGAAGACAGAGCCTGCTGAGTTGATTAGCTGGTAATACATTAACGTATATCAGAATGAAGTAGATGTCCCAACTTCATTTTATCTGTCAAACAGAAAGATGTTCAGATTAGAAAGTAGAGTGTGGACAAAACTGGGTGAGAGAAAGTAGAGCCTAAGTCCAGAGACAGACATAGACTAGTAAGCTAGAGGAAATGAATTTAAATCAGGTAGCTCAGAAAAAATTATGCGTGCAAGATAAAACTAATGAACTGTTTGGAAAATCATAATGCATAGAGGAGATCTTAGAAAAAAAGAACTACAGAGCTTATCTGACTAAAAACCAATGCAGTCCATTTGTTCAATAATTCATTCATTAACAAATTTGTGTCAGGAGTCTACTAGTCTTATGGATCTGTCTGGAATTATTCTAGGCACCCTCATGCAAAAAAAAAAAAAAATAAGACAGATAAAGTTTCTGTGCTGGTAGAGCTGACATGCTAGTGGTAGAGACAGAAATGAAACAAACGAGCAAATAAACATATAATGGCAGCTGGTGATGAGTGCCAGGAAGAAAAATAAAGCAGAGTAAGGAAATAGAATGTAACTGTGGATGGAGGAGTTCTATTTCAGATGGAGTAGTCAAGTATGGACTTTCTGAGTAGGTGGCATTTGAGCATAAATTAATTAAGGAAATGAGCCAAGAAAATATCTCGAGACTTGAAGAGTACTCCAGGCATAGGAGACAGCATGTATAAGGGCCTTGAGTAAGAAAGCAGCTTGGTGAATTCAAGAGACAGAAAGAAGGCCCAGGTGGCTAGAGCAGAGGAGCACGAAGAGTGAAGTGGGATAGGTAGGCAGATCATGGGGCAGCTTGGAGGCCACAGTAAAGAGGACTGGAGTTTGTCTGAGTGTTAATTGGAGGCTCCTGAAGAGTTCTGAGGAGGAAGTGTCATTATATGATTTCTAATTTAAGAAGATTGCTCTGTTTGTTGTGTGGAGAATACACTAAATAGGACCCCAGAGAGAACGCCCTGAGACAAATTAACAGGCTATGCCATTAGCCCAGAAGAGAGATAAGGTGACTAGCGTGGTAGTGGCAGAGGTGTTGAACCATCTAAAGGAATTACAGACGGGACTTACCAATGGGTGGGTTGAGGGAAGGAGTTAAGGATGATAAGCAAGTATTGGTTAACAGTAATCGGCAAACTGGGCTCACGAGCCACATGCGGCCCTTTGGCCCCTGGAGTGTGGCTCTTCCACAAAATACCACATGTGGGCGCGCACGTACAGTGCGATTGAAACTTCCTGGCCCATGGGCAGAAGTCGGTATTTTGTGGAAGAGCCACACTCAAGGGGCCAAAGAGCCGCGTGTGGCTCAAGAGCCGCAGTTTGCCGACCACTGGTTAGAACAATTGAGTGAATCATGGAGCTGTTTACTAAGATGAAAAGATTGGTGGAGGAGCAGAACTGGAAGCAGGGTAGAGAATCAAAAGTTACATGGGAAGTGAGATTATTAACTAATGCAATTGCTAAAAAAACTAATGGGACCTTTGACTACATTAATAGAAGTGTAGCATCTACGTCAAATGATACGACACCTCTAATGCGTGCTGTTTGAAACACATTGACTGCTCTGTTCGGTACTAGATTCTACCTTTTAAGAGGAATATTAACGAAGAGACCCACATTCAGAGGATAGAGTCCAGGAAGGAGGAGGACCTCACATGGCAAATGCTTGAGGAAACTGGAGACTAGAGAAAAGAGTTTGCTGAGAAAGATGAATGCAGCACATGGTATTGGTCTTCAAATATTTAAGGAAATTAAACTTATCCTGTGTGACTATAAAAGGTACTTGAGTAGAGGCGGGTTAGAAGATACAAGGAGACAGACTTCAGAAAGGAGGGATTTCTATCAATTAGAGAGCTGTTCTAGAAGAGACTGGCTAAGCATTTATCAATGGGGCACATTAGGTAGTAGGCTGAAATAGGCAATATCTAAGTCCTTTCCATCATGAGGTTTCTGTGACCCTAAATAGGAGAGCTCCCGGCTGCAGGGCTACGTCTGCGGGCCATCTGTGCTTTCCTCCCTTCTCATCTCCCTGTTTATTCCCAGTTGGCACCTTTAGATGTTTCAATGTGCGGGTCTCTCAGGCATGCCTCTGTATTGAGCAGGGACTCCTTTGTTGAATTATAGTTGGTTAACTTGTTGACATTTCAGGGGGAGAAGCCAAGGGGATCTCTCACACCACCATTCCTCTGACGTCACTCCCAAGATGTAAACTCTTCCTGGTTAGGAACCATCATGGTGTTTTTAAAGTCAGCATAGGTTACATAGAAGAGGTTAAAAACATATTTTTTAAATGTACTATTTTTGATTTGCCTTTCAGATCTAACCAATGAAACCTTTAATATAGTGCTTATTTTTTTGTTTTGTTTTGTTTTTTTGGTTGTTCTTTTGTGTAGGGGTCTTGATGATACATCTGTTCTCTGCAACAAAAAGCCTGGTCAGCTCTTTCAATTATTAATGACAGACTAAGACTCGGCGTAACCAAGGGTAACACAGAACTCTAGGAAGCCGTTTGGAGTAACCTTCTGCCCTTAAACAGGACTGGACAGAGAGACAGCCAGATGGAGCGAGAAGAGGACAGACATTCCAGTTAGACCAGTGGCTGTCAACCTCTCTAATGCTGCGACCCTTTAATACAGTTCCTCATGTTGTGGTGACCCCCAACCATAAAATTATTTTCGTTGCTACTTCATAACTGTAATTTTGCTACTGTTATGAGTCGTAATGTAAATATCTGATATGCAGGATGTATTTTCATTGTTACAAATTGAACATAATTAAAGCATAGTGATTAATCACAAAAACAATATGTAATTATATATGTGTTTTCCGATGGTCTTAGGCGACCCCTGTGAAAGGGTCATTTGACCCCCAAAGGGGTCTCGACCCACAGGTTGAGAACCGCTGAATTAGACACATCTGCCGGTGTGTCTGAACAATTGTGTTTCAACTAATTATTGTAAGAATAAAATTAGAGAATCCATGTGAAGCATCTAGCAAGTACCTGAACTTGGATAAATGGTTACTGTTATTTTATTACTATAATTATTCACAAATGTTGAGCTGTCTGATCTTTGATTTCACCTCCAAGTAGATGGGATGGGTCCTTTCCAAGGCCTTCCTTTTATAATGTTTAGAGCCTGGTGCTGAGGCTCCCTGATGGATCATCTATAAAATGAGAGAGTAGGATGACCTTTAGATCCATTCAGCTCTCCCAGCCAAAGTTTCTATAAGATTTACTGCCATGAAGAATATTCCAAAAAAATGTGCTAAGTCTCCAAATTGGAATTAATAAGAAATCTTTGTAAAAGTGCTTGAATCTGCCCTAGCTGGTTTGGCTCAGTGGATTGAGTGTCAGCCTGAGGACTGAAGGGTCCTGGGTTCGATTCTGGTCAAGGGCATATGCTCAGGTTGCAGGCTTGATCCCCAATTGGGGGGGGGGGCAGTGTGCAGGAGGCAACCTATCAATGATTTTCATCATTGATGTTTCTATCTCTACCCCCTCTTCCTCTCTGAAATCAATAAAAATATATTTAAAAATAAAAGTGGTTGAATCCAATATGACCATGTGGAAATAACTTTTCTTCATGCTAGTTAGAAAATATAATGAAAAATATGACATTTATAAAAGCAAAAATTCATAAAATGCTTAAACCTAGTGTTAGCAAGACATGCAAAAGACCTATGTAAAGAAAACATCAAATAGTTCCTGAAAAATATAAACTAATTATTGAGTCATTGGAGACACACACAACATTCTCAGATGGCAAAACTAAATGTTTTAATCTTATTATTGAGAAATTGAGTTATTTGTTTAAAACATATCCAATAAAATCCCCGATGTCACTTTTCTTTCTTTCAGTATGCTTGAAAAAGAATGTTTCAAACATTCATATGAAAAAAAAATGCATTTATGTAAGGAACAGCTAAATACATTTTGAAAGAGAAGAAATGAAAAAAAAACTGGTTGCAATACCACAGAATGTATATTTCACTACATGTACAAACTAAATTCTCAATATATTCAAAAGCTAAATGTCAAGTTCAGACTTTAAACTCTAGGGGAAAAGCACCCCAAAACAAATTAACATGTATCTATTGTCTATCTAACAGGGAAAGACTTGAAAGCAAAAAACAAACAAACACGAGAGCAAAAAGGAAAGAAGGAAGGGAGGAAAGGAGGGAAAAAAAGAGAGAGAGAGAAGGAAAGAATCCATGTGAGCATTAGTCATTTAAACACATAAAAGTTTACATTATTTGTCAATTTAAAAATACAAAGCTAGAAGAAAATTTGCAAAATATGACAGAGGTTTAATATTCAATATATGAAAAGATTTTCTTAGGCTGTCCAAGCAGCAGACAATAAGACAGAGTTAAAAGTTGGAGAATTTTATGAGGCGCATTAATTTCATGGGGCTGCCATAATAAAATACCACAAACTAGGTGGCTTAACCAACAGGGATTTATTGTCTCACAGATCTGGAGGCTAGAAGTCAGATACCCAAGTGTCTGCTGGGTTGGTCCTTTCTGAGGGCTGCGAGGGAAGATCTGTTCCATACATTTCTGGTGGTCTCGGGTGTTCGTTGGCTTGTAGATGGCATTCTCCCTGTGTCTTCAGTCGTCTTTCCTCTGTAAGCATCTGAATCTGCATATGGTGTTCTTGGTGTATGTATATCAGTCATTTTGGATTAGGGGCCTCCCCTACTCCAGTATGGCCTCATCTTACCTAGTTACATTGCAATAATCCTATTTCTAAATAAAATTATATTCTGAGGTACTGGGAGTTGGTTTTCAACCTATGAACTGGGGGGAGGGACAGATATAACTCAACCTTTAACATTAAGGGAAATGCCTCTGTGAAAGGAAATCAGGAGAGAGCTGGACAGGTTGGAAGGGCCATTAAAGGTGGGGTGAGATGCTGTAGACCACCTTACAGTCTAAGGAAGAGCAGGAAATCCATAGGAGCGTCCTTGAGACAAAGTCAAGTCGACAAAGAATTCTGTCTCCCAAGAATGGGTCTGCCTTCGTATCCCCACCACAGTCATGGCTAGAAGCAGCCAGTAAGTGGCGTGGCCCCAATGTAAATAGAGCAATGCATTTCAAATGCTGTAGCTAGCGCCCTCAGTCAATGATGCCACAGTCGTAGGAGGTCTGGGAAGCACCTGCTCCTGGTTGACACAGTATTGTAATAGATAATTGAATAAATAATTGATTGAATAAGAGAAATAGAAAAAAAAATTGGCTTCACTGGCAGTCACAAAGTGCAATGCAGGACAGCATATTATTTTTTTTAATTATCAAAGTAAGAGGTGTTTTTTTTTAATGAGGCTATTCAATTCTGGTGAGCTATTATTAATGCGATTGATAAGCTGTTATAAATATAGATTGGTACACCCATACTGGAATGCAATTTAGTAAAAAAATGTGTCTTTTAAAATAACCACTTGCTTTTATCTACTCATTCCTCATTTAGAAATCTATTGGAAATAGTTATAAAGTCATCCAAAGACATATTCACGAAAGTGATCATTACAGTATTTATAATCATTAAAAATAGATGCAACCAAAAAGAAAGGTTTAATCTCAAGGAAATTGGAAGGAAATGTTGATGCATTTACTTAGTGAGATAAGATAATGCTATAAAAAGTACACTTTTGAAGATATTGTAATGTTACAGAAAAAAAACATGGTAAAATGTTAAGTTAATAAATATCATTTATACTTCTATATATAATTTGGACTCAGCTACATAAACAATATGGGCATAAAAAACAACTGGAAGGAAGCATGTCAACATTAACATTAAACCGTGAGTATTCCTGGGGTATAGGAAGATTTTGCATGTTTGCATTCTTTGCACTCTTCTATTTTCCAAAATGAGCATTCAAATCAGGCATTTATTTATTTTTACCTCTTCCACAGGTGGGAAAGAGCTTAGAATGAGCCATGATAGAAGGTTTATATGATAATGACAGAACTGAGGGAATTAAGACCTCGTATTTTCTCAGTGATGTCCAAGTCACAGAGAAAGAGGAAATAAGATAAATACTTAAATGTGCCTTTGAGGTTTCCTATGCCACGGAACCCTTATTCACCATGAGCAAAGAGAAACACAGTTTGCTGAAGCAACTGGCTCAACTCCATTCTCTGTAGCCGCCTCTCCCTTTACATCTAAACCAAAGAAAGAAAGGACAATTCACTTTCAATAAATCACTCTGCATCCTAGAAAACAAAAGTGTTCTCTCACTAGAGAAAAAAGCCTAAATGCACCCTGACAAAGGCATGATTCCCTTTCAGTCTCCCGGGGCTCATGCGATTATGTGATATCCACCTGCTCTCCCACTTCCCTTCTGCTCAGGAAGAGACGGAAACACTGGGGAACCAGCCATTGCTTAGATGTCTCCTCTTCCCCCAAACCCTTCACTTTGAGCCTCAAACAAAACCACATTTCTCCTCCTCCAGAAGAAGTTCACAACACCAGAGTCATATTGACACTGGAGAAATAGCACATCTGCTTGGCTTAGTGACTTTCTTTGCAGTAGTCAGTTAACTATTGCCACAGTTTTAATAACCTAGCTTGCCAGAGTCAACGGTTCAAGGAGGGTGCTGTATTTTGCAAATCAGATGAATGGACAGTGAAAACGGTTTTAATTTCCTTCTTTCCATGACCAAGAAGATGACCATTAGGAACAGTTATAAGAACATTATTGCAAAATGTCCAGTAGTTTTAAAATGCAAATTGTTCAGGGGACTTTTCATCCAGTTGACATGGAAGACACTAATTTATGTTCAATTGTGGAGAAGATGGGGGTGGGAAGAGAAGAGGGAATTCACTAATCCATGAACAATAGCTTGTGAACAAGCTTTAAAACTCTTGTATTGCACTGGCCAGTTTTGCTCAGTGGGTAGAGAGTCAGCCCACGTACTGAAGGGTCCTGGGTTTGATTCTGGGTTCAAGGGCACGTATCTCCATTTCAGGCTTGATCCCCAGCTCTGAGGTGCATGTCGGAGGCAACCAATTGTTGTGTCTCTCTCACATCGATGTTACTTTCTCTCTCTGTCTCTCCCCCTTCCCTTCCACTCTGTCTAAAAATCAATGGAGCTGAAACCGGTTTGGCTCAGTGGATAGAGCGTCGTCGGCCTGCGGACTGAAAGGTCCCAGGTTCGATTCCGGTCAAGGGCATGTACCTGGGTTGCGGGCACATCCCCAGTAGGAGATGTGCAGGAGGCGGCTGATCGATGTTTCTCTTTCATCGATGTTTCTAACTCTCTATCTAACTCCCTTCCTCTCTGTAAAAAATCAATAAAATATATTTAAAAAAATAAATAAATAAAAATCAATGGAAAAATATCCTCAGATGGGGATTAAAAAACAAACAAACACACAAAATAAAACAACCAAAAACCCCACGTCTTGTACTGTTATGGGGCCTTGCCTCTGAATCTCCACTTCCAGTACTTTCTGACCATGTTACTCATACAATTTCCCATCACATCCCTCCAACTCATTCTAGTTTGTCAAGACACCCCCTCTTTTAACTTCTCTTTTCTCCTTGGAGGGTCACTTCATTGTTTCTTGGATTTGACAATAGTGCCTTAGTTTGTCCCATCAACCTTTTTCCCTAGGAGGCAGTCAGAACATTTTAGCAGACGATGCAGCCTTCGAGAAAACAGTCCTTCCTCAAGTCTGCTCTGAATTTGTTTGTGTTCTATTCTATGTATCCCTCCTTTGTTCTGCGTCAGATGGAAAGCAATCATCCTGCCTGAAATGTATCTATAGCCAAGGCTCCATGTAAATTACAGAGAGAGATGACAAATTTCATGGCCTGGTTATGGTAAAAATGGCAAATTTCACAGTTTGTCACGGATTAATAGAAAGAGAAAACAAACACAAATGAAGTCATCCCAATTGTAAGAAATAATTCCAGAGTGACTATTTGATGAATTTAAACAATGGGATGGAATGCAGGCCATTCAACACGTAACCCACGATTTTAAATTTAATAAAGGGCCTTGTAGTTTGACACTCAAACATCCTCTTGCTGAAGGTTGAATTCAAACATACTTGCATGTCAGCCTGAGCCCTCTATAATGAGCGAGCCCCAAATTCCAAAAACCTGAGTTTACCCTCCTTCACGAAAAATAATAAAGCATCCATGAAATGTTTTTATGATGAACCACGAACCACAGATTTTTAGGGTCATTGGTGACATCATGATAGATGAGGAGATTTATCTACACGTTTGGAAATGTTACACAGCTCGGTTGATCCGCCTGGAAAATATCTTTAAAAGATTAAGGAACTGAGCCCATCTTCATAGTTCATTCTCTCTAGTTATAGTATCAACTTCATTCCCTCTCTTTGCTCATTCTCAGTTACTCCTGCAACCTCATGAAAAACGTGTTGACCTGGGCTTCTTTCACCATGGGATTCTGAGAAGGGACTTAGGAAAGAATTGGGTAATCCATCATCATCTTTTTAAACTCAGATTCTGTAGCCTGGGCTTTAGGGCTGGCGTTCCTGTGGCTTTGGTAACTGTTTCTCCACATTGTCTAAAATCCCTCAAGAGAATTTCTCATTGTTTTAAAACCTGAGCAGTGTTTTTACATTGTCCCTCACTTCTGTGTCTGCATCTGGCTTATGACCCATGCATACCTCTTGTTTTTTTCTGTAGTATGCATGTCTAGGGTATGAAAGAAACAGCTTCCAAGATTATAGAAGAATTACATACAGCCAAAAGATTCATTAAAGCTAATATTTCCAAGTAGCCTGATGCTTGTCGATCTAATCAAATTGATCATAAAAATTTGTTCTGAATAAGCCTTTTAACCACTTTGGATTCCTCCACAAAAACAAAGACTTCTAAGGCAATGTAAATGCTAACAGATGGGCAGGTGAGTAAAGGCAGGAAGATAAAACAAATGGTGACATTTGATGCCTTCAAGCGCTAAAGATTTAGGAACTGTCCAAAACTCTAAGGCGGAATAGACACAGGACATTCTAAGGGGTGTATATTATAGAAGTACCACTCAAATTCCCCAATAAAGAAGGCATAGTTCACTTTTCATCTCTGCATGTTTGAAGCAACTAACTCTGGTTTATTGTTAGCTTTGAAAATTATGACGAACTCATCTGAAAACTGGAACTAAATAATAAAGTCAAATACTGATGCCTCTTTTTTTTTTTTACTTTATTAGGAGATTTTTAAGTATGTGGAATAGAACTCAAACAAAATGCCCTTGCCTTCACCTTCAATGCCTTCAGTGTTTAGTTAGATCATCAGTCTGTCCCACACGCTCACCTTGTTTCTATGTCACCTTGTAATGCTCCTGTGTGTATCTCTTACCTATATAACTAGATTAGAAGTTCCTTTCAGGTAAGGTTTTTATATTCTTTTCATTCATTATGAGGCACGGAGAATAATTCAGGACCATAAGTTCTAGCTGGCTTGAGAGACACTCCTAAGGACCACATCAAGGCCATCAGCTGCACAGCTTGCCAATTTAACTGTAGTCATTTGCAACAGGTCTTCCTAAATCATTGCTAAGGACACAAGCCTCCGGAGCTCCATGGAATATCACCACTTAATATTCCCAGCACTGCCATAGAAAACAGTTTCATATGCAAATATAGCCACTTAGCTTTCTGATCATAGAAGCTTCACATTAAGGAAAGACTGCTGGGACATCTGGTGTCCCATCAAGTTCCAAATATCACCATCAGTAAAGAGCACGCTCAACTTGGAGTGTGAGGATAAAGGCACTAGCCTCTGGCTGAGCCCCGGTTCCATATTACTGAAGAGGAGTCATTTGCTCTAAGTTGGTGAAATATGGCATAGGTCCTGGCAGATAAGGAAGAACTTAAATCTAAACCTGTTTTAAGGCCTCATTGTCTTATGTTTATTGATGCTCTGTTGTCTTAATCGTCACTCCCTGACAAGAACATGGCACTTTTCTGGGATGGTTTATGAGGATGAAATGGGGAAGGTGGGGAATATCATTGCTCCATTCTGGAGGAAGAAATTTCTTTCCAAAAAGCAGAAGCTGAGCAAAATTCAGAGTGGGTATAAAGATGAAATCTAAAGATCTCAAAGCAATCCTTGAAATAGTGGTTAAAGTCAGGAGGGCCAGAAGCAGGAATGGAAGTAGAAATCCAGAGCTAGAAGCTGAAACCACGCCGGATCAAAAGTGATCAATCTAATACCAGTGGACTAAAGTCTAAAAAATTGGCACTTTTTTGTTGCTTGTTCTCATATACAGTTTAAACCAGATGTTTAGATAAGCCATAACATTTAAAGAACAAAGGAGAAAATGTACATTGCCTTGTCTCTTTGTTTCTTTCATCTCATAGAATGCCAGGGCTTCCTAAACTTGCCAGTGGGAAATTCAGACTCAATTTGAGCATTCCTGCAGTAGGAGGATGGCTCCCTTGGACTTTCTTCTTGCCCCTATCCAGTGCATCAAGTTCAGAAGTGGCCCTGGGCTCCCTTGACTATATTCTTGGGATCCCCATTTTGGATTTTGTGGCTGCATAAGAGTCAGTGCTTGGTCTTATTAGGCAGGTGCATGTGGAAGTGGTTGACACCTTTCATTGGGGGGTATTAGAGTTGAAAAGTGTTACATGGAGGCTAAAAAAAAATCTAGACTTCTCTTATAAAGCTTCCTCCTCTTCTGCCTGATACCTGCCTGGTGTATCTCATCATGTATTGTTCCTCAGTCTTCCATCAAGCAGTTAGTAGGTCTTCCTAATGGACCTAAAAAATCTCCAGGTATCCTGCTGCCAGAGCCATGGTGGCCATCAGATCGCTGGTTAAATTAACTTAAGTCTAATATTGCAGACATGAATTTGCCACTTGCTAGCTGTAGGGCTTTAAACAAACTACTTAATCTGTTTAAGGCTATGCTTTCTAATTTATCAAATGAGTATTCTTCAAGATATATGCATTTTATTAGTCAGATATGTAAGACTGGCTGTGACTATGAAGAAGAAGAAGGAGAAGAAGAAGAAGAAGAAGAAGAAGAAGAAGAAGAAGAAGAAGAAGAAGAAGAAGAAGAAGAAGAAGGAGGAGGAGGAGGAGGAGGAGGAGGAGGAGGAGGAGGAGGAGGAGGAAGAAGAAGAAGAAGAAGAAGAAGAAGAAGAAGAAGAAGAAGAAGAAGAAGAAGAAGAAGAAGAAGAAGAAGAAGAAGAAAGAGGAGGAGGAGGAGGAGGAGGAGGAGGAGGAGGAGGAGGAGGAAGGGGAAGAAGAAGAAGAAGAAGAAGAAGAAGAAGAAGAAGAAGAAGAAGAAGAAGAAGAAGCAGCTACTTAATCCAACAACAGTTTATTTCTTCTTGCTGCAGGTCAGCCAGTTCTGCTGTAGGCAACACTCATAATTCAGGCTTTATCTAGTAAGCGGTTCTGATTGGAGCCCCATTAAATCCTCTGCATCCGCCCAAGAAAAGAGGAAAACAAGAGAGCAGATATTTTAGAGGCCGGGAATCTGCTTATGCCCCATTGAACAGAAATAGCCCCACAGTTCCACCTAGATTTAATGGGGCTGGAGAATGTGCCCAGGAAGGGGAGGGGGAACATAGACATTTGTGAGCACTGCTATGATCTTCCTAGCCACTGTGGAGGCTGATCTTCTAGCTATTGGCAGCAGATTTGTGAAACTGGGCATGGAGGATCTTGGATACTTGAGATCCGGATGTGAACTGAAGAACCAAAGGCTATAGTGGAGATGAAGAGAACACTTCTTCGTAGATAGGGAGCTGAAAGGGGATGGATAAAGCATTTTCAGTCTGCCTGCACATCATCACTCCTCTGCTTCCCTTAAATAAGAGTGGGAACCCTTTTCTTAGTTCAATCCTAACGAATCGTGACATGAAGCCTGGGTCTTTGTCAAGCCACTTTTTCAAAGGCTGCAGAGATCACTATAAGTTGGTATAGTCAGAAAAGTCTTCAAAGCAAGTAAAGAATTTGATATATGTTTTCACATAGGCAAGGAAATAGACAATTGACACAAGGATAAAAAGTCCATATGTTCTCAGCTGTATTTGCCCCATAATTACCAAGAAAGACAATGAAAATCAAAGAAGGGAAGGTCACTTACATTTTCAGTCATAGGGTGAAGATCATATTGATAAAAACAGAAAAGACTATCTTCTATTCAAGACAATTTAAAAATGTCCTAGGAAAATTATTTTTTTAAAAGCTAGCCCTTTCAGCCATAAGTTTTGAACTTGACTGTACAGGGTCTACATTTGCAGAAAAAGGGAGAGTTATGATGTAAAATATCGCCTAATATCGCCCCTAGTCTGCTTACGGATCTGAGAGTCTCATGATACAGGTGTTTTCTGTTTTAACTGAGCACTGAAAGGGAAGGAAAGTAAGTGAAAAAGCCTGGACCTAGAGAAAAAGAAATACTCAGAAACTGATCAATAGCTCTTCTATATTTTCTTCTAGGGTACAAAGAAAAAAGTCAAGGACTTTCCTACCACGTTTTGGTAAAGTCTGGTAGCTTGACAAAGCATCTGTGTTCCATTCCCTAGGGACACTATACGTGTGCTATAAAAAGGAAACAGAGCAAAATTGCAGTTCATGCACCTACAGATCTTCCCCATTCAAGTGACTTCTCAATTATTAGAGGTCTGCAGGAGAATAAAAATGTAATTCTGTTATACAGCACCTGATAACAGGAGACATATGGAGAGGCCAATATATACATATTACCCAGTTGCTATATTTATTATATTTTACTTCAACTAGCTTCTCTCTTAATGCTAAAACATGATCATAGGTAATGGAATTTAATTAACTTTTACAGGTCTTTTCCAACACATAATGTATCCTATTTTTAATGCATTTCTAAGAGCAGAAGCATTTGCCTTTCTCTGGTGATAGAAGCTATCCATAATGAACACAACTTATTTTCTCTAAAAGCATTCCTTCCTCCTGAAGCTCCTAATTCTTGTAATGTTTCTTCCTGGGCTGGTTATTTATCTTTTGTTTCTCAGCACACAGCCTGCCCTTATTCACTCAGCTCTGTATTGCTGGGGTGGGAAGCCTGCAAACTACATTTCCCAGACACCCTTACCATCTGGCTTCTTGTTATGTTCTGCAAGGTAGAGGAACTGTTAGAAATTAGAAGGTGGAAGAAAGACAGAAGCAGTGTGAGTTTTCTCTGCTTCTAATTTCGACAGGGTTTCTGGTGGCAGAGGAACTACAGCCTCTGGAGCCTCAGGATGGGCAGCCCCTCATTCATGGTTCTTGTTACAGCTAAGGAAACTCCTTGTTGGCAGTTTCAGTAGCAGCAGCAGCAGGTCTAGGCTCCTGGGCTCCAGTCCAAGAGGACCAATAGCTCCCTCCATTTTCTATGAGTCCAGGTTTAAAACCTGAGGTCATTCATGACCTCTCTCCCTCTATGTTATGGTTTGCCAATCATCTTTTTCTTCATAATATGTCTCACACACATATATTCTTTTTCATCCTCATCTACTCAGCCTTGGCTCACTCTCCACATATTTCATAAGCCCCCACAATATTCTCCCAGACAATGAAACTAGTAGAGATCTGAGTTTAAATTTTAGTTCTCCCACTTACTTGTGGTGTGGCCTTGGACAAGTTATTTAACTTTTTTAAGGCTCAGTTTTCTCATCTGTAAACAAAAATTGCTAACAGTTACTGAGCACCTACAATGTACTTGGGGTTTGCTAAACATTCTACATGTATTTTATGTTTTATATTTGAATACCTTTGATCCCATAAGGTGCATCTTATTCTTCTCATTTTTATAGTAAAAAAAACAGGAGGTTTAGAAGAGTTGAGTAATTTGCATGCGGTCTCACTGCTAGTAAACAAATGGAGTAGGAGTTGAAGCTGGGTAACACTGACAACAAAGACCATGCTTTTAAGCTTATCTAAGTGAAGATCATAATGTAGATATTATAAGATTATTGTGATGACTAAATGAGATGTATAAAGCACCTATAGGGCCAACAATAAAAGGGCTATAACAGAAAAGTGCTATAACAGTCTTTATACCTTCTATAGCATTACATGTATGCACCAATGACCCAAAATATCCCATTTTGGTTATTTTAACCCAAATTTTTTGATGTTTATACCCCATAGAAACATACATGAGAGTTCATGGGGAAACAGAATTTGCCTTAGTTTTGCTGGAACATATAAGTTCAGTAGACAGACTCATACTATCTTTAAATATACCCTTATATTTCCTTATGCATTAATCTCTTCATACCTAAACATATACTTTTCTTTTTATGTAGACACTAGAGACCCAGATTATGAAATTCGTGCACTTGGGGGGTCCCTCAGCCTGGCCTGTGCCCCTTCACAGACCAGGAGCTCTTGGAGGATGTCTGACTGAAGGCTTAGGCCCGCTCCCCACACAGGGAGCAGGCCTAAGCCACAGTCTGGCCTCCCTCTGCAGGAGGCAACCCACGGGGTGATCAGGGGATGGTGCTGGCCGGCAAGCAGCTGGCCCCATCCCCCAATCACCCCTCTGCCACCAATGGTCACTGGTGCCCCCTGATTGCAGTCCCCTCCCTCTGCCCACTGGCACCCACCTTAGCTGGTCTGGCACTGCCCGCTCATTGACCGGTCGTTCCGAAGTTCAGTCAATTTGCATATTAGGCTTTTATTATATAGGATATTCTTATTTGACACTTAACAAAACTTTGACTTGATTCTTTTTTTTATTATTAAATTTATTGGGGTGATGTTGTTTAATAAAATTATATAGTTTTCAAGTGTACAAAACTATGCTATATCATCTGTATATTGCATTGTATGTTTACCACCCAAAGTTAAATCTCTTTTCATCACCATATATTTTACCCCATTTCCCTTTGATAACCATCATACTGTTGTCTGTGTCTATGAATTTTTGTTTGTTCTTGTTGTTTGTTCATTTGTTGCTTTCAGCTTTATATGAGTGAAAGCATATGGTTCTAGACTTTTTCTGTCTGACTAATTTCACTTAGCACAATATTCTCAAGGTCCATCCATGTTGTTGCAAAGGTAGTATTTCATTTTTTCTTATGGCTGAGTAGTATTTCATTGCATATATGCACCACATCTTCTTTATCCAGTTATTTATCAAACGGTACTTTGGTTGTTTCTATGTCTTGGCCACCATGAAAAATGATGCAATGAACATAGGGGTGCATATATTTTTGCAAATAAATGTTTTTAAAATTTTCGGGTAGATGTTTTAATGTGAGTATTTGAAATTAGAAGAACAATCAGGACAAGTGGCAAAGCCAACTTCCAGGAAAGAGGATATGGCCCCAGGATACTGGGAACAGCCCAATTGGAGAGAAATCAGGGAGAGTCCTAAAGATAGATCCCACACAAGCCTAGGGTTAGAACATATGTCCATGAATTCTGTTTCAAAATACAGTTATGATATCCTTTTAGGTAGTTAGCTTTGTTCTTTGCTGAACTGCTGGCTCCACTAGTTATAATAAGAATATTTTATACTCAAAGGTCAAAAATTAATAACTAGAAAGAAACCCAAATAAAGCTTCTTGGTATCTTCTGTCATTAATTATTAAAACTTCTGGAGCATCACCTTATACTCAAAGGGTTTTGTTCACTTTTAAAACAACTTGTCTCTCCCTTTTTTACTATCAGTGGATAATTACAATTAGTCCTTCAGAAGGCATCCCGGTGTACAGAGGAGTGAACGGGTGTCAGGAGACCTGAGGTCTGATGGTGACTCTGATGCTAAATACCTTTTTGAACTTTCTGAGCTTTCATTCTCTCATTTGTACAATGAGACCCACAGTTCCATCCGGTGCAGAAATTTTATGATTCTAATTAAGAATGATTTTAGAAATCGCAATGAATTGAAGCACACCCACGGAATGAATTTGGCTGCATTCCAAAATGCTGCCTCTGGGAACTCTAATCTTAACAATTTTGCAGAACATTCAGTTGACCAAACTCTCTCTGAGCAACTACTGTGTGTGCAATTGCTTAATGTTCTGGAGGATACAGGACCCAGTGCCAACCCTAGAGATCTGATAGTCTAATTGGTGAGGCAAGATACTTAACCAAAAAGTAGATGCAAGTACAAGGCAAATATGACATGAACCAATATCAAGAGTGCTAAGCAGCCTAGCTGGTGTGGCTCAGTTGATTGAACATCATCCCATGCGCCAAGAGGTTGTCAGTTCAATTCCTGGTCACAGCACATGCTTGGGTTGAGGGCTCGACCCCCAGTAGGGGGGGGGGGTGTGAGAGGCAGCTGATCCACATTTCTCTCTCTCTCCCTCTCTCTTCCTCTTTCTCTAAAAAATCAATAAAATCATACATATTTTTAAAAGTGCTAAGCAGACAATATGGTAGTGAAAATCACTGACAAAGAAAGGACCACGGGCCACTTGAGGGATTGTTCAAAGGCAAGTTTGACCAAGGTGGAGAGTGAGCCAGAGATAAGTTTGACTAGATACTGAAAACACTTGAATAACAGTATAAGGAAACTTGACTTTATTCACCATGCAATGGGAAACCATTTTTAAGTTTTGACAAGAAAACGATAATTTCTAAGTCATGCAGGATTTCAAAATCGTGTCATTTATCACAACATACAGAGACTTCATATAGCTGCATAAATTGCTAAACATTCAGACTTTGGTCTTCATCTTATTTAAACTTGGTGGGTTGAACAGATTCTCACAATCCACAGAGCTTTATATTAAACATACTAGCTACACTTACATATATTCCTTTAAGTGACTTTTGTTTCAATTAAGATGTGAATAAAGATCAAAACTAGTAGCTAATAGCAAAATACAAGCATCAAAGAATTCCAGTCTCCAGAACTTTTTATTTCTTCTCATTATTTTTTAATTAGAAACAATTTCGTAAGGGGCTATTGAATATTCACATAGCTCTCACACTTCTATATGTGTTGCCTATTCATTTCTGCAGTCTTGCAGTGGAGGTAAAACTCTGTCTTCATCCCCAAAAAGTAATTGATTATGAGAGAGAGAGAGAGAGAGAGAGAGAGAGAGAGAGAGAGAGAGAGAGACCTATTTAAAAGAACCAAACAAAAGCTTGCAGCATTCACCACTCAGGGATAGAGAGAGAAGAAATCTCTATCTATTAGCATGAAACTTTGCTGTTTTTTTTCTACTGAATTAACTACAATCATTTTCAAGAAAGAACATTTCAATACATTTTTCTGACAGGTAGGAAATTAACTACATACCAGAAGCTATTGAATTCAACTTTAACAGTATCAATAAACATTTCTGATTAAATTATGAAATTGATTTTATAATTTTGACCATTATGTTTTTACATCAATATCATCATATGACAGTAAATGTAGTTACTGCTTCCTTATTGATCTTAGACATGGCACTCTAAAGTACTCATTTGACTATATTACAAAATCAAACTTGATTTCCTGTAGTACTGCAGTAACTTCAGGTCATAATCTAGTCTAAAGAATCAAAATAGATGAATTATTCAGTTATTAAAAGATATATTTTTCCGTGGAGGAAAAGGAACACTTTGGTCAAACAATCCTTAATGGTGTGTTATAGGATATTTCTCCATGTGGGATTAATTCATGTCAGTCTTACATAAATGTACTATCACCTCCTGCTTGTGTGTTATCAATCATGTTTCTGATGAGTAACGTAAACATCACTTGAAGAGAAAAAAATGTTTATCCTTTCTACACAGGAATTCAACAACAACAACAACAACAAAATGTAATGTTTCCATGACTTTAAAATCCATGTTTTGGTCTCATCAGCCCACCCCATCAAAATAATACCATTGCATTCCCAGGAGTGCTACCTGTTATGTCTTTCAGTGGACAAATTCTAAAAGCAAATCAAAAGATGATGTTCTGCATGTCTGTCAGAGTTAATACAAAACTGGGAGTGCTCATCCTAGAGGTCCAGCATTGTGGGGAAGTCCACATAAAGACATTTCATGCTTGTCAATACTTTCTTTTTCCTCCCCCCAAAATTGATTTTTAACTTATAAAATGTGGGGATATGCAGAGACCTCTCAATTATGTTGTCTCCACCCCATCAGGTGGATGAGGACAGCAAGGCCTATGGAGCATTAAGGGACATAGCTGGTTCATAAGAGACTGAAGCTAGACCCCAAGTTTCTTGTCTCCCAGTCTGAATCTTGTTTTTTCAGTTCAGGTGCACTCTAATTATAATTTTTGAAGTAGCCTATGAAGTAAGAATTGAAATATCAAACCCAAGGTAAATTACATCTACCCCAGACCCAAACGAATCAGTCCATACTAGAGTAGTTCTAAGGCTGGACTACTGAGATGCTACTGTTTTTGTTTTTTCATTGTCCACTTTCTACTTCCATGGAAATAGGAATCCTACGTAAGGACTATTAAATTTTTTTAAAAGATATCTTTGAATCATTTCACAAAGAACCAAAGTATAAATTCACTGTGGCTCAAGATACCAAAAAATAAATAAATACATAATACATTTTTGGATCTGCCACCGCTTGGAGTGAAGGTCAGATCACATCCACTCCCCCCTTTTTTTTCTCTTCAGCCTTGCATTAGCATTTGCTAAATACTTCTCCTCTGAAAAGGTTTCTGTTATGGCCAACATTGAAAACCAATGGGAATAAATTCATTAACTAATAGAATTTTAATAAATAGAGCCTAAGAATCTTCAAGGTGGGAGCAGTCCTAAAGCTCACCTCGTCCAACCTTCCCCAAAGCAGAAATGTCCTGTGTACCACCCCAGAAAATGCCCACCTGATCTGTCTCAACAGCTCTGGAGCCTGAGGACCTTCTCTTTTCTAGGTAGGCCATCTCATTTATGAATAACAGTGAATGCCAGAGGTTTTTCCTAATAAAACACTAAAATTTATTTACTGATTGATTTAATGCCTTCGGGGGGAACAGGTTATTAAAACTGTCACTTTAATAAAAGTGAGTCTAGTCTTGATATTAGTCTCCCATTTTATTATAATAATAGTAGAGGCCCAGTACATGAAAATCATGTACTCGGTGTGTGTGTGTGTGTGTGTGTGTGTGTGTGTGTGTGTGTGTTTTGGGGGTGGTCCCCTCAGCCTGGCTTGCACCCTCTCACAGCCTGGGAGCCCTCAGGGGATGTCCAACTGCCGGCTTAGGCCCGCCCCCCACTGGCAATTGGACATTCCCTGAGGAATCCTTAGTGCTGCCGAGCCACCACCACTGCACTCACCAGCAGTTAGCCCGGCTTCTGGTTGAGCAGCACTCCCCCTGTGGGAGCACACTGACCACCAGGAGGCAACTCTTGTGTTGAGCATCTGCCCACTGCTGGTCAGTGTGCATCATAGCAACTAGTTGTTCTGCTGTTCAGTTGATTTGCATATTAGCTTTTTATTATAAAAAATCTTCCTGGCTTAGTTTTATAAGATAAACAGATCTTTGAAAGGAAAGACATTTCCAGATAGTTTGGAAGAGAAACACAACAGAAATTTAATATTTTTTTATCTTATTGTCCCAGATGATGGATTTCTACAGAGCAGGAGACTTGGAAAGGGCAGGGCAGCACCTATAGCTCCAAGCTAATTACAGGCTCTGCTCCAACTAGGATGATACCTAGTGTGACCTTAACAAGGACTATAGGACTGCGTACTAAATGCAAAGGCTCTGAGATAAAAAACAAATAGAAAAACAACACAAAACATTAATTCAATGATTGACTTGTTATGGAGTGTGCTCAGCTATGAGACCGCTAAGTACAACCTGAGCATAATCTCTCCTTTCCAGAGTGCATAAACCAGAGGGAGAAACAGACATGTGGACCTTCAAATGAGAACGCAGTGAGTAGATAAGTGCAAAGAGAAGGGTCAGTGATCAAAAGGAGAAAACCCAGATTCCACCAGGAGTTCTATTCTGCTTTGCTTCTTGCAACTGGCTTCCTAACAACTAATTCAATTCGGTTCTACTCAAATTCATCTTTCACACTAGTTCTTAATGGTCTTCTAAAACAGTGGTTCTCAACCTTCTGGCCCTTTAAATACAGTTCCTCATGTTGTGACCCAACCATAACATTATTTTCATTGCTACTTCATAACTGTAATGTTGCTACTGTTATGAATCACAATGTAAATATCTGATATGCAGGATGGTTTTAGGTGACCCCTGTGAAAGGGTCGTTCGACCGCCAAAGGGGTTGCGACCCACAGGTTTAGAACCACTGTTCTAAAATACAAACCTGATTCTCTTGTCCTTAAGTAAAAAGTTCATGCTCCAAAGCCATTTATAAATTCCTGCTTCCCTTCAGCCACTTCTCTCAGTACCAGCCCCACCTCAATCCCTTGTCCTTCAACCACATTGACCTCCTTATGGGTTCCCACACACCAGGGGGCCCGCTCACCTCTGGGCTTTCATGGAGATTAACAGTCCTCCCTTGTACTCTTCAAGGAACAAATTCTGTGTGAAGCCTCAGGTCTCAGACCAAGTATTATCTTTACAGAAAGTCATTCTGACCCTCCCAATCTGGGTCTGGTATTTCTTTTCTTGGTTCAAGGGCACCCTGTGTTTACCTTGATTCTGGATGGAAAGCCTATACCTACTATGGTCCATACCACTTAGATTTTGTGATCACTTTATCCAAAGAGAGAAAAAGAGAGGGAAAAAATAAACAGAGAAAGAAGGAGGAAGGAATGGAAGGAGGTAAGGCGGGAACAGTTTATATAAACTGCTTAAACTTCACAGCAAATTTTTCTCTGATAGTGAAATTTTAGGTAGAGCTTTGCAGATTAAAATGGCACAATGGATCTAACACTCCTTTTACTTGCGCTGTGGAGAGAGGACAATAAGCCATGTGAGCTTGGAGGCATTGGAACCTCATTCTGGAAGGTAAGCCAACATTACTCAGCACAAAGTTTCCCCAAGCGAACTCACAAACTCAAAAATAGAAACATTAAGAATTTTCCACTATTACTTAGCCAGTGTTCATACTGTACAGTCTCATTATAACTCTTGGAACAGAAATTAGAAAGGGTGTGGTCTAGGCCAGAGTTTGACATACGTTTTTGTAAAGGGTCAGATCATTAATACTTCAGCTTTGCCGGCCATTTAACCTGTTACAAGTACTCAACTCCACCATTGTAGGCAGAAAGCAGCCACAGACAATATGTAAACAAATGAGTGTGGCTGCACTTCAATAAAGGTTTGCTTACAGGCACTGAAATTTAGATTTCATATAATTTTCCCATTCCACAAAATAGTATTCCTCTTTTGATTCCCCCCCTCAACCATTAAAAGCTATTCTTAGTTCCCAGGTTACACACAGGCAGCAGGCTGGACTTGGGCTGTGGGCTGTAATGTACCCATCCCTACTTCAGAATATACAACAATATACCTCTGAGCTATTAGGTAGCATCTAACCTACACTGGAAGTGAGGCAATAGATAAAAGAGTAGACTGCTCCCTCTCCACCACCCACGCTCCTTCTATGGATACCTAAGAGGAAGAGTGTAGGTAATACTCTGTTGACTCCAGGAAGGGATCAAATTAATTCAGGTCTTTTTACATGCCTACTGAGTCTTGCCTTTTTCATGCATTGCCCCATTTAATCCTCACAATGGCCATATGAAGGCATTCTTTTTTACCACCTCCCCATTTTACAGAAGTGTACACTGAGGCCAGAAGGGATGTATAACTTGCCCAAATTAGCACACCAGTGAGCAGCAGGCACAGGAGTCTACTCAATCTGCCTGACCATAGAGGCCATCCTCTTTCTATTTTACTGCCCATAGCTAACACCCCTGAATCTACCATTATGTTTGAAATTCACCACTTATGCCAGCAAGCAAATGACTGGTATGGGAGTTACTGACACAACATTCAAAGCCTTTCATAACATCTTTCCATGACATCTGTCATCTGGTTTGATCTTGCTGTCCAACTTCCTCCCGCACTCTTCCCTTACACGAACTCTTTAAATCCTGGAGATGTTCTGCCATAAATTCCTGGTCTCCCGGGCCCAATTCAAATGTCACCAGTACCACAAGCCCTGCCCCGATTCCCCCTGCCAGATACTGAAAGTGTTTCTTTTCTTCTGTGACTGCCCAAAGCACCCTGCACTTCCCTGCCACACTCACCATTATAGTCATTGATGTTCCATTTGATCTACCTGTTGATTATGCTCTGGCTGAGGGCAAAAAAAAAATTCTCACAGGAATCGGAATCTTCATATACACTGCATAGGTTGAGTGCTCAATAAATTTTCTAAGATTCTTTATAAAAATAAAAGCCACTGTCATCCTCAGTAAAATAAAATGTAGGTCCTTTAAGCTGGGCCACGGAGGGGTGCTGTCCAGCAGGGATGGGTGATTGGGCCACTCAGCTTTGTCTCCGGCATCTGAAATGCAGTTCTCCCTCAGTGTGTGGTTCAACTACATTAACCCTGGGGGACGAGAGGGGCTTTTCCCTCCTTAATACTCAGTCCTGAACACGGACACTTAACCTTTTCCTGAATTCCCGGTAGCACAGCTGAGACGAAGGCAGAAGCATTTAAACAGGAGTTTATTAGAGGCTAGGATGACAAGAGGGAAATAAACATCAAAAGGGACTAGAAAATGAGGTTGTAAGAGTTATATACAGCTTACAGCTCCACAGCTTAGTTTAACCACAGGGAAGCCTGCATGTGGTCCAGGCATCTGATGTCCCTATTCCTGGGGCTGCACGTCAGTGTCTCTGGATTCTCTGAAACTGAGACCCAAGAAACATGGCCCCAGAGAGACCAGAGTTTGCTTTTACTCTGGCTGCGATCTGCTGCCAAGACTCTCAGGTCTTCTGTTAGAGAATCTACACTTTTATCAGCAAAATAAGCTCCAGGGTGTCCAGCTTTTTTAGGTCGTAAATCATCCTGATCTGAGGTAAGAAGCTCAAATTTGGGGAGAGGTAAGGGAAAGGACGCAGAATCTGATTGGACAAGAGGAGGGAAGAGCTGTTTGCTAACTTAGTTGAGAGCAAAATAAGGAGAAAGTGGCTCAAATCGCAGGGGAAAGGATTTGGGTTACTTCTAACAGATGCTTCTTACTAAAAGGATAGTCGGACCAGAGAAAGACTATAAAAAGTCTGGGTATGGGAAAACGGTTCCAATAACATTGAGGCCAGTCACTCTCAGACTGTACCAGTTGATGGCAGTTTGAAAGCAGGGAACAAGAGGCCAGGTATGGATTACGCGACATTAGATTTCTTTCCAGCTTTGGGTATCTTTAAAAGGCCATAGATTGTGGAAGATGACAATTGAAATGAGAGCCCGACTTCTAATATAAAATCATGGGCAACCTTTTCATATGATTTCCTTTTCTTTTTAGCTACAGGAACATATACTGAGCGGTAAGTAGAAACACAAATAAGAGGCTTAAGCTTTAGTAAGTTTTTTAGAATACTGTAGCTGACAGAAAGAAACAGAAAGAGCGTAGGAGAAAGAAAGGGCGGGGGGGGGGGGGCGGGGAGAGAGAGAGAGAGAGAACACACACACCTGAAGAAACTGATTATATGACCACGAGGAAGTCAATTTCTTCTGAGTTTCCTCATCCATAAAATGGGAAATGTTTCCCAGGGCTATCTGAGCGATGGAGGTGAAAGAACTTGGAGAAGCAGAAGGCACTCTCCCAAGTGGAAGGGATTACTATTAGCTAAATGCATTACAGACCATCAGCATCAGGAGGGCTTAACCTCGGGCAAACAGCAGTCCACCAGGTGATTTGAGTAAGGGTTGGGGTTACATTTTGATTAACCCACGCGAAGCCCTTACATCATATAATGCAATGTGATCCACCCTAATGGAGCCCCTTAGAGCCAAGTTGGACCTCTGGTTTCATGTCGTTGTGGTTGTGTTTTTCATTAATTTCAGTGACCCTTGCAGTTAGTTCTTCATCTAAGGAATGGGGTAGGGGAGGGGCTCTGGATGGAAGACTAGGGCACAAGAGAAAAGTTTGGATTTTGGATGCTTAAAGCAAAGGACATTAACTTTCACAAAGGAGTAAATTGAAAAACATAAACAAATCATTAGGTCAATTAAACCAGCAGGACATCGAGACCTGCCAAAGCATGTGATGGAATAAAAAAGAACAATTGTGGGGGGTGGTTTTGTTGTTTGGTTTGTCCCTCGAAGAAAACACCTGGCAGGGTTATGGCTTGTGATTAATTTATCCCATCGCTAATCTCTTCACTTGTTTTTATGTAAAAAATAAAACAAGGGCCCAAATCTAATTTACTCAGCAATATGAAATAAAATTCCTATTAGAAAGACAAGAATGGTGAGGTGTTCTTTGAATAAGTACTATTTTTATAAGTCCATTATTAAGAGTTTTAAAAGAGATAGGAAGAGTGTAGAGAAAACACTAACCTAAGCCCAAGCCAAGGAAAGAGCCCTGGTTTGGACCTGTTGGGTTCGAAAAGTGGCTTTCAGTTCAGCATGACTAGCAAGATAACCAGGCAAATGATTCATCAGGCTCTTAACTCAGCAGGTGTGTTGCTGTACACCCGCCAAAGAGCTATTCACAGCTCATTTGAAGCTGTGACTTTCTCTGTGTGGCAAGAATAAGACAGGAAGATCATTCACTCAGATTTTCTCCTATGGGTGTGTCAGGCATCATTCTACTCAATTCTACTTAGAAAATATTTATCAAACAACTCATGCTGTGCCACTAAATAACACTAGTTGCTGGTGGGGATGGGAATGGAGGTGAGGAAAGCAGAAAGGGATAATAAAGGAGAAGTTAGCCCTTCCCTCACAGCATTTATGATTTGACTAGAGGCCCAGTGCACAAAATCCGTGCACTCCAGGGGGGGTCTCTTGGCCCAGCCTATGCCCTCTCACAGTCCAGGAGCCCTTGGGAGATGAGGCTCCCACCACTGCCATTGTGCTTGCCAGGTGTGAGCCTGGCTTCTGGTGCACTGACTACCAGGGGGCAGCTCCTGCAGTGAGCGTCTGCCCCCTGGGCATCATAGCGACTGGTCATTCTGCCATTCGGTTGATTTGCATATTAGCTTTTTATTATACAGGATTAGAAAAACCTGGTTTCTCCTCATGAAAATGATTATTCAAGAACAAAGCAATGTACAAACCCAAAAGCAAGAACACAGGATGTTGTGCCAAATGAAAAGAAATACAAAACTAAGTATATACTCTAAACCAAAATGTGATTTAATAATTATACATATGTACGTATTAGTATATGTATGTACATGTGTATGTTTTGAATACATACTAACAGAATAATAATTATAAAATTTCATACCTAAAGTTAATACTTGTTATCTCTGCATATGGGATTATAGTTGATTATTAAAAAATTTATATTTTCACTTTGCTTGAAATAAACAAAATTCATTTTCATAACCCATATATATGCAAGCATCAAACACATGTGGCAAAGATGAATGTGGCTGTGAGAGGAATGAGGAAATGTCCTAAAGGAATCTGATTGGGAGAGGCAGAAGCCTTGGGAGATGGATATCTGGCCATAGGAAGCCTGAGGGAGAGGGGAGATTTTTCCACCTGAGACCAGGTGAGGGGAGTAAGCAGTCATCTTCTCAGGAGGAGAGGACACCATGGAGAGTTCCAGATTCAGATGAAAGGGCCAGGATTGCATGAGGCGAGCTGTCACTCCCCTTAGGAATGTAACTATCATCAAAATGATTCATTATGTCACAGGCACAAATTGTATAATTTTCACCAGCTTCCCAGCCTCCTCTTCACGTACCTCTCCTAAGCAGACCCCCTTTAGTGTGCATCCTGAACCTTCTCTTGCGTGTGATAAACAGTAGAAAGAGGTAACAATATGAATGAGCAGAGTCAGGGTAGAGTTTTTGTTTTTTAGAGGGAAAAAAAGAAAGTTACTAGCTTGAGAGAAGAATTTGATTCAAAAGAGGTTAAGTGATGATGGAGGAGTTAGGAGCTACCTAGACTGGATTTCAAGGAGGGATTTTTTTTTTTTAAATAGAAAGTTGAGAAAACAAAAAGGATTTATATTTTGTTAAGAGTCTAGCTGTTGCTGAAACCGGTTTGGCTCAGTGGATAGGGCATCGGCCTGCGGACTGGGGGGTCCCGGGTTCGATTCCGGTCAGGGGCATGTACCTGGGTTGCGGGCACATCCCCGGTGGGGGATGTGCAGGAGGCGGCTGGTCGATGTTTCTCTCTCATCGATGTTTCTGACTCTCTATCTCTCTCCCTTCCTCTCTGTAAAAAATCAATAAAATATATTTAAAAAAAAAAAAAGAGTCTAGCTGTTGTTTCTGTGGAAGTCACTAAGTTTGGAAGAAATAAGGAATATACTATTTTCCTGTACATTAAGAGCATCTTATAAGATGGGGGTCAGCGAACTTTTCCAGTGAAAGGCCAGATAGTGAATATTTTTAGCTTTTAGGACCATGCAATGTCTGTCACAACTACGCAACTTTGCCACTGTCACTTGAAAGCAGCCATAGATAATATGTAATCAAATATGGCTGTGTATCAATAAAACTTTATTTAAAAAAAACACACCTTCATTCTGGCTGGGTAGCTCAGTTGGTTAGAGCATTGTCCCCATACACCAAGGTTGCGGGTTCAATCACCAGTCAGAACACATACAAGAATCCATCAATAGGATGCATAAATAAGTAGAACAACAAATCAATGTCTCTCTCTTCCTCCTTTCTTTTCTTTCTAAAAATCAATAATCAATAAATGAAAAATTGTAAAAAAACTTTATTTTAAAAGTTTGGTTATGAGACATAGTTTGCTAACTTCTGTTGTCTGAGAGTACTATTATTCCCCATCCCTCCTCCCCTGGCATACTGCTCTCTTTCTATTATACATAGACAGGGCCATGTGGTACATTAGTTGTATTCAGGTTACAACAATAAACACAGCCAGTTCTTTCACTGGCCACGTCAGAGAAAATTACATCTACAGAGAGAAGCGTGACTATGAGAACACTGTAAGATCTTGTTTGTTATTTTTGTATATGCTTTCCTATAGTGATCAGAAGGGAAAACTTCATGATGAGAGTGGGCTTATCTTCAAGGGCTTAGTCTATTCAGGCTGCTATAACTCAATACCAAAGACTGTGGCTTATAAACAACAGAAATGTATTTCTCACATAGGTCCAAGATTAAGATACCAATAGACTTGCTGTCTGATGGGGACCCACTTCCTGGTTTGCATCTGTATCCTCATGTGGCAGGCAGCAGAGACGAGGGAGCTCTCTAGAGTCTCTTTCAGAAGGGCATTAATCTCATTCATGAGGGCTGTGACCTTATATCCTAATCCCAGCACCATATACCATCACATTAGGGATTAGGTTTCAATATATAAATTTTGGGGAAACACAAATATTCCGTCTATAGCAGGGGCAAAAAAAGAAGAGGGAAGTCGGTACACTGTGGCCCTTTAGTCCACCTTCCATGAAAGAATCTCCACAGGCAGAAAAGATGGTGACAGGTGAAAAGAGGGAACGAAAGTGATCTAAAGGAGAAGTGAGGACCTGGAGCAGGCTGGTATGGCTTAGCATAGGAAAGTCTATGTGTTTCTCAAGAGAACATTCTCTCATTCAATATCTATAAAGCACCTCCTATGTGCAAGTGCTAAGGCAGGCACCGGAGAGCAGGTAATAAAAAATAATTCTGTCTTTGAGGAGCTAGTCTGAGAGACCACTCCTTCTGGGAGAAAGGGGAAAATCATTCACAGCTGCTGAGGAGTGAAGCTCTCTAGGGAAGAAAGCCAATGCGGTACTGCGCCTTGACCAGAAAAAGGAGATCTACATCGCTTGGCCTTGCCCATCTTGTGCACTTACCTATATCTCTTGTGCTACTGACCACACTAGAGGCAGGAAGGAGAAGCCAGTCTTTGCCCAAGAATAGATTTGCAATTCAAGGGCAGAACAGGCCTAACCTTCCAGCCAGCTCATGTGAGATGAGTTTGGTCAGGTTATTCTCACCCATTTACACACAGGGACTTGGGCATCGATGATGATAAGAAACCATTATTTCCTCCAAGACAAAAGTGCTAATCAGCTGAATGGAAGTTTGTTGTGCATGCTGCTAAGGATCCGGATATTTAGAAATGTCTAGTCAACTAGCTGATTTTTTCACTTTTCAGTTGACTATTATTATTCCTTAGAAACAACCTGAGATGCGATTATTTCTAGATAGCAAATCAAGTGTATTATTTTCCAAGGGACTCTCTAAGAAATTATTGTTCCCTATTCAAATAAAAATATGGCCTTTTTGAGCCCTTCAAAGACAGACATGGTCGTGGTTATGCCATTGTTTCTCACTATGGTCCAGCCCACTGCCAGGGTCATGGATAGACCTTTCTGTTTCCAATGAGTGACAGTAGAACAGAACACATGGGCTTTATCTTGATTTGTGTCCCCTCTAATAGGATGCTTTCCCTAAAGAGTGTGGTTGTATTTTTTGCTAGCCAGTGTTGACACTGCTGCTGCAGAAAATCCCCAAGCATTGGCTTTGCAAAAGAATTCTAGAGCTCCGCCCTAACTGGTTTGGCTCAGTGGATAGAGCATCAGCCTGTGGACTCAAGGGTCCCAGGTTCGATTCCGGTCCAGGGCATGTACCTTGGTTGCAGGCACATCCCCAGTAGGGAGTGTGCAGTAGGCAGCTGATCGATGTTTCTCTCTCATCGATGTTTCTAACTCTCTATCCTTCTCCCTTCCTCTCTGTAAAAAAAATCAATAAAATATATTTTTTTTTTCAAAAAAAGAATTCTAGAGCTCCTAAAACCAAGGATGGAGTCACAGGAGCCTTTTAACATGTGTCAACCCCCTACTTGTTTCATTTACATGTTGCAGAGTTTAGTGCGATTAGAGAAAAGCAAAACAAAGAACAACTCTGCATTGGACTGACCTGCTAGTTGGTGGCTGAGGCCCAGTTTCCCCCTACACAGGCAGTGTCTGGCTGAACGCTGGAAGGTTGCCATAAATTGACTTGTCTTGTTGAGAAGTCTGATTGAAGTTTTACTGCCTTCTCTTCTTATGTCCAGCCACCACAAACACTTCCTAAGGCCCCCACATGCTGCCTTGCTTCCTATATCCTATCAGCAAGGGGGTGATGGCAATCTGGAGAACACGGACACTAAACAGCTCCCGGTCCCAGGAGGCTCACTCGGCACTTCAGATTTGAAGGTGTGTGGGCTTTAACCTTGTCCTCCTGAAAGTATTGGCCTTCACATAAAATTTTTCTGTTCCTCTGCTTTCTCCTTCCCAGTAAGGACAAACCTCTCCAAGAGGAGAAATGACTTTCAGATCACTCAAGGAGTTGATGGTAGATAGACATCAAATTCATATCTATCTTTGTTCTCCAAGACTCAAGGACCAATTTTGCACGCAGACCATAAACTATTGTTCCAGAGCACGCATGTCAAACTCAAAGGCTAACAGGGGTCAAATAAACAAGGCATGCGGCCCGTGGGCCGCAAGTTTGACATGCTTGTTCCAGAGCAGTGGTCGGCAAACTCATTAGTCAACAGAGCCAAAATCAACAGTACAACGATTGAAATTTCTTTTGAGAGCCAAATTTTTTTTAAACTTAAACTATGTAGGTAGGTACATTGTTATTAACTTAATTAGGGTACTCCTAAGGCTTAGGAAGAGCCACACTCAAGGGGCCAAAGAGCCGAATGTGGCTCGCGATCCGTAGTTTGCCCACCACGGTTCGAGTATCTCATGCCCCTGGCCTCTTTGAAAGAAACAGTGGAATTAGGTTTTTACACCTTTTGGATCTTGAGTGAAAAAGCACATCATCTCAGCACCACCTGTGTCTTGGGTATCATCATTGGTTCAGACTAAGCCACATTCATTTAGGACTTTTTGTTTCTCCCATCCTGTATCCAGTCTCTCTCCCTCCCCATTTCTAGGAATTCCCCTCACACTTGATTTAATGATCATTCTCCATTTCCTTGACTCTTCCACTAACCCCTGATACTGAGGCTCCTCATCTCTTTGATGATTTTGTCTTCCTTCTCAGTAGTTTCTCTGATTAATTGTTTTCATTCCTCCTTAAAGAAAGTTCAATCTTTTTTTCTCCAAAGCCAGCTGTCTCACTGGAAAGGGAATCTCTGTTTTCCCTTTAAGGCTAGCAATGGCCATCTAGTGATTCTTCCCTGGCTTTCGGATTGGGATCCTGGGATCATTCGACTTTGAAATTTGACTTTAATACTGGGGTAAACGCGGCCAGCTCCTAGTCTGCTGATATCTGGAGGCAAATTGCTTCAGAATCCACTTGATCACTCACCCTTTCCCTCTGGAAATGCTAACCTAGTCTCTCATAGCATTCCATGAGAAATCACCTCTCCAGTTGGTCTCCACCTTAAACATCTATTATTGCATTTTAAAACATATAACCTTTAGTTATAGAATCACTGAATCTTGATCTAAAAGAACCATTTAGTCCATTTTATAGTTGAAAGGTCCAGAATCCAGATGGCATAGCGACTTGACCAAGGTCGCACAGTTAAGACTAATTAATGACATTTAAGTCTAGAACTCCTCTTCCTGCATGTTCCTCTCACCATAATGTCATCTCATTGAGTCGTGTCAGTTTCTCTTTCAATAAAGTTTTACTTAAGAAATACATACCAATTTTACCCCTGTAGGACCGTAACATAAAATCCACTAAACTGAGTGACCAATTCTTTGAGTCAGTAATTAGAGAGCAGAATAAACATGACTTCTAGTTCTTTTCCTTACATCTAAACAGTTCTCACCTTTCCCTCTTTGGCCCACTCATCTACCTTCTCAGACAGGAAATGATGGTATTTCTGACCAACTTTCCCCAACATGAGATACTTCAGTCAAGAGGGGTCCTGTGTCAAACACGTTTGCAAAATGCTCATAGCACATTGGATCCTTCCCGGCCTTGGGAATTCAAAATGCGTGTCAAAGGCTGTGAGAGTGCTGAAATCAAGAAATTTTCATGGCTTAATTTAATTTAATATCTACCAAGCCTATTTGGCTATGGAATTCTTTTCGTAACAATATACCTATTGAAATCTCGCAGTACACAATTTCGAGAAAAGCAGCTTTGGACTCCATATCTCTATTTCTGTCTAAATCCCTTACTTCCTCACATTCTTGCCATATTTACACTGCCCTCCAAAAACAGTCCCATTCTATGGACAATCTTTTTTTAAGTGCCTACCATGTTATTCATAAGGGCTTGCTATGCCCAGGAAAAGTCCCAAACTTGCAATCTAAAAATGGGTTGAATCCCAGTCTCACTGGCTACATGACCTTGAAGGAATAGCTTTGCTTTCTGTGAATATTGATTTCTTCACCTATAACCTCAACATCGCAATTGCTGCCCTGCCTCTATCAGCATTGCTTTGAGGAGCAGCAAAATAAAGATGGGAAGGCATGTCATTCATTCTCAACAATAGTATAAATGCTAAACATTATTATAATGATAATAACAATGATGCTAAACCCCTTTCCTTAAGTAACACGTTTACATTAGTGTCAAAAGTTCTCAACGACTATTAAAAACTGGTCATATTGGGTTTAATCTGTCAATGGAGCATAGGGAAATATGGCTGAAGTATCAAAAACAGAAATTAGCCATTTTCAAAGAAAAAGGAGAAGGCGGCTATTACCCTAGTGGGGAGAAAGGTTGGTGGTGGTGGGAGGCGGAGATCTGAAATCATTCTCTGAGGAGGCAGAGCTTTTATATAATTTCAAGAAGAGATCCCTTCTGATCCAGGGGCAGGGGTAAATGGTGAAGCCAGGAGTTGGGTGCCTGGAGGAATCATACATGAAATTGTTGCTAAATGAAAGGCTTTGGCTCAAGCCTAGTGACCCCTCCTCAGTGACCTGAAGGAAGCCAGAAACCCTATGAGAACACACAGGAGGCACCCTTTTCCCAGAGGAAAGGAGGCAAATAGGACTAAATGTCAGTGACTGCAGTTCAACAATTCAGTGCTGAACCAGAGAAATACTAGTTTCTCAGAGACGGGTTTGTATGTGTGTGTCCTTCTCATCTGCCAGGCTGGTGACCAGAAAAACATCTGTTACACATTTTAATGAGGGGTTCAGAACACACGACGCCATAACCCAAAGGAGTGATGTGAATGATGGGGAAATTTAGAGATCACAGCCGGCCAGAAACTAAATGTGACATTGGCCCTTTAAGGCTTTGTCCTTCTGACCGTTCCAGGTTCCTAATCCTCCTGCCAAGTGGGCTGGAGGCCAAAATATTTTTAACTTTGCATTTATTTCAGGGTGTTAATCTCATAGGCAACCAATTCCTATTTAATAAACTCAGGCTCCCCAGGCCCTCCCCTTCGGGGATGCCTGGGTCTGCTCTCCCCAAGGTTCAGCATACATGTGCCTGCCCTGTCTTTTTCTGCGTGGGGAGGGTGTTGACACAGGAGTGTCAGGGCATCACGCAGCTGTCATCAGCCCCATGCCACAGATGGTACTTCAATTATGCACCCCCTTCCCGAGGCACTTGCCTCGGCCTCTGGATCTCACTCCGGGCTCTAGAAGCCAGGAGAGGCAGAGAAGTCAACTCAAGATGGGCTCCGGAGCCCTAGCTCTATGACCCACCACAGACAAGTGGGTTTCCTTCAGCCCCTCTTCCAGCCCCCTTTTAAATCACTAACCACAGAAGGTAAGGAGAAAGCGCTTGAATTACAAAGATTTCCATCTATTACTCAGGCTGCCCCTCCACAAAGTGTGCCTTTTCCCCTTTGGCAAGAACAGATCACTACTGACACTTTTAGAAGGCCCTGGGCCCCTCTCAATTATGGGCCTAATCTCTGCCTGCTCTGAAAGCAGAATTCTTTTCTAACTAGATTTTTTAGAAAGTTGAGAGGCTACTCTTTGCTTTATTCATTGGAATGACTCCGTGAGCTAATGTATTCTCCTGTCAGTATATTTCATGGGTTCGGCAACATCTGCAGGATGTGGAAAAAAACAGAAACAAACCAGATGTTTCAAAAAGGTAGCTCCACTAAGCCTCCTTAACATAATTATTGCAATATCGCATCCGCATTTTATTGTCCCTCTTCTATATTTATATGCTGCTAACTTTCCCTGCAGAAAGCCAAACCAGTGGCTCTGAGTTCCTTCTAAACAGATTTGCAATCTTGAAAAAAAAAAATGACATATATCTTCCATTAAATCCAAATTTCCTTTATCAAATTTTACAGGGGGAAAAATAGATTAAGGAAATGTAGATATTTATCTCAGCCTTCAACATTTACACTCATTTAGTTAATTAGCACTTAATTACACTGTCGAAGGAGAAAATTTTACCACGGACAGACCGGTGCCCACCCCTCAGGCCCTCACTTCTTTAGGAAGGCAGACCTTTGCTCAGAGCCAACTCTTCCTCCAAGAAACATTTGTAATGATTACTTGACAAGGAGTGCAGATACAAAATTGTGCAACAGAGAGCCATCACTCACCAGAGCCCCGCCGGAGTCCTCAAACTGGAGCAACAGTGCCCCCCAAAGTAAGCAGCCAGAACATCCTGTTAGTGAACTGGGCGGCCCAAACTTCTATTTTCTGCTTTATAATCCGAGGAGCTATTTTAAGAGTTGCTGGCCGAAAAGCAGGCTCTATTACAACCAGACGAGCATTCCAACCAAGCTGGGGAGCCTCGGCTGGAAACAGAGACTCTTTCCACCTATTTTAACTCAGACGCCAGGAATTCTCTAAGGAGGAGGTGGGGGTAGGGAGCAGAGAGACACAGTAGAAAATTGGAAAACTTCAGAAGTTTGCCAAACTCGGGAGAACAAAGCATAACCAGATTAATGCATAAATCTTATTAACCAAAATGCAGCTGAATAGAGTCATTTGTCATCAGAGTTTCTCCATCTTTTAACAAATGGCAATAATTTTTGGTCTCACAGGTTCCCTGCCAAGTGGAAGACCTCATTAAAGCTGTTGGAAAACAATAGTATTCTAATTAGCTTAATTATAATAGAATGAATTACCAACCCAATTTTTAAAAACAATATACAATTAGCCCTTTAAAAAAAAAAAGCCAAAGACTCCATTTTTCCACACAGAAAATGAAGCATAACACCCTTCATTTTATTGTTAGGGCAAAATCCTAGACACCATGATGCAGTGGTATGAGCTTGTAATGAAAGCAACAGTTCCCACTCCTCCAGCGGCTCCCTTTGTGCACTGACTAGACGGCCTTTGGCTCTAAGAATGGAAACTGCATTAAGCTGGAGCCTGACCCAAATTTTCTCTTTCAAGTTCTAAGCCCTGTTTTCTATTTTCTCTTCTATCTTGGAATAGGGGCACTCTATAAAAGATGAAATATCACATTCCTGAAAGACAATGAACTGGTGATGTCATATCAGCATGTTTGGCTTTTATAGTGCTCTTGGAGGTATTTCGAAGGGAAAAAAAATAATGTGGTGTTGGAAATAGGAAATGAAAGCCAGGAAGCCTGAAAACCAAACTTTTAAAGACAAATTATATAATCAACAACATAGTCATAACCACCTATGAGCAACTGCTCCTTCCCTTCCCCCCAAAAATCTACAATGAGAATCCCACCCATGATACTCTCACCAGAATGGCTAGAATTAAAACGACTGATGATACCAAGTGATTCTAAAAATAGGAAGAAATCAGAATTCCCATGCATTTTAAGTGGGAATGTAAATTGGTACAACCACTTTGGAAAATGATAGTATTTACCAAATATAAAAATCCTAAGACCAGCAATTTCACTCCTGAGTATACAGTATCTATATCCCACGTTCAAAGGCTGTTAAATCACGTTGTTTACCCATATCTTCAGAAAAAAATCATGTCCACTGTTATGGTAAACAACCTGCTTCCCTATTTATAATGGTCTGGCCCTCTAGCAACTTCAGCTCAAAATTATAGTTAATTTGCCTACAAACATCAGGTGGTCATAATAATCTGGCCACTCAGTGTATATGTCCAACCTATGTCCATTAAAAGGCATGTACAAGGATATTCATGGCAGTTTTATTCAAAATAGCTCTAAATTGGTAACATCCCAAAGGTCCATCAGCAGTAAGATAAATAAATTGTAAGATGTTCATTCCATAGAACATTACATAGCAATACTTCTCAGACACAAATCAGTGTGTACTATATGCATTCACTTACATTTTGTTCAAAAATGGGCAAAACTAATCAGTGGTAATACAAGCAGTCATAATAGTGGTGGCTGTAGTGACTACACAGGGCATGGGATGTGTGGGATTGTGCTGTATCTTAGTATGGGTGTAGTTACATTGGGTATATGCATAGGTCAAAATTTCATGCAGCTGGACAGTTAACACGTTGTTTGCAGGTGGCGCGGGCCATTTTTGCTTATTTTTTGCGCAAATGGCAACGTTCAGTAAAATTACGATAACTTTAGTTTACGTATTTATACGTTACCCGCATTCTACCGCTAGTCTATAAAAAAACGTATTAATACGTGTCCCGTGCTCTACTACACTGGTAGAACATATAAATATGTAGAACGTATAAATATGTTTCCGCATACAATGTGTTAAGATGTGTGCACTTTTTGTATAGTACACCCAAAAAGTAAAACCAAAAGCAAGAGAATGGCAACTCTCTCTATATAAAAGGCTAATATGCAAAGTGTCCCCTCTGGAGTTTGACCGGGAGACTGGGAGTTTGATCAATAGCTATGATGTGCGCTGACCACCAGGGGGTGGCATGGAACATGCCAGGTGACCAGCAATGGCTGTGGGGTGTTGAGGAAGCAAGGGAAGGAGGAGGCAGGGAGGTGGAGAAGCTGGGAGGCTGGGAGGGCGGGAACCAGATAGACTCTGATCGCCGGCCAGGCCTAGGGACCCTACCCATGAACGAATTTCATGCACCGGGCCTCTTGTCTTTAATAATAAAAATGTTATATGCTAATTAGACCAGACGTCCTTCCAGATGACCTTCCAGATGAAGCTGGGGCTGTGAGGAAAGCCCGGATCCCAGGTGCCAGAGGGAAGCCGGTGCCAGCAGCTGGGGGAAGGAAGGCCTACTCTTGCATGAATTTCATGCATCAGGCCTCTGTAAATAAATAAAAAGAAAGAAAATCAAACAAACAAGAAACCTCCCTGTGAGTCATCAGCTGTACCCTCCAGGGCTTCCCACTGGCTTTGACAATGATCAGACTCTTCACTTGGCCTACAAAGGTCATGCATGTTCTGGGCCCAGTCTACCTGAACATTTCTCTCCACTGCTTGCCCCACTTCCTCTTGCTGACTCCCTTCCTGCCACACTGATATTTTTGTCCTCTAAAACACCATGTTCATTGTGACCTAGGTCTTTGGCACGTGCTCTTCACTCTGCATGGAACACTCTTCTCCCAGATTCCCCCAAGACCACCCTCAACTCATCACTCAGATCTCAGCTCAAATGCCATGTCCTCAGAGAGGGACCTGCTGACCACCCTAGCTAAAGTGGCACCATCCTCTCACCACCTCTCTCAAGCCCACCACCCTACTTATCTTTAGTTTTATACACAGCACTTATTCTCTAAAGTTTGTATTTGTTTAGTTACTTATTCATTTTGTATGTTCCGCACTTGTTGTTTTTGTTGTTTTTGTTGTTGTTGTTGTTGTGTGTTTGTGTGTGTGCATGCTCCCTGAGAGAGTAGACAAGGTCATTCTCTCAAAGTCACTATTATATCTCCAGTGCTTAGGATGGAGCCTGGCATCTAGTAAATACTCAGTGAACATTTGCTTAATGATAAATAAAGAATGACTCAATCAATGAATAAATCACTGCCTTCAAATGTTAATGGGCCTAGTTAAATTAATAAGGGATGGCATCACACATTTAAAAGAGCACTGTAGCCTGGCCAATGTTGCTCAGTGGTTGAGCATCAACCCATGAACCAGGAGGTCATGGTTTGATTCCCAGTCAGGGTACATGCCCAGGGTTGTGGGCTCAACCCCCAGTAGGGGATGTGCAGGTGGCAGCCAAACAATGATTCTCTCTCATCACTGAAGTTTCTATACCTCTCTCCTTCTCCTTTCCTCTCTCTGAAATCAATGGAAAAAAACACACCACACTTTTAACAAAAAACACAAAAGAGCACTGTATTAGGGGTTTGAAGACTGGGTTGTCTGGGGTAGATGACACCTGCTTTAACATCTTTGGTATTCATCTATCTACATGTAGTTGGGAGGTAGAACGGATGCACATGAGAAGTTAATGAACAATCCAAAGCAGGAAAGGACACAAGAAGAGACCTCAAAAGAGGAAGCCATTGGGTCAGGTTGGCGTGGTCAGGGGACCTTGCAAAGGCAATGGGGTTTTCACTGGGTCTGGAAGGCTGGGTGAAAGCTATGTGAGTAGAAGGAGAGGAACAGATGGTTCTAAATGTGAACTTGGGTCAGCAAATATGCAGAGGTGAAAAACCCAAGGCATCAACAAGGACCCAGAGCAGATCAATATCACCAAAGCAGAGGATTGATATAGAAGATTGGGACCTCACCAGTGTCCACACAGTGACTTCTTCCTCATTTGTAAGAGGTCTTAGAAAGGGGCTTTAACAATTATAGTGAACCAACCTTCTTCCAAAGAGAAGCAGCTTGTGTTATGTAATGGGTTGGATGAACACTGATCTCCCTCGAAACTGGCCTGAAAGGTGATATGAATCAAGTGTTGGAAATCTGTCTTATTATCTCTGGCAAGATAGAAATTTAAAACATGCATCCATGTAGGGAAGTAAGAGATCTGTACACAATACAAAAAAACCTGTGGAGATATATTCATTTGCTAGTTACTAATATTTTGTCTTTATCGAGCTAATATTGCTTAACTTTAAAAGTCAAAATGCTACCTTGTTACCTCCATGTGCTATCAAGCCAATCATAAAGTTAAAAATATACACAACTCATTTTCAGATTATGTTTCTAAAGAAATGATTTAACAGAATAGGAATCATTTGATTATATTGAGCATGTTGCCCAGGAACTGTGGGGTGTGTGTGTGTGTACAGCCAGAGTATGATGAATAATATACTTGCCGAATGATTTATTAGTAAAAAAAAAAAAAAAAAAGTATTTAGAATCCAGACAAGCTCAAACTACCGGAAGTGGGATGGGAGCAGAGACGAAAAGGAAGTTCACTGACGCCAACTATGCCTCATTTGAAGTTTGATCTAGGGAAAAAAAAAAAGAAAGAAATAGGACTTGATTCAATTGTAACTTTTTCAGAAATGATTCATTTCTTCTTACTGCACAGCTGGACACACATGGAAAGAGGTGAGGATTTTACTGAGGAAGGCTCAGTTGGAAATAATTTGCCATAGAGCTCATAAATTGTGCCTTTCAGACCTCCAGCCCTGAAGTCAGAGCCTAAGATTGGCATTGGCCACCTTGTGGTTACAGAACCAGACCAAAGGATTCCAGTGGGTCATTTTACTGTGGATTCCTCAAGTTGGCAAAACTGAGGACCATTTCTATGAGTCATCCAATTAGGTTAACCTTTTGTGCTTTTGGAGTATGCCAGAGATTTCAGAAAACTCTCAATGGATAGGGCTACTGCCATTGACAACATCTGTACCTTCTGATAATGCCCCGAAGAGTTCCAACTATCACAGATCACAGATGACCACCACAGTCAGAAAATCTAGTAGTACATTAAAAAAAGATAAAGGAGAAGAGGATATTTATATTATTTATATGAAGTGGTAGAAAAACCTCAAACAATGAGAAAAGTTTTAAATTCTGCTTTCACCATTTGTCTTGGGCTGTGTCTACATGCTTGGCAATGAAAACTTTTACTTAAAATGATTGCTATGGTGGCTATAATGGATGACATCAATTTTCCAATTGTAATCAATATCTCCACAATGATGATAAATTGGTGTATCTGAAGGTTGCCATTTAGAGGTTTAGCACTACCATTCAATCATTCTAAGCTGTCCAACTCTACCTCCAGCTACCTATTTAAAGCCAGCTCTCTTCAAGGTTCATTTACTAATAAGCCATCGCAGTTTAGTTATTGTTCCCTGAAGACTATCTGAATTCCCACCTCCAGGTCTTTGCTCACATGGCTCACCCTCTGCCCAGTGCTTTCTCATTCCTGTCATAGCACACTCCTCTGAGTTGACATTCCTTGGCCCATCCTCTTCCTCTCAATCTGAACTTCTATAACACTTGGGGGTATCATTTAGTTCCTAGCATATGTTTCTTTTATTGTCAGCTATCTTTGTCCTTGATGACAAAGACTATGATTTTATGCTTTTTGACACTTTTATGACCTGTGAAATATACCATTCATAATAGGTGTTCAACCTATTAATAGCAGCTCTGAAAACAAAGAAAGTTTTGGACTCAGACAGGCCTGGGTCCAGCTCTACGGCTTGCTAGAGCCTTCTTTTCCCTGAACTCTACATCCAACCTCCAATCTGGCATATCAAGCCCTATCAGTTTGCCTTCCAAACTGTATAGTGAATCTAATTACTGATCTTCTTACTGCCATTGTGTCTGTTCATATCACCATCATCTCTCACCTCAACCACTGAAATAGCCTCATGACTAGCCTCTATGCTTGCTGCTTACCGTCCATTCTCCATACTACAACACAGTTATTTTTTTGTTTGTTTAAAGTAAACCAGGCCATCTCATTCCCTTATTGAAATTCTTCAATATTTCCCCCCTGTGCTTTGCATGAAGTCCAAATCCCTAACCATGGATTTAAGACCCTGAGTGATTTGACCTCTGCCCCAGCATCATCTCAGATTTCTCTACCCTTCTCTCACTATATTTCAGCCACACTGGCCCATGGACAGTTTCTAGAAATGGCCAAATCCTTCCCCACCTCAGAGCCTTTGCTCAGAAGTTATCTCAACCTGGAATCCTGTCCCTTGATTCCAACTAGGCTGGCTTCTTCTCATCTCACCCCCCAAGTTTCAGCTCAAATGACTCCTTGTCACAGACAACTTTATTGATCACCCTGAGTTAATTCTGTGCACCTTGCTAGTCTCTATTATAGAATCCCGTTGACTTTTTTCTATGACACAGCAGTCTATATTTATCTTGTTTATTTGTATGCTTGTGTGTTGACAGCTGCCTCAGTGAAATGTACAATCCATGAAGTCAAAGATCTTATCTATTCTGCTGTCCATTGTATCTATAACCACTAGAAAAGTGTCTAATGTATATAGATTATCAATAAACAGTACTTGCAACACTTACTAAACAGTAGATGTTAATTTATGAATGGATTCACAATACATATGCTTCCATTTTTCTCCTCTTGGCCTTTGTGCTATTGTTTTCACCTATGTTATGAGCCTTACACTGTATTATTAATATTTTTGAACAATCTGTTATCTTTTAAAGAGATTAGGTAATAAGAAAAAAATCTTATTATTTATTCATTTTATTAATGTTCCTGATGCTCTTGTATATATCATGTAGATCTATATCCCTATCTGATATCACATTATTTCTGCCTAAATGTTTTAGTTAACATTTCTTATAGTACAGTTCTCCTGATATCTTTTTCAAGCTCTTGTTTGCCTGTAAAAGTTTTTATTTTACCTTCATTTTGAAAGACATTTTAAGTTTCGTTATTTTGTCATTTTAAAGACATTGTTCCACCATCTTCTTACATGCACTATTTCTAGTGAGAAATATGCATCATGTTCACCTTTGTCCCTCTGTATTTAATGTGTTATTTTTCCCTATGGCTGCTTTTAAGGTTTCTCTATTACTGGTTTTGAATAATTTGATAACAATGTGTTTGATAAGGTTTTTTCTATGTTTCTTGTGATTAGAGTTCTTTGAGTGTAGATCTATGTATTTACAGTTTTTATGAAATTTGGAAATTTTTAACCATGATTTCTTCAAATATTTTTATGTCCCTCCCAGTTCTCTTTTGAAAGTGTTGATAACATGTATATTAGATAGATTTTAATTGTTCCACAGTTCACTCATGTTCTCTTCATTTTTTTCTTAATCTTTATTTCTCTGTGTTTCCTTTGGGATAGTTTCTATTGCTTTGTCTTCAAGTTTGCTTATATTTTCTTCTGTAATGTCTAATCTGTTGTTAATCCCATCAAATGAGCTTTTCATCTCAGGCATTATAGTTTTCATCTTTAAAAGTTTGATTTGAGTCATTTTTACATCTTCCATTTCTCTACTTAACTTGTTTAAGTTTTTCTGTTAGCTTCTAGGTCTTAGAAAATACAGTTACAAAAATGGTTTTTGATGTCTTAGTCTGCTAATTCTAACATCATTGTCAGTTCTAGATTAATTTTTATTAATTAATTTTCAACTCAGATGGTTTATATATTCCTATTTCTTTGCATGCCTGGTAATTTTTAATTAAATGTTAGGCCTGGTGAAATCTATTTTATTAGATGTGGAATATTTTAGAATTTCTATAAATATTTTTTAATTTTGTTGTGAGATATTAAGTTATTTGGAATATTTGGTGCATTCATGGCTTGCTTTTCAGCATTAGTAGGTAGCCTTTGGTCTAGGGCTATTTTTACTCCATTACTGAAGCAAAAGCCTTCCAAAAATTCTACCTAATGCCCAGTGAATTGTGAAGTTTTCCAATCTGGCTTGTGGAAACAGTCACTGGTCCTTGTCTGGTGTGAATGTCGGATCCTGTTGCCTAATCCTCTTCCTCACAAACTGCTATCTTGGGAACCGTTCTAATGGATAATAAAGTGGTAGCAAAGAGGAAAATATGAAATAAAATCAGAAAAAGAAGACTGTACAGCGGAGCCCCACACCCTAGTATGTTGGGGTTGGATATTAGGAAAAAGAAGGAAATCACCTTTACTGATTACTACATTATTTGTAGTATATGGAGCAGGCCATGCTACATGAAATTTTTTTCTATTTTAGGGGTGGAGATGGGAACCAAAGTAGGGTTAGTAAGGTGAAAATAAAGGCACTCTTCCAACTTGTCCTCCTCCCCTATTCATCTATTCATTTCTCTCTCTCTCTCTCTCTCTCTCTCTCTCTCAGCCTCTTATCTCATTAAATGATGTGACCACTTCACAAAGGAGGGTCATCAGCAAACATAATAGTTTGTGAACACATCACAGGATGTGCTCATTATACCACAAAGATAGAGTAGGGACCACACAATCACAGGGCAACATGGAAATTGTTTTATAAGCCGACTTTTACAAATTGATTTTAAAACTAGAGAGCAATTACCATTAAGCAAAATAATTTGCTGCCCCAAAGAGGGTAGGGCAAGGCAGTAGGTCCAAAGATAACCTAAGCCATCATTAGAGAAATCTAGTTATTTAGTCAATTTTACTTATTTACAGGACTAAAGATTAATGAGTTCAGATACTCACAAAGACAGTAATTAGGTTTCAAAAACATACTATAACACCATCAATCATGGCTCTTGAACATAATGGCATTAGGGCAGAGCCCTCTTTCAGCTCCAGTTATTAGCAACTGATTGGTGAACACTGGGCTTCAGCTGAGATGCTACTCTAGGGCCCTGAAATAAAATGAAAGAAGACCCTTAAATAATAAGAGAGTATATCTGTGAGCCTTTGTCCTTTGCTTACATTTTCTGAAATGTTCTGCTCAGGATGTAGGTTTTTGTAACAGAACTTCAAGGATTGGTGTTTCACTTTAAATATATCCTTACTTAATAATCTAGCTATTTATAGCCCTTTGAATATAATCTTTATCACTTTCTTTTAAAGTTTTTAAAAATTGACTTTATCATGACTTTATAAATAAAGATAAGTCAGAGTTTTATAAATATACTGGGACCTCCTGACACCAAAGAAAGAGCCAGGAAATAGAAAGCCACAGAGCTTTTAGTTAAGGAAGAAAGTTTCTCTTATTATGAAAAAGGGAAATTAGATAAAGGTACAAGCACTACATTCATGGGATTTAAGATGAAGAAGAGATAGGAGATATGGGAAAAATCAGTTATCATTTGCAATAATTTTAGATTTACTATTTGCAGAATAGTTGCAAAGAGAGTAGAGAATTCCTATAAACCCTTCACTCAGTTTCTCCTAACATCTTACTATACCATGATACATTTGCCAAAACTAAGAAATGAACATTGGTATATAACTATTAACTACACGCCACACTTCATTTTGATTTCACCAGTTTTTCTGCCGACTTCCTTTTTCTGTTCCAGGGTCCAATCCAGAGACCATCTTGCATTCCGTCATGCCTCCTTAGTCTCTTCTGGTCTGTGACAGCTGCTCAGTCTCTCCCTGTTGCCCATGTCCTTGACAGTTTTGAGGAGAACTGGCCAGGCATTTTGTAGGGCATGCCTCAGTGTGTCTGATGTTTTCTCATGACTAGACTGGGGTCATGGTTTTTTGGTAAGAATACCACAGAGGCGAAGTACCCTTCTTATTGCAGCATATAAGAGGGCATAGGAGATCAACATGATGTTCACCTTGAATACTTGGCTAAGGTTGTGTCTGTCTGATTTCTCCAAAATTACTATTAGTCCTTTCCCATACCCTGGTAGCAAGGCATTACATACAACTCTCTCTCAAAAGGGAGAGAGGAATTAAGCAATATTGCCTAGAGAAGAGGTATCTACTTATATTATTTGGATTCTTTCTTTAAGGAAGATTTCCCCATTTATTTATTTATGCAATCATTTTCCTCACCTATTTTTCATAAACATTTTTCCTCTATATATTAGATTTTACATAGAAACATAGCAGGTATAATAGTCCATGCTGTTTTGCAGACTCACTGCACCTCCTTGGAAGCTGCACACTGTTCTTCATGAAACCTCTGTGCAATTTATTGAATTTGTAGTTTTATCCTTCAAAAATTTTTCTTGATAGTTTGGATATAAAGTTTGTTTTTCTGTGGTTGTTTGTGCAAATTCCATGCATTTCCTTTTAGAATGCTAGGACTTTCTCTGATGTAGTTAATTTTTTCCTACAAACTTAGGCTGTGTCCCTACAAGTCTCTAAGAACATTTGAAAAATAAAAATATAATGTTAGTATCATTCAATCCACCAGTTGTTTGGTTTCCATAACAGCAAACAAAGGATTTGACTGACTTTCTATAAACTAATTATGTTTCTCTGTGTTTTTATTTGGACCTACAAATCCTTTTACCATGTGAAAAATCCTTCGGAAGAAAAATGGAGAATTGACATATTTTTCCTTACATAGCCTCTTCCCTCCCTAAACCTTCCCCAAGGGGATAAAACTCTGTTAAACCTTTAAACTTAGTTCTGAGAGAGACAACCTCAGAAGATCACAGGGATTTGGGTTTTATGTTTGGTTTATCTGAGGCCTAATCAATTGGCTTTATGAATGAGCCAAACCAAATTCCTTGCGTCCTGTGCCAGGTTCCTGTGAGTCACAAGTCCAGCCCTGGTTTCTCACCAGCTCTTCTAGGGGAGAGCAACATGAGACCCATGGGACCTCCTGCTTTCCAGCTCTAAGAAAGCTCTCTCAACAAGGCATTGATTTCAAGCATGGGTAAAGGCATCCCCGTGGTGCGTCACCCTGCACAAAACCTGCCAATGCTAACGTGCTGGGAGCCACCTCTCCCTCATCCTGTCAACAATAAGAGGTGTGCAGGACCTCAAGGAGGATCAGGGAAGCCTGCCACCCCTGCAGCATGCCCATCGAGTCCTTGGCATTGAACCAGGCTTGCTGTGTGCAAAGAAGATGCAGGCCCTTTTATTCTTATCACTGCCCACTGATGTTCCTGCTGACATGAGAGTCTTTTCCATCCTTCCCAATCTCATTCATCTTTCCAGGCTCTAAACACTGGATCTCCTTTCAAAGCTTCTTAAAGGCTCACCGACTTCCATTCTTCAGCACCTGAGTGTCCACACATCTACATGTTTTATTACATAATATTTTGAATTTGCTCTTTCAAATATATTCGTTTTCATTCCAATCTAGCTTATAAGCAGTTTGAGGTTAAAAAAAAATGTCTTCCATATTTTATCAGTCCTTTCTGCTAGAATATAAACATTTTGAAGACTCTTAAGATTTGTTTACTGTTGTGTTGGTTGTGCTTACCAGAGGACCTAGAAGATAACAAGGGCTAGATAAATATTTATTATGCGGGAAAGAACAATGAAAGTCTCCTCTCAGTGTCTAGTGCATCACCTGCATCCAGTGTTCACACCAACTGCGTAATTAACTCACGCCTATTCTCAAGCACTTAAGACCCCGAGTAGCTGTAAGGACCATGTATAGTATATTTCCAGTAACAGGTAACTGAAAATGTTATGATTTATATTTATAGGGCCGTTTAAAGCTCTCCCTTTACCCAAAATGCTTTTTTTCATTCTCTGAACAATTCTATGATGTAGGTTTAGTGACTGATTTCTGAGCCTTCTGCTCTGGGAGAATATGACTGAGCACCTTCATTATGTTGGATCCATTGGCACTAGCAACACCAAGTGTTAGTCATAAAAGGGCTTGTTGAATAAGGAAAATTCATTTCTGTATCCTCTCTCATTTGTTCTAGAAATGTGAAATCATAATAAAAAAATCAGAAGTCTTTCTCAAATACATTATTAATTTCCTGAAATGAAAACACAAGCATTTTCTCTACATAAATTTTATGTCTTCTGCTCTCGACCTTGCCCTTTTTACCTGTCAGTAAGCAAGTTTTAGTTAACATACTTTGTTCCAGGCATACTTTCAATTAGAGCCTTAGTCAAGCCTTCACATCTCTAAATAAACCAAGCGAGGTCATCTGTGAGCATTGAAAATTCTTCATATATTTAAATATACGTATATAGTTGTCCCCCCTTATTTGCAGGGGATATGTTTCAAGAGCCCCAATGGATGCCTGAAATTGCAGATAGTACACAACCCCACATTTACTATGTTCTTCCCTATATTTATATACATACCTATGATAAAGTTTAATTTATAAGCAAGGTACCATAAGAATTTAGCTAACAATAACTAATAATAGAATAAAATGATAATATGCTGTAATGAAAGTTACGTGAATGTGACATCATTAAGTAAAATAAGGAGTACTTGCACACTATGATATCACAACAGTTGATCTGATAACCGAGTGGGCTATGAAGTGACTAATAGGCAGGGAGTGTATGCAGTGTGGATGCGCTGGACAAAAGGATGAATGCACATCCCAGGCAGGATGGCACGAGATGGACTGGGAGAATGCAAGATTTCATCATACTACTCAGAATGGTGTACAGTTTAGAACTTATGAATTGTTTATTTCTAGAGTTTTCCATTTAATATTTTCAGAGCATAGTTGTCCATAGGTAACTGAAATCTCAGGCAGTAAAACCCTAGATGATGGGGGACTACTCTATGTTTATGCTTCTAACCTCACAAAACAACTTTAAAGGGTAATGGAACTACAAAAATATCTACTACATATTGCTACATATGTGCAATTTTGTTTTTCTAAAAATTTGTTTTCCCTCAGTTAAAATATTTTTACTGCAAAGGATTAAAACTTTTCAAGATTTTTAACATCTCTCACCCAATCCTTCCATGAAAGTGTAATTTCTGAGAATAATTTTTAAAAAATACTTCATTTAAAATTTGATCTGGTAAAAAAAACTACATTCAATTTAGACTCTGAAAGGCAATTTGGTGACAATCTGTGAGGGTTTGGGTTGTGTATGTTTGTGCATATGTATTTATAAAATATATATCCTTATTTGAGGTGGGGGTTTATCACTTGACTTTCTCATTTCTCTTCTAGCTTTTCCCCTAGCTCCCTTCTGACCAAACTCCCAACCTTGCCCCACCCTTAGAATCCATGAATCCCAGCCTTCTACTTTTATTAGTTTGCCTTATTTTTGACAAATGGATTACGTAACATGGCCTCCTTAAGTCTCCAACTTAAATACATATTTAGTACATGGTGGGAGGGAGAGGGGATCTAACCCTCTCCCATCACCACAAGCTTATCAGAACAGGCAGCTGAACTTGGGGAGATGAGAGCCGGTGTATGAACGTTTCAATGAACAACAGTGGTCAGGTCACCAGGATCAACCTCCTTTAGTACTAGAAAGAGGACCAGTTAGCAAGCCTCGAGGTACAGGTCTCTGCAAGGGAGACAGATTTGACCACAAGCCTGCCTTCCATGTTTCTCAGTTGTGCCTGGATAGTCCCTGATTCAAAATTCCTCCCTGTTTCCATATCCCTGCACACTAAAATCTAATTCCAGGGTTGGACATTTTTCACTTTCTGAAAAATATTAACCCTGTCTCTACCCACCCCAGTGGACACAGTGCCTGTTGACAAAGGCAAGTTAGTTGGGTAAAGATCACAGTGTTTGAATTTGTCTCTGCTAAGGCCAGAAAGCCTTTACAGACACAGTGCTGACCCTCGCCCGTCAGTCCTTCACGTTTAGAGTTTCTTACATGCTGTCCCTTCTTCTGTGCCAATCTGTTTAGTGACAACTAACCCTGAGCAGGGGGCGGGAGGGGGGGGCGGTGAAAGAGGTGGTAGGAGCGGGGTGGTAAGACGGGAGAAGGGCCAAGGCAGGTCTTCCATTTTCAAGGCGTGAAAGATGAACTTTAGGCCACTAAATCCAAATCCACCACCAAATCAAGGTTCTGTACTGGTTTGAGCTATTACTCAATGTTCTACACTTTAATATTTTAAGAAAAGTTTATTATGACAAGTCAATGACAGCACTTTTAGTAGGTCAATAAATCATGGACGGATCATATCACAGAGACGACAGCTATGTAAAGCATCACAGGAAACCCGATATTATTTCAACAAAATAGCAACGAGAGCTTCTTGGCACTTACTGTAATTTTAAGTCAAGGTTTAAAAATATACTATTATTAATATTACTGAACGGGACATTTTCTAGGGTGGTGTATTGAGAAACGAAACGATTCTTTGCAAAGTTTAGTGTGAGAGGGAAAACATATCAAGTGGGGAAGGGGTTGTAAATGCTGCTTCTTATCTTCATGTTCTGGTTATATTTTATAAGTTGCTAATATCAGGGTAGGGGAGGGAATGAAACCCAAACCAGATGAAAAGTAGGATACAAAGATTGCCAAGCGCGTTCCCTCATGGCCTCTTTCCAAGCATATGGAAGGAGAAGAGATGTTAATTTTTTAATAAGTTTTGGGGCGTGGTAGAGTAGAGATTGGGGGCTGACCCAACCTTGTTCTGTTACTTTCACAGTGGAAACTTCGAAGCAGCTGTCAGAGCAAGGGTGACAGATGTTAGCAGCGAAGGGTGCAAAGGCAACAACTTCCTCCTCCTTCCAAATTGTGAAAATTATCCTGTGCCAACATCTTTCTGTTCTTTGAGAGGCGAGGGCAGCGGAATGGCAGGATTGAGAAAGAATAAGAAACCCTGATATTGGCGTACGACTCTCCAGTTTCCAAATCGCTTTCATGTCTTTCATTTCATTTGATCCTCAACATTCCACAGGAAGCAGTGTAGGGGCTGCTGTCATGTTTGCCACAGGAAGCACAGGGAATTCTCCATGACTTGCCCAAAGCCTCGCAGCTGCCAATGGTGGGAAAGGGACAGTGACCTGGTCCGCTCACCACCACGTCACTGCTCTTCTCTCTCTGCAGCCTGTTTACATGTTACGAAACATAACCAGAACATTGATGCGAGCAGCTGCATTTGCAACCTTCCCCACTGAATCCTTTATTCCCTCTCACACTAAACTTTGCAAGAAGTTGTTTCATTTTCCAGCGCCCCATCCAAGACTCTGAGTCTCATGTCACCATTTCTTTTAGCCTCTTTTAATCTGGGAACATTGGACTTCAGTAGCTCAGTGGCCAGGGGGCTTTGGTGCAGGGAGAGGTGGCCCCTCGCTTTCCTCTTCCTGCTCCCGGCCTCGGGGCTGCCTCTTTTGCTCTGGTTTTGGATGAGGAAAGAGGAGGGAATTTACACCAGGGGGCTTGGTGTTAAGAACATCTTGGCAAAGACAAAGGAGGCCCTGCCTGCTCCTGGACATGGGGGTGGTTGGGTGGGGGAGGATGGTGGGTGCAGGGAGGGGAAATACAAATAAAGCATTCAGGGAGAGCTCTTTTCGTCCAAGTTACTCTAAGGTTAAGGTAGGACATCAGATCCCATGACCTGTGAGCAGAGATGGAGAAGCAGGTATAACTGAGCTGGGTTTCTTTACCATGTCAACACACACACCAAAGTCCCCAAAAGTCTAAGTAAAATAAGAAAAGCTGTTTTCCCCCCAATTCATCACCTCCAGGGTTCTCTGTATGACTTCTCTTTCCCTAGAAACCTGCTTTAGAAGATCATTTTATACAATCATATAAACGTATGGAAACACAGGTTGCCCTGTGCTGCCATCCGGCCCAGCCCACCGGGAGGCCCTGGCCTCAGGCTCTGTTCCCAGGCTCTCCTGAACGTGCCCCCCCAAACAGCCAGAGGATCCTTGGCTTGACTTCTTTTTGTGGGCCGGGCTCCGGGAACAACCTGAAACGAACTCAGCATATATCTGTCAGCAGCCCTGCCGGCCAAATCTGTGTCTGAACAGAAATAAACCCAAATGGGCAGAGTGGTGAGGAGTGCAGTGATGTGATTTCATCACAGCACAGTCCTCCCGAGAGATTTATAAAGAGACGGCTCTAGGTGAGGACTGAAGAACCAAAGAGAAAGAGGTAGCCTTAAGAAGGGACAGGTCTGGCCAGCGTGGCTCAGTGGTTGAGGGCTGATCTATGAAACAGGAGGTCACGGTCAATTCCTGATCAGGGCATATGCTTGGTTTGCGGGCTTGATCCCCAATGTGAGGTATGCAAGAGATAGCCAATCAGATTCTCTCTCATCATTGATGTTTCTGTCTCGCTCTCCCTTCCTCTCTGAAATCAATAAAAATTACACACACACACACGTATATGTATGTACTAGTGTGTGTGTGTGTGTGTGTGTTTGTGTGTGTGTGTGTATATATATATGGACAGAACACTGGACAGGCACAAATGCTTTAAAAATAAACAAATCTGGAGGGTAGGGAGGCAGAAGGGGGGGCGGTAAGAGATCAACCGAAGGACTTATATGCATGCATATAAGCATAACCAATGGACATAAGACACTGGAGGGTAGGGGAGGCCAGGGGATTGTCAAGGGCAGAGGAAAAAAGGAGACATATGTAATACCCTTTGTAATACTTTAAGCAATAAAACAAAAACAAAAAAATTCAATAAGCAGCAGGGTAGTTAGGAAGGGAAAGACCATGGCTGGCTAGAGTTGTCAGGAAAGCTTAAAGTGGCCATTGGAGGACCAATAAAATTTTGCTTCACTTAAAAAAATAAAAAAATAAAAATAAATAAAAATAAACAAATCTGGACCAGCCTCAGTCCTGCACTGAAGCCACCAAAGGACTGAGCGCAGGACACGCGCATCCTGGTGCAGGCGCCACTCCCTGCGCATGCGTCAGATGCTGACTCAGTTGCATGTCTGTTTCTCTTCTTGCAGATCTGGAAACTGAACACGATAGCATCTCCTTCCTAGGGATGTTGATTTCCTATAACGGGAGGGCTGTCCATAGCACAGTAGGTATGAAACATGCTTTGACGCCACTGGATGAGGTTTGCCTCCTATCTCTTACCAGCTATGTGACTTTGGTTAACTTACATAAGATCTCGCAAGCTCAGACTTCTCAAAAAGGGATAATAATACCATCTTCATGGGAACATGGAGCAGATTAAATAACATAATGGATGTACAAGTTCTTAGCATAAAGCCTAGCTTATAGTAAGCACTCAATAAATGGTTAAAAAACATATACACACAGTTATATTTTGTATTTGATCGGAGACCCCAAATAAGATGGATGATGAAAGAGCTTGGAATAATGTAAAATATTCTATTATTTTATAATTTGCTATAAAAATAAATGCATGTTATTGTTAGTATTTGCCCTTTGAAATTCCAACCATGTTTTAAGTCTCTTAGTCTTTGCGGATGTCCAAAGGGTTTGATGTTACTTGATCACAGGCTGTGGTATATTTAATTATTGGTCCCAATCTCCTACAGTCGTACTAAACCCACACCTTCAACATGGCTTTCTGAGAGACAAGGTACTGCTTCCCATGCCTGGACTTTGACTTTTTGCTTTTGCATTGGCTGGAACAATGGAAAAGGGCATAGTGGCTCGCCCTCTTATGGGTGGCCATGAGAACAGCTTCCTGGAGCTTCAGGTCTCAGAATGATAAGAGACATATGGCCTGAACTCAGCCACAGATTAAGCCAAGCCCTGTAAAGCCTGGACCAGTCACCCAACACACATGTGAGCAAGAAATAAACATTTACTTTGTATGCCTCTAACTTCGGTGTGTGTTTTTTAATGGACCATTATTGTGGCCATAGCTAAGTGATATATAGATATAGATATAGATATAGATATAGAGATATAGATATATAGATATATAGATATATAGATATATAGATATATAGATATAGATATATATCCTCCTAAAAATGATGTTTATATACTTAACAGCTGATAGCTCAATTGATGTTTCTTTCTTTTCAGATTTAGTCCATTAGAATTAATAATTATTCAAAGTATGTATCCATTTTTTGGGAAACCTGGTATATGTCATGTTTAGAGGTTAGAAGGAAAATCTCTGGCCCCTCCAAGTGCATCTGCCCTACCTGAAACTTCTGTGCTGAGTGGCAGGAACAGAAGCCAGTGGAGCGACAGGGTTCTCTGATACCCTCCCGGGTTAGGGGAGTGAGAAAGCCTGCGTTAGTCTCTGGTGATTCTCCATAGCACTGGATTACTATTCTCCAGGTGGCTTTGCAGGCCTTGTCTCCACTTCAGTCAAAATCAGGTCATCAGAAAGTATAATGCCATGAAATCTGAAAAATCAAGGGCCCTGAGAAATACATTATGGCTTCTGAAAAGTAACTGAGATCCAGCAATGAGAGGGACTCAGAAAGGCAGAGGCAGAGTGGTGTGGGTGACACAATCTGTTTTCTTCAGTTCTGGAAGCCTTTTCCCTATGTTTACCCATGACCCATCCATTCTCACTCATCTTCCATGTAAGCAGGATGTCTTCCCACCATTTAGACAGGCAAGAATCCAGAACCAGTCATTTAAACCTTGATCTAAATTTAAATCTATTTTTATACCGAGCCTATACTTAATAAAATGTTTTTTTTTTTTCTGAAAAAAAAATATCAGGAACTACAGCAAACATAGAATTTTAGTGATTTTTTTCTTGAGGGAGAAGAGGGAAAATTTTCCCAAATTCTTGACAGTATGATGATCCAAATATTGAGACTAATAGCATTGTGTATATTTAAGGTATATTTTAAAGGGTAGTAAATGATTTGGCATCATATTTCAAAGGTGATCGTTTTGAAAGTGTGTAACTGAGGCACAGGAAAATAAGAAAGCGATGGTCATTAAAACAATTTCAAAGTTCCTGGCTTTTAGGATATTCTGTAAGACAGTAGCACAGGTAACAGCTATCATCTTAGTCATAATATGCTGGGAATCCTAGAAAACATCAGAAATAGAGCTTTCAAGGGACTGTTGATTAGAAATCTATTAAGCAAGGCTATAAAATCTACAGCATAAATGCAAATTTACTTAACTAGTAGTATTAAGTCAGTTCTCTGCTCTTCCTTTCTATTGCTTCATCTCATGCTCTTAGCATCCTTGGGAGCCAGAGAGAGGTCGAAAAGCATTGCCCTCAAGATATATCAACTAAACTAAGAGTTGTCATTTACCACAGAGTGACCTAAGAGTGGAGCCGAGAGAATAATCTATGCCTGCTGATTCCCTTCCGCAAGCAATGGATGCTCTTGCAACTATGTAGGAAATCTCTTAACAGTCAACAGCAATAAAGTCAAGACAATAAATATGTATGAAGCCATGTCCTCAAAGAAATTAATTCTATCAAACTGTACAGACATGGGCTAGATCAAAGTGATTGTATGGCCAGCTTTGTCTCTATTCTCAGGTAGGCTTTGGAATGAAGAATGAATGAATGAATGAGTCAATCAATCAATCTACAGAGATTATCTCCATGACATACACCATACCAAAGTATATTCAGTGCCTATTTTTTATTCCAAAGTAATTCTATAACACCTCTGAAGAAAGATCAGGTTGCATGTGACTCCATGTGGCACCATAACTTCTTACAAGGCCCTGACTTTGCACATGAGTGGCTGGGTTTGAGGCAATGCCAAGCATTGCCATTGTAACCATGTAGAAGTAGTCCCCCCCCCCCCAAACCACAGAAACAGAATCAACTTAAATAAAATGGCGTTTTTACTTTAATGTGACCTTTCACTCATAAGTTAGAGTGAGAAAGAGCCTACAGCCTATATTTATGTAGGATAATTCCTTTAGCCTATGAGTTGAGGAAAGCAAATTAAGTTGAGAACTCAAAATTGCCTTCCTTAAAAATGAAATCTAGGCCGAGGTGGGAGTAGGGGCAGAAGAGAAAAGCGGTGACATTTTATAACGTTATTGCAAAGTCAAGTCTATGTCAGTAGAAGAAATATTCTAGAAGTGGAAAGTGGATTTTCATGAAACCATGCACTCCCTAGGGATGCTAACATCTTGGACTTCCCAAGCTGTGCTGGGGGAGTGAAAACTTGTGAGGAGCAAAACATTGGGGAATTTTTATTTGCAGCTGTAAGTTATCCCATATGGCTGGAGAGTGATTTCCTAAACGATGGATAGGAACTTGAATTAACTTGGCTGTTTATGGCAAGGAGAACGGCGAAGGAAATGGGTGGGCTGGATTTCTGTGTTATAACAGGGCCTGTGCTAGCAGGAGCAGCAAATCCTCTCAAGGCAGATCAGTCTTAGGTGAAAAAATATGCAAGAGTGACAGTGGGAAGAAGCAATAGGGTGGAAGGGAGAAGAAAAATGGAACAGTAAGATAAGTGATTACCAGCCAATAGGAAATGCATGGTAATAAATAGTAAAGCAAGGGAGAGGGAGGACCTGAGGGGAGAGGAGATGGGTGTTGGGAAGATCATTCAAAGGCAAAAAAAGGAGCATTTAGGCAAGGAATAAAATATCAAGTCCTCAATTATTACAGATAGGGTAAAAAGTAAGACACGCAAAGGTGCAGAATGAACACAATATTAATTATGTAAGAAGTTGAAACCAATAAGACATTTTTGAAGTATGTAAGGAACTAGAGTTCAAAGTAATGGCAATTGAAATTTACTGCCAGAAGAGGCAATGATGATGATGATGATGATGATAATAATAATATTAATGAAATGAATTCTTTGGCTAAGGGTTTACAGAGAATGGGGCAGATGCCACAAACAGGCAAAAGTTTCCAGAAGGAGGAAGAAGAAATGTTTAAGAAAATCCAAATCAATAGTTTAACCAGCTATCAAGACATCACAATGTTTCCAAGGCTCAGGAAACTCCAGAGGCAGGCATGGTGTCCAGTCGGAGCCTGAAGGGAAAGGCAAGAGGGGCCTCATGAAGCTTCTCCGGGGCTTTCGCAAACTAGACAGGGAAAGGCAGGTGCTGTTCTGTGGAGTTGACATATCATTGGGGATGATACATGATCCACTCTTGGGTTCCCCTGTGATGAGGCCTAAATGTAGACAAGGGGTGACACCCAACCCCTTTATCATGACTGGTATTTTTCCTTTTGAAAAGCAGATGTCACTAAGGGCTGTGTGTCTGTAATGAAATGGCTGGTATTTAGATACTCTCAAAGGCCAGTTGTTGTCACCCAGGCCTTTAGCTATGGTACCAACAAACTGTCGACTAAGGGATCACAATGTCTTTTGACCCTTGAGCCCTGGGAAGGTTTTTCTGATTGCTTCCAGTGAGGAAAGCTTATCAAGATGAACAAGAGGAAAAAGCAAGGAGTTTCTGGGGAATATGACTCATGGCTGAGGTTGCTGCCTAAACTCACTTTTCATTCACGTCACATATTCTATTCTGATTCTCCTGAGGACTCACTTTTTATTTCTTTAATTTAACCATATTGTAAACATTTTAGAAAGCTCTCTTAAATGCTTTTTGAAAGTAGCTGAGAAAGTAAAAAAGGTAGAAAGACAAAGGAGAAAAGAGGAGAGATGCAAAAAGTGGGAGGAGACAGATGAGGGAGAAATTGTGATTCCATCTCTCAAAGCAGATAATGGGGTAAAGAAAAACAAATGTGTTGGTCTACATGGGGAAGGAAAATAGATGGGAAACAAGACAAAGAATTTGAGAATCAGGTAATAAGATGTGCTTCAAAGACAGAAGAATAAACTAAGCTGTAAGAAATAAAGAAAGAATTTGAGGTAGAAGATTACATAGGAAATATCCAGGGGGAGGAAAAAAGAAAAAGTATGATGGGAAGAAGGCCTGTGATGGTTCAGAATGGAAATTTGAAAGGGTAAAGCTAGAGACAAGGAAGCAAATCATTAGGAGATTTACACTTGGCTTTGAAGAGAGTCCTAGGAGACAAGTAACTAAGCTGGTAGAGGGAATAGGAGCTATGGCATGAAACCAAAACAACAAGCAAGGAGGAAGAGAGACATTGAAGGGTAATAGCAAGTTGACATGCCTGAAGTTGAGGGTCTTGTAGTCAACTCTTGGCCATGGCATTGAGCCATCAAAAAGCAGCACTTTGGGAAGGGACACACACACACACCACCCACCACACACACATTCACACTACATCATAAACACATACACATGCACACTCCACACAATACATACATACATCATCACATCATATACATACACCAAACCACACACGTTTCTATAAAAATAAACCTATTTACATTCCCTTTTAGAAACAAAGATGGGTAATCTATGAAATTTGCTGGTGGGAGACATTTATTTTGATACCATAAAATTTAATATCTAAAATTACACAGTTTACACAGGAGTGATTATAATTCCATATACAGGTAAATTATAATGACTTTAAAAGCTATTTTATTTATTGACTTGATAAAAAAAATTATCAATTTTGTATCAGCTCACCAATAAGGAAAATAGTCCATACATCCTAAGAAGTCAATCATCTGATTTCACAAAATTTCAGGATTTAAAGTAAGAAATGGTGTGATCTCTTAGGTCATTTTCCCATTAAAATATACCCACACCATAAAATATGTCAGAATAATGTGCATATCTATCATGTTGACTAAGTCAAAGAATAGCTCTATTTTCCCCTCTTCTCCACATGTCCTTTTCATTGCACATTTCTTAGACAGAAAAGTCTTTACCTCCTCCTATTATTTAATCTTTAATGTGAAGTGAAGATTGGGAGGTTTCACTCCTATTTTGTAGTTAGGCAAATGGAGTCTATGAAGAAGAAACCAGGTGATACCAGTTTCCACTGAATTAGAATGAGAAAGGGATTGTCCCAATGAAAACAGAACTTGTTTATTTTCATTTATGAAAATAAATCAAGTCTTCCTTGACCAGTTTGACTCAGTGGATAGAGCCTCTGCTCATGCACCAAAGAGTCATGGGTTCAATTCCCTGTCAAGGGTAAGCATCCCGGTTGCAGGTTCGATCCCAGCATGGTAATAGTGTCTGTAGGAGGCTACCAATAGACAGGCCTCTCTCACATCAATGTTTCTCCATCTCTCTCCCCGCTCCTCCCTTCCACTCTATCTAAAAGCAATGAAAGGAGGGTGGGTGGGAAGAGATCAAACAAAGAACTTGTACATATATGCATAACCCATGGACACAGACAATAGGGTGGTGAAGGCCTGGGGCCAAGGGCAGGGGCAAGTTAGAAGGGGTTAATAAAAACAAACAAACAAACAAACAAACAAACACTAAGACAACCACAAGGAATAAAGAACCTAGAACAGAATTCCTAACAGCAATGACAGAAATGATGATGATAATAAAATAACAGCAGAAAACTGAAAAAAAAGAAGGGGTTAATGGGGGGGGGGGACCAATGTAATACTTTCAACAATAAGGATTTAATTTTTAAAAAGCAATAAAAAATAAATAAAAGCAATGAAAAATATCTTTAGGTGATGAATAAATTAATAATAATAATAAATATAAATAAAAGAAACTGAGTCCGATAATCACATCTCTAAGATGCCGTCTCTCCCCTCTACTCTTTCTTACTTATGCTCCAGTCAACACAAAATCATAGGGTACTGGCTGAATCGTTGGGACTGAACCTGGCTCTTCAGTTCATCCCAGTCCTCACCCAGGCACATACCCATTGGCCCCTGTAAATACTTGAGTTTTCTATGTCTATGCCGAAAAAAAATATAAGGACCTCAAACATATTGCACAGTCTTTTTAAAATGAGAATCAGTATTCTGATCCACTTCTCTGAGAAGGCTGAGAGCAGATGACAGGTCAAAACTACCCAGCCATACAAGGTGCTCCATGTACACATATTTATAAACAGCAGTAGCTACAGAACCAGATGACAGGGCCTAATTGGCCCCAGCCTCACTTTAAATTACAGAATCAAGTCAACTTCTGGTTTTTGACATTTCTTGACAAATGAGATCTTGAATTACATTATCCTTTTTTTTAAATTTAGCTATTTATGTTCTTTCATTGTTATTTTTCTTCGTTCTAGTGTCTTAAACCTGATGTTGATAATCTTGCTAATAATTATATTATAAAACATTTACTTTCTAATGTCTTCTTGCAAATACCCAATATATACTTTATTATGACTTTAGGAAAGATTATAGGAATAAACTAATTTGTTATGATGTTGGCATTTTTCAAGATTTACCTTGAAAAATAACACTGCGTCTTTTAAATGTAATGACCTGAAATTTCAGGAAGTAATTTGATTATTTATCTTAAATATTATGAACTAGGAGGATGATAAACAGCACTGTAACTCCTTAGTTCATTACGAGCTCTCGTTCTGTACCCAAGGGGAAGACCAGAGACGATGCACCAAAGCCCTGACCTGTGATAACCTGACAGCCAGCAAGGCCAGCGCTGGCTAGAAAAGGTCATGCATTTGAGTCTCAGGATCTATAAGCCAAAAATAGCACAAGGCACTGAGAAATGACTGGTCTTTTAACTCCTAAAGGTGAGATACCAAAGTCAGTATAACCACAGGCTTCTCACAGAGTACAGATATTTTACACTGAATTAAACATATATTTTTATTTCAGAACAGGAAAATTTATAAAACATTGAATTTGTGACAACATGGATGAATCTTTAGGTTATTATGCTAAGTGAAATAGTCAGATGGAAAATGACAAAAACATGATTTCACTCATATGTGGAATATAAAACGAGAAAGTAACAAACTATAAAAAACAACAACTCATAGATACAGACAGTAGAATGGTGGTTAGTTATCAGGGATAAAAGGGGTTGGGGAGGGAAAATTGGGTAAAAGGGGTCAATGGTAACGGAAGGAAACTAGACTTTTAGCAGTGAGCATGCAATAGACTCAAACCAGTGGTCCGTGGACCACTGGTGGTCCATGAGGTCCGAAAGGTTAGCGACTGCTGCAATAGAGTATTAAATTATGATGTCGTACAACAGATAGTAAATAATGATGTCGTACATCTGAAATTTATGTAATGTTATTAACTGAGGTTGCCACAAAATTTTTTTTAGAGGCTGCAAATCAGAATGGGTCACAACTCCCTAACAAACATAGCTTTCCCACCATCCTCACCACAAACACACATATACCAAACTGGTTTGCAGGCTGGACTGAATACACGATTTGCAGGGCCTACTGCAAAATAAAATGCCAGCCTTCCTGTTCCAAAATTATTAAGAATCTCAAGATGGCAGCAGCAGTGCATTCAGTGAAACGAGGAGCCCTTCTGAGCTTGGGGCCCTATACAACTGCACAGGCCCCCTGCCCGTGAGTCCTGGTTGCACGAAAGAAGTTTTGAGAAAATAATTCTTCCTCTCAAAGATATAAAACCATTTCGCTTCTATTTCTCTGTCCTCAGATCCAGCCTTTGATGAGACAGCATCCATACCGATGAGACAGCAGGGCAAGGGGATGCAAAAGTGAACAACTATCTCCGCAGGCGATTTTCCAGTTGTTGCCTCAACCTTCCTTGTCTCCCTCCCCAGACCAGGGGAGATGTGCTCAGGCAGGAACCCTCTGGCTATGCACAGGGAACAGGGAATTGGAAGGAGTGGTGCTATTTCTTAGTTGTGTTCAAATTTTGTGTTTCTGTAGGACATTCTAGTTATTCCTTGACTTGGCCTATGCAATCGCTTCTTAGCTCTGAGAAATTTATACAACAGGAATTCAGGTGCAGTCTGGTGATGCTGTTTGGCACTTTTTGGTTTGGGCGGTAACTTGGGAATCAGAATGGCCACACTGATACTCAGGGGCTTTGTGCCCCTGGACAAGACCCTGCACCTTTCAAACACAGCTTCTCCGCTTCATTAACCCAAAAGAGAGGAATTCAACTAGACTGGAAGTGGTTGATTCCCCTGAAGGGCTCTGGGGTGGGGTGGTCAGAGGTGAATGAGTTATGTCTGGGTTGCACACCATCCCAGCTTCAGCCAGAGCAGCTCCCTGATTTTCTGTTCATTTTCTCCCCCAATACAGTGACAACAGAAAAATTCGGACATGTACCAAATAGAATTACAACAGGGGGAGAATGAGGGAACGAGACAAGAGCCCAGCCAGTGTTGCTCAGTGGTTGAGCATTGATCCATGAACCAAGGGGTTGCTGGTTCCATTCCTGGTCAGGGCACATGCCCAGGTTGCAGGCTCAATCCCCAGTAGGGAGCATGCAGGAGGCAGCCACATCAATGTTTCTGTCTCTCCTTCTCCCTTTCTCTCTCTCAGATCAATAAAAACATATTAAAAAAAACACGAAGAAAGAAATGAGTAATTAACCACTAGCTGCGGGCCAACAAAAGATGGCTCACATCTGAATGTGTGCGGGAGCTTGGGATCATCTATCAGAAAAAAAAAAAAAAAAAAAAAGCTGACCAAAGGCAAAAGAAAGGCTGATAAAACCTGGTACTTGACATCTTTAAAAGTTTCTCTAGGACTAATGTGCTATGTCTTCCCTTATTTCCTTTATGCCATCAGTCCCTTCTTCTAAAACAGGGGTCCTCAAACTTTATAAACAGGGGGCCAGTTCACTGTCCCTCAGACCGTTGGAGGGCCAGACTATAGTTTTAAAAAAAAACTATGAACAAATTCCTATGCATACTGCATATATCTTATTTTGAAGTAAAAAACAAAACGGGAACAAATACAATATTTGTATTTGCATGTGGCCCGCGGGCCGTAGTTTGAGGACCCCTGTTCTAAAACTTCTGTCACTCAGGTTGAACCAAAGTCAAACAGGAATCTTGCCCTTGGCCATGGGTGGTGGTGCTGGTGGAGGGGAGCAGTGGGCTTGTCTACCTGTTTGGAAGTACCTGAAAATGCTCTCAGGAAGCCTGGTGTCATAGGATCCTGCCTGCCCTGTTTTAGTGGGTATAACCAAACCCTCCCCCCTCACCACCCTTTTCTGTGAGAGGAATTGTGATAGCCTGCACATGCCCTGTAGGCAAGGCCTACATCTCTAATTACCACTGCAGACAATAAGGCTAATGCCAGCAGCAATACCGTCCCAAGGGGGAAATCTAGGACAGTTCAGAAGCAGTAGCTGAAGCCTTGCAGACTGCATATAATTTATGTCCACTCCATGGCACTGGTTCACAAACCTCTCAGCTGGCAGTTATCTTTCCCACTTTTGCCTTCTGCCTGCTGAGTGGGTAGACAGCCATCGATGACAGGAGTCCAGGATAAATCTGTCAGCGAGACTTACGGGACAAAATCTCTCGAGAAAGGCTTGAGGAATCCAGAAAATAAATCTCTGTGTCCCAAGCAGTAATAAGGTTACCCAAGTTTATAACGTCTCCTTTTCACTCCTCTCACATTGGCCTTATTGACTATAATTATCACCAACCTCAGATGACACCCTGAAGTGGCATGTCTTCTGTTACTGTGAGGCCTGCCCCACGCAGACCTGCTTCCCAGACAACAGCCTCGAGGGCAGCAGGTTTTGAACAAGGGGTCATGGTTCCCTTTTATCTGACAGGTAAGTTGGATGCTTCGAATCTTCCAGGAAGGAGCTGGGCATTGCAAATGGAAGTCAGGCAGCACTTAACACAAGTTGGGGAAAGGATTTCAAGATACTTAAGAGACTTGGAAGACAAGAGGGCAGCAGGGTTTCTGGCTACAAGATAATAACAGTTCCAAACTGTCACCCAGGCCTGCAAAAGGTCCTCCATTGGCAGGTTTGACCACATACTGCATGCACAGTGATTCTAAAAGAGGTTTGAGGACACCCAGAAAGGTTTGACCCTGTCTTTTAGAATTCCCTTTGATTTCCTCCTTTGGCGATCAAGGGCATTGCTCTAACACCCAAGCTGCATGAATAGTGAAAGTCAGCAGCAAGACAAGACCTGCTCAGAAAGCTACACTCATTAGACAAGCAAAGGAAAGGGTGGGAGAAAGCAAAGGAAAGGGTGGGAGAGTCGGGGGTATTTAAGATTCCTTGTGGCCTAGGAAAAATCAAGTCCCAAATTCTGCGCTTGACACTCCAGGCTCTACCCTATACAGCCAGCTTTCTTTCTAGCTGCCCCATCATTGCCACCCAGCTGTAGCTCCAAAGTTATAGTTACAGAACCTGAGGGGACCTGAGAGTTAGTGCCAAGGCCACAGATTCTTATACACTAAAGTTGTCTTACCCATCTCTGTCCTATTTATTTTATTGTTTTCTCTTTTAATTTTCACCCAAGGACATGCTTAGAGAGAGTAAGGAAGAGGGAGAGAGGGAGAGAGAGAGAAATACCAATGTGAGAGAGAAACATCAATTGGTTGCCTTCTGTATGTGTCCTGACTGGAGATCAAACCTGCAATCCAGGTATGTGCCCTGACGATGCTCCAACGAGCTGAGCCACTCAAGCCAGGCTGTCTAAATTTTTACATGTATGAAACTGCTGGAGTTTGTATGAAAGCCATATAATAAAGGTTCATTTAGAAATATTACTCAATTTCTGGTTGCTTGTCATCCTGAATGAACAATCACTTTCCTATAGAACTTTGTTTTTAGATGAGACAGGGTTCTTCTTGTGACCAAGGAGACCTACTGGGCACACAGGCCCATTGCTTTTCCTGACAGCTTTCTCTCTCCCAGTGTTGTCCAAGAGAAATTCAATGCAAGCTACAGTAAAGTTTCTAGTAGCCACATTTTTTAAAAAGGGAAAAGAAATAGAAAAAAATCATTTTAACAATGTGATCTAATATATTTAAATATCATCCTGTGATATTTCAACATGTGATCAACATTTTTAAAATTTATTAATGAGATATTTCACAGTTTTTTCAAATTAAACTTCAACATCTGGTATGTATTTTATTGTTACAGTCTATCTCTATTTGAACTAGTCACATTTTAAATGCTAGTGGCTACCATATTGGACATGCACTTCTATTCAGTGATACTTCAAAGTTTTGGGTCTTGCTGCTCCCCATACCTTCCTCCTTTCTACACCTCTGACTTTCTCACCTCTGCCTGTCTGCATCTGCAACACAGCCATCCTCAGCACCTCGTGTGGGAGATTGTATCTAGAGATCCCCAAGCTCACAGTGGTTTCCACTCCTTGTTTCTTCTAGCAGTCAAGGTCAATGCCACACACTGACCCCAATGATCCTTTCCCACCTGATCTCGTTAGTTATAGGTGTGGACCATGTTTCCCCAAGAAGTTTGCAGCCTATTTGTGGGTAGTAAATGTGCCTTTTTCCTTTTTCTCCTCCTCAGCACTAAGCAGAGTGCAGAATGCACGGTAGGCTCCAGAAGAACTCATTCGTTCAAATCAATTTCATTTTCTTAGACACTCTGCTCTGTGCTACTGGAGAAGCAAGACTTTCATTTGACGGTGAAGACACTATGGTAACAAAAGAAAACAAAAAACACAGAGATGTGACAGTCTTCCTCCAGGGGCCAATTTTCTTATTTCTGGATGGATGCACTTTGTCATCAGGAATATCTTTTCATGGCCTTATTTTACATCCCAGGCTTCTCATCGGTGTCCACAGACTCCAAATTTGTGTAAGCAGTATATTTTCAGAATAATTTCCAATGTCCTTTTCCTTATGCCTCATACCCCTTCTCCTTTTTAGCTTCATTGAAATAGAGAAGACAGAGTTAACTTTGAGAACAAGGAGAAGATGGCAAGGAAAAATTCTCTCTCCCCCCTTGGAGGTCTGAAGAAGAAAGGGCATAGGGATAGATGGGTAGGCAGACATATATGTGTGTGTCACAGACTGAATGGAGAGTCCTAGAGCCCTTGCAGGTAGCCAGGTGAGCCCAAGGCTGTGTGGTGGATGGCCTAGTCCAGGAACTCTTGGTGGACTTGGCAGAGGCACAGAGTGATCTACAGAAGCAGGCAACATGAAGAGGGGGCCAGTCAATAGGAAGAGGCTCCTGGACCATGACTGAGCTATGAAATATACTGCAAATTCATCAGCTGCCAGAGTTCAGAGGAGGCAGCCAGCTAAACCGGATATCAGTGGGCATCAGTCAGCATTCACTCCAGGAGAATCATGGGGAAACCCCTTTTCCCCGAAGCCATGAAGATCGTTCTCTTTTACTATGACACCATCTTAAGAGAGGACAGGGGTGTAGGGAAGAATCTGAATAACAACACAGAATTCATCCTACTGGACTAAATTTTGAACCAGCCTCCAAATATGGAAACTATATTTTTTTTCTGCCCATCTCAACGTAATATGAGTAATTCTGTGACCCTGATCTGTATGGAGTCTTTGACTAGATAAAGCTAAGAAGATAACAATATGTGATGTGAATATGATGTAGTTATAGAAAGAGAATGACTTTCAGACAATGTTCAGATTCCCTAAAGAATTTGTAGTCACAAAATTTACTTTAATGGAACAGCATTGGCCTTGAGCAAAAGTCATCTTAGACATCTTGTTCAAAATAGCATTCAGTGAGCTCTTGTGGTAGCCACTGCAGACACTCTATTAAATAGAACACTCTTGCAAGGGACTTATAGTTTAGCACCTTCTTCCCTTCCAATACCAGAAGTTTACCTTCAGAAATCTGCTTTCAAGAAGGTTCTGGTGTTTGTCATGTACAGCTTACTGTAAATTAAATTAATGTGTGACCTCTCCATAATTTGTGATTTGATTGTTTGCTGTTGTGGTGGTTGTTTACATTTTTATGTTATTCCACCTGTAAGAGCAAAGCTTTGATCTCTGCTAGAGCAACTTTCAGGCAACAGTAAATACCTAGGGAGCTATATATCTTTTCATACCGGGAGGTCTTCTTCCCTGAAATTCACTCAACAAATATTGATGAAGTACTGGCTCTGTTCCAGATTCAGAATTAAATGCTGGAAAAGCATAGATGCCTCTCTGACATCTCCACTTGGAAGTCCCATAAGCAACTAGAATTAAATATATCCTAAGAAGAGTACATGATTCCCACTCACCTAAAGCTATTCATCCCATTGTTTCTATCACAGTAAATAACAGGACCATGTATCTACCCAATGTGCTATAATAGGAAACCCTGGCATAATTCAATTCCTCTCTTTTACTCACATTGCCCTTCAGAAACACACACTAATGCACAGACATGAACACATATCCACATGTGTACTGTTCAATTAATTTAACAAGGAGGCCATTAAACTGATGTTCTCTAAAACTGAGGTGTTAGCAAACCAAATCTAAGCCTGAAATGCCTCAAGATAGCAAAACTGAAACCTAAAGACAACCAATCAGGCAACTAGGCTTTCAGTTATAACCAATCAATAATTTCCTCACTTTATTTCCACCTTTTTTCTCCCTGAGTACCTGTGAGTTAAAGCACTCCCAGTCACTTCCAGTTTGGTACTGCCTGATTCAATTTGGTTTTTGCTAAAAAAAAAAAATACCCTCAACATTTTTAATGTGCCTCAGTTTCTCTTATAATACTACACTCTCATACAATCCTGTTGGTATGGCTTGGAAATCGTATTTTGAATCTGTAGGGGAGAAAATGATTTTTCCTTCTACCCTTCTGAGTTCTTGGCTGAGACCCCTCTAATAAAAGATTAAAAAGATACAGAGTATATTAACATGTACACTTCATGTATACATGGCAGATACCCAGGAAAAATGAGTAAGTTCACAGATGGCCCAATCCACCACCTTAAATACCATCTTCAGCCAGAAGACAAAAGAAAAAAAATTTAAGGAGAAGGGAGGCAAATTACCCTGAAGTTACCAGGAAACACAGTAAGCAAGGTATGGTTGTTTAAGTGGGTGCCCTCTCTATTGGCAAGAGTTTCTTGTGATTTACAGTTAACATCCTTATAACTAGAGATTTCCTTTATAAATGTAAACTTCCCTTACAAGGATAACTTCTACTCTGTTGCCAGGGCTTCTCCTGTGTCTGCTGTTTTCTCAAAAATAATCAACTTAAAATAGTCTTTATGCCAAAGAGGCATATTTGGGGTAGCATGTGCTGCTACCCTTTGACCTGTGCCCTCCTCTCCATACCCTTTGCCATTGCCATCTCTGAACTGGACCACTCAAGTAGACTCTAGTCTAGAGAGCTTCTGCCCACACCACTTCTGCTCCTCCCAGCACACTCCTCTTCGCCCCAGATCAGCAGTCAGCTCACATCACTCTCCTGCTTAAATCATTATTGGCTTCCCAGGACACCTGGAATAATCTCCCAACTCTGTGCCTGCCTTCCAAGGCTCTTTGTCATCTACTCTGCTTACCTCTCCAGGGCACTTCCCTTCTGACCTCCCCAGCTTCACCTCTAACCGCTTTTCCCATCACCTGTATGTCCCAGTTACCATAGTCTCAGGCAGTTCTCAAAATGTACTACATTCTTTCTCTTTCTGGTCCTTTGACCTGCTACTAAAGCTGCTTAGAATTTGCTTCCTTGTCCCATGACTGGGTCCTCCCCTCCCACCAGTCTCAATTTAAATAGCCTGCCTCACAAACACATTCCTTAGCTTAGCTAAGGTTACTCCCCATTTACAATTATCACAGTATTCTGGGTTTTTTTTTCCTTAAAAGCGAACTCACAGGTTGTAAATAGTTGATTTATGTAAATAGCATAATATAATGCAGAGGGGCAGAGCAAAAGTAGGTTTATAGTTGTTCATATGGAAAAATATATAATATAAGAATAAACTCTGTTTCTCATACTCACAACTGTAAAGATACCCTTGCCTACCCCTTTAGTTAAGAGCCAGGTTCTCTGGATTCAAATTCTGGCTCTACCACTTACAAGCTATGTGGCCTGGGAAAAGTTACTTAACCTCTCTGTGCCTTTATTTCCTTACCTCTAAAATGTAAAAACTGCCCTAACCAGTTTGGCTCAGTGGATAGAGCATCAGCCTGTGGACTCAAGGGTCCCAGGTTCCATTCTGGTCAAGAGCATGTACCTTGGTTGCGGGCACATCCCCAGTGGGGAGTGTGCAGGAGGCAGCTGATCGATGTTTCTCTCTCATCAATGTTTCTAACTCTCTATCCCTCTCCCTTCCTCTCTGTAAAAAATCAATAAAATATATTTTAAAAAATAAATAAATAAAATATAAAAACTGATAGTACCTGCCTCCCAGATTTGTTAGAGGATTAAATAAGTCAATATATATGAAGCACACCCAATGGAGATGATCTATAAGAACATTATGTTTATTTGTTAAATAAATATAAACAGAAAATATGAAGATGGAAGGAATCTTGTCTTTCTTTATTCAGCACTGTCTCCCCAGGGCATAACCTCATGTCTAGCACACAGTAGACACTCAATAAATATCATTAAATACATACATGAACAAAAGAATGCCTAAATGAATGGCTTTTGTCCTTGAAGTATTTGTGGTGGAGCCCAATAGATTGAAAACTTGAATGCAGAAACCAATCACCCAATGCTCTTGTTAAAATGGACTCTGACTCAGTAGGTCTGGGGTGAAGCCTGAGAGTCCGCATTTCTAAAAAGTGCCAGGTGTTGCCAATGCTGCTGGTTTACACTTGGAATATCAAGGCTCTCTTCTAGCTGATGGTTGGCTGACCGAGGTCTAGAAATCAACTCCTGAAAACTGACTGCTGGAAAGGGCCTTCCTATTGCAATACATCTATACCTTACAGATAGTCACGTCCTCATACGGCTATTCCAGAGCTAGAACTTCCTGGAAGTATTGACGGGGTCTCAACGGACACTGCCCATGATCTCAGGTGTGGTGTCACCTGAGTCAATAACCATCCTACCTTTACTCTGACCACCTGGGAAAGTCTGGAAAAGGTCTCCTGTATTTTCCTCTTTATCATCGCTGGGCCGTCTATATATTTCATCTGAAAAGGATCTTTTCTCTTTAGGGCTCTCTTTGGGGCCTTAAAAGGTGTAGTAAATGTGTTCCCTTTACACCAGTATTTTCAGTAATTAATTCCAGATACCGGTCTTGTACTATTTAACTCTTAAATGCTTTCAGATTTCAAATATGCTTTGTATCAGCATGTACAAACTATGTATGTTGGCACTGACATTTTAAGAACAAGAAGGTTAAAGTTTCAAAAGCAACACCCCGATTTCTTGGACATGATGAAGGTGTGATTTTTTTTTCTGGGGCAGGGGCTATGTGTGGCTGGAATTACTCAGAACTGCTCACAGTTGCCTCGCTAGGATTGCTGGGCTTTAAATTACTGCCATTGCCTCTACGGAGTGTGTGCTCCTGAGAGGCAATCCTGCCCCCTTCCCAGCTCCCAACTGAAGTAACCCCGGAGGCACTTTTGAAAGTAAGCATAATCTCCACGCCAGGAGACACTTCAGAGCACAACATCTGAAGTCTGAAACTCGTTGTATATCTTCTTTAAACAATGGCACTCTGCAATGCCTAATTATCTGCTTCCAACAGCATTTGGTTAGCACACAGCACATCTCAGTAATGGAAATGGACTCTAGTCTCCTACAGTCAGTTCATAAAAGCAACAGAGTCGTTTTAATATTGTCGATTCTCTCTCGGCAGTACAGTCGTGTAATGTAGCAGAACTGTCTGATGGCCAAGGTAATGATCGGGAGGGATATAACAGAGAGAGACATCTCCTGGCTGATATCGCAGAATTAGCTCATTTATTCAGCTGGAAGAGTTTGGCTTGAGGGCCTCCTGGTACTTGTTTCACATTCCAGGGTCCCCTCCACAGCACCACTGCAGTTGGGATTGTGTAGGGTCAGGGGGTAAATGTCCAAATCCTCTGTACCTGCTCTCTGGAACCCTGACGCCATATGCCACTCCAGTGAAATCTTGTTCTCTCTCCCACAGACACGCACAGCCTTCATTTCGGAGTGCCAACTATTTTGCTATTTGAGGGTGCTAACTATAACTAAAATAAAAATGAAGCTGTTAGAATTTCCTAGCTTGAAGATTCTTCACAGCCGACAACCCAGTGTCCAGCTAAACTGAACAAGATGATGGGTTTTCCATTCTCAAGTTCTATAGCCCCACCATGCACTTCTTAGGGGGTGAAAACTCCATAACGTAGTATAGCATCTACCTCTCAGTAATGTCCCAAATGAAATTCCTTGTTTCAGCCCCAATGAAATTCCCTTTGGAACATTATGATTCACTTTTGTTCTTCTTATTATAGGTTAATTATTCATAATTTCCTATCAGTAATCATTTCCCCAGAGAACTGGCCTTTTCTTGTTTCTATTCTTCCAGCCTAGACTTGAAGGAGACCACAAGGACAGGACTGCACTGAAGCTCAGTTTGTCCTGCCCCATATGATTAGGCATAAAGGGATAAGCAGTGGTGCCCTCCCCTCCACTCCCGAATCTCAGGAGCAGGCTTTCACAGTCACACAGGCAGACTCAGGAAGTCCACACTTCTCTGCAGCAGGCAATCAGATCGCCCTCTGAGAGGGGAATCAGGTTATTTTTTTCTTCAACCAATATTTTTAAATGGAGGTCACTGGTCTTGCAGGGAGAATGAGGACACAGCATACTCGGAAAGCCGCAGCCACAGCATCCAGTACATCTGCAGCATCCACCTGACATTGGTTGATAAAGATCCCAGACTTTCTGCAAAAGGATGAGCAAATATTCAGACTCAATCTTTAATATTAAAGTTTCTTGGAAGCAAGAGGCAGACATCCTCCTTCGGAAAGTATCGGGTTCAGAGAAGGTTCTAGAGTCTAGACAGTGTGTGAACTATCCGTTAAGGAGCAGCATCAGTTTCTTACCTTTATATATAAGGATTAGGGGCCCGGTGCACGAAATTCGTGCACTGGGTGTGTGTGTGGGGGAGTGTCCCTCAGCCCAGCCTGCCCCCTCTCACATACTGGGAGCCCTCAGGCGTTGACCCCCATCACCCTCCAATCGCAGGATCGGCCCCTTTGCAGGCCTGATGCCTCTGGCCTAGGCATCCGGCCTGGGCAGCAGGGACCTGCAGTGGCAGCAGAGGGCACCGCAATCGCGCGGGCTCCGCCCCTGCCCCTGCAGGACGCCTCTGGCTGAGGCATCCGGCCCGGGCAGCGGGGACCCGCAGCTGCAGCAGCCCCACGATCGTGGGCTTCGCTTTAGGCCCAGGCAAGGGACCCCTAGCTCCTGGGACTGCCAGCTTCGACCGTGCCCAGCTCCCATTGCTGGCTCCACCCCTACTTCCTGCTACCACTGGCCAGGGCGGAAAAGGCACCTGATTCTCCGATCATGGCTGGGGGGCAGGGCAAAGGCGGCCCTAGGGCCGCCTTTGCCCTGCCCCCCAGCTCTTAGCTCCCCCCTGGGTTTCCAATCACTGTCAGTGGCAGGGGGCTTCTTCCTGCTTTCCCTTTCGCCTCCCTGCATTGTGCCTACGTATGCAAATTAACCGCCATCTTGTTGGCAGTTAACTGCCAATCTTAGTTGGCAGTTAATTTGCATATAGCCCTGATTAGCCAATGAAAAGGGTAGCTCGTACGCCAATTACCATTTTTCTCTTTTATTAGTGTTGATGGGTCTCAAACTGTGCATTGTTTGCATGATGAGGCATGTGCTCCTTCATTACCCATGTATCTGGCATCCTGATATAAGATGTCACTGCCTGGCATCGTGATGTAAGATTATGCTTACTTTCAAAAGCCCTGACCTTGGGATTGGAAGACTAGACAGCAGTAAGCAGCCCCACTATGAACATCTGTCTTACTCTCCAAATCCTGGAAGTGCTCTCTCGCACACCTGGTGTGAGGCTCACACGTGGCAATAGCAGATCTCCCTCCTCCCAAAGCTTACCAGGCAACCTTGGCCTACAGCACAGGGTCCTGTTGGTAAATATAAAGGGCTTTAAAAATTAGTAGTGATTGGCATTGTTGTATTAAGTCTATGGTTTGGAGCTGTAACTATACAACTGCAACTTCTCCAAGTCCAAGTATGATGACTACAACGTGGACAAAAGGAAACTTTTCTCCAAGAAATCTTAATCTTCTTTCTCCTAAAATTGTGATTTTTTTAAGGGACATGATTTTGCCCGCAGCAAATGTTTAGTAACGTCTGAAGATATTTTTGGTATCCCAACTAGGGACAGCAGAGGTGCTACAGGCAGCTAGTAGGTAGAGTCCAGGCATGCTGCTAACATCCTTCTGTTCATGGGATGGTCCCCAAAACAGAGAATTATTCTCCCCCAAATGTCAGTAGTGCTGAGGCTGAGAAATCCTATCCGATGGGATTATGGCAAGGAAAGAGAAGGATCTTATCTCTTTTTCTGCATGAAACCTCATTATCATCTTTCTGGGTTAAAGTGGGACAGGATATAGCGACAGAGTCCTGACCTTGGGATTGGAAGACTGGGTGTTTACCATGGCCACTTTGAAATTGTATGACCTCTGACACATCAAAATTACCAGGTCCTAATGTCAAGTATTCTGTTGTCAAATATATCCTAGGTTGGCATTCATAAACATGTTTACCAACATGTTGTCACTTCAGTAACATCATAATGCATCTTCCTTGTATGTGAGTGAAAGGGGTGTTCATAATGATTATGCTGGTACAAAAGGCATAATCTGAACTGTCCCCGGCAAAATGGGGCATATGGCCATCCACCAGTAAGAAGGCAGCAGAAATGAGCAAAGGAAAATAGTGTTCTCTTTTTTATTATTATTATTCTAAATTCTTTTTAAAATTTCTTTATTGATTAAGGTATTACATATGTGTCCTTAACCCCCTATTGCCCCCCCCACCCTACCCCCACCCAAAAAACAGTGTTCTCTTGTGTTTATCTGGTATTCTGTCCATTTCAGGAGCCTCACCCAGTCATTACCCTGTCTTGTCATTACATCCACTCCTTTATATAGAAAGGATTCTTATCTCCAACTGGAGGACAAGCTAATAGAATCAGAATGTTCCAGGGTCTCCTGATTTGTAGCCCCGTGTCCCACCCTTCACAGTAGTGCCCACCTTCCCCAGCAGCATGGCGATATGAAGCAAGGAGTCAGGGCCCCGTGGTGGCAGGTTTGTGGGTCCCTGCCTATTTACGTAAGGGGTTTGACCAGCCTGGTATGTGCTTTAAGTATCAGCTGCCTAGGAGAGCCTGTGACACCAACTTAATACTAACCAGGAGAGAAGCTGGTTAGCATTAAGTACCCAGAGGGTCCTGGATGGACAGATAGCCATCTTTTCCTCATTAATGCTCCACTTCCTATAGCATCACTAGACAGAAAACCACATTCATTTTTATGGGCAGTTTAGGGAGAATAAAGGGAGAAAGACACGCATGGGTAATAAAGAACATCCTCACACAGAAAACTGTCAAGTGTGGTCACCTGATTTAAATCTGGTTTCCTAACCTCACTTTCTGTTTGTTGCGGAGTCTGATCTCCTGGACCCAGATCTAGAAGTCATGGATTAGCTTTTCCCTCTGCACTTCCAGGTGACCAGAACTGATTATTCTCTTGACATGATCTCCGGGCACAGGAGTCTTAGTGCTGGACCATACTCTCACTTCACTGACTATACACAATGGCCTCAGCCCTTTGTCCTCATGTAGGGTTGCCAGACAAAATATAGGATATCCAGTTAACTGTGAGTTTCAGATATGTAACAAATAACACTGCAGCATAAGTATGTCCAAAATATTGCATGGGGTATACTTATACTAAAATGTTATTAACAGCTACTGTCCTCTGGCTGGGTGTCATTTAATAATTGCTATAGGCAGAGAACCACAGATCTACTTAAAATTGGAGACTGTGAATCATCCAGAGCCATTAAAACGTGGTAGGTTGTTTGATAAATATGAGGACCGCAGCTGGTCATCACGGGTGTGAAGTGGGGAATTTCTTCTTGCCACTTGAAGATTTTATCCACGTGTTATTGAACTGACCTGAGGCTCAGGATTTCACATAACAGAAAAAAAAATGAGTTTAATGAAGAGCTAGGATTTGCTGACTTGATGACCAGTGGTCGCTTCCAAGGGTTGCCAGAAAGTTTGAAAAGAAATAAGAATAGCCCAGCTGGTGTGACTCAGTTGCTGAGCATGGAGCTTTGAACCACGAGGTCAAGGTTCGATTCCTGGTCGAGGCACATGCCCAGGTTGCAGGCTCAACCCGGGTGGGGGCCGTGCAGGAGGCAGCTGATAGATGATTCTCTCTCATAATTGATGCTTCTATCTCTCTTTCCCTCTCCCTTCCTCTCTGAAATCAATAAAAATATAATTTAAAAAAAGAAAAATAAGAAGAAGAATACGTTCTGGCTACTGCTTGGGTGAAAACAATGTTTGAACAGAGAAACCATTGCTGATGTACTTGGGTGCGGAGTTAATGCCATATTCGGTAAATGGCAAGTTTCAGGGGCAAGTCCTATATCCACTTGTAACTAAAGCATGCAGTGAAATGGGATGGTGGGAGAGGTACCTGGGGCTGCTTTTAAAATTCTGGGTTATAAGTTGTGAGGCAAACTGAAGTTTTTTGACGTTGTCTTCATATAAGCTCAGCAAATGATTATTTCTCATGACTAAGGGGAAACACATAAAAAGCCTACAAATAGCTCATCTGGGGTTTCATACTTTAAAAAACACAATGAATATTTTAAGTGTTTTCACATAATTGAATACAAACCATGAGGCCATTTTTTTTTAAAGTCAGGGCTTAAACACATAGATAACATGGGGTGGTCAGCAAGCCCCATGCAGCGGAAGAGTAGCTGTAATTCAAACAGGAAAGGGAGCATAGCTGCTAAATGGCAAATGTGACCAAATTCTATCCTCAGGAGTGAATGACCCACACCCAACTCTAACAAAGGATTCCTGACCCAGTTCTCTTGTAGGACAATGTGGGACCCGGCTTTATTGATGGTCAAGGCACTGATCTGAGGAGTGTCTAGTGTCTTCCCTGCTCTCCAGCTCCTCCCCTGGGAGCGTGAAGAGGCTGCGACTGCCACCCCGGCCTCACACACACTGTGCTCCCAGAGGGCTGCCATCCTGCCACCCCCAGGCCCGGAGCCAGCTGAGGCAGCAGAACATGATGCCCGCCAGTCCAGAGACGTGCTCCTTGCTCATCTGCGGACATCGGAAACCATCGCCTGCCACAGCCTTTGCTATCTAAAATTCTGAACTTGGAACTTGATCAGCCACTTGCCTGATCATATTTGGAATAGAAATATCCCTTCTTTTTTCAAATACAAACTGAATTAAAATCAAGGCTAAAACAGTAAACATGTCATGTAGACAGAAACAACACAAAATCTCCTCTCTCTCTCTCCCTACCCTTAAGCTCAGATTCTCCAACAACAGGGAATAGCTGTCCTAAGGCAACACTTGACTCTCATTATTTTATGCTTCAGCCCCTTCCTTCCTTTTGCCGGGAAGGTTTGTGAGTCTGTATGCATGAGAGATACTCAGGACGTGGCAAGGCCCTCATAATCACCTATTATTAATGCTAAGAACCCCCAGTGGTACCTCCTTTAATGGTGCTCTTAGAATGCTGGTATCTGATCTTGGTTGTATTATGTGTCAAAAGGGCTTTAATCTGCGCCGGGATATGGACTCACACATCTATGCGGGTCTCCGAGAAACATGGGGATTTTTTTCATTGCCTGCCCCAAATATTCATTTTTCTTTCTATTTGCCTCATAACGTAGAAATGAAAGAAGCAAAGAGTGTGTGTCCTCTGGAATCAATTGTAACTACTGCTATTACACAGGTCATTTGGCCCAAATTGAGATATCCGCCTGGTTTTTCTATGCCTTCACTTCAAGGCAACAGAAACTGGAAAGAGTGGCTCACAAGAAAGCAGAGTGCTCTAGCAACACTTCCTGCAAGAGGTCACCAATACGGCGGGGGTGACTGCAGGACCAATTTCAGTTTGTTGTGAGCACCACAAGAGGTAGAAGCTTCAATGCCACTTGCTTATTCAAAATGTCTCTATGTCTTTAGTGTGAGGATGCTTCCCACAGCAGGAGTCGGTGACCCGCAGGGTAAGTGGGAGGCCATGGCAGCATACCTGCTTGTGTTTTTAAATAAAGTGCATCCAGTCGGCACACTTCCCATTGTTTCAGCTACCACAGGGAGGCAGCTTACTCCCACAAGCCAGATCACCGCGCTTGGGTCAGGTACATCTTGGGACCCTGAATTTCCCCCTCTGTCCAACGAAGAGGTTGAACCACTGGGTTCCTCACACTTCAAGTGCTGATTCACTGGGGCTCCTGCCCCACACTGTTGCCTAAAAAACAAAGACTATGTCTCAAGACGAATTTTTTTCTTAAAGACAGAGGCGACCATATTTTCATCAGGGCAAGTGGCCTAATGTGAAACATTTCTTAAACTATTAACCCCAAGCTACTTTACCTCAGTCAGGTTGTGTGGACACATCCTAGTACAGAAATCACTCCCACAGTGAAGGGTGAAATCACTGAGCTCAAGATGGTGACTCAACCAATTAAACAACATTGGAGTTCCATAGAGAGAAGCTTTTGTTCCTGTCATTTGTGTGCCTGTGCGTGCGTGTGCGTGTGCGTGTGTATGTGTGTGTGTGTGTGTGTGTATTCCCCAAACTCATCTAATTATTCATATAGAAGAGGGGAAGTGTAAATAATCTGAAACAATATCACTAAGAGACAGCTAAACTCCAAGTTATACGCATGAGGAGCAGCAGTAACAGAGATGAGGGTAATACACGTGAGAAAATTTGGATATAAGTACTGCTGGAATTTAGTTAAGAGGAAAAGAAATAGGCATGTTGGATGATATTAATTTACTTAAAGCTCTTACTTTTTCTAGGTATACAAAGCCCAACAGGGACCTAAGTGTTCTGAGGAAAAAAAAAAAAGACGAAGAATAATTAAGATCCAAGGCACTATTTTTGGTTTTGCTCTATTTTAAGTTCTTTTCTGCAAGTTACCCCTGAATTTTAAATTGCATAGACTTTTGGTTCTGATACTGTGATATCAAAAGGTTACTTCCACAGTCTGAAAGTTAGCCGACCTTCTACAATAAACTGACTGTAAAGAAAATGCAAAAGGAACAATTATAGTCAGATTCACAAATTACTTGTATGGAATAGAGGAGATGGTGACAGAAACTGAAGGGATGACAAGGCATCCACAGCTCTCACTGTGCTGTCTTTCACCCTCACCTGCCAGGCAGCTGCGCTGGGGCAGCTATCTGCCCTCCCCTCCCCGGCAGGCCCCTGATGGAGCTAACAACTGGTTCTCTTGGGAGAGTTGTCAGCCAAGGCCTAAGAGGAGAGCAACTTCTCTTTTAGGAGCATCTAAGCTTTGCTGTAGCTCTGGGAACTATTTACTCCTTCTCCAGTTTTTAGTTTTTTGTTTTTTGTTTTAATTTGTAAGAGGTGAATGGAAAGGCCGACGGAGTGGTATTTTCTCGGGGAGCCTGAGTCAGACTTTGATTAACTGATGCCCTGCAATAGAAGAGGACAATAGGAGCCTATGGGATTTGTACCCAGCTCCGGTCCTGGGGAGAGAGAGGAGCTAAAAAAATAAAAAAGCTGTTAGCACAAGGGACTGAGGAATACCTAGAAGACGGAAGGGCTGCTGGAGAGAAAGGCCACCCCATCCTGCAAGGATCACAGCCTGGCTCCAGCACAGGGCAGTCTGAAGGGCACAGGGTGACGGTGACAGAGGCCTGGGTCTGGCAGGTCTCAGCAAGAAAAGGTGTTCACACAAAAGGCCCCAGCTGTGTGGCAGGAGTGAGGCTTGTGGCTTCGGATATTTAAAGGCGAGCAAAGAATATCATGGCTGTGGTCAATATAGCCGATGCCCCCTGGCGACCCTTGGAAATAGTACAGGTCAGCTAACGTCCAGTGAAATGTGCATGTACTTATACTGGGGCCTCTTCTGTTGGTAAAGGCTGGGAAATTGGGTTGATTGAAGGAATTCATTTCGAGTGTTTTGTGTGTGCACGCAACGCCCCTCGTATGCCAGCGTCCAATCAAGCTCTTATCTTTAAATGTGGATCTGCTTCATTTTCAGTCAATTCCCTTATCCTGTTTGCTCTTCAATTTCTTCATAAAAGGGGGAGGCAGTCATGCCTTCCCCCTTGGGTAACTGTGAGTGTCAAATAAAATAACAGATGGGAAACCACTTGGAGTAACGGAACGTCCCAGCTCCACCGATAAATAATCATGATTATCATTATGTTCTTTTCATCATCATTTTATTACAGAATTCTTCTTCCCCCTCTCCACCTTGGAAAACATAATCTTCCAAGAGCCTGAGCAAAGGAAGGCCCCAAAATGAGGTGTGCGATTTATTTGTCATGGTCTCTAACGAGGAATTTAGTTTTAAACCCTTTGAAACATCTGTTGCATTTCAACTCAGAAAGTGCAAATAACAGAGAAATGGTAGCATCTGGGCTAGAAATGGGAAATGTCTGCTCCTATTTTGCGAGAGAGAGAGAGAGAGAGAGAGAGAGAGAGAGAGAGAGAGAGAGAGAGAGAGAGAGAGGAAGGCTGTTACATTTCTCATTCTGAATACTGAGCACTTATCACCAGGCATCACGCTCCACCTGACACGCAGGAAGCTGCTTGATTAATGTGCACGTGCAGCGGCCATCTGCTCCAGCGCTGGGCTCCCAGTCCCAGTGCCCCACGCTGGGTCAGCACTTTTCCTCTGCGGGAGCTGAGAAGTGCCTTTCTCTCTTCCCCACTCCCTCCCTTGCGCTGGTCTTTGGTCCATGAAGTTTCATTTGCCTCGAGAAAAGCAGAAATGTCTTCGGAGAAATTACAGGCCGTGGTCCTGGAGGAATGTATCAGAGGAGCCGCCTCTGGCAGCCCAGCCTGCTGCCTGTGAGATGCAGAGAAGGCCGCAGAGGACACCAGAGCGATTTGGCCATTCACGGTGAAGCAAAAGCTTTAAAGGAAAAGATGATCTCTGAAGTTGCCTAGGTTTGGTGTTTTTTATTCTCCCCTCCTTCTGAATGAGTTTTTTGGGGTTGTTTTGGGACTGGCCTGAAGGCCATCAGCTCACCAGCAGCGGGGAGAGCTGGCCAACTCGTCACCTTGCGAGGTAGGCATCAGCCCGTTGACCTGATATCAGGACAAGGCAGCTGTTGTCGCAGAGGGAATGGACACTTACACGCATACTCCTTGGGGCTCGTCCACTTTCATCAGGACTCTCTGGGCCCCATATTTCGCCCAGACATTCACAGGTGTGTGGGATAACTGTCTCATCTGCAAGGTGTCTTGCTTTTCTGACCAGCCTTGGTAATAAGGAGCATCGTCACTCTAGGAAATGAGAGTGATTAAATGGAGTTTAAGGATCTTAGTCTTTAACTGGTCTGACCCCTTCACTTGCAAACGAGCACCCTGAGGCCCGGAAGCTGTGTTCGTCTCACACAGGCACCAGAGACCAACCACGGCTTAGTCCATCCCGCAGGACTCATCCCCTGTGTCCCTGCGATGCTAATGGGACAACAAGAGGCTTCATTGGCTTGAATCCATCCTTACACTTAGAGTGACTGCCACATCTGTCTCCACCCAAAATGGAGTCTGAAGGACACAGAAAATAAACATCTGCGGTTATTGTGAACTAATAATGCCTGGCATGAGGTCATGGGGGATGGAGGAGAGATAGAGAAGAAGGGGGAGGGGCCTAGAGGGTTGGGTGGTCAAGAAGACCAAAGGAAGAAGGGCAAAGAATTGTGGTATAAAGAAGGGGGTGAGAAGGAGAGATGAGGAAGAAGCAAGGAGAGCCCCAAAACTTGGACTAGAGAGGACAGTAGGAAGTTTGGGGGTGAGGAGAGGGGAGAGAGATCTAGTTTTTTAAAAAAGGGAAAGTCAAGAAGAAAACTTAGCCAAACTTCAATTTTCTAGAAGAGTCCGTCTAAAGGGTCAGAGAAGTCCAATCAGTACCCTTCAGCTGAGAAGCCCAAGATGTGTTTTGGGGTATATGTCAGAAACTGTACTGCCTTGAACTCCAACCTCAGTTTTGTCTTTGTTTTTAAAACAAGAAGTATAGAGGCCCCAGGTTAATAAGACCAGTTTCCCCCGACTAGGTGTGCAGCGCGCTCCTCCCAGAGGCAATTTCACCTCGCAGAACCCGGTCACTGCAGAGGACATGGAGGCAGGAGTCTTCAGTTACACACCAGGGGCCAATAGGGCTGCACAAAGCTCATATTATTCTTACTTTAATCATGGTTTTGCTTCATAAATCCTGCTTTGAAACCATACACTGTGCTGAAGTTTGATGGTGGCTCTTGGGGTGGTTTATAGTTTTATCAGGAATATTTCTTTGTTTTCTGAAGTTATCACTGAATTTCCTTTTTTCCCCCTCCTCAAAATAATTATTGACAAATGTGTATCAACATAAACCTAGTTAATGATGGCCCCACCCCTTGGATTTTCTCCCAAAGTAAATGAAATCAAGTTCTTAGCTTTCTTGGTTCTCTTATTACTTTATGGGGGGGGGGGGAGAGCGAGAGAGGAAGGGAGGGAGGGAGGGAGGGAGGGAGGGAGGGAGGGAGGGAGAGAGGGAGGAAAGAAGGAAGGAAGGAAGGAAGGAAGGAAGGAAGGAAGGAAGGAAGGAAGGAAGGAAGGAAGGAAGAGGAAGGAAGGGGAGAGACAGGGAAGGAGGGACAGACAGAAGAAGGGAGGGAGGGAGGGAGGGGAAAAGTGGGAGGGCAGTGAGAATACCCTTTTAAAAGGTCAGAAAACCAAATACTATTTAATGAAGCTTTTCCCTCTGTGTAAGGACTGAAGGCTAAATTATGCCAAGGTGTGACAATTAGAAAAATTTTGAGTCAGGGAAAGTTTACTGTAGCTTGATTTTATGCCTTCAGTGAGTATTTATATTCTAAGACCTGCATTTAGAAAGCGGATTTGAGATATTAGAGGAGGTAGGGAAGCCAAAAAAGACACATTTATCTCTACATCATATAAAAGGTACTTCGTTAATTCATAAAAGTATCCATGTGCAATTCAAGGAGGACTTGCTAAGTGCTAGCACATGGCTGCCATCATGGTAGGTTTTACAGACTGTGAAAGAGAAGGGTCCACCTGAAAGACTTGGAATCTACCCCCTAATCCACCTCCACCCTCCTCCACATCTCCTTCATTTCTCCTCTGGACCAAGGCAAGAGTCTCTCCCATCTGTTTTCTCTATTTCCTCTCTTGCTTCCTTCCCTAGAGTTCATTACCCCAAACAAGTCAGAGTGATCTTCAGATGATGCATTACATGACATCACTCCCTTGCTCATGGCCTTCCCATGCCGCTGGTCACACTGGGAAATAAAGCCACACTCCTGGCCCATGACCTGGCTAGGCTTCCCTTGCATTTCCAGCTCAGCTCCACCTCCCCTTTTTCCTTAAAGCAAGGTCACAATGGCCAGTTAGGTCTTCTGTTCCTTCAGCAAACCTACCTTGTCCTATCTCAGAGCAATGGCCTTTAAATATTTGGAGCATCTTCTTGTAACTACTGTGATTGGAAAAGTTATGCCAGCCCAAGGTTTCACCCATAGGAAAAGGATAAATAGTCCAAAAATTGGGTTCCAGGGAACAATGGTGGGAAAAGCTAAGTCATTTTCTGTTGGCCACCTCTCACGTTCAGCTCATTGAAAGCACTAATAATCACATTTGCTGCTTGTGTCTGCCATTCACTAGAATGGAAGCCCCAGGGGAGCAGCAACCTCACCTGTCTGTCTCTGATTCTCCCCACCTAGAGCCATGCCAAGGACTTAGTGGACACTCCAGCAATAGTTAAAAGAGTGAATAAAAGAAAGAAAAAACGTCACCCTCATATTACAATTTTAAATGCTGATTCATAGCTCTTTCCTGATTAGGCATAAGAATGAGGAGTACAAATTCTAAATTGAAACAAGTTCTTTCTTGCTTAAAGGATGCAGGAACAAAAATGATGACATCTTTAAGCTCTCATGAATCTACACACACACACACACACAAAAGCCCAGTTTCCTGCAAATCTTCTGTCCAAGGACTTTTGTACTCTCTACTTGGCCACTCAAGAAACTCATCACTTCAAAAATAAATACATGACAAGTGACCCTACCTTCATTTGCGGTCATGATTTAGCTTCCCAGGGGACATTCATTTGCAGCAAGGCGATGTGGCCGAGTAGAAGGTGTTTTGCAGCAGTATTTGCAGTGATGACTGTTGTTGTGTGACTCAGGAGGAAGCTGTTGAGTCTCAGGATCCATATCTGCAAAACAGGATAATAGGATCTGCCTCAACTTTCTTCTTTAGCATTTCTGGGGATATATTAGATGCACACCAAACCCTCTGAGCTTCTCTGGGAGGAAAAATGTAATATAGATACAAAATATATTTAACAAGTGAGCTATCTTGTTTTCAAGTTTTTATCTATGTGATTAAGTTAACAAGTGACAAACTCATTATATCCTCCTCTAAGAAATGACTTAATTATTATTTCTAGCCAATAGAAACCAGAGGTTCAAAAAGGAGAGAGAGAGAGAGAGAGAGAGAGAGAGAGAGAGAGAGAGAGATTGAGAGAATCTCAGTTTAGACTGTGGCCTTAACACATTACGCGTCATGTCAGTCACTGGTGACTGACACTATACTTTCCATGGTCCGTACAGACAAAACAGGCTTGGCACTTAACGTGAAATCTAAGGGATAATTGCAGCCAAGAACCAGGTTGAAACATGATTCAGTTTCCTGTTCCTGCTGAGTCAGCTCTCTAAGGTGTATCCTGGTGGTTTTGCTTGATTTGATACAAATTCCAAAAACATTCAAATAGTTCATATTAGAGAAGGTAAAGCCAGGCTGCAGTGGGTCCAGATGACCCCACCAGTGGGACCACTTGAACCACGCCTTCCCTGTAATTATATGAAATAGCACAGTTGTCTAACACATTCTCCTTCCACAGTAAATCTTAAATACATGGCTGTGGCAGTCCCTCCTCATTTCCTAACTGATATGCATCCTTCCCTCCTTTCTGGTGCACAAAACTGATTGTCTTCAAGCAGCAAGATGCCCAGTCCCAAGCAACATACTCGCTTGCCCAGCTTCCTTTGAAGTTCGGGATGGCAATGTGATATGGTTCAGGCTAATGGGAAGGAAGCCAACATCTATTGGGAGCCTCTGGAGCAGGTTTGCTTCTCCTGATGTGAAGGGGCAGGTGCTGATGGCTCAGATCCTCCCTTCCTGCCTTGTGCAGGAGGAGACAGATGCAGTGGCCACCTGGCAACCACCAGAAACAAGCATGAAGACAAGAGCCCTGGTATGGAGGACACAGCAAAAAGATGGAAAGAGTTTGAGTCCCTGATGACATCCCTGAGCAGCCAAATTTACACCAGAAACTGCCTACATCTGGTCTTCTTGATATCTGAGAAAAAGCAACACCTATATGTTTCAGTCACTGAAATTATGTCATGCAATACTCATAGCCAAATCATTATTAAGTGATACAATAACTATATTATTGGAGAGTAGATAAATGGTTCTATAAATAGAGATGTAGCATCCTGGATCAACAGGAATGTAGGGCCCTTGAGGGATCCCCTTCCTCCAGGAAAAAGTAGCCCTAAATCATCTCTACCATTTAGTCCCCATCCTTTGTGGTTCATATGGAGAGATGCAGAATTATTCTTAGCTCCTGAATCTGTAGCTTCTGTGGCCTCACTGTTTCCCACTACCAATTCCCTCAGCTGTTCTGCATGTGCCCTTTGTTATTTTCCACCCATTAATCTCTTGCATTGTCCAGGTTTACAATTTTCCGAACTCTGCCCATTTCAATTAGATGCCAGGGTTGCAGACATAACCAGGCAGCCCTGACCTGCGTGGGCTAACATCAGAGGCGGCCGGATTCCTCTGTTTCCATGTATGCCATCTTGAGTCCAGGACTAGATAATTTCACTCATCTAGAAAATTAAGGTGAATCAGAGAATAGAAAACTGGAATGGCATATGGTCCAGCTTCCTGAATTTGTGTGATTATCCATTATCAAATAGCAGGCACTGAGTTATTAAGTCTATTGACAGATGCAATGTAATTTTCCTCAAACAGATAACTGATCCTGGAGCTGATAAGGTCTGAATATGCAGCACACACGCCCTCATATGTTGATCATTCTTCACTTTCTTCATTCTGTGCTCTATGTTATCAAATTACCAGCACAAATGCACGCCCAGAAGTAAAGCAACATAGGACGCCTTAAAATTTATACGCAGGGTTCTCATTTAGTCACTTTAAATTTCCTGACTCTGAGCAGAATTACTTTATAATCTTGGGACCAAGAAAATAAAAGTAACATAAAAATAAGTAGGAAAATTACAAAATGAAATGTTAAAAAAAAAAATCTGCGTCTGGGAAAGGTTTGAAATAAATTGCACAGAAATAGGTGAGATCGGGCTCTAAGCTGAGGCAGTTTAAAGGAATTCAAAGTTTAGGGACAACACTGTTCTGATACCGCTAAATGGGTAAAGGACTTGCCTTTTCTTTTTATAACACTTGACAAGGAGGTTCTCATGCAGGTAATAAATCAACACTGAAATGGAGCTCAAAATATAAAGTTATCGGGATGATATCTGATACAAACTGACTAGAGAAGATATTTTGCAAACATGTTAAAAATACCCCCACTGAGTATACACAATAGGCCCCCCAAACCACAATGAAAGGATACACCTGTCGTCCAGCATTTGGGAATAAATTTCCACATTTGTGAATCAAACAAACAAAAATCCTTTTGTCCCACAGTTCGGCCTCTGGCCCTAATTTTAAGCTATTCTCCTTTTCTCTGATCTTTCTCCCTCACCAGGATGATTTTGTTAATAACAACAATTAAAAAAGAGTACCTTGATGTTGGCTTTGAAATAGGCAGATATAGTCTACATGCTATGATTCTAATACATACACCAGCGGTTACATGACCCCTTTGAGAAGGAACATGTGGGTTAGCAGCCTCGTTACCCTTCATTTGTGAAGTTGTAGGTGAGACCCTATGCTCTGACTATAGACACTGTACCTGGGGTTGAGTTCCTACTGAAACCAAAATATTTTAGAAATTTAGACATGTTACCATTTACTCGACAATAATTTACTATGCACTGAACTTTATTATTTTTTTATTTAATTTATTAGGGTGACCTTGTTTAATAAAATTATATTAAGTTTCAGGTATACAATTGTACAATACATCATCTGTATATTATATTGTGTGTTTACCACTCCAAGTCAAGTCTCCTTTCATCATCATTTATCCCCCCCTATACTCTCTTCTGCCTCTCCCCAACCACCCTTCCCTCTGGCAATCATCATACTGTTGTCTGTGTCCATGAGTCTTTTTTTTTTTCTTTTCTTAATCCCTTCACCCTTCTCCCCCAGCCCCTAACCCCTTTTCTTCTGACAGCTGTCAGTCTGTCCTCTGTATCAATGAGTCTGTCTACATTTAGTTTGTTAGTTTATTTTGTTCATTAGATTCCATATATGAGTGAAATCATATGGTACTTGTCTTTCTCTGACTGGCTTATTTCACTTAACATAATACTCTCCAAGTCCATCCTGTCGCAAAGGTAATATTTCCTCCTTTTTTATGGCTGAGTAGTATTCTGTGTACTGAACTTTAAATTTAATATATCTGACTGTAAAATACAAGATTATATGCAGAACAGAGAACCCAGAAATCGACCCAAGCCATTACACTCAATTAATATTTGACAAAGGAGGCAAGAGCATACAATGAAGTCAAAACAGTCTCTTCAATAAATGGTGTTGAGAAATTTGGTCAGATACATGCAAAAAAATGAAACTAGATCACCAACTTACGCCATACACAAAAACAAACTCAAAATGGATAAAGGACTTAAACATAAGACGAGAAACCATAAAAACCCTGCAAGACTCCATAGGCAGCAAAATAGCAGACATATGTCGTAGCAATATCTTTACCTTCACAGCTCCTAGGGCAATGAAGACTAAGGGGAAAATAAACAAATGGGACTACATCAAAATAAAAAGCTTTTGCACAGCAAAGGAAACCATCAACAAAACAACAAGAAAGCCCACTGCATGGGAGAACATATTTGCCAATGTTATCACCGATAAGGGTTTAATCTCCAAAATTTACACAGAACTCATACAACTTAAAAAAAGGAAAATAAACAATCCAATCAAAAAATGAGCAAAGGACCTAAATAGACACTTTTCAAAAGAGGACAAGCAGAAGGCTGAGAGACATATAAAAACATGCTCTAAGTCATTAATCATCCGAGAGATACAAATCAAAACAACAATGAGGTACTATCTCACACCTGCCAGAATGGCTGTCATCAATAAAACATCAAACGACAAGTGCTGGTGAGGATGTGGAGAAAAAGGAACCCTCGTGCACTGATGGTGGGAATGCAAACTGGTGCAGCCACTATGGAAGACAGTATGAAGTTTCCTCAAAAAGTTAAAAATGGAACTCCCGTTTAACCCAGTAATCCCACTTATAGGACTGTATCCCAAGAAACCAGAAACACCAATCAGAAAGGATATAGTCACCTCCTATGTTCATAGCAGCTCAATTTACAATAGCTAAGATTTGGAAACAATCTAAGTGCCCATCAGCAGATGAGTGGATTAGAAAACTGTGGTACATCTACACAATGGAACACTATGCTGCTATAAAAAAGAAGGAACTTTTACCATTTGCAACAGCATGGGTGGAACTGGAGAGCATTATGCTAAGTGAAATAAGACAGTCAGAGAAAGATAAATATCACAAGATCTCACTCATATGTGGGATATAATGATCAACATAATTGGATGAACAAGAATAGATCTAGAATCAAATGGCAGGGTAGAGGGAGTTAGAGAGCACCCAAAGGACTTGTATGCATGCATATTAGTATGGACAGTGGACACAGACCCTGGGGCAGTGGGGACATGCCCGGGGTGGGAATGGCTGGGGGTGAGGGGGTCAAGTGGGGGAAAAGGAGGCATATGTAAAACTTTAGACAATAAGTAAAAAGTAAATTTTTTTTTAAAGATTATATAAGAACCTTACTTAGTACATGTAAGGAACATGATCACTGGGATATCAGATACCGGGATTTCATTGCACCTTAGAAGGATAAGCCCAGGTAGCTTTGTTTTCTTAATTAGCGACCTTTGTTATTTGTTTGAGGATTTAGTTAAGATTTTTCCCTTTTCTGAACCTACTAGGAAAACATTCTATTTCTTCTTGGCTGACCATTTTCAAAGACTAAAGGCAGTTAGGTATTCATTTCCTTAATGAGTTGAGTCTGTTTATTCTATACAAACGGAGCTCAGCAAATTTAGTTCTCAAACTAAATTTAGTTCTCAAATTTGATTCTCAAACAGCAGATTTAGTTCTCAAACTTTTTCATGAAGTTTTTTCAGTGTAACAGATTTCTGGATGATTTTGTTTGTTTCAGAATTTCTCTTCCTTTCGGGAAGGGCCACATGCAGATGTGAGTGACAGAGTTTAATGGAAGGATAAAATAAATATGTTAATTACCCATCCCTGGCTACTGTGGTTCAGATGGCTGGAGTGTTGTCCCATACACTGAAGGGGCACATGCTGGGTTACAGGTTCGCTCCCTGGTCAGGGTATGTGATACTCCTCTCTCTCTCTCTCTCTCTCTCTCTCTCTCTCTCTCTCTCTTTCTCTCTCTCCCCCCACTAAAATCAATAAGAAAATTAATTGCCCAGGTCCTAACAGCCAGTCTGAGTGTGCATGTGCAGGACACTGGTGTAGGCATGCAAGAGACATCAATATTTATTATGAAGATATGTGTATTGATTGAGCTATAAAATCATTCAAAGTAATATATGCCATCCCAATAACTGAACTTCATTCAAAAGAACACCAATGTAGCCACGGTGGAAATTGAAAGAGATTATTTTGATTTATTAAGTGACTCTATGCAGCCACCAGATATTGAACAAAGAAAAGTCTACAGTCATGCTGCCTTGCTGTTAGAAGGACGAGGGGCATATTGGCCAGCATGATTACACGATGCCTAGTTCTAAGGGCTTAATCCCACATAACTTTAAGTAGTGGTGCTCTTCTGAATGAGTATTTGGTGGCCCTGAGGCATAACTATGAGGCCACACATTTTCCCATCCTGTTCCCTTATCACTTACATCTTCCACAATACCTTCCTTAGTCACCTCAAACATAAATTTCTCTCCTCTCTGAACTATGCCTGTAGGTAGAGATGGGCTTAAGGGGAGGTAACAGGGATGAAATTCACATTTGAAGAAACTCAAATGGGTCCTACTTACTCAAAATCCTCAACTAGCCAGAACCCTCCATATATTATGCTTAAGCAGAAAGACAAAGCACATACCTCTCATAGCACACTCTGGGAGGACACGAGGTCAGTTGGCATGTTTTTTAAAGGACTTTAAGAGTCTGCATTAAGGTCAATAAAGTCATCTCAGTTTTTTCAATTCTCTCCATCTTTAATTAATAGTTAATATTCATATTCAGATTGAGAACCCTGCCTGTGATACTATTATGATATCCTATATAATAAAAGCCTAATATGCAAATTTTCCCCTCAGGTGGTTGTTCAACCAGGAGTTAGACTGCTCGCTATGACATGCGATGACCACCAGGAGGCAGCATGGAACATGGAAGGTGTTGGCAACATGGCACTGGCAGCAGGCAGCAGTGGAGGTACTGCTGGCCCCGATGGGCTCTGTGAGCGGGACTGCGGTGGGCTAATGGAAAAGGTGAGTGAGCAGCACCAGGTCAAGGCAGGTGCAAGCGGGGGCCGGTCACACTGCCGATCGCCCTGCAGATTGTGACCAGAGGCAATGGGGGCGGGGCTGCCACCCGGCTCCCACATGCTGAGGAAGGCAGGAGGAGGGCCCGGCCGGATTGATCACCCTGCAGGCGAGATGGTGGAGCAGATGAGAGGGTGGTGCCAAGCCAAGGCGGGGTGCCAGGCAGGGCTGCAGGGGTGTGAGACTGGGGGCGTGAGCTGAGGCCTGATCTCTGCAGGCCACCTGGAGGGACCCCACCCGTGCATGAATTTGTGCACCGGGCCTCTAGTGTATTATAATTGTCTTCATAATACTATAACTATTTAGACATAAAAATAAACAGAAAAGGTTTAAAGTAGAGATTAAAACAGAGATTTTATGCAACATCAATAAACAATGTTAATCCCCCAACATACAGCCATCTCATTATTTCAGTTAATCGGGGTATACTGAGCTGAATGGTGGCCCTCCAAAATATAAGTCCTTCAGGAATCTGACTTTAGTTGGAAAATGGAGCCTTTGCAGGAATAATTAGGTTAAGGGTCTTGAGATGAGATTGTTCAGCCTCAAGATTATCAAGTGGGCTCTAAATCTAATGACGAGTGTCCTGACAAGGAGAAGAAAAGACACAGAGACAGAGGAGGAGGCCACGTGCAGAGGTATGTGGCCACAAGCTAACAAACCCCGGAGCCACCAAAAGCAGGAGCTGCCCTCCCCTAAAGTCTTCAGGGGGAGCATGGCCCTGCTGACACCTCACTTTCAGACTTCTGTCCTCCATATCTATGAGAGAATAAAGGCCTGTTGTGTTAAGCCAGCCAGTTTGTAATAATAGCCTATAACAGCCCTAGGAAGCTAATACATGGTGTTTTACTATATTCAATTAAATGCCCCTCAATAAATGTAAGTAAAATATAATTAAACACAAAGACTCTTTGGCAAGTTACTGAAAAGCAGGTATCATTACGTGTTACTATTGCCAGGCACTATGTAAGACTCTGGAGATACAGTAATCGTTTTAAAAGATATTACACTAGAAGGCCCTCACTGACCTTACAGTGAAATCTGAAAAGGCATTTTTTCCCCTCGGTCTTTATAGAACAAGAGAAAAACACACACAAAGATTTTAAAGAGGAGACTATTAACTTGAGTGAGCAGGTGAAATTCTTTTGATATAAGCGATGAAGGCAATTTCAACGTGTGGAAAAGATATTGTTACCAAAGAATTGCAAAAAGGCTTAACGACACTCAATTCAAACTCAGCGTGTATCGGTCCCCCCACAAATGTAAATGTTTGCTCCATCACCTGCACATTGCAAAGGAAAGAGCCGCACAGCACCTGGGAACCGCCAGCATGACCGGACCCTTTCCCAGGTCACTGTCCCGAGGAAGGAGATTTTTCCTCCATTCTAGTCAAAAAATTAAACAGTTAAAGTGGCTTCAAGTCTTCTGTTGTTTTTCTACATTTTCCAGATGATATTTTGCATTGTGATGTGTCATCCCATGTTGTATCAATCACATTACAATATGTCACTTAATGTAACAAAGCAATATGATTGACACAATCTACTAGGGCTTGTCACAACATTGCACATCAACCAGGACATTTTTATGGGTTTTGTAAAAAAAAAAAAAAAAAAATCAACATGTTTCACTGAATATCGCATCCAAGGTGCAGGGGGAAGGGAAAGAAAAGCTCCTTTGAAGATTTTTGCAGCATTCCTACTGAGGGAACTGATAAACATCTACTAAGTAAATGGAGTCAAATGTCTTCCCTCTACCCGTATCGAATGGGCACGATACATGCGTGCCAGCCTGTCTCAGGTTCACGGTCAACTCGGATTGCTCCCTGTTCCTGCTTGCCACATCTAATCCAAGACACCTTACAAGATCACCTCTAAAAGAGGGAGCAGGACTGTTAAATGGAAGACTGTAAAGACAGAGGAGGCAGTAAAGGCAGGCAGGCCTCCGTGGCAGGGTGGGAATGTCCTAGAAGCCATTATTGGGTGCAATGTGGTTAGAGGCAGTAACTCTACAACTTAAGCAAAAAGGACATGGGGACCTCTCAAAGAACTGTAGGCAGGAAGAGAACTAGACCTTAGGAGAGGCAATATTTAGAAATCCATCAGCCTTCTCTTCTCACCTCCGCCTCTGCCTCTCTGTCCCACCTGCTTTCTTCTGCCCCATTCACTGCTGTTCCATCCATTTGGGAGAATTCACCCCATAACAACTACCTTGCCAAGACAGAGTCCCAGCCACATGGGAGATGTTAGTGTATAGTTGTTGGTTTCCCCTTCCTAAAAGTATTCCCAGTGCCCAGCAATGCAGTGCCTGAGGGATGGACCTCACCAGGAATGTGCTTGTGAAGTACTGTGAAGTAAAAGAAGCAGGTACCGCCAAAACCGGTTTGGCTCAGTGGATAGAGCGTCGGCCTGCGGACTGAAAGGTCCCAGGTTCGATTCTGGTCAAGGGCATGTACCTGGGTTGTGGGCACATCCCCAGTAGGAGATGTGTAGGAGGCAGCTGATCGATGTTTCTCTCTCATCGATGTTTCTAACTCTCTATCTCTCTCCCTTCCTCTCTGTAAAAAATCAATAAAATATATTAAAAAAAAAAAGAAGCAGGTACCAAAGTGTAGATACAACACGACAGTCATAAACTACACACACACACACACACACACACACACACACACACACACACTACAAACTGGAAGGAAACAAGTATTAACCTTGGTTACCCCCAGATTCTCAAGATAGTAAAATCATAAATATATTTTATTTTCCTTCTCATACATTTGTTTTGCTTTTTTCAAATTTGTCCAAAGTGAATAAATATCACTTTTTTTAATTGGGAGGCTATAAAGAACTCATTACATTTTTGTAGGTGTGGAATATATTTGTATATTTTGTTCTATGAATTTTGGTTTTAAAAACAGGAAAAGCATGTTGACATGAAATAGTTTTGAGAAACAGTAAATGTGCCATATCTAAATCAGACTGAGAAAATGTAATAAAATAATTTTTTAAAATAATAACAGAAATAGGCATTACCCACCTAAGTTTTTTTTTTTTAAAAAAAGGTGTTTTTGTTCAGTGTTGTTTCCTAGTTAAAGACTTTGGTTTCTACTGGAGAATGAAGTGTTCACTTTCATTTCTACCTTTGAAACTCCTCCAAATCAAAGGTCAGACGACTTCCTTTCTGCATCGTCATGTTGTGGTGGCCATGATTTATGACTCTGCACTTTTGTCTCCTACCATAGGCTAGAGTGAGTGAGGTCAGAGATCCTGCTTTCACTCAGTTTTCTTGTTTTGGTGGCTTAAAGTCAAATGATTCATATTATTTTAATGCAGTTTTGTGTAGCTTAATTATACACTGAAAGTCTGGCACACATAATTAATCAATGTATTGCTGGTGACTGTGGAACAACCCGTATCTGTTGGAAATTTTATTATGAAATACCGGATGTGAGGGAAAGGAAGAGAGGAACAGATGAGAGAGAAAAACCATGCCATGTTTTCCTCAGACAAATGTTATTGAAGCGGCCGTGTGGGTTGAGACCAATCAATTTAGATTTACAGACTCGTCCCTGCTTCTGAAAAATCCAAAATCTATCTTCTGTTGTTCTTCTGCCTTCCAGGCTGACACCCCAATAAGATCCACCTGGCATATGTTTTACTTCACCTCCTAGAGATAAAAGATGCCTTGTTCTGCAGGTCTTCTCCGGGTCACAGAGGAATGCGGGCACAGTGGGTGTGATTATCCAATCCAGAGCTTCACCAAAGCCCTTGCCTTCACCTTCACCTTGGTATTCCATCGTTACTCTTTACACTCTTTACCTTAGTTCTCTTGAGAAAAATGGCCGCGGGGGTGGGGGCGATGACACTCCAATTTTTTTCCAATAAAGGTATTTCATTTTTAGTTTCCTTAGACTTCCTGAACTCTTAAGAAAGACTATTTTAGCCCTGCCAGGTAGCTCAGTGGCTGAGCATCGACCTATGAACCAGGAGGTCATGGTTCGATTCCCGGTCAGGGCACATGCCAGGGTTGCAGGCTTGATCCCCATTGTGAGGCGTGCAGGAGGCAGCCGATCAATGATTCTCTCTCAACATTGTGTTTCTAGCTCTCTCTTTCTCCCTTCCTCTCTGAAATCAGTAAAATAAATAAAAATAAAATGTTAAAAAAGAAAGATTATTTTAAGCAAGTGTGAAAATAATGTAAAAATTGAAAAATTTGCTAAAACGTACATTGCCACAAGTTGCTTTTACACAGACATTAGCAAATCTGGTATCCTTTTGAGCACACCTTTTAATTACAGAGTTCAATTTACCCATCATCAGACTGCCTTTACCGGGTGTCTACTGTGAGCTACCACTGGGCTGGGCTCTGAGTTTTATTAGATACAAGATGAGCATCATTGTTCCAACCCTCATGAAGCTTGCAGGCGCTATTGGTGGAGAGGCCAAATAAACCTACGGTCACAGACAGTGCGATGTGTTCTCACCCACGTGGGCATGGGGCCACCCAGCCTGCCGTGGTCCAGGAAGGCTTCTCTGAGGAGGTGGTGGCACTGATAGCATTTTGAAGTCTAGCCCCAAGGACGCCAGGTAGTCAAATGGAGCCCTTTCTTCTCCTCGTTCCTCTACAGGGCTATTAACTCCATCCCAGAAATGAGAACACTGAGGAACAGAGAGGCCCAAGGACCGAGTAAAATGCCTGGCATCCTGAAGGTGAACCTCGCTCTTCCCACCAAGGCAAAACAAAGAACCTCTCATTTTGCTGGGGTGTGCAGTGCCCACACAAAGGCACTTCCCAGAAAGTGCATTATTTGTAAATAAAGGTGTTTATTACCTCCCAGAGATATCAAGTGAACTTAAAAAACTGCTTCCTTCAAGCACTTTCCTCAGCCAAAACCAACGCAGCGCCCGTTAAGTACCTGGCCCAAGATGAGGATAATGGGGACACCGGGATCCCAACACACATGCTCTTTTCATCCCCCTGAAACGCTGATCGTTCTATTGGGGGCTCCTGGGCGCTGACCTGGTTATTTCTCCGTCTGATGTAACCCCAACCTTGCACCTCCAGCACGGTCCCTCTGCTCTTCTATTTAATTGTTATTGTCATTGCCACTGTTGAGTGAAAAAGAAAATAGCTCTGTGCTGACATGTCACTTTATTTTGTTGTGTTTATTAAAAGAGAGAAAGAGCAGAACAGAAATCAGCAGGACATAAGCCCGTTTGATGAAAGGCAACCAAATGATAAAAGTGGTCAGATTCCACAGGATCCAACCAAATATAAAGAAACTGGGGTCCGAATATGCTTCTAATAGAACCATTGGTTTCAAGAAGTGGTTGTGGCCAGCATGAGTCACTGCCCCACCAAGTGCCAGACACATTTCAGCAACTTCAAGAACTAAAGACAGGAGCACTGGAGTGGAGTGCCTGGGTTTGGTCACCACGGGGGTGGTGATTTGTCGTCGTAATTGAGCTGGATTTAGAAGGTGAAGAGCCCATCAAAAACAGAGTGCACAGCAGATGGGCGGCCCCTATACTCTCAGCAGCAGAGAGTGGATGCTGAAGTGAATTTCTAAGCTCTCCGTAGGTCAAAAATAATTCAATCTTGACTTCATCCTGTCCTACCCTTTAGGACTTTCCAAAAACCAAGAGTAATACCTAAATGAGGCAGTTGACTTCCATTCTCCTCTCTCTCTCTCTCTCTCTCTCTCTCTCTCTCTCTCTCTCTCTCTCAACTGTTGTTTCAGTTGGGTTTTGTGTGTGTGTGTGTGTGTGAACTTTTCTTTAAAAACTTTTTAGGGGGCTGGGGGGGCAATGGGGCGATAAGGACACAAATGTAATACCTTAATCAATAAAGAAAAAAATTTTGTAAAAACTTGTTAAGCACGTGTAATTGACTCAAACTGCCTTTGGAACATAATCAGTTAGAAGTGAACGTGAAGAGCTCTCATTTATTTGTCTTATCAAACAGTTGTTGTTTACAGTAAAAAGCACAGAAGAGGGTTATGTACCAGCACACTATTTTCTGTATCTTAGAGAACAACAGCTCTTTCATCGGGCACTATTAAACATGAATACATTGCCATGGAAACCAATGCAAAGACACTTTCCCTTATCATGGCCTTTGCGATGTCGTTCACGCTCCTTGCTCTATACTGTTTACTTCTACTGGCTAAACATTTCCGTTGGGGAAGGTGATCCTGTGTCCCAGCCAAAGACAGGTGTGTATCCTTAGGCTTATTGGGCGTCACTTATAATATGTTGATGCTTTACATACCTTCAAATGGAATTGAGGACTGGAAAAAACATGCTACAAATTGGTAGTTACAAAATAGTCACAGGGGTGTAAGATATAGCATAGGAAATATAGTCAATAATATTGTAATAACTATGTATGATGCCAGATAGGCACTTGAAATATTGGCAGGATCGCTTGTGAAGTATATGATTGTCTAACCATTATGCTACACACCTTAAAGTAATACAAAGTAATATTGAATGTAAAATGGTGGGGAAAAAAGGTTTTAATGAATATTATTCATTAGCTCTAGCCATCCCAGACAGAACCCAGGCATGAATAGAGAAGAGGCAACAAGAGCAGAAAAATATTTGGGATTCTCATGATGGGCACGGGGGGACGTGTGCATATGCATCCACACGCATGCACACGCTCACTCCCTGATGCATGTGTTAATCCCTACCCCTGTCCTAGGCAAAGCTAAGACGTGATCCTCATTCATTTACAGTTAATCTCAAAGGTTAATTTTGTTGCCTCTATGCTGTAAACAAAGAAGATATTTCTTCCCCGGCACGGGGCCTGTTGCCATAAACGAAACAGAGAAGAAAGTCAGTGCGTCCTGGGGATTAAGGAGAGGTCGGAAGATCCAAAGAACCTGGTGCTGACAGACCTTCTTATTAAAAAGCGGACTCTGGTGGCCGGGCTGCCGCTGACGGCCTGACACGGGGGACTTCAGAAGGCCAAAGCACAATCAGTGGCCTGTGCGCCTCTGGGGACAGCGGGCATGGGGGAGCCTTTTCTAATTTGTCAAAGTTGTATCTAATTCCACAGAACAAAGTTCGCAAAGAGAGATGAGCAGAATCCACAAATGATTGCTCATTCACCAAGCCCTTGATGGAGCGATAGGAGCCGCGCACAGCGAGGGTTTTGTAAAGTAACTCGAGCCTGCCGGCCGGCTTTGGGTAATTCCGCCTTGTGGGCATAACAGTTTCCCTTGTTTTTTGTTTAATAGGATTATTTCTCAGAATATTAAAAAGATAACATCAACGTCTTTCAGTGGCCCCATAAACTATTTCTGGAAATAGAAAAAGAGTGGTTCAGGTGGTTTCGTTGCTCCTGATAGGACTTTTGTTCTCTCCTAAGCTAAAAAGAAAGGACTGTGGCCTGGGGAGGGTGTGCCTGGAGCAAATAGAATTCTAAGTTTTCCAGAGGCACTATCACTCCAACGTACACTGCCCACCGAAACTCCCGCTTGCCTGTTTGGAAAATGAGACTATGTTTCAAATGAGAGCTTAGAAGGTCAAACTCTGAAAATTTAGGGGTGGCTGAGGCGGGAACCCTGGGCATGCTAGTTCCCAGGTGTCTGGAAAGGCTCCTAAAAGGAAGGGCGTTCTCCAGAAGCAAGTGTGTAGAACGAACTTCCAATGAGTCTCTCGGAGAGCTTTGCCGCCTTGTTGGTGAGAAGTGGCGAGTAGAAGTAGGCCCAGATCTGTCAGGGGTCCTATTGATCCACCTCCAGGAACCAGGGTGCTGAAGGAAGACAGTGGTCGGGCCCACCCACATCAGGGACTTCTCCATGGTAATACCTGAGGGGTTTTATCATGATAAAAAGGACACTTGGGAAGAATCCAGCTCACGGGAGGGAATATACTACATACCACTACTGAACAGTACATTGACACATGAAATACTTGTTGCATGTGGGTACAACCAGAGTCTAAGTCAGGGCTAGCTCCCCATCCCTCCCCATCAGACAGTTGATGAAACTGCCTGGAGGCTGTCCCAGGTCTCCACAAAGCCCATCTTCCTTTGTTGGGCCATTCTTCACCCCACATGCAGACTCAAACTAGCCACATTGTGTTTTACCCAGTAGCAAAGACTCTTCATTGAGACACTTAAAATTCATCAAAACTCACTACTTGCCTTATACTGAATTTACTGCTACGGCTCTAGATATTGATCTCCTCATTGGATAGACCCTTGAAAGTACAGCAATTTCAGCAAATGTGACTCACTTCCAAAACGGTGGGCTTAGCAAACTGTTGCTGCAAAAATATCTTTTGCTAAACACATATGAGTAGATTGATTTTAAGGATCATTCTGGTTTTAAGCAAGAAAAAAGAAAAATAACCTGGTTTTAGGCAGGAGAAAGAAAAAAATATACCTGAAAGACAATTTTTTTTTTTTTACTTTATTGGGGAGACATTGGTTAATAAAATTATATCGTTTTCAGGTATACAATTCTATAATACATCATCTGTATATTGTATTGCGTGTTTACAATCCCAAGTCAAGTCTTCTTCCATCACCATTTATTTCCCCTCTACCTCCTTTCCCTCTGGTAATCATCAAACTATTGCCTGTGTATGAGGGGTTCTGTTTGCTTAATCCCTTTACCTTTTCACCCAGCCCCCCAACCCTCCTCCCCTCTGAAAGTTTTCAGTCTGTCTCTATGAGTCTGTTTCTATTTTGTTTATTAGTTTATTTTGTTCATTCGATTCCACATATAAGTGAGATCATATGCTATTTGTCTTTCTCTGACTGGCTTATTTCACTTAGCATAATACTCCATGCTGTTGCAAAAGGTAAGATTTCCTTCTTTTTTATAGCCAAGTAGTACTCCAATGTGTAAATGTACCACAGTTTTTTTATCCATTCATCTACTGATGGGCACTTGGGCTGCATCCAGATCTTGGCTATTGTAAATAATGCTGCAATGAATATAGGGGTGCATATATTCTTTTGAACCAGTGTTGTGGGTTTCTTCGGGTTTATTTTCAGGAGTGGAATTGCTGAGTCATAAGGCAGATTGGTGCAGCCAATGTGGAAAACAATGTGGAGTTTCCACAAAATAATCAAAACTGAAAGACAGTTCTCACTTAGAAGCCCTTTGCCATTTCTTGTTCTCTTCCATCAAACACAACTTTGGATGGGCCAGTGATTAAAGGAGAACCTCGCTTGTCGCACTTATGTTTTGGGGAAGCAGCCTACAATAGTGGACAGGACCTGGGATTTTAAATAAATACCTGACCTTAAATTCTGGCCAGGGTACTTACTTCCTGTGAGAGCCAGGACACGACTCCTACAATATCTGAGCCTGTGTTCTAATATAAAATGGAGCTAAAAATAATGCTTCCTACTGTGCAGGGCTGATGTGAGAACTAAATGAACTGGGGTTTATGAGGTTACCTTGCAAAATATTCTATAAATGTTAGCTGCTATTTTTGTTTGGTTTTGTTTTATAATAATTTGTTTTATAATAATAATCTTTGGCTTAATAGCAAGTTATGCGCCCACCTGGTTGGTCAGTCTTGACCTGTGGTCCCATTGCAATTAAATGGCCTGTGAGGGTGGGACTTTCGTATCCCATTGTATTAAAACATAAAATATTTATATAAAAATCAACTTTGCCATTCTTATTAGATTTGGGTCAAATAAAACATGTTTCAAACCAGGTATGTAGAACTCACATAGAGTGTGTTTATCTAAGAAAAATCTCCCATATGATATTATTTTATGGTCTTTACTTACATTTCTCTCTTTCAAACTTACAGAGGGTTTTGAGAAAGCTTAAAATATAAGGCACAAACATCACAAAAGTGAAAAATTATTAAAATGGGTAAAAAGACAAAGAAAAAGTGCATCTATGCTAACATGAATTTCTGCAACCGAACACAAAACTTAGCATCAAGTTTATTGCTAGTGGAAGCAAAATGGACAGGGTTGTGAGTGGAGTGGTTTTCCTTTCCTAACATAAGAAAGCCTCAGAGGGAGAAAGTCATTTCCTCACTCTACATTCTGGGAGAAACTTTCACAGGAGTCCTCACATGACTGATGTTGAACAACACAGTAGTCTCCATAACAGGTTTTCTAAACATGACCACTTTTATGGGTTCTCTGCCCTACTGACAGGGACTCTGAATTTGGAAATCCAATTTGGAAAAGGAACTTTGCTATTTGCAATAAAAATTTGGTAATTCTTGACTTATACATCTTACTATACTTTGTATTTTCAATATTGATTAACTTACCGAATACAGTATTTTGTTTGTTATAATTACAGAAGATATATTGAGTTCCCATTATGAGTCAGACAAGTGCTAAGCCCTTTATCGGCATTGGCTCATTTAATCCTCCCCAAAATTTTATGATACAGGGATTATGATTTCCCTCATTTTACACAGGAGAGAAAAATGAGACTTACAGAGGTAAAGAATCTTGCCCGAAGTTACACAACTCACAAGTCATCTTGGAGTTTGAACTTGATGCCAACTCAGGGTTATCTACCACTGTGCCATGCCCCTCCCTGCAACACACTTTCAGACTGACTTTCTAAGGACCATCAAATGAACACAAAAGTGTATTAGATTTGATCAGAAAAGCAAGTTACCAGCCAACACAGATTCTATATGGTATACTGAGAATTTGTTAGAAGTAAGTCTATGCAGTAGGAAGGGGTGTTATTTCTGGTCTGCTGGTGGCCAAGACTGAACAGCCAATCAGGGCACCTTAAGAGAAGAGTGAATTCTTCGTTTTGAAGGTTGGGTCAGAAGCCCACTGGACTTCCATTTTGCTTCCCTAGGAAGTCAGGCAGGCCTCTCCCTTGTGCTACAAGGTTCCCTTTCAGAGGTAGAGCCCTGTGTTAAGGTGTCTGGACATAGCTTTGTGGTCCTTGTGAGGACAGTCTGGTTATGTCAACAAGCCAACAAGCTGGTGAGTGCCCTTCTGCCTCTCTAGGCAGCACAATGCTATGTGTGTTGTTAACCTTCAACAAACATGATGATTTTAGTTGATTCTCAGCCTCATCTAAAAAATGAGAAGTTATGAATGAGAAATAGATCACGGTGTTCTAAAATTCTAAAGTTATATGATTCTATGAGGAAATTTAATAAGGTTTTACGAACTCCTTTTTCTCAAATCTAAACAAAATATTTTTTATAGTAACGTTCTAAGGTCAAATAGCTCTCTTCTTCTTTTGACTCTTTTGGAGACATATTTTGGCAAAGAGATTAAGTGCGAAGGCTCTGGGTGCAACCTACTTATAGCTATGTGACTTGGCCAGTTATTTAAGTGTAATACCTCCGTTTATTCATTTGTAAAGTAAATGTATTGATAAGGT